>NC_043765.1:20946725-21546725 GCF_902148845.1 Salarias fasciatus | reverse complement strand
AAAAAAAGAACATTATAAAGTGACCAAGAATGCAGGATATTTTTTCCAGGGTTTTTACTCATATTCTATACAGTAGAGTAGAGTCGTACAGTCTGACAGACAACACCAAAACACTGAGGACAAACGCAGGGAAGGAGAAGAAGAAGAAGAAGTTGAGCTTCAGGACTCCTGTAAAGGATATTCCTGACCATTTCCCCTGGATGACCAATCAGGTATTTGTGATTGCGATTGCAAGTCTTCCTTCTTTGTCCTCCTTGAGCTTCCGGGTGACGTTTCTGTCACTTTTGTCGACATTTCTTTTCTTCTTACCTTTTTCTCTGAGGCATCCACACAGGAATCTTCAATGTAACCCTGCCTCCTTATTTTCCTGGCCACATTTCTTCAATTTGTTCTGCTTCTCATCTGCAGAAACCAAAGCTTTTGTCTTGCTAAGGTTCTCTACAGACACTCCAGCTGAAGTCCTGCAGACTTTGATGGTTCGTCAGTTCACTCATTTGCAGCAGCGGCTAGTTTGGCCTGGTTTGGCTGGTTTGCCACCGCCTTGCATGGCCTTCACCGGAACAGGCAGCATTGACAGGACACAGTCCTTCTATCCTGCTATCCTTTCAGTGGTTGCAGCTATTTGAGCTTGGAGCTCAGCCGTTCCTTTTCCTTTGAGCTGCTGTTCCTGTTCCTTCCGGTGTGTTTTCTCCTTCAGACCACCGCAGCTCTCTCAGCCTCTGCTGTGAAGCTTGGAGAACCTGTGGAGCTTCAGCTTTTCCTGCTCCAAACACTCCGTCTGCTGGGAGGCCTCCTGGCAGCATTCCACACTGAGCGGAAGGCAGGTAGGACACAGGCGATCCACAGGAAGACGATGAGACACACCGAACAGAGGATCCAAGATGGAAACAGGGCGAGCACGGATGGGATCCTGAGGTCGGTGGAGCAGACCGCTACGTCTTCTGGGCTTTTTCAAAACATTCTGCCATTTAAAGTTTGCAATAAACATTAAATATTACAGACAAAACGGTAGTGTCATGAATTCTGCTTTTAGTGCATGGAGATGTGGGTAGAAGAGAACTTCATTCCTCTCTATGGTTTGATGTGTGATTTTTACATTGCTTTTATCAGAGCCTCTCTGCTTTAACGCCCTCCGGCTTCTTCTTCCAAATGTTCATGTTGCTCTTCAACATTTCAGCGTCTTATTTTCGCTTCCTGCCGTCGGATGCAGCCAAAACAATCAACGCAGAGTGTTTCAAATGTGACGAGGAGCGAGAAAAAGCACGGCGATAGATACCGTAAATCCTCTTACAGGAGCCGGGGCTTTTATTTCTCTCAACTGTACCTGGCATCAGGCTTTTAATGGAAGGAGGCATGTATAAGAGAGAGGCTTGTATTTTAAAATTTTCAAAAAGAGCAGGAAGATCTTTTGTGTCAATTCGAACCCAGTAAAATGTACTGAGCTCATTTATTTTTTCAATCGATGTGAAAAAATTAAATCTCATCAAGAGTTTGATGTTTTCTGTCCCTCAACCATTTTTACCGGACGCGTATAATACACACAGTCGCCATACCAGGAGGACTGGCACTGTAGCACAGACTACTGTCAGTACAGTACACTGTAGCGCTTCACAGAGAAAAAGAAAAGAAAACAGGCTTGCATTTGGAGGTGGCTTTTATGAGCTTTCTTCAAAGATGCACCCGGTCAGTAAAGGAGACAGGCTTTTAATGGAATACAGGTCATTATTAGAGGATTTACGGTAGATTTCTGCAGCGGCTTCATGCAGAGTTAAATCCTTGAAGGATCATGTTCAGTGGTTCCCAAACTGAGGTCTGGGACCCCCTTTGGGGAGGTGTCAGGTCTCCCTCAGCGTCCGGCTCTCACAAGTAGATTTGCACATGTTAAGAAAGTCCATAATGAGAGGATTTTTACTAATTGGAGAAGAGCTGGGGGACTTGGAGTGGACTTAAAACCGATTCAGTCTACAGCTGTGACAGTTCTTGCTGATCCAGTGGAGTCCTGGTTCTGACCCCAGACCTGAAGGAACCACCGATCAGCTGATCAAGATCCACATTCTCCACTATGAAGACACACGTCTGTTTTATTGAAAATAAAAAGAATAAAATAAAAGAAATCCATCGGCTGGTCAGTCAGTAAATACCTGCTGGAAGAGTCTAGAATCCAGTCACCCCTGACTGGAACTCCGGCCTCACGTCAGTTTCAGACCCCGTTTACACCGAAAACATTATCAAGTAAAACGCAAAACTTTCCACAGCGGTGCAACGGGGGTCCTTTTTGACAGCTGCTCCCAAAGTGGAACTTCTCGAAAACGGTCTGTCTCCACGGGAACGAGGAAAAACAACACTTTGTGGCAACGTTTGGGCGGAGATGCTAACGGCTAACTACGTCGTTTTCAGCGTTTCCGTGTAAACATCAAACTTTGCTGAAACAAATAAGCTAAAACTTTGCATTTTCACCTGAATCGTGGTCGTGTCAACGGGATCTTCCTCTCGTGGTTCTCAGACATGGACAGTCTGTCAATCAAAAGACGTTTCCTGATTCGTTGCTCCTGACTGAAGGTGTTTCAGTCTCGTCAGATCAGACTGAACATTTCGGACTCTGGTTCTGTCTCCGTCTCTTCGTGCTGGTTTGTGCTTGAACGGTGACTGAGCTGCCGCTCCTCAGTGTGTGTGTGTGTGTGTGTGTGTGTGTGTGTGTGTGTGTGTGTGTGTGTGTGTGTGTGAGAACCGTCTGGGTGTGTTTGGCCGCCTCCACCCCTCACTGTGTCTTTTCAGTGGACTGTACATAATGCTGAAAACTGCCTGCTTCTCCAGAACCCCGGGAGAACCCATGCAACGATCTTTAAAGGGGCTGTATCATGCTTTTTTAGGTAGTCCAAACTCTAGAAATGGCATTACCATGGCAATAGTTTATTTTTGGCACTAAGAAAAAGTCATTTTGTTTGAAATAGAAGATTTTCTGGGGCTAATTCTGAAACCCGGAAGAGAAAACGCTCTGTTTCACTGAAATCCCGCCTCTCCCCCTGTGGACTTTGACTAACAGCGTACTTCAACCAATCAGCGCTTCAAAACTAATACGCTGGCTAGTTTTAGCTCTTTAGCTCTCGCTTCTCTACACACATAGACACACGAAAACGTCTTTTCCTGTTAGAAACTCACCAAGCGCAGACCCTTCAGACCCTTCAGACTCTTGCTCTTGCTTGATTGTTGCTTTCAGACGATGGTTAAAGTTTAAATCCGTAATCGGAGTTACAAAAAGCAGCAACGCTGATTGCCGAGGGCCTGCGGGAGGGGGGCTCAGGGGAGCCATCTTCTCCGTGTGACGTCAACATGGGAAACAGAGCATTTTCACGGGTACGGGAGGGGCTGCCTCTCTGAGCAGCACAAAAACGAGGAAAGCTCAAACACACAGGCACGAAGAAAAAAAACCCTTTGGGGGTGTTTGTGGTGAGTACATAACTATATAACAAGGACAAGGATATGTATAACATACAAAAAGTGAATTTTGTATGATACAACCCCTTTAAGAAGACAGGCTAGCTGACATGTAGTCCTGAAACTAAGGGAGAAAAGTGAGTTTTATTTGTTTACATTACGTTTACAATAGCACAGTTTTCATTTGTAAGGATATATATGTCGGTATAAACAAATATTTGCATATTTATTGCCGAAGGTTAAATGATATGACGTGTTTTGTGTTCTCACATTTGGAATATAATGTTACGGTCGTCACCTACAATCAATGATTTCGTTTCGGAATGCGGTGATGTTTCTGTTGATGAATGTCGGGGTTGGATCAGACACACAAGGTCTTTCTCTCCATATGCCTGGCCAGAGAGAACAGCTTGTGATGTTGGTGAGGTTGATGAGAAAACCCCTTACCAGTGCAGGTATAGTGTATGAGGGTAGGCTGAAAAGTTCATCGGCAATGAAACTTGCATGTATTATGTATTAATCTAACATTTTTGTCCTCCCCCCTCCCCCCTGACTGGGTTTCCAGTTTTGTCATGTTGTCCATCGAAAATGTTCAGATTTTTTTCAGATTTTTTTTTTTTTTTTATTTCTTTTCAACCCGCCCTCATCACACAGCAACAAAATTCTGAACCTGCCTGTGCAGCTGGTGTCATCTGGTAATATTTACAGGACGAGCACAGCTGCCAATACAGCAAGCATCAGGTCAAGCAAAAAGAAAAGCCATAATCATTGTAACAGACAATATTGCCTGTTACCAACAGTGCATTGGCAAAGGCAACGAAGAAATATTTGATTTTGTGTTCCAGAGGCTTATCTTTAAGCCAGTAAACGATTGCCTTCACATTTTTCTGGTTTAAACTGGTAAAGAATTATCAGAGGGGTATCAATGACATTATAGGAAACTCCAGCTACCCTGAAAATCTGTCATCTGGCATCTTGCAGACTGTGGGTGAACCAGAGGAGAGGCTGTGGGTTTGCACAGTGTTCATGTTAAAATGCTTGCTTGCCACTTCAATGGAAACAGCAGCTGCATCCCAGTGAACTTGGGGTACAAGGGGACCAGTGGCTGTTCAGATTCACAACTGAAGGGTCTGACTTTACTGTCAGACCATGAGTCAATTCATCTGTTTGCCCAGAAGAACAACTTAAGTACTTTGACTTTAAAGGACAAGCAGTCCAATGTTTTAACACCAAGTTGCCTCCAGCAGTGTGTGAATGTTTGCCCTCGGGCCCCTGAAGTGGTTTTGCCATTCAGTGGCTTGATCATTGAGCTTGAGAACTGCTTTTGAATAGGATTTTTTTCATTATGTATTCATGACAAGCCTAAAAACTGTATTTTTTTTTTCTGTTTTCTGTCCAAATTTCCTTTTCCTGTTCATCCTTTCTATTTTCCAACACAATCTATACGCAAACTGTGAATGTAATGTAATGGATTTCAACGTGATTTATAGTGAAAAGCCCCATTCAAATCAATGTATCTAATGCACCTGCAACATTCCATTTTCTTCGCATCCTTGAGAAAATATAAATCCATTGCAGGATCACACTGTGCAGGTGATTTATGAATCATTTCTTCACAGACAACATGGTTAGGCAGTGGAACAAGCAACTGATTTTCCAAAAAGCTCTTTAAAAAACTAAATAAATTCTGCTGTACCACAAAATCTTTATTGCTGTTTGATTTGACAAACAACTACTGTTGGATTTTTTTTTCTTCCAGATGCCCACCCTTGGATTTTGTTATTGGTTGTTTTGAAGTTTTTTCGTCTGAAATCGTGTTTAGGTGTCTTAGCAGGTCTGTTTGTTGACTTTGCATCATTTCTGTGATTTGAAAAAGGTTATCTGAAATACCAAATATCAGGGAAAATGCCTGGCTTTGAGATTTCAGTGTACCGACTGACTGAATTACTATAACTCTGTGCCCTCAGGGGTAGTGTTTGTTTTTGCCTCAGGAAATGGCTATTTTGAAAGACGGCAGATTATAATGGAGAGTTGTTGACTGCAGGTTGAACACTCAAATTCAATGTAAACAAGCAGAATGTGTTCTGGTGGTAAACAAGCACAAATGGTTCTTTACATTCACATAACAGTCATACAAGCAATTTACACACACCTGAACAAAACCTCAAACAAAAAGTTGAAATGTATATTAACTATTTCTCACCTTGAAATACAGGAATTGATCTGACTGCTTTCTCTGCAGATTATCACAAAACACGCTTGTTGGCAAAAGTAATGAAGAAAAATACATAAAAATGTTAATTTTCCCCAGATGAACACAAGCTAATGACAGTAGAAATCAGCCAGCTCTGTGATGGGAACAGGAGAAAGCAAAAGGAAACATGGGAAATCATGGAATTGGCTCAGACAACAGCATTAATTCCATCTTCACCCACTTCACACCAGTGTCTGTGAGTGGGTTTGATAAAACACCCATTCAGCCAAATTATATTTTTACCTCTCAGACGCAATATAGTCAGATGACTAAATATGATATAACCACAATGGGGAAGACGGCAGGAAACAAGGCAAGTTTTTAAAGTTGGTGCTTCAACACTGTTAAAAATGAACATTTTACACTTTCTGTTGCCATTTTCAAATCCATAAGTTTGTTTAAAGATGATCTTAGAACTATGTTAAAACTAAGAATGGGTCAGAAAAAACTGTACTATTCACGTGAAGGAGCAGTACGGCCTTCTGATGAGAGAGTCAGCAGTTCAAATCCTGCTTTCCCATGTCCACGTGCTAAAGTGTCTTCTGATAAAATACCACATATCAGGTTGTTTCTGAAGGCCAGAGAGTGACGTGATGAGAACACAAAAACATTTTAGTCCAACAGTAGGTGAAAACGTGCAATATATGCATGTGAATTATTATTATTTATTTCTTTAAAAGCAGTCTGCTTTTGTGAAACCTAAATTTTTCCTATTAACTTTGTCCATTGCAGTCAGGATGGGCATAAAAAAAGATCTAAAATGGGTCTCCCACTGGCATCCCACAGCCTACATGCAGGCCTAAAGTAAGTTGATTATATTCATCTCTTAAATAATCAGGGCTTTGGTTCATCAAGTTGTTGTGGAGGCATGCTGCAGCTGATATTAGCAGTCTTATGCAAAGGTTGAAAATAGCATGTCCTCCTCTGCTCAATCAAACAAATTGTTGACAATGAAAGACTGTGCTTTAAGCCTACATGGACAAACAGTTATTTATTTTGTTAATTGCTGGCTTCAAACCCTCCATCCATCCATCTATCCATCTCCAGGGTTGCAGGGTCACTGCAGCTGATCCCAGTTCGGCCAGGATACACCCTTGTTAGGTTAGCAGATCATAACAGGACAAACACCCCCTCACACTCATATTCTCACCTCGGGGCAATTTAGGGTCACAAATTAACCTCACATATGTGTTTTTTGACTGTGGGAGGAAACCGGAATGACTGGAGGAAATCCAAACACACATAAGGAGAACGTGCAGACTCCACACAGAAAGGTTCTGGCTGTTATTTGAACTCAGATCTTCTCACTGTGAGGTCCTGACATCAAATTGATCTGCTTAATCTGCAATGAGTAAGTGCAAAAGAAAAAAAAAAAACATTACAAATTTAGAGTTTAGAGTTTACAAATTCAGAGTTACAAATTCACCTAAAATGTATATTTTTGTACTATGAGATGAAATCTAATTACCAGGGGAAAACCCACACATCCAGAGGGAAAACCTGCTAAGAACCTCGCATAGACTCCAATGGAAAACAAATTTGTCTGAGGAAAGACTTAATCACTTCATGTACCCATGTTTTGTATGCTGTTCTTCTGAAAAGTCCAACATGAAAGGAGTCTAGTTCCAATGGGTTTGATTCAAGAACTGTTCTACAATTCTATTTCATGGACTTTTTAGGGTTAATGAGTTAATGAAGGTTAGGTCGATAAACAATGATTGTGTAATTCGTGACATCTGTGCTACTTTCGAATGTTTTTCTGTGCTTGCTGTCTGCAGAAACTGCAGAGCACAGTTCATGGCCATAGTCTCGAAACCTAGCCTTCTGTAATTCATCACCGAATAACTCTGATGTAAAGCTTTATTGGAATAAAACTTGTACGGTTAAGGTCTCCATTCCAAATAACCTTATACCAGCATTAATGCCTTTGTGGGGAAAGTGGACACAATTTGAATCCAAGTATCACAAAAAAAAAGAAAAGAAAAAAGGAAAGAAACCAAATCAAGGCACCATTGAGTTCACATTAATTTTATAACATTCTTGTCGATTCACGACTATATTACTGTAAAATTGATTGGTGCCTCTAATGGCAATTGTTCCTCTGCTCTTCTTTCTCATTTAGCCTCATGAGAGCTCAGGGATGACATGCCAGTAGCCAGCAGTGAAAGCCACTCAGCCAAAAGCTTTCAAAATCTGTAACTTCTGATTTCTATTCCTTTTTTCCCCCTCTAAATGTGAACAAGCATTTGATACAGCTACCGAAGGATTAAGAAGGCATTCTGCTCATCATGTATATTTGTTGGCATTATATCACATGCATATTATCACTTTCATAAGTGATAATCTGATTCAAGATGCTTCCTGTCTGAATGAATGAGAATATGCATCGACAAATATCGGGCTGTTTCAATGCTCACTGATACACAAAACAACAAACATAGGCTTTCAGATACTTTCAATAACCCTCATCGCATTATAAGAATGTAGCAAGTAAACGGAGCAGACAGAAAAGGGAAACAATCACATAATTTCATGTGCAGCTTGAAGGACGGCAGAGCAGTCATCATGCTGATGGATGGATGAAATAGGGCTATTGAATCAAAATTGTTCATTAACTGAGTGATAATCAGAGAATCGATGCAGGACAATGGTTCGTAAAGGTGGAGAGGACTGCTCAGAGGGTTGGAAAGCTCTATAGAAGAGAAATCCATTCAGCATTAACCATTTTATTTTAATATCTTAGTAATTCAATCTGAGTGTCTTGATGTTGGTTCTCCATTAACCCGTGCCACGGTAGAGGATGCAGCTGCTGTCTTCCTTCTGCAGGTGTCAGAGCAGCCAGTTTTCTCTGGTGTCTGCACATGATGTACATTTAGCAGTGACCTGCTGAAAGCAAGCCGAGCCTGCACAGACGGTGCTCAAACAGACGGCATCTGAATAGGAAAGCCAACCTGACACATCTCAAACAAGGACGATAGTAGGCATTTGAAAAACTACAAACTGGTTTACATTTCTATTTTGCATGTGAAAGTAAAAGGTCATTCTGTGGATGAATGTGAATATGCATGAATGAGTTTAAGGAAAGAGTTGTGTGTATCTGCAAATGCATCCACCTTTTATTTGTGGACACATCAGTGTGACCTTTAAGCTAAAATGATTATCTCCCACTGTTCCATCTTTTTAAGCAAAAGCCAAAGTTTAAGCGGAACCCACAACCTGTTGATTTATGATGCTCTGTTAATGCGCAGGCCTTGATGTATATGCATAATCAATGGCCAATAGCTGATATATTTTTTTTTTGGGGAGGTTTTGTGCAGAAGCAAGGCACAAGTCTGCACACATGCGTAAGTCATTGATTACAAAAATGCACAACATTTTTCTTCTTCAAAAAAAAATACACATGTAAAATTGGCCCAACAAATATCCTTGTGATGCAAAAGAAAGCTCAGAGTGTTAATTAGAGGACCTTGGACAGGAAAATAATACAATGGAAAAGAAAACGTGGAATAGAGCTCATCATGCTGTCTCTGCATCGCCTGCTCCTCTCCACTACACAAGAGCAGAAAAATGGATTTCCGGGCAGCCCAAATATGGTCAGGCAGTGATGAGGTGTGCAACAGATGAGTCATCCTCCAGACTCCCACACTCCCCAACCTTGCAATGTGTGCAAGACAGACAGGCAGAGAAAATGGAGTGAGACACCAAAAGAATAAACACATAAAAGCATTGCAAGAACTGTGTAGATCAAACCTTTAAACAGAGTAATGGTGACATCCACACATTTGCACTAAGGAAGTAATTACGAGCAGAACAACAGTGACTGTGCACAGCATTGTTCTCTGCCTTCTGTGATGTCAGCTTTTTCCCTCTTGTCAGGTATATCTATTCTGCACGGTTCTACACAGCAAAGCAGCTTTAAAACAAAGCAGTGCTGCATTTTGTAGGATTTGTGTGGCGTGCATTTTGCAGAACAAGATAAAATGCAAGGTTTAAAATGTGCATATGGATAACTCTGCACTTTGAATTCAAAACAGCAAATAAATGTCTTTGTCCCGCTTTTTTTGTCTGAACAGACATGGCTGTACCGTGCAAAAATTGATGACTTGAAATTTCACTTTGCTTAAAGCCCTGTGAGGATGTATTGCCTTTTAAAAACTGCAAAAAGAAAAATAGGTGCTCAGAAGGATTTGTGGCTCATCGACACAACAGAGAAGGGACACTAAGTTGTAGCCTCCCTCATGGAAACAAATAATCAATTGCTTAGCAATACACTTTGGATTAAACTGAGACCGAATGGTAAAATACAAACATTTATCATTCACCTCAGTTTGCATTTCCAGGGGAAAACATAATGTACTATATGGGAAAAGTGAAGATTTACTGTGGCTCAGGAACTTTGAGGAGCCCTGTTGGTTGCCTGGCAACATCACACCAATGTCAAGCATTCAGGTTTTTCTTCGGCTTATGAAAAAGAAAGTAAGTGAAAATGGTTAGCAGATTGTATTGTGTTTGGACTGACTTTCTGCGTCTTTACACGTTTTTCAAATATAATGGAAGCAGTACAGTGATAAAGGTATTCTTCTCTGATTCTTCACTGTAGAAAAACAGCTGAATGAATCACTAAATACTTAATTCTCTCAGCGTCTGGACCAAGGTTAGTGCTGATGCATGATATGTACCAACCAGCTATGAAATTTTGGCCATTTTTTTTACAAACCTTTATGCAGTGCATACGTATGTGGTTCAAGATCTCGCAGGCTCAAATTAAATGAGCCAATACCGCCAACCCAATAGCTAAGTGAATGTAGAAATTAAATAGCTTTCAGTGTTCATAAAAATTCATTAAGTGTTTCGCATTGCAGAATTGTCTCCAATCTCTCTGGACAGCTTCAAGCCACATAATTTTACTCTGCAGACCTCTCATTTGGGAGAAAATGAGCTTAATCCCCTTTGAGCCTGAGCAGCTCATCTCTTCTGTTTGCTTGCAAAAAGACAAGCTGTTGCACTGCTACTCGACTGTTAACAAAACTGGGACATTTGTTCACTGCAAGAGGAGATTTAAATTATACACAGAAGACATTTGATTGGGATATTTAACATCTTTATAAGTCCAGTTTTGCAAATTTAGCAAAGAGTGAAAAGCTGTGATGTCTGTTGTTACTGCTGATGCTCTGTCTTTGGGGGGTGAGGGGTGAAGCATTGAGAAAAAAAATGACATTCATGTCTTACAGTGTGCGCTATGAACCCTGCCAACTTTTAAATATTGTTAACTGTCACTGTTGCATTAACTTAGAGGAGGCTCCTTATGTCCACAGCATGTCTATAGTTCCTAGCTGGCCAAGATCTTTTTCTTTTTGAGTTTTCATGGCCGCTGTGAAAACTTCAAAATGAAGATAATGTGTGTTATTTAGTTGGTTCCAATGTGAAATCCTACAAATTTCACCTTTCATAAGATCTGTGGAGGTAAAGTCGATTAGTTGAAAATTCCTTTGTTAATGTGTTTTCGCTTCTCTGAAAATGTTCCCTCTCTTTTGAATAGTTTAGCCAGACATGAGTCACAGCGTCAAGGTCAGCCTGTCTCCACTTTGTCCAGATTTTTTGTGCTCTCTCGCTCCCTCTCTTGAGTTTTCTGGAATCCAACGCATTATTCATCCACAGGTAACACCATGTATGTCTTTCCTGCTGCCAAATGACTTTTTTTTTTTTTTTTTCCGCAAACCTGTTGTGGAGAGGTCTTCCTCTGGCACTCAGTGTAGCGAAACTCCTGTGAGTCATTTTGCTGCATGCCTACATCTCTGTTTCTCTCACTTTCTCTCTTTCTCTGTCTGGTGTTTATTAATTTAACGCCACCTGCCTGGGCCCTGCCTAATGAATCTTGGTCCTTTCATACAAATCATGGTGACTAAGAACAGTTCGGGGAGTGCTGCTAACATGCTGTTGTTGTTGTTGTTGAAGGTGGTGAACAGCAGGGAAGCCTCCACTGGATAAAAATGGGCATTGTGTTATTAGAACATTATTCACTTCCCTGGTATGATTGCAACACAAAACACGAACCAGTATGGACCTGGCTGTACACATTTCCTTTCAAAAGCTGCTTTTCCGGTACAAATTGCTTTCAGTTTTATGAATATACAGACTAAATAAGGTTATTCCAGAGAGGTTCAACTTGAGAAAAAGCAAAAGAGACTAGTGCAGTATTTGCAACGCAACAAAGTGAAACAATAAATTTCTAAAGAACACCAAATTGATTTTCAGTCACCTCTGTGGGATGAATACGTTATTGCACCTAAAGGTCCCAATTTCTAATTGCATGCATTTTCGATACCATATTCATTGAATTCATTGATGTTGTTTACAGGGCTGAGTATACACCCTGGACGGATCACACAGTTCTTCATCGAGCTAACACAGACACAGTGGGAAGAAGCCGAAGTACCCGGAGAACCCCACACGGATTCATAAAGAGCACTGACAACGCACACGTCAAGAGGCCCGGGGATGAATGAGCAAACAGCGCCAAGACGTCCCCTCTGTTAAGTCCTCAGAACAGAATATATGATTAGAGCAGAGTGCCAGCAACTAATGCCAGACCTTAACTGCCATGGTGACAGGGCACAGATAATAAGAGTCATTGCTTGACGTGCATTAGCTGCATATGTGACAAAAGGTTAAACAAACAAGCTGCGGCTTGAGAAAGAGTAATGCATTTCAGTCCTCTTCCCACATGGAGTCTTCTGCTCCCCACGTAACTACGGCCAGTGGAAGTCGCAATGAATGTAAATGTAGGGTGTAAATTGCTGCTTGCGTGGACCACTGTGCTTTATAGGAGAAAAGTATAGCTCTGCTCCATGCTTCCCTGTTCCAAATGGCAGGTCTGCAAACCCTTTTCTTGATCAGTGATTTGAAGGCCATTGGGGAGGTTCAGCAGAAGCTGCAAAAATGGAGATGTGAGACCATGACAGGGTGTATGAGTAGCTGTTGAGCCAGGGATATTGATCACAAGGTGAGCAGAGTGTCTGTCTTGCTGTGCGTCCACTGCAAGTATTATGCTTCAGATTTGACGTGTTGTCACAGCACTTGGAAAAGTTGGAGAAAGATTGTTGTCTTGATTGGTAAAAATGAGAATAAACTTGGCAAAAAAAAATGGTTCAGAAGATTTCAACTCTGAATTTATTCATTTTTCGATCTACTGTATGAGCAAGGCCAACACTGAGGAGTAACCAGAGCATAACGACACTTGGTTAACATGATGTAACTCTCCCTGCCAACAGCAACATCCGTTCCCATGCTGTCGTTCAATGTCTGTCGAGGGACTAAATATAAGTTTGGTTCAGTCACACGGTTTACTGACACACTGTCAGCGTGTTACATGAGTACAGCAACAAGCCATCTGACTGACAGGAAAATGTCAGGTTAAAGATTTTAATGGTATTTTTGATAGATAGGCTGAAGTATTGCCAGTGAAGGACTGCCGACCTGTCCAGGGTGCACCGTGTACCAAGGCCTTCTTGAATCTCCTTTAATTTTTATGATGTAACTTATAGACACCAATCCAACAATGACCTTTTCTCACGTTTTGCTCACTCTTGTGAGTCTTCCAAATGGGCTCTTTTCTTTGAGTTTTGAAGAGACAGGGCAGCTTGCACTCACACTTATCCTCAGCCTATTACTGTGTCCACAGTCACACGAAGCAGGACCGGTACGAGTAGATGAAGAACGATGGAGAAAGGAAGGAGAAGCAGGACATCATTGTTGCAAGAGAAATTGGCAAAATGGCCTGTTCCTCCTTCACTGGTCACACAACATTGTGCTAAATTTCCATCCATCTATCTTTGACACCACTGTGTCTAATTCGGGGTTGCCAATCTGCCCACAGCGAGAGAAAACCACTCTCACACCTCCAGCAGAATCAAACCAGAGGAACAGGAGAAAACCCATGTACACACCAGGACAGCATGTGTAAGTGGCAACTAAAGCATAATAACCCTTGTGTAACATGATGTAACATCCGTTTCCACGCTGTATGTAGAGAGACTAAATATAAGTTTGGTTCAGTCGCACAGTTTGCTGACACACTGTCCGCATGTGTTACGAGTGCAGCGACAAGCTATCAACAAAAATCGGTCAATTTCACGATATTAAGGGTATTTTTGATAGATAGAGTAATTTATAATACAAATTTTAAAATATATCCACTCAGCCACAGGTTTATCCATCATGTCATTCAGTTCAACTCAGGGAAAACTCTGTCCAGAAAGGCCTTCGAGCCTTGATGTTGAAAATCAGAGCATACTGTTAAATCCATGTTAAACTAAAGTAACATCTGCATAACGTGCATAACACAAGTTAAACTGAGGAGGACTACAGCACTGTACCTGCAATCACATACCGAACCTTCAAGTTTTATGTAGCACGAAACCAAAAACCAGAAACTGTAAGAATAATTCATCAATTGGTGAAAGAAAAATTAAAAGCTTGTTGATTTATGAATGTCATCATTTTTTGATTGCTAATTCAACAGAAAGCGGTGAGACACTCTGCCTGGAGGGTACTGCAGCACATCCGGGGTTATGGCAAATATATCCTTTCCTAAATTTGTATGAATATTCAACAGTTGGATGAGGTGAGTCACTTCAAGATTAAAAACGTCATGGCTTAAATCATAATGAGGAATAGCCTTGTAACAATTATGGCAACCAGCAGTCCGTTTTTATATCTTCATCTTGATCTCTATATTGGTCTAGCATAAATCCATTTGAGGCATCACTATTGATTTGACCTTATTTTCAGCAGTAAAAGTTGAGCTAACAATTTCATTTCTCCCTGTCAGGTGTTGCTGCATGATTTTTGTTCCACGTGCAGCCTCCCCTAAACTGTTTCGGGTTATTCTGGTGTATTTGAGGCAGGCTGAACCACTGCAGTTCATTTATATTGTACTACCAACAGACCTGAGACCTCTTTATAAGAGTGGTATAAAAGTGGTGTGCTGTCAGTTCTGTGAGGGGTGATTTGCAGGTGCAGGTCGCAGTAATTGGCTTTGGACAAACACCGACCTTTTCTTTTTCTCCCCTCTGTCTGCCCTACTTTTGCACTTTGCTGTTAAAGCAGCGGGGCTGGATGGAGAAGTGAAGCTCCAACCATGGACGGAAGGAAGGAAGAAAGAAAGAAAGTAAAACATCTTGAGCTCTCCTTCTGTGATTATTTCTCTTTCAGTCTGCCTCTCACATCTAAGCTGTTGCAGGTTCAGAGTGTCAAGCTGAGTATGTGAGCAGCAGTTCATTCAGATGGCTTCTCAACAAGACAAAAGCTGCAACACAGAGGCCCAGCTGACACGTTATACAAGCATCTGCGGGGCACACCGGATGTTCATCTGTGAAGTTGACTACCTGTGCAGGCTGCAGACTGAAAAATCACATGGAAAAATACATCACTGGCAATTAAAATCTCATATATCTTAATTTTAATTTCTCTCCAGCAATTGACCCATCAGACCTTTTGTAAAACACCCTGTAAAATCAGTTTGCATAACTTTATTTCACATTGTGTGGCCGAAGTGAACATATATCGCTAACATATTTTGAAGAGCGTACACTTCATGACAGATTGTACAAGGGCCGCACGGTGCTGTAGGGGGTAACATTCTCACCTCAAAGCAGAACTGTTCCCAGTAAGTGTTCAGGAGTGCATTGAGGACATCCCTGTGCAGAGTTTCTCTGTTCTTTCCAGTGATAGTTTTGTCCTGGTACTTCAGTTTTCTGCCACATTTGCAATATATTGCACCACAGGTTGAATGTGAGTCTATGTCTGTCTCCTGATGGACCGGTGACCTGCAGGTCAGCTTGAAGTCAGTTCCAGCACCTTCTTACAGTGAGTTGAGTCAATTTTAAGAGAAAGTGATTTTATTTTTTTCATTTAATCATTTAAAATGTCAGTTAATTTTCATTTTATCCCCTACATTTCCTGTGGCTGGTGCTCATGCCAAGCAGATATAAAGTTGTCTCTGTCACCCCACATCGAAATGCAGATCTCTTCCAATCAGCCTGCACTGTTTTGTCTTTTATTTTGAGTCCTTTTGTTCCACATGATTGGCACTTTTGCATGAAATAAAGACACCAATATAAGACCATATACAATCTGTCTCACTAAGATCCTTTTTTTTCCTCTCTGCAGGTTTGACTATGATCCACACAAAGGGACAGCAGCAGAGCAGCTTTTTTCAAACACAGCACCATCTAGGGTTCACAGAGCGTCATAGCAGCAAGGAGAAGAGTTAATCCAAGCAGAACCAGGAATTGTCCCTCTGAGTTTTGTAAATGTCAAGTCATGTCATTTTGATGCCACTGAAATTAGACTGACTTTTAAGATAAGAACATGGGGACCATGGAGAGATGAGCCAACTATATGAGAAAAATGATCTCTGAGGTCCATGATTAGTGAAGAAGTGATGAGTTTATCCAACTTTTCCAGCAATAATTAATGGCAAAGCAACACTCTGACCCACTTTAGCGAGAAAAAGGAAATCCAGTGATTCAGCCATATGTGGGAATCACCTTTGTTTCAACATACTCATGCTATCTTCGGGAGGTCAGCGAGTGCTTTATGCTGCCTCCAAAGTATCTTTATATTTTGAGGGCTGTTCTGGCTTCTGTGTAAGAGAAAGCAGAGGCGAGAGGGTCAAAAGTGCACTGGTGATTCCTCAAAGCTTTTTTTTTTCCTTTCACAATGACTTATATGGGCATTTGTTTATGTAACTGTGCTGTAGCAACCTACGCCTCCCTCGTAAATGAGCACTGGAAACCAGAAGGTACTCATGGTTCAAGCAGGCGAATGCAGCAGCACGGGATGGGATTTTTTAGAATGTGATCATTGTATTGACCAATGCTGTCTATTCGTTAATGACACCCACATGAGCAGCGTGCATGCTGCTGTGAAGCGTGGAGGCCGAGCTGCTCGGGTCCCATAGCTGCAGGTAAAATAAACTTACTTCATTTCAGCTAAACAGAGGTCAATTTACAGACTCTCCATTTATTGTCAGACTTTCTCAAACTGAGAAGAAGTAGTTTACAATTCTTTCCAAACAACGTCATCACCACCATCACAACTGATTGCGTTTGCCATGTGCCCCCATGGAAATCAGCCAAGGAGAGAAGTTACTGCAGAATCAATGAAACGTCTCCCCAGCTTCCCACGGAATGGATATTTAGTAGTTCACGAAGTTTAACAACTGGATTCGTGTTTTCTGTGCTTTCATTGATGAAGGAGATGAGAGTTTAACCTCTAAGCCTCTCCTTTGATACTACTTGGAGACTTTCTCTCCTCCTAAAGAAAACTATTGCGTGTGATTGATTCTTTCTCTCACAAAACGTCTTAATCTAGACAACATACATTGATGAAAAATAAAGAAACAAAATCAGGATAATGAAAGGCTTAGAAAGACTTACAGTATGTAACGGACAATAATATATGTGGTGTCTCAGAGAGCTCACAAAGCTGAGTGGGATCAAGTCGTGTTGGGTTGCAAGTTGCTGTCTGCATGCGTGACATTACTTATTGTGTTATGATCCCCAAGATGACGTTTTACAGTGACACATTCTGCTCGTACGCATGTGTGAAGAAATACAACTGCTGTCGTTCTTACTCACGGCCACGGCGCCGTCACAAGTCTACTTGTTGACATCACAGCAGATACTGTACTATCACAACAAACACAGCTCGTCTTTTAACTGTCTATAATATTATAAGCTGCCGCTCACTCGGGAGTCTCGGTGGGATCTTCCACACATTCAGAAGGCAGTTTGATTTCAATAGAAGGAGACAACAAAGCATTTGCTTAGGGAATGTTGTCATATTAATGCTTTCTGAGGCATGATGAAAGCAAAAGGGTTTCAAACTTATCAACATGCTTTTAAGTGATTGTTTTCCCTGGACTTGTAATCACAAATTAAATACAGCTCTCTTTTTTTTAATTATAGATTTAAGATATAGAAATCAGATCGAAGTGAAGGAATTTTCCAAGCATTTCAAAGTTGAATAAGTGAACTTCAGCTCTTTGTACTTGATGAAAATGAAATACACAAGAGTGACATTTTCTGATTGTCTTATCCTTTATGTTCGCATTTAAAAAGTGAAAGTAGAAAGTTCTGGACTACTGAATTTTCAAGTAACTGCCAAATATGATTAAAAATACATTTTCCCTTTTTAGAAATGGTGCCTATATTTCTAGATTGAGCCATGACAGAACCAGTCATTGTGCTTTTAAATAAGAAGCGGAGATTGTGCTTTGGTGCTTGAAATATTTTCCAGATTACATGTTCTGAATCCTGTTGGTCATCCTAACCACCGGATGCCTGGGTCAAGTTGGCCCCTATGTTCTCAACAGGTGGCTCATGTCAGTGAAAGAACCCTGTGAACTAACACATTAAAGGATTAGTTCACGTGTTTGCGTTGTGAAGGTACCCAGTGGCTCCCTCAGAGATTCCCATGCCCCCACAGTGCAGTCACTCCTCACTCCCACCATTTCCATGAGGCCATCATCGAAAAAGGGCAATAACAGCTGATCACTTGTATTAGCTGATTTACACTTCCTGAGTCATGCAGTTAGACCAGTCATTTAGTTAAACTGAATGTTTTTCTTTCTCCCTCCTGTTGCTTTGCTGCAATAGGATTCCAGCCAGCAGTACACCAACAGGCAGACACCCACGTTAGGTTATCCCTTTCACACTTTCGAGAACTACCCAGATCCGCCCACATCCCTGGAGACAAGCCGCGTGAGAGAGCCGAGAAGGCAGGGAGGGGAGGAGGGGAGACGCCTATTCCTGTGTGCATGTGTGCGCGATTGTCTATGCGAGTGTGTGGTTGCGAGCCACAGGCTGAGAAGGGGGTGTGCGCGCCCGTGTTTCCTCTCCAGGAGTACCGCACCGTCTGCGCCACACCTCGACTTTTAATTGGTCGAGGAGTTACTGCCATTACGTCGGCATACATCGTGCTCTCTACACCCCAGAGTTTACAAAATCCCCCTATGGCTTTAGAACATTAATCGCTTTTTAATGAATTATTTCCCAGCGGAACCAGTGAAAGCCCGTGGCTGTACTTGAATCACTTCCATTAAGCATCGCAATGTATATTATGATTACATGTTACCAGAGCTCATTATTCCCATATTAATTTACTGTTAATGTATGTGACACATCTAAACCGCAATTTAAAAAAAAAATAGTCACGTTACAGCAATGGACTAGCTGGAGACAAATGTCTCGTTTTTCTGTCCCTGTGCTCGCACACCTATGTCGTTGATCCTCCTTCCGGTACCTTTGGCTCTGCGTTGATATCTGCGTAGTTTGGTGTTCATAATCATTTGTCTCCCTGCACAAATCCCTCCCCTCTCTTCAGACTGGAGCTCCCTCCCTCCCTCCTCTGTGCGCTGACATAGTCACTCTCACACTTGCACACGCACACGCGCACACACACAAACGCGTCTCCCCCGCACACTCCCCCCCGTCTTGATGCTGTCTCATTCACTTCAGCACACCATCCACGCACTGACTCCGACCACAAGCAGGGGGGGCGGGGTTGGATATATACCTCCACGAGGAGGCCACGAGCTACACTGAGACTGGACTCACTTGCAGTGCAGAGACCACAAGCAAGAAGACTCCGAAGCCGGGAGTAGAAGTACCAACATTTATCCTGGAGCTTAGAGAGAAAAGACAAGCGAGACCACAGCTTTTTGGTTCTGCGGACTGTCTTCTGGAGCTCCGATCCAACCAATTTGTCACTCCGCTATACGCCAGTTTCTTTTCTGGATATAGCAACTAAACAAAGTTGGTAGTAAACTCTTTGGAGTTTGGTAAGAGTCACTTTATATTTCTTTGCTTGTGAGAGTGGACTGCACTGAAACTTGGGATCGACCCGCTCGGGTCGGGCTTGGACCTGGCGCATCTTTTCACCGCGAAAGTTTCGGCCGGCCAGCAGACCCGAAGTCTTTTGAGTCGAGTCAGACTTTGAGAAAATCTCAGCAACTGCTAACCGAGTCCAGATCGAAAGAAGCCTGGACGACTGGTTAGAGAGTCACTGACAAGACTTCGAAAAGACACTTCGAAAGGTAAGTTGAAACGACCAGTTTTTACTCCTTTTTCTTCCCATGTGCGTTTTTGTCATTGGTGAATGTCTTGCTGTTTGTCTGTCTCATACATTGAACACGGAGTTTACGATGTCACAATGTGAAGACAAGTGATGTTTTTAAGTGTTTTCCTGCCGCTGTTGTTGACGCGTAAAGTTTGTCGCTGTCCGTGGTGCTGAAACTCTCAACTTCCTGCGGTCGGCTTTTGCTCTGCTGAAATCTTCATGTGACATGTTGCTGTTTGCATATCTCCCAGCTCCCGTGTTACGATCACATTCACTCCCTTACAGGACTTTTTGCACAGGTCTAAAAGCACGAGTGCAAATTGCCGTTCATGACGCGCTGCTGGAGTACTCACTCCCGACATGCAGCAGTGTGAAGCGATCTGACAGCGCAGCATCCGAAAGTTAGACCGCGGCAACAGGTTGCTCGTTGGAGCTCTCTTGTGACGTTAGGACAGCAGCGAAGATTCGGCACTGGTTGCAATGGATTCCTACATTAAATCACATTGCGATAAAGTTGCAAGCAGTTTACTCCGTGCTTTACCTGCAAAGATCGGACAACTTCTCGTAGTGCTGAAGTCAAGATTCTCTGCTTTAGTAAAGGCTTGGACAAGCTTGCACAGCATAGGCTCAGAAGTCTGATGATAAGCACAGACATTATTTCAAGTTGAAATTAACTTATTTTGTTCAGTTTTAATGCCTAGGGGTTTTGTGTCACATTGATTGCAGCACAGCTACGACTCCTGCACGTGTGCAGGTACTTGTACTGGCGGCAGCAAAAGGAAAAGAGAGGTGAAACTGAAAAGGATAAGATTCAGAAATTGTGGCTCATGCACGCAATGGCATGATTAAGTACATCACTTTTAAGTAACATTCAGGCAGCGAAGCTCAAATATCATAGTGCATCATCCCACTACAAAATGAAAACTATAAGAACAGCTTGACTGAAATGATCTGATTTATACTTCACATATTACTTCACGCTGTACCTTCACATAGCTTTGTGATTCAGGGAAGTCATGCACAACCTGCAGGTGTGCACTTGCAATCCGTCATCATTTAACTTATACAAATGTGATTTCTGTAAAGCTCGTTGTTTCTGTGATGACACAAACGCATGTGAAAGTGTGCACGCTGGCACAAATGAGCATGTCAGTGATGATCATTTTTGCAGTTTCTTTTGTTTTTCACACTGATCTGCAAAAAATAAACCATGTCTCCATAACAACAGACCGGCTCTTCAGGCTGCCTACTGTGCACAAATGTTGTTGACGACAGCAAACGGACAAGCTCGGGAAAAGGACGGAATGGTGGGGTGGGTGGGGGGGAGTGAGAGGCGATGTAGGAAAAAAAAGGGGGCAGAGTTCTAGAAAGACAGCTGGACCTTTCTTTTCACTCCGTGCTTCATCCGATGCCCTTTCATGGAGCTTCCGGTTGTTGGGAGGCGGGAGAGAGACACCCACTTTCACAAAGCAGAGGTCTTTGCTGCGTTGCTCACAGAAGAGGGAGGGTGAGAGAGCACAGACAGGGAGGGCGAGATGTGAAAAGAGAGGCGAGGAACGTAATTATGAGCTCTCAGCTTGAAAAGTGCAGGTGCTTCTCAGCGACTGTCACTACAGGCATCAGTTGTGCGGCTGTTTCGCTGCACATCCCCATTCATCTGTTTGACCTCTCCTGTTACATTCTGCAAATGCAGCCTATGCTGCAAACCGTAAAACAGCATATGTGCTTCCTTAAGATGCATGTTATCCCATCTCTGTTCACAGCCTACATTTTTCATAGCAAATATGTGTTTCTGCTCACAAAAGAAGAGCTGGGGAAAAAAGAATTACTGACTACATTTGAAAGATGATACTGACTAAAATTGTTCCTCTTCTTGTGTGAGCCGCGAGAGCTTTAGTCATCTTTGGTTCAATTGAGTCCTTGATGTAGATGCACTCATTCTCTGGGCAAGATTATTCATACAGCGTCGAGCGTCTGAGTCTCTACAAGATGAAGTGAACATTGCAAAAAAAAAGCACACTTGCAGGATGAGCAATATGGGCAGAGACTGAGAAGAAAAACCAATGATAATTTGCACATTTTATCAAATGCATTATATGTCATAACACATAATAGGTAAGAACTGCAAAAATGTTCATGCATCTGCCTTCACATGTCTGCAGTAACATTACATTGCAAGACATAGGCAGTGATTTGTCATTGTCAATGCATATATCATTTCACTGTAATGCAGGACAAACATCCAAAAGATTTGCAAAATGCACAGCAGGGTATGTAATCACACTTTACCATGAACACAAACTAACCACTTTTCTTGTTTGTCGCCTGATAGAGGGAGTGCATTGCACAAATAATGGAACTAATAAGCGTCTGTGGTTGCCCATGGCAATGCTTCTGTGGACGTCAGACTGACGCACATGCTTCGCAGTACAGTTCAGTGTGTGGGAGGAAAGAGCAGAAGCTTGGAGATACCAGCTTGCTGTGAAGGACTGTAATTGTGCTGCCAGTGTAATCATGTCCCGGAGTGCAGGGTGTTTTAGATCATTGATCATACCCCGAAACACTGCGATACTGCTCTCAGGCTGCATGAATATTGGTGTGACATTAGGTCCAATTAAAATGCATCACATGAATATGCAGTGGAGCAAATGTGTAAATGAAGCATGTCTAGAAAAACATCTTGCCCTGCAAAGTATCACATGCTGCTCGCACTCTTCATATGCTGCTGCATACTAAACAGATATTTTCTTCCTCATTTTTCTGTTTTTCTGCAGCTTCCTCTTGATTGAGACATGCACTGTCTATTATAGTAAAACCAACAGTCCGACAATCAGAGGAGTTGTGAAGATAATAAAGAGATCTTGAACAAGTGCAGTAACTTGCAACAAAGAAGTCAAATAAGTAACTTGGTTCAACCAGCAAGCACAGTAAGTTTCAACGCCAGCCTTCAACTAAGCTGACCCAATGGCGTGGTCAGCTGTCACTGGCCCTTGTGTGGCCCTTGTCCTGCTATTCTTCGGTTCGACCTTCTGCACGCCCTCCGGCCCCGCCTCTGCCACCTGTGCCACACTGGAGCAAAGCCGCTTCTTTGGTGTCTTCACTTCTACGACGGACCTGTCCTCAACGCCATGCTCCTGGACCCTGCAGAATCCTGATCCTCGCCGCTACACCGTCTACATGAAAATTACCAAGCCGACTGATTCCTGCGCACCCCGCCAGATCAAAACCTTCCAGTTCGACTCCTTCATTGAGACGTCCCGCACCTACCTGGGCATGGATAGCTTTGATGAGGTGGTCAGGCTGTGCGACCCTTCAACCACCGTGACGTACCTGGAATCAACCAAGCAGTTCCTGCAGATCCGCAAGGTGGCCCCAAGAAATGCCCTGGCGATTGTGGAGGGAGAGAACGAAGTCAGTGAGTTCAAGGCTGAGTTTCTGGTTGTGGGAAAGAGGAACCCAAGCATGCATGCCTGCAAGATGCTGTGCCAGTGGCTGGAGATGTGCCTGTCCAGTAGCACCCACGATTATCCCTGTGGAATCATGAATACACCCTGCCAGTGCTGGGAGGTCCCAAAGAGGAAGCCAGGAAGCTGCTACAGGGGCGGTGTCTACGTCGAGAAATGCACTCCTGTTGCCAAGGACAGTGAGCGTGATGCTGAGATTATCAGTAAGTTTGTAATATAATTGGTTTATTACTGCATTAGAAATAATGTCATAGAAAAACATGCATGTCAAAAGGTGTATCCAAATGTTTAGCTTTCATCAAAGCAAAGAAAAACAGCTGAACTTGTTGTGATGTTTTGTAATGATATCCACTGGGACAGAGTAATGAAGAAATGTGTGTGTGTGGGTGAGGTTATGTTCTCTAAGATCTCAGTGCACTGCAGGCTGTCTCCAGCCGTGCAATCACCCCATGTTTGTGTCTTAGGAGCTGCTGAACATAATGATCCATGTCTGTAGAGCAGAGATACAGGCGCAGGATGTGCAACTCACAGCCACAAAGCAATGAGAAGTAAATCAAAGGTGTTAGAGAAATTTACCAGTGCATCTTAAAGCCTAATTGGCAAGACCGCCTGAACTGCACACATCGCCAACTCTCAATTTTGACTTAGGCGGGGTTGTCAGGTTTGATGGTTGGCAAGAGGTGTGGGTTTTAGGGGGAGATAGAGGACATGTTTGTGCGGAGGGAAGATGAGCACAAAGACCTCACAGTCAGCTGGTGGCTGGAGTCGAAGCGCTGCACTTGTGGTTGTCATAGTAACGCATTAGTCAGCCTCACACACCACTTTGCCATCGTTCTCATTCGGTGATTAAAAGCAAACAATCCCCATTACAAATGGACCAGGTAATACCTTCAATGCTCAGCGAAAAAAAAAAAAACAGCAAATGACAGTCACTCCATATTCTTATATGCAAAGTTAGAAATGCTTGATGAATCACACTTTTGAACACCTTGAACACAACGAATCCACAGAATTGTAAAATGTGCAGACTTACATTCAACTACATTGTTATCACGCCGTGCAAAGCGGTCAGTGACTTTGCTCATTGTCCCCCCTCTTCTTTATCTCTTTCTGCAGAGGGCTGGGCTGGCTGGGGCCGCTGGTCTGTCTGCTCTCAGGAGTGCGGTGGCGGAGTCCAGGTGCGCAGCCGAACCTGCCAGCCTGATGATGCAGTGTGTGAGGGAACAGTTGAAGAGGGGCGTTCCTGCAACCCTCAGCCGTGCATTGGTAAGAACACCTGCAATTGAGTCATTTAAATGAAAGGCACTTATGCAGATGGCTCAGATTCAATGCAATAATTATATCATCTTCAAATTATCATAGGCAAAGAGCGCAACAAGAGCCAGGGCCTGCGCGCCATTGTTGGAATGAGGAGAGACAATACAGATGATGCTAACCATGGAGTTGTTGCCACCCAGACAGGTGAGAAATTGAGAAGTTCTCTCATACTAATATTTCTTATGCACTCCCACAAAGGGTTCTGAAAACCAGATTCTAAAAAGTGAATGAATTCAGTCACATATTCAGTCACATAACCAACAAAATACAACCTTTGTTCTTTCAATTGTTCTGATGTTGGTCCTTAAATTGATCTTCCCTTCACTAGATGCCAAGATTAATGAATGGACCCCTTGGAGTACCTGTTCAGTCACCTGTGGGGAGGGCTGGCAGGGTCGCACCCGTGTCTGTGCAACATCCTCCTTCAGCACCCAGTGCACCGGACCTCTGCGTGAAAACCGGCCATGCAACAACACAGCTGTCTGCCCAGGTGAGTGGATGGTTTCATAACTCTGGTGAGAGCATGACATGTGAAGGAAAGAGAAAGAAAAAACATGGCGTGAGACAAACTGTTATCGAGAACATGAAGGAGACACTTGATCTTTTTGAAGTGCACAAAGAGGTGGAAGCCATTTTCTTATAATGATTTCCTCTTATGGAGCACCATTCACAAAAGAAAAGTGCATAATGACAAGCAGTCACGTTATAGAGTCAATCTGAGCCATCGCACACTGAGATTCAGATTGTGTGGCTGAAAGGCGGCTCTTCAATATCAAGTCAATTTGTCTAACTGCGCTGTGATGTAGTGTGGAGGACTGCCCCACCTAGAGGAGAGTCAGCAGAATGTACCTAAATCTCACAGACTATATTGACTACCATTTTGACATTGTTCTATCCAATCTTTATGGACCTTTATTAAATAAACCACTACTTCTTTGTATTATGTGTTTAGTTGATGGTGCTTGGGATGAGTGGACCCCCTGGAGCCTGTGCTCATCCACCTGTGGTCGTGGCTACCGTGACCGTACCCGCGCATGCAAGCAGCCCCAGAATGGAGGACAGCCTTGCACTGGCCACACAAGACAAACAAAGCACTGCAACATTGCTGTCTGCCCAGGTGAGTGAAGAAACGCTCATGCTTTATTTTGGAGTATGACTGTAATCCACCCATTGTTTTAACACAAACGACGCTTCCGTGGTCATTTTTGAAAATCCACGACAACAGACGAGTAATGAGAGTCAACCCTCCAGGTAACTGATTCACACATAAAGAATGAACTGAATCACTTAGTGGTACCACCACTACCACAAACTGTAAGTGCAGAGGCAGGCTGACATCTGATGCATCTGAATAAAAGCCTCCGTGGGCATTAGTCAGTGGCTTTATAACAACTGCCAGTGACTCATACTGAGCTCAGGGCTACTCTGCCCATTAGAAGTTAAGTCTTTTCCTATTCTGCCACCTCCCCGTGTGCATAAAAAAATAAAAAGCCCCTTTTCCTACTTTATCCGGATTTACCACATATGTGCAATCAGTTTAAACAATACTTTAAAATGAAAACTCTGCTTTATTGCAATCGCATATTTCTATGAAAGGATGTCTCCATGCACAACATATAAAGTAATGCTAATCTGCAAAAAAAGAGAGAAAGAGAATAAGCAAAGGCATTATTGGGTGATGATTTTAAAAATCAATTATAACTGACAGACGAAGGAAATTAAATAATCTCTAATGTTACATTTGGTATAATCGACATTATTATTTGGACCAGTCCTACTTATTTATTTTTTTTATTCTTCGCACTGTCCTCCATCTGTTTTACTGGCTAATAAGGCAGAATGTTATAGCATATTTGATTGTTTCAATCTATTCAAGGCAAAATTGAAGCTGCAAAATGAAAAGCTGTTTTCCTGTCCTCAATTATCTGTTCTCATTTATGCTCCTGTGCCTTTCGTTTAAAAAGAAAATCCTTACATAGAGTTTTCTTTGCAGCATTGCCTTTTATTTAGAAAAAAATTGGCTCACTGGCTCTGGCAAATCAAAGTGCATTCGTGCTGATGATGTTCGCTAAGACATGAACTTGAGTTCAGTTTTAAGGACTGCTGGTCTCAAAAGCTGAAATGCACCTTCAGTCATGCTTGAAGGACAAATAACAGAAATAACTTTTGGCTTTTTACTGAAACTCAACAGAAGTAGGCCATGTGAAATGGTAACTGCATCAGCTAGTGTCCCTTGATGCCAGTAACCTGAGGGTCCATTTTGTTCTTGCACTAACTCTCCTGCGCGTCTGTTCTTCTGCCTCCCTCTAGTGGACGGATACTGGACTGAGTGGTCTACCTGGAGCGCCTGCTCGGCCTCTTGCTCAAACGGTACCATGGAGAGGACCAGGGATTGCAACGGACCGTCCTACGGAGGCTCTGAGTGTTACGGGAACCCGAGAGAGATTACCAACTGCTTCCTGCAAGAATGTCCCGGTAAATGCTCACAGCAAATCTCCCATCCAGATAAAACTGAAAGGAATTAAATATATTAAGCGCAGAGTTCATGGCGTTAAAAATTAAACTTCTTGCCTGTAGTTGATGGGCGCTGGCAGTCCTGGAGCACATGGGGCAGCTGCAGCAAGACTTGCGGTGGAGGCATCCAGCAGAGACAGAGAGTCTGTGAAGGGCCTTTCTTTGGAGGAGAGCCTTGCCCCGGCGAAACTGGAGAGCAGAGACGCTGCAACGAGAAAAGATGCCCTGGTTAGTGGTGCCACTGAAATGACTCAGGATTGTGTCAGCAAAAAATACAATTCCAAAACCCAGAAAATGAATTGTTAATCGTAACGTGCACTATTCTTTCAATTTTTCAGAACCCCATGAGATCTGCCCTGAGCAAAACACTGGAGATGTTGTGTGGAAGAAAACCCCCGCTGGAGACATGGCTGCCGTTGCCTGCCCTGCCGATGCCTCAGGTAAACAGAGAAAGCAGTGGCGCCTGGTGTGCTTTTCCTTTTCAGCATTAGCCTGTCTTACTTGTGCTCACATCAAATGTGTGCTTTTATTTTTTTCTAATGAACAGGTCTTATTCTGCGCCGGTGCACCCTTGACGCTGTAGGACTCGCCTCCTGGGAGAACCCAACTTACATCAACTGTGTCTCCAAGAACTACGAAACCATTCAGACTCTGGTGAGCCCTGAAAACAAATCATAGATGAAATACCAACTGCCACACCTGTTTCTGTCTTATCTAGCAAAGTTCTCAGTTGGTTGAGATTAACCTCAAGACTTGTGTCTGTAGTCAAAGGACTACATCTCCAAAGCACAGCAGGGACAGAGCGTGGATGGGGTCGCTGAGGTGATTTCACGCCTGAGATTCTCATCTGATGAAGGAGCCAAGTATAGTGGTGACCTTCTGGCTGTCATGGAAATCCTGAGAAATACCACTGAACTGTACAAGGGAACCAGGCTGCGGCTGAGCAACGCCGATACCGAGGCAAGCTTCACTTAAAGGATTAGTTCAATGCACATATTCTAAGATGACAGAAAGTTACTCTTTGTGATACATTTTACCAAGAATAGCGTCTAATCAAGCAGGATTTGGTTGCTTCTTACATGCCTGCCTCTTTTTAATGACCCACAGAACTACGTCCAGACCATCAGCAACTTGTTGAAGGAGGAACATCGTGAGAAATGGGAAGAGGCACAGCTGGTACGTGACAAGTGGGTGTGCAATGTGTGTGAGTGGTCCAGAGCACACATGAGCAGGAGAGAAAATCAGTCTATTAAGTTAGCATCCTCATGACAGAGAGTTGTGATGAGGTGTCGTAGCATCTTTGTGTAAGTTGAAGTATGAAGTGCTTGGCTATAAATTTCTGGCACAGTAGTTTAACACTTAAAAATGTAACAATTATCCCCCAGAGTGTGTGATTACAGTACAACTGTGACAAAGAACCATAAATCAGACAAATGCAAGAAAATGTGCGTGAAATTGTTCCACTTATCTACCGAACAGAGCAAACAGAAAGTTGGTTTCTTCGACCACCTGTTGGCATGCTTTCTCGAAACGTGAGCAAAGATAAAGCTCCTTCTAGATGTGTTCACAGAGAAAGACAATGTTTGATAGACAGACTCCCTCTGCACAAAGTAAACCCGTATTCATGCAGAAACTGAAAACAGGAGGGTAATTTACCAAAGCCACAGCAACAAAAAGGGCTTCAAGGAGACAGAAAGAGAACGCAAAAGAAAGAGTGACATTAATTCAGGAACAAATCACTACTCCCACTCTACAATCTGTGAGTCTCCCGCCATCCTACATACTGATGGCCGTTGTAAAGAGACGGAACATTGCATGCGGGTACACACCTTGCGCCCACATCGCTGCAGTTCTGCGTCAGAGACACGCAAGTCGAGTAGCCCTCCCTTTCACTGAACAAGAGAGAGGACAAAAAAAAAAAAGAAAAAAACAGGAGTATGAATCAACAGCCTGCCCATTTATGGCCTTCAGGAAGCTCCGGGGTTGCGTAGCAGCAAGAAATGTGTTTTTTTTTCTTTTTTCTTCTCTTTTCGCTCAGCTGCAGAACACACTGATAGAATAAGTAGTAGGAGGATGAGCAAAAAGAATCGGAAATGTAGATAAGGACTTGGAGTGCAAAATGTTACCCTTGCCTGAGTGTGTGACTAAAGCCATTTTGTAAAGTGCATGAATTGTCGTGCAACTTGACCTTGTCCCTTCCCCCGTTTTTATATTTCTAAGTCTCCTCAATATTTCCTTCTTTTCTGTCCAGATGGGCGCCACTGTTAAGGAGTTCCTGCGCCTTGTTGAGGACTCTGTGAACATGATCGGGATGCAAATGAGCGGATTTCAGGACGTTTACGAAGTCACAGAGAATTTAGGTGAGCCCTAATTTCTCTTCCCCATTGCTGTCTATTCTCATGTGTTGTCAGGATGGTTTCTTCTTTCACCGTAATCTAAGTCCATACCAGCAACAGCAGCATACCAACAGATCTATATCTTTTTTAGCATGAACCAATTCCAATAATTATGCAAATGCCAGTATATTCAGCAGCGCACTTTCCCGACTTTTACTCAAACTTCTTAATGTGTCATGTACTGCAGCAGAGTGTGAAATGCAAACGTCACACACTGAATCACTTCCCATGAGTTGTGTGACTGTTTTTGGCTCATGAGTTGATGTTCACAGCAGATTTAGTGAAGAGCGGCTACAGTAATCAGATGCACACGAAGTCAGAATGGCTTTGGCTCTGTTTTAATCCATTCAGATTTAAATTTTCAATTGTGGAATGTCTGTTCCTCTCAGTGCTGAGCATCCACAAGCGTCCCACAAGCACAAGCTCCAACTTCACCTTCCCCGTGAAAGGCTGGAGGGGCATGCTGGAGTGGGTGAGAGGCTCTGAGGAAAAGATCTCAGTGTCCCGTGATGCTCTGTCAATCGAACAATCAGGTAGGTACAAACATCCTTTTTTTTTTAATCAATCAATGTGCAGTTTAACGAATTTGCATCTAAACACACTTATTTTCCTCCAGATGGCAACGATGCTTTTGTGACCGGCATCGTCCTCTACAGAAACCTTGCATCCATTCTGTCCTTCCAGAGGTAATACAACGCCTGTTTTTTTTGTTTTTTTTTACACGCATGAAATTGGCCTTCCATGAAATACACTAAAGTAGTCACAAGATGGCGCCCTTCACTGAGAGACACATTTTTTCATTCTTATTGCAGGACCTCATTGATATCTTATGTCTGACTGTTACCACATATGATGTCTCTCTTGTTCCACACTGAACATGGAATCTCCTCTTTATCCTCAGCAACACAACACTGCTCAACTCCAAGGTGGTGTCCGTGATCGTGAAGCCCACCCCTGCTCTCCTGTCGTCCCCCGTTGAGATCGAGTTCCCTCACCTGCACAATGTAAGTTGATGATGATCACCAAGTCCAGTGTAGGAAAAACAGCGGCCTCCCTCTGGGTGTGTACACACGCCACAGTACGCGCAGAGCCTGACATTTTGGTGACATTTGCTGTGACTTTCGCTTTACTTGTGTCACTTGAAATCCGGCAAAGATCACAGCGTAACCAAATGGTCAAGTCGATGATGGCAAGAAATCATGCGCGATAATTAGCCTCTGCAGCCAGAGAAGAAGCTGTTTTTAGCCCCACACATGTACTACAAGGGAGGGTGCAAAGAAATGTGGGCAGGTGGCTGGCAGCAAGCTGTTGCATCTCACACGTTTATAGCGAGATGTCCTGACTCACACATTCACCATTTCTGCAGAGAATCCTAACCCTGTCTTCTCCATCTGCCTCTTTTTTTGCAGGGCACCATGAATGAGACATGCCTCTCATGGGACGAGAGTGAATCGTAAGTGTTGACAACTGTTTTTTTTTTTCGTAAATGTGCGCCTAATCATCAGTCACATCTATTTTCTGTTCCGGGTGGGTTTGTCAGCTGATCGTGGTGCTTGTTGTTATTTATCTCCTCACTTATAGCAGAGCTCCTTTCAGTCATCCGTCTGTCACTGCATATGAACATCCAACGCCCTCCAGGCCTTATACTCACCAGAGGGAGAGGGGGCAGAGCAATAATGTTTCATCCATTTTTCATGTCAATCATTTCCAACAGCAGGCCAGCTCGAAGCAGCGGCCTTCAATCAGCTGTCTGACACGCTTACTGCATGGAGCACACACTTAAGAAATGACAGCCCTAATGATCCACAGAGGTTTTAGCCGAGTGGCACCTCAGTTTGATCCACTGCTTTCAATGAGCTGCAAAAGCCCACAGCCCAACAATCATTACATACAACAGTGTTAGTCGAAAGAGAAAGGCACCCCTGCTTCACTGAATTCAAGTTCACATGTCAGAGCTAAGGTTAACGTCTACATTACAATTTTTTTTTTAAAGACACTCACATGCATTTGAAGGTGGACCATTTGCATTTAGATGGATTTGTATACTTGTGGAGAACTGATAAAAGATGAAAACACACCTGCACCCAGACACCCACCAAACTTTCTCACCGAGCAACCAGAGTCAGAGTATATAGGCAAAAGCAGAAATGAATCGGAGGAGGGAAATGTAATTAAGTCATAGGCTTTCAGAGGGAGGGCAATGTGCCTCTAGTCAAATTAGATTCATTTTTGACAGCAGATGTGATTAGAGGCAGGGTAGAGACAGTGGAAATGGCGGAGGATGAAGGTCTGGATGATGACGGTTTTTTGGGGGCATTGTTTGTGAGCAGAGTTTCACATGAGATCATAAGAAATGCTTCATTAGCCTCTCCAATGTCCCAGATAATCAAAATGGTCTGCAGCTTTTTATCACAGAAAAAAAGGCTCACACACGCTTTTTAGAACTACTTAACACTGCGGTTCAGCATGCAACATTTAACCCATCTTCATAATGTGACAACTCAAGTGCAGTACACATTAAACTGTGCAGTCAAGCCTGCTCAGATGCCAATAAACCATCATTACGATTTCACCCTGTGGCCATCCTCCCATGACATGACACTGAGCACCAGGCTGGACCTGCTGGCTACGGTCCTCTCTCTCTCTCTCTCTTTCTGTTCTCATAAGACACTCTTTATCCTTGGGGGTTCATTGTCTTGTACTCTGTACACTCTGACATTTACTGCTGCTTCACCGAAGATGCATGTCACTGTTTCATAAAAACTGAGAAACGGCTCATTATTTATATTCTTCTTCTCTCCTTAAAAATGAGAGAACATGTCGTAATTGGTTGTTTGTGTTACCCATGCATCATCCCATGTCTTTTGAGTGAGGGGTGCATAACATGATGCAGATTGTGTTAATCATTACTTTTATGAAGGGCCATGATGAATAATTATGACACAGATGGATATTAATCACATCTATCAGAAGGTTCCAAGTTCCAAGATGTTATGCAAAGTATAAATATATATACATATATATATATATATATATATATATATATATATATATATATATATATATATATATATATATATATATATATATATAGATAGATAGATAGATAGATAGATATGAAAGACATATGTAGACATTGACATGAGTGGCTCGTCAGATCTCCTCTCCTTCCTCCTAACCCGTCCTTCCCTTGCTTTCCTTCTCCTTCTGCCTGCTGCTGCTCGCTGTGCAGTTCCTCTCTGCTCGGGTCTTGGTCTGCTCGGAGCTGCAGAGCGGTCCCCGTTCATCCATTCAGAACCAAATGCGTGTGTGACAGCCTCTCCACCTTCGCCATTTTAGCGCGCGTCAACTTCGACTCGGTAAGTCATCCGTCTGTCTCAATTTTTTTACCCCCATTTTCCATACATCTTGCATGTTTTGCCGCGGTGTGTGCGTGTGTGTGTGTGTGTGTGTGTGTGTGTGTGTGTGTGTGTGTGTGTGTGTGAATGCGGAGCGCTGTGATGAGAGTACTTGTTGTTTTCGAGCGGTTTGCTGTAGCAGCGCTCCTTTGTCTGCGTGCAGGTGCTGCCGATCGGAGAATCGCAGCCTGCCTCTTAATACTGAGACGAAATTACCGAGCAACACGTTGATTTGCATGGATTGCTCGTAGATTTAATTTTTTTCTAAACGAAAGCATTAGTTTTTGCCACATTCGCGTGTGCATTTTTGCAGGAATTTGGTTAATTCGATGCAAATTTGCCTGCGGGCAGGTCGGGACTTTTTTTTTTTTTTTTTTTTTTTTCTCCAGGTGAATTATTACCGCTGCAATTTGAAAACAGTCTATTGTTAAATGCATGGACATTTTCTCTCCTTAAATCGTTTATTCAGTCACCTCTTCGGGTCGTTGCGTTATCTCGGCATGCGTTTAATTCCCGATCGATCCTGATTATTGATGCTCGTTCAACAGAACTATGCAGACTCCGTGAGGGGGAGGGGGGGGGGGACTTGCATTTCGATGCCCAGAATGTGGCGTTTTACACGGCTGTATTTTATGCGACAATGTGTAATTTCCCCCTTTAGACCGTGTTGCCTCCGAAGCTGCTCCGCTCTCCTGTTGCCGTGGCAACGGCTTCTGCAGCGCAAACTGTGGCATTTTTTATTTATTAATTTTTTGATAACTGAGATGCTGAAGGAAACACACACACACACACTCTCAGAGCCCCCTCCACCCTCTCCACAGCCCTCCAGCACAGAGGGAATGGTCTGTCCATCTCTGCCCAGACCTGATTGCTGCTTGCACACAGTGGGCAACTCAACAGATGTCTATCAGTCAGAGGAAATGTACATTTCAGATGTGCAGTGTGTGTTTTGTGCACTGCAGTGCTTAAGTTTAATGCACCAAGTCTGGTTATTTTCTTTCCGCCCTGCCTCTTGTTTGCATATTTGATTTGATTTGTCCCACTGTTGCAGTCTGTTGTAGCCTTCCTCTCAACCTCCCATGACAGTAAAAAAAAAAAAAAAAAAAAGCAGCTGCGCCAATCATTCTTTCTGCCAATATCTCTGAATTCTCGATTACACCCACCCCCTTATCCTTCCTCCTTCCTCTCCGGCCACAGCAGCAAGTCTCTAAATGCCAGAGAGGGGGACCAATGAGAGACAGCCGTCTGGTCATGTACCGATGGTCTCCTCCTCTCGCACCCCCCCCCCCCTCGCCCAGCTCGCCATCCATCCTTTGATGTGAGCCGTGGACATTTTCAATAATGTCTCCCAGCAAGTCATATAAGGAACACTGCCAGATAGTGTGTAGGGCGGAAACAGATATTGCAGCGTTGGCTAATCTTAAAGCGTTCTTAGGCATCGTGCACGTTGGAAACACGATAAGTACTCGCAGTTCATATAACCGATGCCATCAACCACCAGCAGTGTGATCAGTTTCAGATAACGACTAAAAACATCTATCGGTGGCGGCGTGTTTTCCTTCCATTCGCCCAAATTGAGAGCAAGCGATTCGGTCAAGGACAGGCAGAAGACAGGCTTCATATTTAGGTCAAACCGGCTGTCTGGATTTCACTCAGCAGCTTGCGGTGCCAGATTCAGCCCAGATATAGACTTGAGAGAGGAGGGAACGGGACATACTGTATCAGCCACATCACTTTTCCTCTCCGGAGACAGAACAAAAGCTGAGGCAAAAAGACAACTCGCCACTGCGAACTGCCATCTGTTTCAGGCACTTCTCATGGTGGATAGATTGTCCAAACAAATTTGACAAAGTAAATTAATCTTTGGCTTCTATAGGCTGGACTCCACCAGCTGTGCTTCGATATCAGAAAAGCCGATGTGGAGCACATATTGAGAAAGAGCAGAACAGCCCTTCAAGGTTCAGCATTGTACCAATTAAATTTTAAGATACTATCAACAATGGCAAGACTATTAGAACCCGCAGGAATTTATGGCCATCATCAATCAAAAGAAGGCCAAAGCAATGTATATGCCTTTCCCATCTATCAGTACTAATTCAGTATTTTAGGATTTATTACATTGCAGCAACCTTAGCTTCTTTCCAATCTTTTCCCATCTGAACAAGTGATTTAAGATATACATAACCACTCCTTTTTTTTCCATTGAGGTGTTCTTCATCAGTATCGCTGATGATTTTCACACACTTTGTGGGGATGACAACTCCATCAGAGGTGTTAGATCAACTTCAAACCCAATTAAAGCCTCAAGATGATGTGCGAGACAGCCAGAGGTTATAAAAGCAATGAAATCCAACACTTATCTATGATGGGGTTCGTTTCTTGTGAAGCTTCAAGAAACAGGCAATTAGTCTGTACGGCAGTGACCCATCGGCCCTCCGGGTGAATTAGCAGCAAGAAAGGCACACACACTCTTGTGTTTTCCTCCACCAGAGGTTCAGTGCCAGGGCCATTTGAAACATGGGACGGTCACCGCCGCTGGCAGTGGCGGGCGCTAAGCTGCTGTCAGAGATCAGAAGTGCAGGTGGTGGCAGATTAATGCACAGGTGATAATGGTCCACCTGTTCACCCCTCCGGGGATCGATGGGGGGGCTTCCGGTTGGCACAAATTCAGCAAAGCCGGTGAGAGAATGATAAAACAGAAGAAAGAGAGGATTAATGAGCGATTAGAGGGTCGCTGCAGCAGCTCAAACTTATGAGTGAATACAGCACATCACACCCAAATCCTGACCATTTGTTTAGTTCGCCGCTGGATCTTTTTGGCACGTTCACCTTGAGGTCACCTTGCCTCCGTCGTGGCCTGATTGTGCCATTCAACTGTTTGCCTACAGGGAGCCGTCTGCTATTTCAGATAGCGCACACCCAGAAGCTTCATATTCTGAGCGTGAGTGTGACTGAGTGAGTGTGTGTCTCATCTCCGGTTCCCTCACTGTGCGTAATTTTGTGTGTGCACTTTTGAATCCGTTCTAAGAGGCATGTTTGGTCTTGTCTCCTCTGTGCAGATCATGGACAAGGCACTGCTCCCGTCCGTGACCCTCATCGTAGGCTGTGGGGTCTCTTCTCTCACCCTGCTGCTCCTCATCATCATCTACGTCTCCGTCTGGAAGTAAGTATCCCTTAAGCCAAATGTCCAGCGAGTGTACGGTTTTGCCTTCCTTCTGACTGCTCAATCCCTAAATTCTTTCTCTTCTTCTCCCTTTTCTTTCCCATAGGTACATCCGCTCAGAGCGCTCCGTTATCCTCATCAACTTCTGCCTCTCCATTATATGCTCTAATGCCCTCATCCTCGTAGGACAGACCCAGGCTCGCAACAAGGTGCGGCATTCTTCCTCCCAATTTATACTTTGCATTTCTCTGAATCTCTTTGTTTTGAAATCTTGGACATTTGACAGTGATTTCTCATCGATCCCGTCTGTCTCTTTCCTCCTGGGCTCTCACAGGTGGTCTGCACTCTCGTAGCTGCTTTCCTGCACTTCTTTTTCCTGTCCTCTTTCTGCTGGGTGCTGACAGAAGCTTGGCAGTCCTACATGGCTGTCACTGGTCGTCTGCGCAACCGCATCATCCGCAAGCGCTTCCTGTGCTTAGGCTGGGGTAAACGTCTTTGCATTCTTCTCTTTTACTGTCTGTATTGCATCACTTTTCTGCATAGCTGGTCTTTTTTAAAAATCTATATAGTATTCAGACTCTAATTTCGCTCCCTTTCTATATTTTCTTCTTCTCACAGGCCTTCCTGCATTGGTGGTGGCAGTTTCTGTGGGTTTCACAAAAGCCAAAGGCTATGGCACTGTCAACTAGTAAGTTGAATCTCAGAATTGCACTTTTGCATCTTCTGTTTATCACTTGAAAATCTCTTCTCATACTTCAAGTATTAATATTCCTCTTTGCCCTCTCTCTTTAGCTGCTGGCTGTCTCTCGAGGGTGGACTCCTCTACTCCTTTGTCGGCCCTGCTGCAGCTGTTGTCTTGGTGCGTATCCTGACTTTGACGCACACGGCCCGTTTCGAAATGCATTACCCATGATTCCCGTGTTCTCATCTGTGATTTTATTTTTCTTTCAAACAGGTGAATATGGTCATTGGTATTCTAGTCTTCAACAAGCTGGTGTCCAAGGACGGCATCACCGATGTCAAGCTGAAGGAGAGAGCCGGGTAGGTCTTATTGATCTCCTGCATGCTCTCCGGTATTGTGCTTATCGCCCTCATCAGTGCCATTACAGGTTTATTGATGATGTGCTTTGATATCAAGCTTCACAATCAAACAACGGGAGTTGTGTCTAATCCATTGTTTTCGCGCCCTGCAGGGCATCACTGTGGAGCTCCTGCGTGGTTCTGCCCCTCCTGGCCCTCACCTGGATGTCCGCTGTCCTGGCCATCACAGACCGCCGCTCAGCCCTCTTTCAGATCCTCTTCGCCGTCTTTGACTCCCTGGAAGGCTTCATCATCGTCATGGTGCACTGCATTCTGCGCAGAGAGGTAAGAAATACAGTCGGATAAGACAGAGGGGCGCCAGTGAAAATTCAAAAGAAAGTTGATGTGGTTGTTTCTGTTGTGAGATTACATGAACCTGAACATTGTAATCAATTTCCTGTCCATTCATTAGGTTCAAGAGGCTGTAAAGTGCAGAGTAGTTGACCGCAAGGACGATGGAAATGGAGACTCTGGCAGTTCCCTTCACAATGGCCACACCCAGCACATGGTAAATTTCTTGGCTTATTGCCTTTTTAATGTCTTGAGTGCCTCTTGTATTTACCACTGAATGAATACGTGCATACATTAAACACTGATAGAATGTTTTTTGTTACTTTATCAGCCGTCTGACAGCGAAAAGGATGGAGATTCAAGCAGACAAGGTGGGTCCCTTTTACATGATTTTCTTCTTTTTGCTCATAAACATTTTTCCATTTGAATTTGAATTTCTGTGAAGCTTGAAAGCGTCCGTCCTTATGTAACGAGAGCACGTTTTTTTTAGAGTCCGTCTTGATGGTTTTTAACTCTTGCATTCATTTTGTCTTAAAAGGAATGAAGAGCTCCTCTGAAGAGAAAATGCCTCCACCTCAGATGCCTCTCCCCATGGGCTCCAACTTCCACACGCTCCCGTCCAACCCCCACAAGAGTCACATGCAGGCCGTCCCCGAGTACTCCAGCCACACCCTGACCCTGAAGAGAGAGAAGAGCCGCTTGGCGGGAGGAGTGGACCCGTCGTGCGGGAAGCCTGTGTACGTCTGCGAGGGAGAGCTCTTCAAGCAGCTGGATGCCGATCTCGCCCTGGTCCAGGCTGAGGGCAGCGTCTCGGACGGCAGCGGCTACGTCCTCATGCCCAACACCACCTCCACTCTGAGGACCAAACCCAAAGATGATCCGACCAAGTACAACATCAGCGTGGAGCAGATGCCACAGGCCCGACTCATGCACCTCGGCGGCCCCTTCGCCGAACCACAAGCCGCGTTCGGGATGAAGTCGATCCCCCCTGACCAGGTCAGCGTGTCGTATTCTGAGAGGGACTCTCCCATCCAGAACATCCACAACATGTCCAGCGAGTCCCACATCACGCACAGCAGCCTGGAGAACACCTTCGAGTCCATGAACTCCATGATGTCCAAGAGTGAGACCATCTCCACCCTTTCCATGAGCTCCTTGGAGGTAAGAGCCAGCTCATTTGTTGCTTTGTGCATTCTCATGCAAAGATTCAAACTTCTATTTGTGGCTAAACCAACGCTCTTTCTTCTCTTGTTCTTTGCAGAGACAGAAATCCCGTTATGCCGAGTTGGACTTTGAGGTACATATTGTTCATCTACATGTTGACAAAAAATTAAAGACACATGTAATCCATATAATTTTAAATGCACTGTGGCCTAATTTGGAATTGCAATTTCTTACAGAAAATAATGCACACCAAGAAGCGCCACCAGAACATGTTCCAGGACCTGAACAGGAAGCTACATCATGCTGAGAAAGACAGAGAGTCTCCTGCCTCCGACAGCAAGGTAACACATCATCTTAATTCACTCACCATCCACATTTCCATTGGCATGCATTTTCAGGAAAAGCAGAAGTGGACAGAATAAAAGAGAGTCAAAGGCAGGAATGGAGGCAATGTAAAGGATAAAATTCAAGATTCTCTGATGTGAAAATGACCTTTTAAAACAAGTAGCCCGGTGAACTATGGTTGTGAGTATATCGAGGTCATTTGAATAAGGGTGCATTTTCTTCCTTCCTTCTTACAGTCTGTGAGATGGAGTGTGTCTTCAGGAGGAAGTGACAAAACAAACCACAGCGTGAGTGTTTATATACAACCTCACCATTTTCAAAAATTACAAACTGTAGACGAGACACACTGTCATATACAGCATAGTGCACATGCCTCAGAGAAGAGCCATTTACCCAAATGGAAACCCTGCTTTCATTGTTTGAGAATCACTTCTTATGAACTCCACATTTCCTTTGATTGGATCATAAATTGCTCCGGGTGGATGAGTGGCACCAGTGCTAAAGCGCCTCCTCTTTGTGTTCCAACAGGACAAACAGCAGGGCACTCTGGAGAGGCCATGGGAGGGAGTCCGGGGAATACCGCAGTCACCCCCGGCATGGGTGCGCAAAGACCTGGAGCCCCTCGGCGCCTCACCTCTGGAGCTGCACTCTGTGGAGTGGGAGAAGACCAGCACCACCATCCCGATGGTGGGGCAGGACATCATTGACCTGCAAACCGAGGTCTGAGGGAAAGACGGGCGGCTGGCAGAGCCACCTGATTTCACCTCGCTCACCTTTTTGGTTTAAGAATGGGATCCTATATGGATAAAATATAGGAAGCCAGGGAAGAGAGGGAATGAGGAAGTAGGTCCCAGAATCAATGTCTTCAAACCCTCAGCCAGAGCAGGAAGGGGAGGAGTGGACGAGGGATGGAGGAGTGGAAGCGATGATGTTGGGATCTTTAATGTAGCTTCTCTGTGTGGACTTACCAGCATCTCTTGTCAGAGTGCTCGAAGGTGAAAGGGTTAGTGGAGCGAGCAGTGGCGTCCATAGACCCGGACTGTCTGTGGTTCCATTAACGCTTCACTGGGAGTTGCCTGAACCCTGCAGACTGGGTTTCAGAAGATGTGGTCGACATGTCTGTGCTTATTTTTTTCCTTCAACTCAACTTTGGAGAAAAAGTTAATAATACTTAAACGGCGCGTCCTCCCTGCTTCTCGGGAGGAACAGCTGGGACTTTTGGCTGGCCTTCCAGCCATATTACCTTCCAAAACAAGACAAGGCAAGAGAACATAAGGGACCAGTTTCATGCTCCAGTACTCTGCACTTCGGCTGATGCGCGCACACATTTTTTGGGGTGCAGTGATTTTTTTTTTTTTTTTTTTTCGGTTTTATTATTTGCCAGCTTGTTTGGTTTGTACTGCTTCACACCTGGAACTGCAACTCCGGCGATGAAAACCAGAACTCTCTTAAAATGAGAATATAACTACTCTACTGGAGAGCAAAACTTTATCACGCTAATAGTGCTTTTCACTGTTGTTATTATCACCATGGTTATTAGTATTCCAGTGACTATTGCCAGTGTTATGATTAGCATTGATCTTGTCATTATTGAGTTTTATAGCCTATATTTTTGATTTTTCATTCCTCCCATGGCTGTCAAGCTTCAGATTTATTGTTTTACCAATGTGACCTACACCACTACCCTCCAGCGGAGAAAAGCATTAAACACATTCATGATGTGTTCTGTGCCCATACGGACTGCAACGGGACAAACATACTGAGTGGTGATGGAAGCCTTAGTTGGTATAAAGACATTTCCTGGTTTTTTTCCAGTCTTTTTGCTTCGAAACCAAAACACCAGCACCAGGATGATCACAGACTCTCACATGGGAAGAGCAGTGCACTCTGGGGAAACGCTGGATGGAGATGTGTGGAGGTGTGCCGGGGGCCGGGGTAGCATCCCCCACCCCCCACCCCACCTTCCTTTCAACTGGCACAAGATGCAGGCTCTTCCATGTCGTACATGTGGATTAAGGGATCAGGGAGACCTTTCATCATCGCCCTTTTGTTTCTCAGCCTTGCAGGACTCTTGGACAGAGCAGAGGCTCCTGACACTCGTATGACTTCCAGTGGAGCGTCAGGGCCTCACGACTTCAACACATTTGTGTTTTTAGCCATCAGTGTGAAATAGTGCAATATGATGGGCGCTTGATGCTCAAGCAAGACTGATAATATAATTTAGGCAGAGTTTTTTCTTACGGATGTTTCAAAACTTTTATACCATCTTCCTCATATTTGCAGAGCATATAGATGCTTGATGAGAATATTGTATAACAAATCTGTATTAGTAATTCAAGGAATTTATTCACTAGAGATTTGTTAGCACAAGACTCCATATTTGGAGCTCTCCGTGAAAGGTAGATAATTGTACTTCTATAAAATGAACACTATGTAGAATGAATGATAGCCTATGAATATAACTGTGCTTCAGGATATTTGTTATTACTTGTCACTGTATAGTGGCGAGTGATTGAACCTCATGTCTTCTGTACCGATGTGTTACTGTAACCCTGTCAGTAACTCAACACTATGTACTACCAGCCAATTCACTTCTGTCCCCCCCAGATTTCAAATGTCCTTCCCGCAGCCTGACTCATACCTCGAGTTACCTGTATTGAATACCCATTTGTATTTTCTTGTTACGACATTGTTTTTTATGTTCTGTTTTACCTCCTGTATATGTACAGTTTTCACAGCACAAAATGAATGTGACATATTTCTAATAAAACACATCTATATTAAATTAAATGAAAGAATCTGATCCTTTTTTTTTCCAGTGTTTTATAGATAATGGTAACACAAAGATGCCATCAAATGTTTCTGCAGAGTCAAATTGGTATATTTGAAGGGTGAACTCAATATATCAGCACCTAAAAGTAAAAGTTCAGAAGTAAACAAGCTAAGAAACAAATGCTCTAATGTGCACAAAGAGAGACAGCATAAAGAGAATATCAGTTTTGAGCCTCTGCCACATTAAAGCCTCTGGCGAGCATGTCGCTCTCTAAATATAGACGTGATTTGCAGGTACATAAAAAAGCAATCGCTCAAGATGATAAAAGTGCAGTTCTCCTCTGTTCTATTTTCATTCTCTGCAGGAAGAAAATTGATTCCCAGAAAAAAAAAGATATGTGAAGTTGAGTAATGAGAAAACAAACACACTTGACAGAGGCCAGAATCTGATTCTGACCTCTTTAAAAATAGATGTTTAAATTTAGCTTTGTCTTTAGTTTAGCAGCTTTCCATCTCTTGCAGATTCAGTTCGCCTTAATTTTTTTTTTCTAACTGAGCCGTAAATCTGCTGCAAGGCCTAAGCAGGAGAATCATATCAACCATTTGTGAAGCACGGCTCCTTCTAACAGGTCACCTGCAGTGTCGACCAGCTTGTGAGCAAACGGTGCTTTTACTGTAGGTGCATGTTCATTGCATCCTAATGTTTGTCACCAAATCATGTGATAGGCATTCTCTAGTGGAAGCTGAATATATATATATATATATATATAGATTTTTTTTTTTTTTTTTTGCTCTATAAAACATTGGGTGCTAATTTATTTTCTCACCTAACTACACCCATGCGGTGTCTGCACGCTGAAGATTTAGAGAGCTAATGTTGGGAATTATCTTGACACTTCTGTGCAATGTGACTCCATGTTGTGCGTCATGAGCTGTAGTTAGCAGCCTTCACTAAGCAAGAAGATAAAGGGGCTGAAAATGGTCATTTAGAAGTGAATCCAATCCAGCAGCGCAGTTCACCAAGATTGCACATTTGAACAGATGCATACATGGGTATGTAAAGTTGAATTATGGATAAGTCACAAATGAAGACGTTTAGCCTTATTTGTATTTGTATAGGTTACCTACACATTGCAACATTTATTTTCCTCATTATAAAATGATGAAAAGTAAAGTTCAGCAATAATGGTAGCAATAATAAAGAGAAAACCTTGAGTGTATCACTGTCATGACATAGTAGCAAAAGCACGTATACTACACAGTTCTGTCCAAGGCTATGTTAAATAACTGATCGATGTTTCCAGTTATTCACTTCATGAAGAAGACTTCTGTCTTCGAAGCAACCATTAACAAATCACATCACATCAGAGTCGCAATAATCATATGCAAATGCTGTTTGTGCGCACACACACACACACACACACACACACACACACACACACACACACACACACACACACACACACACACACACACACACACACACACACACACACACACACACACGCACACGACATTCAGTTCTCATCTCAACCTCAACCCAACGTGAAATCCAGTATCAATTAGCGCCTTGCTGGTGAACATCAAGATCCCGGCTGTCTCCTACTTAAAGCCTGTTGCCATGGTAACAGTGGATGCTAATTCTCAGTGTGGGAAAGGGGGAAAAGACAGTGTTTAAATTCCCAATTAGAAGTGAAAGGGCATCTTTCTACAAGCAGTTGTGTCTTCCGAATGGCTGTCAGCAGGAGATGGAATTATCGTAATTATTTAGCATGAAGCAGCAGAAAGGTTAACAATGGATTGTTTTAATCTCTTGTAGTCAGTAATTCTATAAGTCTTGGGGAAATAAAATACAAGAAAATGAGTTTCATATGCTAAGTTATCTGTTTTAGCAGCCATGTATGCAAATACTTGATTCAGCCATTTTGTTTAATACTTATTCATGTAAACTTTACATTTGTCCACAAGCAGAGAATGTGGATGCATGCACAACCCTTCAACCTGATGCATTTATGGTCAAACGGACGAAGGGATGAACAGAATGATGAAAACATCTAATGATATAAAATGCTTCAATGAGGAAAAAAAAAAGGGGTTGGTGCACTTGATAGAAATTAAAAAGACAAAATGGCAACAAACACACTATGAATGCCACTTAATGAGGGTAATAAAGGTTCACTAACTTGACACAGGGGAGCTGTAATCAGCGACGGGATGACACCAGGGCAGGAAGTTAAAATGCGTGAAAGGAGTGGAGAAGGCAAGTGCACACAAATGAACACAGGAAAAACAGGAATGTGTTCCGCAGAGGAAACATGAAGGGATGATTTGATGCTCTCTTCGCTGTTGAGGTGTGTGCTGTCATTATGCCAAATGTGGAGAGTTTCTTGGGTTTTCAGAGGAGATATTGTGGACGTCTTTGAGGCTGGGAAAAGGACTTCAAACAATTTGTTCATCCCATCAGGTTCAGTCCAGGAGCAGAGCAGGGCCTTCAAACAGCAGTCTCCAAGACCAGAAATCATAAGTCTGTGGCTCGCTCTCAAAGCCTTTGGTGCTCAGAATGATTCTGAAAACAGCTTCAACATCCAAAACACATTTTCAAGGCAATGTTATTTTTCCTGACGACACTTTTACCAAATTACAAAGTTACAATACAACTCTTCTGCCACCAGGAAGCCTAATTAGATGCATTTATGGGATGAGCAGCAGAGCTGAGTACATGTTATGAACATGAAAAACACTTCAAACATCCTTTCTCTGCTGTTGACTCTGCATGTGAACCCACATTCTCAGTTCTGCAGCTCATTCCATTTAAAAGGGAAATGAGCAGACCTTGCATGGATCTATCGCCAAGAAGCATCATTACAACAAAAAAATAACCTGCCAAATGGAACTTTTTTTGACTGTTTGTCCATCAGTCCACGGGCGACTCTAAGCCATATCATCGATTTGAGAATATGGCACTTTATCGATACATTTTCCTTCAGGTGACCTCAAAATTTCAACAATCTGAATATGCGGGAAGCATTTATGGAGGTGAACCTACTTTTGTAGCTGTATGATTGCAACAAAATGACACGAATGTAGTGAAAATCTCACGCTTTATTTCAGCCACCTCCGATTATCCGCCATCAGCCTCCAACAACATGAAGTTCTTCACTTAGGGCAGAGGAAAAATGTCCCTGTGATGATGACGATGAGGAGGAGGAGGAAGACACCAACCCCTCTTTGATATGACTTGATGATAATTCTCAGCAAATCATTCCTGGCATTGACTAATTTTAGCACCAAGCACACAATATTACTGACAGTGGCAAAAACACTTCAGGTGTCAACCCATTCACTGCCACTGTGCTCATCTTGTCATTTAGATGACACTGAAAAGTGACATTTTATAAGAAAAAAAAAAGTGGGAATTAGATAAACTGCCATGCAGTGGAACGGTTTGTGCATGAAATGAAGCTTTGAAACCAGTAATTACCCCACAACCTGCCTACGTACAGTATTGTGGGAGAAGACAGCGAAAGACCACCTGCTCACACTCAGCTGTCATGTTGATCTATATATATATGGATACGGCATATAAACAACTGTGGATACACACCTGCAGACATTATAGTGTGAAACTGTACCGTTTGATAGAATGTTTAAAGATGAAGAGTGGGTACATAACCAGATGCACTCATTTTCACACTTTCTCACGAGAGTCAATGTTTCATGTATTTGCAGTTTGGTTAAAAAAAAAAATGTGAGAAAACCCAAATCAACACACAAAGAACATGCAGATTTGGGGCAGAAATGTCTCCAGGAACAGATTAGAATCTCAAAGTTTCATTCAATATCCTAAAAAAAAAAAAACAATTACAACATTTGAATTTAAAAATTGACAGATTTCAGAGCGATATGGTTAGTTTTCTGAGTCCTTGTGTGCTGAAAGCTTTACTAGATTTAGGTGAATTTACAGTCCAGGAAATAGGCTTATCACTGAAGTTATAACTAGTATTTTCATGATTGAGATTTAAACTCCCTCACGGTGGTGCAGTGATCAGTGCGAGAAGCCCCCCTCCAAGCCCCTCTGAACAGGATTCGGAGAGACAAGAATGAATGGAAATTTTAACATAAATATCTGCACTATTAATATTCAGTCAACACTGGTGTTTGTAAAGCCGTGCATAAATCACTTCTATTTTTCTTTACCTTTCTTTACAAAAACTTAAATTGTCATGCTGTGTTTGTTACAAAACTGTGCTGCATTTAAGTCATTACCGTGAAAGAAAACTTGAGAATTGAAGATTAGCTGTGACACAGCATGTCCTTCCACTCAGACGATAGCCCTGCCTTCCAGAGCATGAAGGCAAGACCCTGAGACTCTGAAACCTCTGGCTTGTCTGTTTTTTTAACAACGAATTTCTCTTGAATGTCAATATATATTCAAAGCAATCACCAAGTCCCACTTAGGAAATCAGCAGAGGGAGCAGGCATGATGAGAAGGGCTTCAGAGGCTCATATTTAATGTCCCCCACTGAACTGAAATGAACACTTAAATCTACCCATGCAAGCACTAAGTGTATGTTTCTCACTTTCTTTTCCTTTTTCACACTCTCCTTCTTGCAATTTGCATCATTATTAAAGCTGACAAAGGATCCCTGTGCAAAAAGAAAAAAAAAAAAAAATAGAAGCCCTCCTGCGAGGTAGCTCCTTTACCCCTGACTGGCAAAAAGCCAGATGTGGTGGCTCGCAGCTGTGTTTGCAAGTCACACAGCTAAATGCCACCGATCTCGAGGGAGTCATTGCCTGCGGGATATCACTACCTTTACATATTATGCTCACCCCGCAGGTGGTCCGGACTCAGGGAGGCAAATGACAGTCTGCTACTTATAGCAAGCAAAAAAAAAAAAGACTTTAATATTTCAATGGGGAAAACATGTTCTGCAACACCTTTATGCTGAGGACAAAACTGTAGGAAAAGTAACTTCATTTATTATATAATGCTGCGATCATTTAGAGGCTCTGCGTTTGGCGGTGCATGATGGAGGGGGTAATCTGCATGCAGTCCAAACGTCCTTGAACTTTTTATCTGACCTTCATGCACTGAGTCATGTTTTCTTATGAGGAAAAATACTCTGCCATTATGCAACTTGCACCATTATAATGCAGTTAACGAAGGCAGCAGCAGCAGCGGCAAGGAAAACTGTCACCGTCTCACTCTTCTATAAAACACCCAAGGCAGTGTTTTGAATTGCACTCAGTTTATTAAATAAGCCCAGTATAATTATCGCCAGGCGGCCAGTGAGTCCGGCAGGTCAATGTTGGTCACTGAGCCTCAGCCAGAAGACCTTCTACGTGCAGAACACACAGAATCTGGACCACTTTATCAGGCCCGGTGGTTGCCATAGAAACAGCAGCAGCATCCAGGCTGCTTATGAGGGCTATTAGCGAATTTCAGCACCAGTGGACACTGACAGAACAATAGCTGAATGCAGAAAAGGGGGGGGGGGGGGGGAACTAAGTCTTTGGCACAAACAGGCAATGATTTTTTTTCTCTATAGCTTCCAGTTGCAACTGTTACACACCCATTAAAGTTTTGCAAATTCACGTAGCACTGATATTGCTATATCTTGCTGTCAGCATGATAATATATTACACCCAGAGCCACAAAAGTTCAACGCAAGAGAAATGTAATTGCATGGACTATTTTGTTGCAAATGCTATTCTTTCCACAAAAACAGAAATCTAAGAAATATGAAACACAGGAAAAAGTAGCAAAAAATTATTACTGAAAGGGCAAAAACACAAAGAACTTAATCCATAAAGAAAGTCTAAGCATGAAAAAGAAGTGTAAGCTAATTAACCAACAAAAGCTGCAAGTTGGGCATTGAATATTGAAAAAAAAAAACAGATTAATATATAAAAAAAAGGAAATAAAAGTGAAATGTTTTGTATTTCATTCCATTCAAAAGGTACACAGAAGTGAATCCAGCACTGCTGGGTCAAAAGGGGACTTGAGGGATATGTAACCTGGATAGATGCACAAGGATTTTTTTTTTTGATTTACTGTGTGATTCATAATCCAGCAGATGGGGTTTCAACAATGAAATACAACAGCCTTTTCAGTGGCTTACAAAAGTTGTTCAATGCCAGTGCATTACTAATATTTCAACAATACTGAAGCCCATAACAAATAGCTCACTTACACAATGCTGCAAAACACTCTTCCCCAGAGATACGGGTGAGCTTCGGATGGGGGTGCAATTTTCTGAAATCACTGACGCACGGGTAAAAGGATGCAGATAACAAACATAATCCAGGGCATCCAACATGCTTTAAAAAAAAAAAAAAAAACTTCACCAGACACTAGGCTATCAAATGGACAAATGCGAATGCAATGTCATTTCACATTAAACGTTGCACAAAATGCTAAAAGTATCATACGACCAGATTTTACTGAATGTTCTTGCAAAAAGATGAAATATGGGGGGGAAAATGAGGGATTATTCACACAGGAACACTGTGTCACATCTTGTCGTCTGCATGACCTTACTTTGTCTTTGCTCAGGTGCTGTTGCCAGGATACTATTTCCTATGGCAACACTTGAGCCGGCGAGGTGAGCAGCTCTGAAAGAATTCAGGTAACAGTGGCTTCTCTGCTTCCTGTGGACCGGAAGTCCATAGATGGTCATGGAAGAATTATGCACGGTCTCACACAAAGTTCAATCTGCGTCAGACATTACTCATAAGCACACACAAAGACTCAAGCTTTATGTACTCACAGGCAATGCTGTAGCAAAGGCATGCATATTTTCGTTAAATTTATTGAATTTATTCATTTGAAGAGAATGAGAATATTACTCACACGGTGGAAGCAGTGCAGAAGAATATAACTATGCAATGCTGATTGCTGCCGTGCAACAGTTGTGTTGTCTACCAAAATCTCAGTTTATATTATTTGTAATAACATGAAAACACCATTTTTCTTCACATTGTTTTTTTTTTCTTCTGGATTTGTGCATCTTAATATTAAAATGTGCAGAAAGTCAAAAGAAAACATTCTGCAGTTTGACCAGCTTTAAGTTTTTCTACTTTGTGGTTGCTGCATGCATTCATCGGTCTCTGATTGCCACTTACCTAAACTTGACCTCTACAAGATTCTGGTGTAAACACAGAAAAAGTAATAAAGTAACCAAATTCTGGCAGCTCATTTGCATGGTCAAGCAACGGAGGGCAGATTCAGTGAGTCAGTATGAGTGCATACTGCCACCATTTGTTGCAATCACGGTACTACCTTAGCTGTGCAATTTCTTGAACCACTGACAAGATTCATCAAATAGCATCAAAATTGCATCTCTAAATTGTCTGATCTGATCTCATAATAGCACAAAATGACAGCACAAAATGTTGTTTCCGTGACCCTGGTCTTGTTTCGTTGTGGAGTCCTTAAAGGTTAAATGCAAGCAGCTATTCCTTCTACTTCTTTGTGTCAGCGGCCCCCAATATTCACTCAGCAAGGATGTTGCACCGAGCTTGGAGGACCAACAGGTCCGTGCGCATTTCTATTCACACGTACTTCCACTCCATCATGGTCACCGCTGAACAGCTTGACAGGATGCAGCACGTCATCACAGCAGCGGCAGGCCAGCACTTGTTCATTGACCCTCATCTGGGGAGGAGCTGGGCAATGAAAGGGGAGTGTCAGGGATGAGCTCACAGCACACAGAGCGGGGTTGAGCGCTGTCAGGTAAAAAGGTCTCCTCAACAATGGGACTCTACTATGACTCATATGTACAGAACACCCACTGTGTCTTCCTAACCCACTGTATGCAGCTTCTCTTTGTACAGAAGAGCATGTCTCATCCAGCCCTTGAGAGAAGAGTACTCTGCGGTCTTATTTGTTGTTGCAAAACTTGAGTTAAATGCTTTAAACGATTGTGTGATGGAAATTTGCCCCCTTTTGGAAGCAGCAGAATACCCATTCCTGGAAGAATATTCCATCTGTCCTTGCTAACATAAGTGGAAATATTTGATGTTGTCTTGGAATTAAAATAGATTGATGATTTCTTGCATTAGTTTGTCATTTCCCAATATTACTATTTTGGCCTACATGTACAGTATATGTGCATTTTCTACAAATTACAAATTATTTCAAATTGCAATTGCAAAGACAATCGCACAAAAAAGGTTTTATTTCATTTCACAATGAATCAGCTGTACTAAGTGAATTAGTCTGCGGTCAATCAATTCCAAAATCAGTTATATAATAATTTTCTCAACACTTTAATTAAAAGCAACATTTTTTTAAAAGCTACTTTATGTACAGCTTAATCAGTCAACTTTATATTGAATCTTTTTTTAGCATATTAATAAAAGTAAACAAAAATGTATTCTAGTAAAGCTGCAGTGAATATGAATATATGCAATATCTGATCATTGTGTCAAGTATGGCAACAATAGTATTATTCACAATACTTAAGTAGGTGATGTTTGTGTCATTGTGACTTGAGATATGTTTTTCCGAAAAGAAGTCCTCTGTCTGATTTACATAAGCTGTGAGCTGGTGGGTGGGTATCAGGGGCTGTCAGGCTCAAGCTGATTAGCCAAATATGTTGACATGCACAGTGCAGGAAAACGTAAGTTACTGCAGTTTGGTCGGACTTTTGTTTTGCTTATTGTGCATGTTGATATCTGAAATTGGCGCTCCACAGTGCAGCTCTAATTATGAATGTGTGCAAATGTCCAACTACAGTTACAGTGACGTGAAAGACACTGACATCAGATATCACTGATGAAAAGTAAATGTCTGAACTTCTAGCCAAGCTCACAACTTTATAAGCACAGGAGAGAATGACTATAAGTGAGAACTATTTACTTTGAACATATTGTTAATGCTTTGTTTTCTTTCTTGCGCTTCACCAAGAATATGTAACGTATTTAAATGAATTTTGTTTGATAACATACATCCTTTGTTTAGAACATGGCATCCAAAATCTGCAATCAAGATTAATAAATCACCTATAAAATGATGCTTGAATTGAACATGTGGCTTCCTAGTGTTTTATGGCTCCTGTAAGAACTCCTGTAAAAGGTCCATCAAATCAGATCACTGAGCCACGTTTTATATTCACCTATGATGGCTGATCCAGAGAATGGTGGCATGAACATAATTGATGAGCCCATTAATGAAGAGGTTATTTCCCCTGAGCCTGTGTTTGGATATCATTGCGTGACAGACTCAAACTAGCTTTTCAACCGAGGGCAAGTTTCGAACTTCACCAAAACCATCCCCTGTTCAACAAAGAACAACTTGCATTTCAGTTGCACTTTGAATTTACTCATTGTGTCTTGTTCTCAATATCACCAGAAAAATAAACTTCAGCCCTTATAAAGCGACTTCACTATGATTTAGGCTCTCAACCATATGTTCCCATGATTCAGAGTCTTCACAGGAGAAAGTCTCATTACACTAGACTAGGTCATCTTCAGTCATCCTACAAAATCTCAATTCAGTAGATACACCAGGAGTAGGCATGCTGCTGATTTGAGTGACCTCCAAGTCAGAATGTTTGATGAAAAGAAATTCTGAGATGAGCTGGAGAAGCTTTAGAGACACAGAGAGAGGAAGAGGAGGCTCTTGATGAACAATGCAAGTTGATTGATGAGAAGGTCAGACTGGAGCATTCGAGAGGGAAGACAAAAAAAGAGAGGTCAGCATGCACAGACAAATGAAAGAAGGGGAGCTGAAATAAGTCCAGCTTGTGCCAGGCACTGGAGCTGATCACCAGGATGAAGTTCTCAATACTTTAACTCTTCTCAATAATGTAACCACCTTGTCCTGTATTGATCTGTCTCCCTACACAGTTTCTCACTCCTGCACCAGCATTTATCCACACTGTGCCTCCCTCAGCTTCCGTTGCTGCAGCTGAAGCTGCACCCTTTTCACCTTGTTTCAGCAGCACCTTTCTCAGCCTGCAATTCTATAGGGCTACTCTCTCCTTGGGTTTTCAATGTGGCTGCAGTTAAAAATCAAGAGCTAAACGTGTATTGGACAATGTGGACAACGAGTGAATAAAGAAATCTCAAATTATTTACTGACACTTTTGTTCATATGGGTTTCTTTGTCCCCTGAATAAAAAGTCAAACTTAATGTACACCTAGGAAAAAGTCAAATTTCACAAAGGGGCTCCTCACATCTACCTGATACAATAATTACATCCTGGAGCAGATATAAACTATCTGGAAATGAATTGGATGACAAGAAAATTAATTATAATAAGGAGAAAATTTGATTTATATTGACATTTGAATAACTAATGGAAATAAAAGTACACATTTTAAAGCGTAATCTTGTGTTTTGTTTTGGGGTTTTTTTTACAGTCAGACGAGTGCAGTACCCACTCCTCGCCACGCGGTGGCAGCAGCGGGCCCGCGTCGCCCTCACGCCCATTATGAAACGGTTGCCTCAAATTTCCGCATTTTGAGCTTCAAGGACCACCAGAAGCTCCAAACTTTCCTCTGCCCCCGAGTTTGCTCGTTAACACCTGCACAGACGTGATGGCCAACTACCTTCTGAGAGCAAACCTGAGGAGGAGCATCTTCGCGCAGATCAGAAATGCATCTGATCAGGTAAACTTGACGAGGGAGACTTTTTTTTAATGTTAGCATTAGCCTGCTAAAATGTGCCCTGTGAAGGATCGAAGGAGAATCCAGCCACAGTGAGGGGAGCACCGTGCTCTGCAGGTCCATGCCAGACTTCTTATAAAACATCACGTCTTCCTATATCGCTCAATTCAATATCATGTATGAAAATGTCGGTATATTCCCCAATAATGAATGATCGCTTTTTGACTTCCGCAACTAAAGAAGGTGACGGCCAGATACGGTTAAAACACTTGAAACAGATGTGTGGCTGCATTTGTTTTATTTACGCTGAAACTTTTGTGATTTGCTTATAATGGCATCATAAGGCGGGTTTATTTGTAAATTATGTCTTCATAGAACTTTAAACTGCTTGCAGTGTTAGATCGACTTGACCCTGCATTTGTAAAATAACGACTCGTTAACGCGTGGTGTCGCGTGAATGTGTCAAAGTTCAGTGAAGCAAGTCAAAGGGTTAAAGAGAGTGAGAGTGAGAGGGATTTAAATGTTTCTGGAAGGCAGAGACTCCTCAGACAAGGTCGTGCGGGGCAGTACATTACATAACGTTGCTGGAGTTTTTTTAATCTGAGCAACTGTGTAAATATGTAAGTAATAAGTAAGTTACTTTGATCAACTCTTATCTGTAACTCTTATCAGATACACTTCACTCCTTTGTACACGTGTGATTCAAACTTTGCTGTAACACTTCTCTAGTAGTGGCCAGTCTTTCTTGATTTCCAACATCGAATGCTAAATATATCTGCAACAGTACACAAACCGAGTTTGTATTATTCTGAGGTTTGAATGTAATCTACTTTTTATGCGAACAATGTGATTGTTGTGTATAAAGATGACACAAACGGTTCCTGTAAATTCTAATCTTGCATTTGAAACACTGCGAGCTTGGACTGATGTCAACAAAAGTGATTTGTTGTGGCAGTGTTCAGATATCAGATACATTTATTGCAATTACACATCCATGCAGCCATGTGGGGAAAAGTAGCTTGTATTGTGGAAAAATGTGCTAGAGAAAACTGTACCTCTCCAAGGTGTGTGCCACCTTTTGTCCTGTTGGTCTGGATTGATTCCAGCCCCTTTGAAAAACTTAAATTATATACATTTCATACAGAGGAAGTGTTAAAAAGTCAATTCTTTGTGAAGAACATTGTCTTGATGTAACAGTTTTTAATTTTCAGTAAATCAGCACATGTTCTCTGTGTGTCCCAGCTCGGAGAGTTGGGGACGGGGGCAGGGAAAGGCGGAGGAGGAGGCGGGTCGGTGAGGGCAGCAGGAGGTGCATTTGGAAAGCGAGAGGCTGCAGAGGAGGAGCGATACTTCAGGTGAGAAGCAACCTTGATATTATGCTGTTAAATGATTGGTGCACATAGTTTTCTTCAATGTTTCCACTCACTGTGGCTATTTTTGGTTTCCCCCCCCCTACAGGCAGAAGGAGAAGGAGCAGTTAGAAACACTGAGGAAACATCACGCTGAGGAGATCGAGCACCATAAGAAAGAAATTGGCCGTCTGAAGAAGGAGATTGACCGCCATGTGGGCATAATCAGAAAGCTCAAACACGATGACTGAACCTCAGAGTGTGTCGTCATCCCTCAACCTGAGAGTTCATCCATCGAAGTGACATCCCGATGATATTCAGATATTGATAAAGTCTCTGCAGGTCAAGGCCAGTCCTGCAGTGTAAAGAACATCAAACTGACATCATCCGTAACTCAAAGAAATAAAATGATTTTTCTTTATTCATTGCAAGAAAACTTTGTAACTAACTCTCATTCAGTTGCAATGCAGAGATTGTTTTCACCGTATTAAAGAAATCAGGCTGATCTGGGTTTAGTTTGTATTGAGAGGAGAATTTTATCAAAGTCAAAATTCAAGCTCACAAGCACAGAGATCTGAAACTCGATCACCCACTGTCCTTGAACCTTCCCAAGCGGGAGGAAAGAAAAACATTTGATCTGTAGCTGTTCATCCATCTTTTATGCCACTTTATCTAACTCAAGGTTGTGAGGCACTGAAGCCGATCGGTGAAGACAGGATGCACCTTGGAAAGATCACCAGTCTAACACAGTTCAAACAGAAACGGTCACATACTCCCATTCAGACCTGTGTACATTTTGTTATTGCCAATTATTAGAAAGAGAACTTCACACAGAAACGCACAAGACCTTCAGCTGAAAAGGAAGCGTCTTTGCTATGAGCCAACAGGGCAAACAACTACTCTGACTGACCTCTCTAGCCCTAAGTTTGAATTTACAGACACAAGGATGTCTTTGCCAAAATCAAGACGTGACCAACTCAACACAACCAAATGATGCATTTTTGTGCTGAATAAGAATACTGTGTAAAAATGCAGTTCAAAAGAAAGTATGGTTACACCAAATATTGAATAGTTTTAGTCCAAATGATTTAAAAGTAACAGTTTTATTACTCAGTCATGTGCCACTCAACTCCCTTAACTTTTTCACCCCATTAGGGACATAACGCCACGATAATATTTCACTACCCAACCCTGCTCTGAGCTTGGCGTGTGCTTTGCACCATGACAGACCAATCTCTTCCAGTTCATTCGTCACAGTCCTTGTCAGGTGATTTTTGGGCCGATTCTTTTCCTCCTTAAAGTAGGAGTCCACCTCTTGGTAACTTTAGGTATCCTGTCATTGGCAATCCTTATTACATGACACCAATTCATGGCAATCAGTGATTTAAAGCATTCTTATTTTGTAGCATTAAAAAAAGCCTTTAACTTTAATATTAGCTGCCAATAAGTATGACGGTACAGTTGATTCATTATATGGAATCTACATTAATACTTTTGAAACCATTAAACAAAGCTGAGTGCACCCACAATTTGAATTAACGTTTTGATAAGGTTTTTTTAGGGTTAAAAAAGTTTTTTTAATCTAAATTTTTTTATAAAAGAAATTGCTGTCAGGGAATATTTGAGAAACTTTGAACATAGCTGTAATTCTAAATATACGAATGCTATTGCCAGTGCAATTAAATCCGGTTGAAAATTGGTTGAGTCGTTAATTCTGATGCAATATAGATTTTAGCTTATATGTTTTTACAACATTGCTTACATTTAAGTACAATTTAAACAATATATCTGCGTTTTTCATTGACTGCATTTTAACCCACAGCATGCAATGCCTTCGTTTAAACCCAGAACAGAATTAAATTGTATATCCAGTAGAGAAAGTGTGGTTTTGTGTGGATCCTGACCGTCTCCGCCTCGGTGTTATTCTGCGGGGGACGCCTTCTTTCTTGCTCGTGAAAACAAACACACCCGCCTCCCTCAGCTCGCGGAGTCTCCTCTCAGGTCTCGCGATGTTTCCGGAAGCGCTGTCGTTGTTCGGGCGAGCCGACGACGAGACCGAGGCTGTCTGGAAATCTGTCTCGTGGGTTAGACGGCAACGTTTTCTCCATATCAGGCCTTCTTTGTATGTCCGACAAGCTGTTTGCTTCACCGTCCTACGCGCAGCGCACTTAGCTTCCCGAATCGGACTGGTGAGTGTGGCTAGCTATCGGTTTGCAGCCCGTACGGCGCGTCTGTGTTTGATTTGTCAGCGGTGCCTTTCTGCACGGCGAGGCCTTCGCTTAAGCTCGTTAGCCGTCCAGAAAGCTAGCCCGCTGCAACGAGCTGCTCCGGAGGGACGTCCGTCTTCCCGCCGGGAATCAACCGAACACGCCCAACGCGAACAGCACGTGGGAAATGTGTTTATCGGGTTACAGCCCGTGTGGATTGTAAACCTGAAAGATGAAACATTTTGATGTCGCTTGCTAGCAGAGCTGCATGTGAAGGGGGCGGGACTGTCTGCTGGGTCTTCGCTGAACGGCTTGTGTTACCCTCCAAACACTTCACAGTTTCTCCGTGCTTTTTGTTGTAATAATTATACTGTATAGCGGATTAGAACGTTTTCTTTATTATTTTGCGATGTGCCAAAAAGCGTGGTCTCACGGGACAACGTGGAAACGAGAAAGCGGTCGTGAAAACACGGGTTACTGTAAATAAATAAAAATCCAGATGTTCTGTTATTACATGCAGTTTTACAGAGCCTATGATAATTACATTTAATCAACTGTTTTATTCTCACTGTCAGATAATAAAAACAAAAAAAAAACAATTATTTGACTTTAATCTCCAAGTTAACCTACTTTTATCAATATTTGTGAAGGAGACCAATGCAAAGGCTCGCAAGGGCTATTTTTCTCAACTGTTTTCCCAGTTAGTTTTATACTTTTTACTCCATAGAAAGCCCTTGTTCTGGCATTTCAGATCTATATTAGGTGCCCTTTCTTTAACTTGACCCAGTTTTACTGTTAAATGTATATCAACAATATTGTAATAATTACGCTTTTATCTAATTACAAACACAGTCGTGTTTGTGGAGTTTGTGTGTGTCATGGGTGCAGACAAGATTACACTTACAAAATTCCTGCCAGCATTTGTAAAGCCAGTGACATGGCATTGTGAATGCCAACTGCCATTTTATCATACAAAGGAGCAAAAATTATATGAATTGTTGCCTTGTGTATTGTATTGCAGGAGAATGGCAGCCGCTGAGGTGAACGGTAGTTCTGCCCCGGTGAGGGAGGAGGAAGAGCCCATGGATGTCACAACAGAACACACAGAGAACTACCAGACGCTCATTGATGCTGGGCTGCCCCAAAAAGTGGCTGAAAGTCTGGATAACATATTCCAGACAGGTAAGTATGTGATTCGGGAAGCTTGTAAAGCTTCAGTTCAAACTAGTTTTTTTTTTTTTTTTAGAAAATCAGCTGGTGTTGATGTTGTTGTGATGCATCAGAATGAATATGTGTCGTAACTGTAGGCTTGGTGGCGTATGTTGACCTGGATGAACGGGCTATTGATGCACTGCGGGAGTTTAACGAGGAGGGAGCACTGACTGTGCTGCAGCAATTCAAAGAGAGCGACCTGTCCCACGTACAGGTAACCCACACAGGAGAAGTTTTTCAGACCTTGGGCAAAGTTTTTGGCTTTGCAGACTGTTGCCCCTGATAACACCTGTTTTTGTATCTTAGAATAAAAGTGCTTTCCTTTGTGGAGTCATGAAGACTTACAGACAGAGAGAAAAACAAGGAAGTAAAGTACAAGAGTCGACAAAAGGCCCAGATGAAGCAAAAATAAAGGTAAGAAAAGTCATGTGGCTCAGATGTTTTTTCTCGTTGAAGGTTAAAGCGTCTTGTAAACAAGCCTCTGCAGTCGCAGCTCGGTTGACAGGTTTGTGTTTTCTTGGGCTCGCAGGCTCTCCTAGAGCGGACAGGATACACCCTGGATGTTACCACCGGTCAGAGAAAATATGGAGGCCCACCGCCTGAGGATGTGTTCAAAGGCACACAGCCAGGGATTGGAACCGAGGTAGAGTCTTGATAAATAAACTTTTCTGTTTTGATTTCCAGTGTTGTTAAAATCAGAATTAGAAGTATTGAGGCTTAAACTGTAACATTTAAAGCTTGAATATTATGTTTTTTCTGATATTTTATCTTTCTTCAACAGGTGTTTGTTGGAAAAATTCCTCGAGATTTGTATGAGGATGAGCTGGTGCCACTGTTTGAGTCTGCTGGCCCCATCTGGGATCTCAGGTTAATGATGGATCCTCTGTCCGGTCAGAATCGAGGTTATGCCTTCATCACATACTGCAATAAGGACGACGCTCAAAAGGCTGTGAAACTTGTAAGTAGTGTTGCATTAAAGTACAGAAACATAATAATAATTCAACTACGAGCATGGATATCTTCAAAATCAGTGCTAGTTTCATAATATCATGCTTTTCCATTCTTTAGGCTGGGACCCTTAAAAATCATATTGTCCTAATTTTCTGTTTTCTTTCTTTTTTTTTTTTTTTTTTTGCATTTCCGCAGTGCGATAACCACGAAATCCGCCCTGGAAAGTACTTGGGAGTGTGTATATCTGTTGCAAACAATCGTCTATTTGTTGGATCAATTCCAAAGAACAAGACAAGAGAGAGTATATTGGAAGACTTTGGCAAAGTCACAGGTTTGAGTTCAATGCACAGTGATCAGACTTACTGGAACATTTAATCTGCCACCAATCGCCTGAGTGTAACAAGCTTTCTGCTTTCAGAGGGTCTCCAAGAGGTGATATTGTACCACCAGCCAGACGACAAGAAGAAAAACCGCGGCTTCTGTTTCCTCGAGTATGAAGACCACAAGTCCGCAGCTCAGGCTCGCCGCCGCCTAATGAGCGGCAAAGTTAAAGTGTGGGGAAACCCAGTCACTGTGGAGTGGGCTGATCCTGTCGCTGAACCAGACCCAGAGGTCATGGCCAAGGTCAGCGACTTTCACGTCTTAAACCTGAACTCCCCAGTCGTTGCCAGCATTGTAGTGAACGTGCTGTGTCTCCGTCATCGCAGGTGAAGGTGCTGTTTGTCAGAAAACTGGCCACGGCCGTGACCGAGGAGCTCCTGGAAAAGACTTTCTCTCAGTTTGGAAAGTTGGAGCGAGTGAAGAAGCTGAAGGACTACGCTTTTGTTCACTTTGAAGAGAGGGACGCGGCAGTAAAAGTGAGTGTCTTTACTCTCGAGTCAAAAAAGTTTTCACATTTGCGGTGGTCCTGTGTGTTTTAAGTGGCGAGTGGTTTCGTCTGTCAGGCAATGGATGAGATGAATGGGAAAGAGCTCGGAGGAGAGGAGATCGAGATTGTTCTGGCAAAGCCCCCAGACAAGAAGAGGAAAGAGCGCCAAGCGGCTCGGCAGACCACCAGGAATGCCGGGTGAGTCAGGCAGACATGTGACTGATCAACTGCCCCAGTTGTCGTCATGTAAGGAGTGAAATCCGTGAAACCCGATCTTCCGTCTGTTACAGGTATGACGACTACTACTATTACCCGCCCCCACGCATGCCGCCACCAGGCCGGGGCAGGGGCCGCGGGGGCCGTGGAGGCTATGCTTACCCACCAGATTACTATGGCTATGAGGACTACTATGACGACTACTATGGCTACGACTATCATGACTACCGCGGTGGCTACGAAGACCCTTACTACGGCTACGAAGACGTGTACAGCATGAGGGGCCGCGGGACTCGCCCCAGCCGAGGAGGGCCTCCCCCGCCCAGGGCCCGGGGCGCTCCGCCGACGCGAGGCCGCGGCGGCTACGCCCAAAGAGGGCCACCCCTTGGTGGGCCCAGGGGTGGGCGAGGAGGGCGCGGAGCCCCTTTCCAGCCTCAGAGGGGCCGTGGTCCTCGCGGGGCCAGGGGCAACCGCGGGGGGAACGTTGGCGGGAAAAGGAAGGCCGACGTCTTTAACCAGCCTGACTCCAAGCGCCGCCAGACCAACAACCAACAGAACTGGGGGTCCCAGCCCATCGCCCAGCAGCCCCTGCAGCAAGGGGCCGACTATTCCGGTAACTATGGTTACAGTAATGACACCATGGAGTTTTCACAGGATTCTTATGGTCAGCAGTGGAAGTAGATGCACCAAAAGGTATTTGGCAAAGTGACAACAAAAAAAAAGAGCAAAACCAAGAAAAAAAAGGAGAAAAAAAAACAGGATATTGGCCACAATTTTTTGATTGACTTTTTATTCTTCATCCTTCATGAGAAAAAAAAAAACTGTATATATCTCAGAAAACGCGGACAGACCCCAGAATTGGCTCGACACGATTGGCTGGAAAAGTGTTTTTGGCTGAAGAAATGAACGTAACCGTTGAGGTGAATCACTTCTTACTCCCACGGTTACATTGGGACATGTGTCTTTAAAAAACACACACAAAAAAAACCATTTTATTGTTACTGTTTGTTCCTGGTTCTTTTAAAGCCAACAGTAATGGACATTCATTCTCAAAAGTCTGAAAGGACATTAAATAATGACTATTGCCTTGCAGGAAGTTTTTGTCCATGCCCCCTCCTCCCCTCCCCTTCTTGTACTCCCTTTATTTGTGGTTTCTCATAGTTGCTTAGGGACTTGCTTGTAAATAAATGCATATGATTAGAGCTTCTTACTTCATTTTTTTGCAATGGTGGAGAAAAGAATCCACAGGAAGGAATAAAATCAAAGTTTTGTAATGTTCAAAGTGTATGCCTAGCATTTCTAGAGATAGATAAATTGTGGGTTTTTTTTTTTTAAACTGATACCATAACTTCCTATGTTTTCTTTAAACTTGCCCAGTAGAATTTGGTTTGGCTTACCTTAAGAGCCATAGCAGTTTGTTCTCTGATGTCCTTTGTATTTATAACTTTTACGTTTGTTCCGTTTCAATAAAACTCAGCTGAGCATCAGTCAATTGTCAAGATACTCAAATTCAGTGTTGTCCTTCGGTATTTGATTTTTCACCTCAATTCTGTCATTTGGATGAAGATCTGCTTTTTACAAGTCAAAATTTTTCCCCTCCTCAAAGGAAAATCGCAAAAGACTGAAATTTTTGCAGTCAGACAACGGGACAAGAGAACCTGAGAGGTGTCTGGACCATACAGTGAAACAGGATTTTAACCCTTTACTCTTCAAAGCACGTCAATTTTTGTTCTGCACACAGAGTTCATGTTGTGAGTGTTACAGAAATGCCAACAAGTAATGGACGACTCTGCAAATTTGACCGATTTGCTGTTACCCAGGAATGCTCCTGTCTGCCCAACTGTGTGCAGAAGTCTCTAGTCAGAGTTTTAGTACATCTCAGCCTATGTTCTCACAGGTGTTTTCTGTTCTTCTTAACAAAATAGAAAATTTACCCATGTGAAAATTATGTCAGGTTTTCCGAAATGCCAAATATCCATTTACTGCAGTGTAAGTACATAATTTTCACACTTGTAATGCTTGTCTGCACTGCTTTGTTGCATCAGTGACACTTTGAATATAGGCTGGCATCTACTGACGCTTCGACTTCTGCACACCTCCACTCTAGGCTGATAGACCAGGACGGCCCTGATGCTGACAGACCCCTACAACTTTTAGCGTGAAACTTGGATTTGTACTTGAATTCTGAGTCGCCTCCACTTACTTTTCAGTCCCCAAATCGGCGCATCACCTCAACCATCTTCCTTCTCCTTTACGAAGACCCCAAGGATCAGACCTTCCCAAAGGGTTAAAATTCCTTTAAAACGTGCCCTCGATTGTAGCAAGCAAGCAACAGTTTCTCTTTGTTTTCTGTAGGAAAGTGATTGTAGCATCTGCCTTTTGGTTCCTTGGTATCATTGTATGTTGTTTCATGTGTCTGTCCTCTTATTCCAACCTGCCTAGGTGGAGAAGCATTGAGAGCGGCACCGCTAGAATGAGGAACTCACCTGATCGGTACTCAAGGGTGAGCTAGCCTTGCACAGAGTACTGTCTCCTCTCCTCTAGCTAATTGTAATCACTGGAGAAACACTAGCCTTAATTCTACATTGTTTTGTTTATTGTTAATTTTCGCCATCGTTTAATTCAAGTGTTCTTATCTGGTAGGCGTGTGATTCTTCTCTCTTCCAGGTTATAAAGAAGACTAGTCACTAAAGTTGACAAAAACAATCATTGGAAATATTAAATCTTGCCAACATGTGTCTGGGATTCACTAAATTTCACTTGTGGCCAAAAAAACACTTGAGCACAGTTCTTTTCTAGTGGTCGTTTTTTCAAGCTGCGTTAAACGACAAACAGGCAGACAGTCCAGAATTCGGTAAGAATTATGAATGTAAACCCATGCAAACACCTGCTGCCTGACTTGGCTTACTGCACCAAAATCTCCTCGGCTGTCTGCACATAAGAAGTGAATGGGCGGGGAGGGGGCGGTGAAGAAATGGATTTTTCGTTTCCTGTGCCACTAGAGGCTCCACCCCAGCAACAAGCCTACAGCTCCATTGATTCTCCTTTTGATATATGCATTTGTCGGGCAGTTCCAGAGACTGAAAGGTCATCGCAGTGCATTAACAATAAGACCCCCGGGCTGCTTTTCAAATACCTCGTCTCGCAGTTACCAAAAAATGAAATGGGTATTGAATGAAATTGGCTGATGTTTAAACAATGGCTGCGTCTCAAAAATGTGTTTCCCAACTAAGGCCACAAGATGGCAGTAGGTGGGCTGTGTTATTTATATCTCAAAGGTAAGGCTGACATGTAGGGACCTCAGTGCAGCACATTTTGATCAGCATTGAATTGCCTTCAAATTCTGGGGTGTGCTTTTAACCAGCCTCTGATGCCAGAACTGTGTCTTTATATGTTGCCTCTTGTCAGCAGGCAGTAATGGAGCTGCCCCCACCCATGTGATTTGAGTTCACAGAAATGGAAGTGAGTAATTGGTAAGACTGTTCATTATCAAATAACATATTGAAAGAATAAAAGTCTTTAAGTTTGTTATATTTAAATGTTGGGTTATCTGCCTGTCACATCTTCACTTCCCAAAGCAAGTAAGTTTTACAAGTCGGATTTTCAATATGATTTGATGAATATAAATTGTTGCAATTGAGCCTCTTTGTCTTGTTTTGATTGTGATCTCCTGAGATTTATCAGTGTCTCTCTGTGTTTGCGTCTTTCTAGGTGGGAGACAGGACGCCAGTGTTCTGCACAAAAAGTGAGGATCTGCTGCTGGATTTCACACTCCTCAAGACAAACTCCCAACACTGAGGTCCAGGAAACATGTCTACTCCACGTCAGAGCAACCTGAGGTGGGAAAGTACATTTAAAACTTATTAGACTAGTAGAACTTTGCAGTTTTGGCTGAAATGCAAAGATTCTCATGTTTCTCTTCTTTCCATTCAGAACAGAAATATTGGACAGTACACTTCGTGTACAGATGACCAAGAAGCTGCGGCAACATTTTCCGAACTGCCAAAAAGATTAAAAAGAGACGTGTTGTTCTTTTAACTGTCTAATACATTGTTGCCCAAATAAATGTTTTATGTGTGTGGCTTTTTGTTTTTATATGATGTTGCTGTAACCAAACTTTCCTGGAAAGCTTCTATAAAGTGTGTGCATTATAATGAATTAAGGTTTGATTTATGATCTAGCCAAGCTACTTTCCTGAAGCAGGCCAGACAGGTGTTACGAGTAATGGATTTTGGTTTATGGATACTGCTGGGTTGCTGAGACAATGAGTTTATATTGTTTAATTACATCCTTTTTTATGTTTAAAGTTGATGTAAAAAAAATAAAAACTAAGAAATGCAACACAAAGTCTGATTTACAAGGAAGTGGTTCCCATCCTTTAAATATGGAACAAGCTTTTTTTTTTTTTAATTCAAGGCCAGGTTACCATACTGTAGAAGTTTCAGTTTCACTTTACGTGTTATCTGTGGTGTAGTTTTATAGTTTTACAGTTTTATAGGCTCGGTTTTTTTCTTTATAATGTAGTGAGAAGAGGTCGACTGTTCGTTAAATCCCACACCTGAAAGCCTCATTTTATCAGATACACATCAAATTTAGTTTTGCTCACCCTCAAAGAAAACACTGATTTTTTTTTTATGAATGAAATAACGCTTGCGCTGCTTCATACACACGCGCAAAAAATTGCGCTTAATATTTAACACACTCAAATCTCAAAGAGTACCGCGTGTCTGATTATTGGCCATCAGCATTGTTATGATTCACTTGCATATCAATTTATTCGACATAAATCTGCACTTGAACGCGGGAAGCGAAGTCCTGGAACGACGTTGGTCACGTGATTTGATTACGTCACACGTAGAGCAGGGAGAAAATGGCGTCCGCCGGGGGAGAGCCTTCCACTCCGAGTGTGTCGGATGAATTATTTCAGAATTTCTACACGGAGGTAACCCGGCCCGTGTGTCCCGGTGTGCTTTAAAGCCTCGTCTCGCTCCGCACGCTTCTGTCGGACTGTTTCCGGTCCGCGGTGTTGTTATTAATTGGCCCCGGGGCCTCGCGCACGCGAGCATCTGCTAACAACAAGAGGCTAACGTTTACTGAGCTGCTCGTGAGAAACCACTGCATGAATTACAGGAATAAAATCTCACTGAAACAGGGTCCTTTGCTTTAACGTTAATTATTCCCGAGGTGGCCGCTGCGGAGCTGCTGTGGCTCAGTCGTGGATTTATTCTTTCGAGTCACAGTTGTAAATGTGAAGGCTGCCTGCATCACCGTTACAACGTAAATGAAAAATAGGTTCGTCTCAGGATGTGTTGCAGCGAAGCACCGCTGTATGTGCGGATTAAAATTGACTTTATCCAAGCCGTCTTGATTGGTTCAAGCTCTGTGCTCAGTTAATCTCTTACCAGTTTACATTCTCCACAGTATCAGAGGTCATGTTAACCCTTATCTCCTCCTCATTCAGTCCTGAAGTGTTTGGAGTGATGTTGATGTCTGTGTTTCATGTGGCTAATTCCTGGAGATTATGTCTACGCCACCATTCATACTGTAGATGGGTTGAATGATTTGTTCTAGACAATTATTGCTTAAATTAGTGAAAACACTGCAGATGACTCATGCACACTGGCGTCCGGGAGAGATGTGGCAAGCAGCTGTGCGATCTCCAACAGAAATGCATCAAGAATCTCTTGCAGGTTGCAGATCAAATAATCTCCAGTTTGCTGCTGGACGCCTGATTTTCAAAGCGTGTTGAGTAATCCTTCTTTTTCATGGGTTTTCATAGTCTTTCCATTTCTTTTTCAGGTGAAGCAGATTGAGAAAAGAGACTCTGTGTTGACCTCCAAGCAGCAGATTGAAAGATTGCTCAGACCTGGTTCATCATATTTCAATCTCAACCCTTTTGAGGTGACTAAGCGCACTTATGTGTGGTATCATTGTAGTTGCTTATCCAGTCACTGTCTATTTGGTGGACGTTCTCCCCCTTGGTGAAGCGTCTGGGCTTCGAGTGTCCTATCTCAATTCCCAGTTGCGGCAGGAAAAGCCTCTGTTCTAAAAAGTAACCCAAGTCCACAGTGAGACCTTTAAAGAGAGTTCCCAAATAGACAGGAAGAGATAACTTACATAGCTAAAGTGTATCATTTTCTTTGACACAATCTTATTTATGTCCATAGAAAGTTCTTTTTTCACATGATTAGTGGCAGAGGGTGACAAAGATTTAAGAGACGGCAAGAAAAATCACATTTAGTGCATCTGATTACTGATTTGCATACATTTGTGGGAAAACATGTCACGTCTGACACATTAGTGAATTGAAGTGTCATATATGTGGTCAAGATAAACATTAAAATGTTGCCATATTGTTGGTATGCAACTTACAGTTTGGATTTATTTACATTTTATGTATCCCTTTTTGTAAAATAAAGATTGTGTCAATTCTGTTCTCTAAATGTTTAAATCAGTTGTGCCATTTGATGTTTTCTGTGAATATTTGAACTTCCAGGTGCTGCAGATTGATCCAGAAGCAACAGATGATGAACTGAAAAAAAGATTCCGGGCGGTAAGCAAATCCGACTGTGTGCAAAAAGTCATTTTCGAAAAAAAAAAAAAAAAGTTGTATGTCTGTGAAAGATGTTGCATTTTCTAATTATGATCTCTTCAAATGTGCAGTTGTCCATCTTGGTCCATCCAGACAAAAATCAGGATGACCCAGACAGAGCACAGAAAGCCTTCGAAGGTAAGAAATGTCAATTTTAACTCCCGTGTAATGCATTCATGGTGTTTATTTAAAATCCAGAGGATGGGAGGATGCCTCTGTTTGCTTTATAAACTTTAGTTTAACCTGATTATTTTCTGTTTAGCGGTGGACAAAGCATACAAACTCCTCCTGGACCCAGAGCAGAAAAAGAGAGCTTTAGATGTAATCCACGCAGGGAAGGAATATGTGGAGCATAATGTGAGCAGGCAACACATTTTCTGATTTATGACTCAAAGAGGTTTTAATCTGCAAATGTTCAGGAAGGTCATGTTGTTTTGACAGGTAAAAGAGAAAAAGAAGCAGCTGAAAAAGGAGGGGAAATTACAGGATGTAGAGGAAGACGATCCCGAAATGGTGAGGAACAAGTTGTATTGAAATATGTAGAATTGTTAAGAATTTTAACTTTAGTTGAGATTTTACAATAGTATTAAAACAAACTAAAAAAAAAAAACGCTAAGTTAAAATGTGTGTGTGGCTTGTAATTGGTGAGTTTTTGTTAAATGAAACACCTTTTGGTTGTTGTAATGATCATTTTTGTCTTTGCAGTTCAGACAGGCTGTTTACAAACAGACCATGAAGCTGTTCGCAGAGCTTGAAATCAAGAGGAAGGAAAGGGAAGCAAAGGACATGCACGAAAGGTAAATGTCTCTTTTTAAGTTTCCTCTTGATTGTTTTTTTTTTTTTTTTGCAGTGTTACAGATCTCTTGTCTCTCTCAATTTGATTCTTCCTACTCCTTTTTGAACATGTAGATCGGTAACACATGCAGGTTGTTGCTGAAGTCTTAGTTTTCTTTTAATTTTACTATGCATGTGTTTGTTTCTGGTGACGACCGATTTTTCGTTTTCTTTTGCATGTTCGAAATAAATAAATTCATTCATTCATTCATTCATTCATTCATTCATTCATTCAATAGGAAAAGGGCCCGAGAGGAGGAAATCGAGGCAGCAGAGAAAGCAAAGCGAGAGAGAGAATGGCAGAAAAACTTTGAGGTACACCAGACTGTCTCACTCACTTCCTAAATTGAATTCGCCGTGTGTTTTGGTGACAAATGAGTATTTTATCTGCATCGCATATTACAGGAAACCAGAGATGGACGCGTGGACAGTTGGAGGAACTTCCAGGCCAAGGGCAAAACTAAAGAGAAGAAGAACAGGTCCTTCCTCAAACCCCCGAAAGTCAAGATGGAGCAGAGGGAATGATGCTGCAAAGTTGGGACTTTATTAGCTTAAAATTCACTGTTGTGCGTCCCCCCCCCCCCCCCCCCCCCCCCCTCCCCTCCCCTCCTCGATGTCAGCAGTCAGCTGTTTAATCGTCATTGCACAGTCATCGGGATCCTGGTTGTGTCACAACACCTTCGCCCTGACAAAACGTAGTTTTGTACTTGGTTTTCTAATGTACATATCCGAGAGAGAGAGCCTACCTGCCTCAAGTGAGGAACACAACTGATGCATCTTCCACTTGTAAGTGATGAGGAATGTGTGTTTGTCCGTTTTTTTTTTTCTTTTTTTTTTAAATAAAGCTTGGTCTTAACATGCCTACTTGTTCTACGAAGCTGAGAGGAAGGAAGGTGACGATGTGTTGGAGGAGTTATATGTGATTGTGGATCGCTCCTCCGTGACAGTATTTCTGAACGGGCTCTCAGAAATGTTCATCTGTCTCAAGTCGACATAAAAATGTATTTAGTTTTGATACCCCTGGTCTGCATGTCAAAAATGTATTTGTTAAAATACTGTAAATAAAAACGACAAACACCTCAAGGGTGTTTTAGATTTTTTTTTTTTTTTCCCCCTTATTTGTCTTGTGGGAAAACTAGAAACCTAATGGAGGAGAGGAGTGCTAAAAACTAAGAAAAACCACTCTGAAAAGCAACAGTTCTGCTCTTTTATCAAACCAATGTCAAAGTTTACAGTCTGTACAAGTGAAAAGAAGCAAAAATTGTCTACTACAGGAAAAATACAACTGCAAATACTTCCTCCCTGGGTTACGTTTTCTCGTTCGGATCACCTTTTCTCTGAGTAAGTCTCTTGAATACAGGGACGCATCTCCGTTGAAAATTCCTAATTGTCCTTTATTGGCCGCGTCTCACATGACTTTGCACGGATCTCCGGCCGCAGCAGGAGCAGAGATGGCAGGAGCTGCGCCAGAGCTTCCCATCAGTCCGTCCAGACTGAGGCCCTGGAAGGCCCCGAAGAAGGAGTCGTCCTTCACGGCTGCCGGTTTCCTGGCGGCTGTGGTCTGCTGCAGGAGGGACGGACGGATGGGCAACAGTTTAAATTTAGACGAGGACGAGCGAAAGACATCGGACGTCCGTCCGCTCTCTTACCCTCGGGAGGCAGTGGTGGCTCCTGAAGTGAGTCCTCCTGACGGACCTCTCGGCGTTCTTCTTGGCCAGTATGGCCTGCTGGCGTTTTCTGTAAAGGAGCGGCACGCGGGGACATGAGACATGGCACATGGACAAGAAGATTATTCATGTGAGGAGCAGCCTGATCCTCACTAAGCCAGGTGTGTCTGGCCAGAGGTCTGAGCTGGATGACATGACACTCAAAACTTATAAATACGCTCAATGCATTGGTTCTTTGAATGTAAATACAGTAGCAAAGCACTTCAATTATTAAAAATATCTTAAAAAAAGGGGTTGATTAGCACCATCCCAACTCCACTGAATGCTTCTTCTCACCTTTCTTTCTTGAGTTCAGCCTGGTACGCCCTGAGCCAGGAGTCTGGGACTTTCTGGGAGTTGCAGGGAAGGCTTCTCCTCCTGCTGACGCTCTTCCTGCGGCTGAAGCTGCTTCTGCGGACAGACTGGCTCCTTTTGGTGCCCCTCTTGGTGGAGGTGCTTTTCCCTGACATGCAGCTGGTGAACTGCTTGAGGGGGGCGCCCAGCGACATGAAGGACTCCATTCCTAGAGGTCGTTCGGATGAAAAAATGTGCGCAGATGGTTCTGGAGGTATTGGTCTTGATGGGAATGTCAGACTGCAGGATTTGCAAGATGAGGCTGTAACCTGCAAACGCAAAAAAGTAAAGATCACGTCAATAAAATCCAGAAAAATTCACATTTTTTACTGAACATGTAGAACAATCATTAAAAACCCAGATCACTGACCTGTGTTATCTCATCTCAACACGATGAGCTGACGGTGTCACTGGCTGTCATGAATCCATCCGGTGCATCGCTCCCAGTGCTCTGCGGCAGCAGTGGCTGTAGTGTCTACTCCTGCTCTTATGGTCATCTGACTGGTGACCTCCTCAGTCTCCAAACAGGATTAAGCGGAAGACGCATGAGTCGCTTATCTCATTAACAACCGAGGATCTCCCCACATCTAAGCAGACAGACAGCTGCTTGTCCACACCTGACAAATCAAACGTGCTGCGCCCCGTTTGGAAAATGATCTTTTCTATTTATTCCCCCATCGCCGCCGCTGACCGTCAGTGAGCGCTAAAGAGATAATCTGGTGCTGAGAAGTTGGGCTAAAGTCTTAAACGTGGAAGTGTGCACTAACTTCAGAGGTTGAGGGGTGAAACTCTCATGACGCAGGGATTTATTTTTGCCCCCCCCCCCCCCCCCCCCCCCCCCACACACCAGAGGCTGCTTCACTGACGGCACATGTTGGAGGCAGCTGCGCCGCAGCTGAATGAGTCATTCATTCATCAGGTGAGTAAATGTTTAGAGAGTAATAATGACTCGGAATTTTCCCACAAATTAGCAGTTGTGAATGATTTACAGCATAGTGAATGATTCCATACTTTGGTTAAAGACTTCTCCCCCTGTAGGCACTGACATTTTCTCAACTGCAAGTTGCATATATCATGAAACAGCAGCTGTAAAAATCAGCAAGTGTGTCATTTTATAGCCTGGACTGTTTGCAGAGATAATGAACCGGAAATCAAGCCGCAGAGCTCATTCAGCAGTCGGTGTCAAACCACGACGCGCTGGAGCAAATTCCAAATGCAGCATGGACAGTCTCGTGAGGGCACGGCGGACAGATTGAGGACAGCGGGGTGGGAACGCTTCGCCGACAGATGGGGAGGCCCGCGCTGCTGCTCACGGACACACCTGCTGCCGCTGATCTTTCGTGCCTCGTTCTCTTCCGGTGGCAACAAGGCGACAGCTGACCTCGTGTTTTGGAAGGGAATGAAAGAGAGATTAGTCTCCATTAGAAATGAACAAGATAAGAATAGCGGAGTATCTACTGCTGTGTTTGAGAAGAGCCAAAACCACAAGGCACATTCAACTAGATATATGCCGAAACAGTCTGCAAAAATAGTTTAAAATGATTAATACAAATGTTAAATGGTGACATTTTTCCAAATGCCGATACTCTTTCAAAAATTACACCTATTTCAAGGCAGCCTATTCATATACTTCACTGCTAGAGTCAGTTTTGATATGAGTAAATATGGTGAGAAATTGAGTCCGACACTGGTATTTTAAAAAAGAACAGCATCCTTTAGTTCACATAGGCGCACACCGATACTGAGCACCATAAACCTTTGGCAAGGAGGACTTTAATTCTACACAATAGTACATATATACAGTATTATACGCTTTAATTTCATACAAAAAAAAAAAAACAAGTCATGTACAGGTGGGGGATATGGGAGTATGACCTATGACAAATAATAAATACCATCAATAAGAGCAGTGTGCTTAACGTCTGGAGAGCTCAGGTCTGACCATGAGGAAGATGGAGAAAGGCAGTTGTTTGAACGTGTGGGGACGTTCCCGAGACCGATGGCGAACTAAAACACGAGAGCGTCGCTGGCTCTGACCACACCCCTTGTGAATACATTCACACACACAGATAGAACACTGTGTAACACAAAACATACATGTTCATCAACAAGACCGGCCCACTGACTGGAGTTTGACACAAAGAGGAACATTTAACTTATTTGAAACAGAAAAAAAACAAACAAACAAAAAGAATTATATGGATCCAAGTGTTCACTTAACAATGTAAACAAAAACACTCTAAACTTTGGAAAAAAATTGTGGTAATCAATATTTACGTTGTGGTTTTAGCATAACTGAAAACCTTGTGTGTGTCCAAATTAAAAGAGTGGACTTGTCACTGCATGTGTGAATCTGATCTCCTTTTCCTTTTTCTTACTGGACTGCAGGAGGGGAAGACATTCCTCGACTGTCTTATTGATAATTTCCTCAGTGAGGTGAACTGCTTTCCTTACATGGTATTGAGAGGAATGAACAGGTGGACGGATTGGAGGAAGGTGGGTCAGAGGTGGAAAAGGAAGACAGGAGCTGCATAGAGGGCTACATCGGGTATAAACACGTGGGATCTTTTGTCGCCTCTGAGGCTGTGACTTCTTAAAAAAACAAAACAAAAAAAAAAAAAAAGATTTCTGATTTGTTTCAGTCAGTTTGCTTTTGGTCTCTGCTGCAGAAACATGCCCCTTGTAGCTGCAGAGGGTGACAGCAGCAGGGTGAGGTGGGTGGGGGGGAAGTTCAGGTGTCCATGCTTTAATGACAGATGGAAAATCTCTGAAAGCCAAGATTTTATTTTACAGTCCAGCTGCTCCACGTGGAAGAAGGATCTGAACTCCTCCATGGTTCAGTCTCTGAAGGCTCTGTGGGTCACCGGCTGATGTCCCGGTTCCCCTCCCAGCTCTTGCTGCCCGACGCTTCGCCGACGCCCCCGCCCTCGAAGAAAGGGTGCTTGAGGGAGTCGGCCAGCATCAGCCTCTTGGAGGGCTCGTACTCCAGCATGCTCTCGATGAGGTCAAACAGCTGGTGGTGCTCCTCTGCCTCCGACAACAGATACCGCTGATGGAGAAAGGACGGGAAATGAGACGTAAGACAGAGTGTCACATATTCTGCTGTCAGACACGTAAAACATTCGCTCCTTTCCACTCGTCTTACCCGGAGGGGTTTGCAGTTTTCTCTGACGTATTTTCCTGCCGAGGAACTCTCATCCCAGTCCAGGCGACCTCGATAGAAGTACTTCTGCTTCCTGAGAGCCCAAAGTGAGCAGTGTGAGCAGGACGAAGCTGTAGATTTGTTGTGTATTTCACACACATTTTGACCCGGTGTGAGTGTTTCAATGAGTTCCCACCTGGTTTTACGAATCATCCTCGATGGCACGGGTCCCAGGATTCTTTCCATCATGGCCAAATGCTCCCGATTGTCATGGGTCTGAAAGAAACATAAGAAAATATTGTTTCAGAAAATGATGCAGATATAGAAAATATGAAAACAATGTTATTAAAATCCGGAATCCGATCCTAAAATGAATGAAAATGCAGGATACTGTTGTGTACCTGAAATAAAGTGAAGCCCAAGTAGTACTCGAAGAGGATGCAGCCGATGCTCCACACGTCACAGGGGTGACTCCAGCCCAGTTCTGAGGGACGGAAACATGTTCCAAGTTTCATGAAACACCACTTAAAAAGACGCAGGATGTCTGAGAATGACTGAGTCAACAGTCGCTGGCATGACTCCTGGCATCAAATCCTCACATCAGGCAGCAGCAACATCTTCTGTCAGTGTGAATGTTGTGACATGTCCAGAATAGGATTAAAAATAACTCATTTGCGTTTGTTTCTGAGGACATCTGTTTTATCATACAACACACACACACGAATCCACTCAGCCTCACCTAGTATGACCTCAGGAGCCCGATAATGTCGCGTGGATACGATGGTGCTGTGGTGTTCGTGGTCAAATGTGGCACTTCCGAAGTCCACCACACGTACTGCCGTACTCTTAACAGTCCGCTCTTCTCGTTTCTGCAAGGCAGAAGTTCGCACACACAAAATTAAAAGTAAACCGGCCATTTTCAGTTTGTTTGGTTTCAGACAGAAAATTCGGCAAGTGCCACACAGAAACGCAACAGTTCCTCTGATGTACCTTTTCCACATTGTAGGACATTGTGAAGTCTGAGTTGACAAACAGGATATTCTCGGGCTTTAGGTCCGTGTGCGTCAGCTTATTGTCATGGAGAACTGCAGAGGAGCAAACACTGATTATTTAGTCTCACACATCCGACAGTGAGTGGCCTTAAAACTCTTTAACACATGCTTATCAAAACAAGCCCTGAGATATAATAGACTACTGGCATGTTTACAACTTTGAAGGAGGTCAGCGGGTCAAGGGTCACTGTCAATATTGATAGATGATGCCCTCATGTGGTCAAAGTTGGTCAACTACAGACACTAAAAGATAAGAGTTCTGCCACCTCTAATGCAAGGAAATATTTGTGGGAAAAATGATCACAAAGGAAAAGCTATTTTTTTAAGGTATATTCTGCCAGAATTATCACATAAAAGCTGCTCTGACAACTAAACAAGTTCTCTTAGATACAAGTGTGATGAACACGACTTACACTTCACAGCAAGGCAGATCTGGTAGGCCATGTGTCTGACCTGACCGATGGAGTAGGGTAAGTAGTTGTTTTCCTTGAGAAAGTCAAACGTGCTCAGGGCGAGCAGCTCGAAGGAGATGCACATGTGGCCGTGGTAGTCGAACCAGTCGTACATCTGCACACACAGGCTAGAAGGAACACAACGCAGGAGGTTGGACGGGAACGCGGCTGGTCATCTACGCACAGAAAGTGTTGCTGATGCAACAGCTGAGTAAACAAGGCCAAAAGAAACTTGACCCAGAACGCTGCAGGACATCTTTAGATAAGTCTCAAAACTGAAGCAACTCAGATAAAGATAATCTATGTTTCTAACAGTCCAGCTGTTGGCTAAATCTGTCTGGATTAAAAGTAAAAGATAACCGTGACGGCAGAACCACATTCTCAAATCAAACTTACAATTTGTTGTCTGGGTCCTTCTCGTTTATCTTCTCTAGTACATTGATCTCCAGCCGAGCTGCTTCCTTATATTTTTCCACATTCTTGATAATTTTCAGAGCTATATGAGCTCCTCCCCTAGAAAGAGTTAAAACAACCACAACATAGCATGCATTAATAGATTTCACCAACATGTGATAGAGTAAATCTAATACAGCCATATCATGAAATGAGGATCTAAGAATGTTATTCTAGAAACTTTGAGAGCAAAGGCTGCAATGCGAATTTTAATTATTTGATAAAGAAAAGAAACTACAGCAATTGTATATAGTTCAAAGACATTAGGCCGGTCAGTATGCCACACTACTCGGCCTGTAACAATGAAAATATGTGATGCTCGTTTCCAGGTCTGTCACAGGGTAATAAATCTTCCTCTGGGAGCGAGAGGCGCAAGCCGCCCCAGACTCAATAGAAAAAGGTGAAACACTTTATGCTCTCCAAAACCAATAAGCTAAAGCTGTATTAATAAAACTGGAGTGATTCCTCACAAGGATCAGGGTGCATATATAGTGCTTGATTCTCAAGAAAAGCTGCTAATTTCTACAAATCGAGCTCGGTGAAGCTGTATGCCCTGCAGCGAGTCTTATAGATGAGACCCCGGAGGCCGACGGCTGTTTTTCTGAGACACACCTGCGATGGTCGATGCACTGCATCACCCTCCCAAAGGTGCCTTCCCCCAAAGTATTAACAATCTCATCTGCAACACAACACAGACAGAAAAGGAAGAAAGGGGGAGAGCGAGGGGAGGAACAAAAAAAAGTACAAAAGCATTAGACATGTGGAAGCCAGCAAAAAACACATTCACATAAGTGCAGACAGGCGAATCAGCGCTAGCGCCCATCCCCCTTCTCAAAATGCTGCCCATCCAATCTGGCAGGTTCAAAGCACTTTGATAGCTGAATGAATGACACTACAGTACATAATCAGGGGGCAAACATAAAGCGCTCCCTTCCTTTGATGACAAATTTGCCGTCATCCAAATGAGGGCGTATGATTTTACAGAACAGATTAGAAAAGCAATGAATACAACTGAGGAAATTAAAACTGATTAGTATTTCTGCTGAGGAATAATCCCTCTCAGAAGAGGTGTTAAATAAAAATAAGAGTATTCATACATGGGCTAGTTGTGCTATGCTTGATAAGCATGTTTGACTTCTACAACATAAAAAAAAAAGTAAAACAAAACCCCTCATATTAGAAAATATCTAGTGTAAAATTACGGATTAGAGAACTGAGTTTTAAGCTAAAGCACAAATGAAACAAACAGCTGCAGATGGGATTCTACATTTAGGAAAGTGGTGTAACCTGTGAAACACAAGATGCTCCACAGCTTTAAAACCTAGAACAAAAAGAAGAAGGTATCTAAAGTCCCTCTCAAAATCTTCAAGATTCTTGAAATCCACCCTGCTAATTCAGCTAGAGCGTTCTAGCACGGCTTCATCATCATCATCATCATCATCATCATCAGGCACTCCCATGTCATGTAAATGCTCTATGCTGTAATACTCATATGGAGAAGGGTTACGATAGAGTAGTGGCAGTGAGTACATCTCTCTTGCAGGACGTCCCCACTCCGACAGATCAGGTGCCCTTCCTCGTCGTCTCTCACACTCAGTGCCCGCGTCCGGCTGTCGCTCCGCTGTTTGCACACCCAGACCGCCATCAGCAGGTCACAACACGACCGGAGGTGACAGGGGGATATCGGGGACAGCCGCAGCCACGGCGTCGGGCGGCACAGGTGGATGAGGAGGGAGGAGGAGGGTGGTGTTGGTGGTAGTGGTGGTTGTAGGTGGGTTTCGTGGTCATGGGGCGATTCACGCATGACACCACGTGAAGGAAATATATAACGATAGGGATATAGTGCAAGGGAACAAGTCAAAGATCACATGTTGTCCTCTGCTCCTCTCCCCCCTCTACCCTTAAAACCACAGCTGCTTACAAACAAGGAAGCAACTGGCATATCCATTCATCAACGCAAAACCAGTTTAGACAGTCAGAAAACTAACTCAGAACTTATCATTCTGATTTCTCAGATTAGAAAAGATGGAAGATTAAAAATGACAGGATGACATGTATTCAAAGCAGAACACATTTAAAGCCAACACTTATTCTACATGTAATTCAACCTCTTGCTTACACTTGTAAGCTAATTATGTGTGGTTGAACAGCCCACACAAAGAAAATCAGTTAATCTCGTTGTTTATGAAAGTGATAACAAAAATTTGGAATGAATTTAAACTCATATTTGGAAGAACATTTTCACTTTCCCCCAGGTCTAACTTAACTAAAAAGCATGTGAGGCCAAAGAACTGCTATCACAGACATCTTCAGCCTTTTTCAAATCCACCGCAAAGACCTGGCTACAATTTAAGAAAAATGGCGCCAAAGGCATAGAATCAAATGGTATCTTGATGTAAGTGCACTTTCGAAAAGAAACACTAAGAAAGCAATGGTGGGTGTGCATATGAGGAACAGCAAAAAGTTCATCATTAACAAACCGGCTTGAAAGCATTAGCTTAAAAATGAAAATGCTCTGCCAAAATGAAATGCCAATTTGAGTAAAACCGACTTAAACGGAAAAACTCTGACAGAACACAAACAAATCATAAAGATTTTTACTACTTACCAAACCCAAGGGCTGTAAAGAGGAAATGGTTAGGGAAAGAAAGAGATAGAAAGAGCTGAAGGAAAGAGAGAGGATGAGCAAGTTAAAGGGCAGCCTCAGGTATGGCTGTACTCACCGAGGATGATGGGCTATAGGACCTGGTTCTACGCCGCCTTCGTTTGTGCTTACGCCTGCTGCCTTTCCGCCGGTACGACTCGTCCCGCTCGCGCTCCCTTTCACGGCCGCGCCGGTAGTCGTACATGTTAGGGGCGAAGTCGCGTTGATAGTAACTTTCGGGTGCTCCGTGTGGCTCTCTTTCGCCCCTCTCGCGGTCTCGCTCTCGGCTCTGGTCCAGACGTCTGTATCCCTCGCAGTATCTCCGGTCAAACGGTCGGTGTTCGGTTGAGCGATTGTCATGACTGCGGCTGATCGGGTGCAGAGGGGGAACTGTTCAAATCTGAGGCCGAGCGAGACACTTGCCAAACGGCGTGTGAGGACATGCACCTACCTCCTTGTGCGTATGTAGCTTCCCTCCTGCCGGTGTCCCCGCCCCCGCCGGTCCCGGTCTCTTTCTCTGTCACTGCTGGATGAAAACGAGGGCGATCGTCTGTGTCGGTGTCTCCGGCCTCGGTCTCTGTAGCGGTCTTGGTAGCTGCTTTCTGAAGACGCGTACCGTCTGTTGTGAGGCATCTAGTGAAGTATTGGCAGGACAAAAACAACAACATACAAACATGCTATGAAGAGTTTAAACAGAAGTACAATCATACGAGGACTGACAGGCTGCGACTGATACGATCACGGGCTCATTTAAAAAAAAAAAGTACTTCCTCGGATTGCTTTTAAAAGATTTTATAGCTTTTTAATTTTAAAGCATTAATATGTGGCCTTGTATCCTGATACTTGTCTGGTTGCAGGTCTAAATATGTGCCTAACTGTACTCTCAGGTCCTCAAGCTGCTCTGCTCTCCTTACCAAGGATGAAATACAAGAAAAGTGAAGCAGCATTTTGTTTTAATCCTCCCGTGGCCTGGAACCAACTCCCAAACTATATAAGGGAAACATCTTCCACTGACAGCTTTAATGAAGATTAAGAGTAATCCTTTGAATAAAGGTATTTTTATCATTGAATTTAAAACTAAATTCAACCACCATCATCATTTTTCTGGCTTGTTTTTAATATCCTTATTCTTCAGACTGTATTTAGTGGCTGAAGGGTGCCAAATCATATTAAAAATAAACAATATGCTTGATTGTAGACTTGATTGTAGAACAATGTGTTTTGAAAATAAATTAAGAACAGCTTCTCATTTGTGCAATTTGGCAATAGTGCCAACAGCAAAGAAAAGCTTAACAATTACCTTAATTATCTGTGTAATTACATTGAAACAGTCACTATTGCAGACAAGCATTCATTCATGCTATCAGAAATAAGGTCCTCTGTAGAAACCTTTGTCAAGTTAGAACTCTTGCAAAAACAGCAGCATTGTGGTTCAATTCAATCAGCGAGCACAATGCAAAAGAACCACAAGAAAACAAAACTAATGTGATCAATATAACTGTCCTCTGCCAAAAAAAAAAAAAAATCAACCTCAATTTGCTCAGTAAACTTGCAGTTCTAGAAGGAATTTTGCAGTAAAAGTGTCCAAGTCAGGCCTAGACTGTGGAATAGTGGTTTGCATTATTGCCTCACTAAAATAATATCCCCAGACTGATTCCATACTTGAAGCCTTTTCTGTGTGCAGAAGCATGTTCTTCCTTTGCATGGAGGTTTTCTACACGTGAGGTTAATTTGCGACTCTTAACATTATCTGTAAATGTAATTTGATCTTTTTCTGAATTTGTCACTTGTCCATGCACACCCTGCCTCCGACTTGAGCCAGCTGGGATCGGATCTCACAACCCCACGACCCTCGGCTGGATAACTTTTGCATTAAATCATTTAATGTACACCGACCCCCGTACTGATCTATTACAACAATCGACCTGTTACTTACAAGAGAGCTAACTGTCGAGTGGGAGGGACTGCATTTGAAAACGGGCAACAAGATGAAGCATGCAGCTTGTCAGATTTGAGAAAAAATAGTAGAGAGTTGAGTAGTCTAAACGTCCCTGTTGCACGAGCCCAATGAACTAAAGACAAACCCTCGACGTAAATATAGCAGTGCTGCGGTCAAATGTAAACAAACACAACGGCGAGGGCGACGCGAAGTAATCGCCGCCGGATGCCACAGAGGTTAGAGTTTAACTCAACTTGAGTTACAGAACAACAGCACGAAGGTTCATAAAATATGCACTCTCCGTGCGTCGCCAACGCTGTTTTTACCTTCCATGTAAGACGATGCAACAGCCGCATTTTAACCTCCATGAATTCACCATCAAACTGCAAGGCTGCATGCGTGCGGCAAATCCGGACACGTACAACATCAAATCATTAAATGACAAGGAGAAATAACCAGGGGGGCACTAACTGATCAACGAGCGACGTGCTGGTAGTTAGCTAGCCACGAGCTAATGTAAATAATTTGACCGCCATCTTAGCTTTTAGCTAACATGCTACTCGATGCTAGCCGCCGAGCTAACCGCGGCGTCGCTCTCCGGCTCTATTCACGACGCGAAAAAAATCAAAACGTGCCATTTACCGTTTTAGCAGCGAGACCCGTCCGCTTGTCCCACAGAAAATCCGTGATGGCGAGTTGGTTTTTATCCTTTATACTCTTCTTAAGTACGCTCGACGAATCAAGCGCCGTTGCTAACGTGTAGCCAGCTGTATTTTCTTCGTCCTGCCCACTACGCTCAGTTCTGGTTCAAACCAGCGGCGCAAACGCCTCCCTGCGCCCAACTGCTGTCACTTACCCCTACACGTCCAGCTACAAGTCTCCACTTTCACTTCTAGTACTTCTAAACAGAGATACTTTATCAAAATACATAGAAAAGAGGCACATGTGACCAATCTAATGTTTCTATAAAAATGCGTTTCCGATAGCAAGACTGTAGTCATCATTATTATTATTATTATTATTATTATTATTATTATTATTATTATTATTATTATTATTATTATTATTATTATTATTAATTATTATCATTGTTATTCACTATATTTATTTCTACAGAAATCATATATTTAAAAAATATAGAAACTCATGTAAGCCTCGCATGCATGTTTTTGTGGGGTTCCCTGAGGAAATTCAAGCACACTCAGGAATAACATGCAAACTCCAAAGAGAAAGTATATTTATCAGTATTTGAACCTGCTAGCCACTGCTCCCCCTGCGGTCAGGTGGTATACTTCTGTGCAGAGTCTGCATGTTCTCTGTACTCTAAAAACATGTATTATACTTTAAGTAAATCACCTGATGCTGTCAATGCATGTTCATATACATATACATTTACATATCAGTCAATATGTGCTTCTGTAAAAAACATTACACTCCCAAGTGTTTGCTTTGGATGTTAAAGGTCACTGAGTTCATTTCCCCACAGTAAAGGTGAGGCAGAGACGTCTGCATTGTTGTAACATGGTTGAACTTTTGGAATGATGTGAAGCCAGATGTTACTTCCATTCCAATTCCATACAGCTATTAGAAAGATGTAGACTCATGGCAATTAAAAACACCAGCTTTGCATTCGCGAAGATATCAAACTGGTTTCTCTGAATCCTGCACAGAGTCTTGTAAGAACTGACAGCAGAAGACCGGATTCCTACGGAAAGTTCATTGACTGGAGGGATTGATTTGATTCAAATCAAAGTTTACATTTATAGTAGTATCATGCAACATGTCACTGAAGTACCTCACAGGACTCAAAAGAAGTCAGAGCTTAAGAAATGTTGTGGGGACACTCCTCCATGCTACGGGACATCCATCTCCAAGTTAAGCATAAACTGTACATATCATCATTTAACATCTTGTTTTTCTGAATCCATCTGGCTATTACTGTCAGGAGCCTGCCTCTTATCCTTTGTTCCTGTCCCTATGATCTGACCCATCGTCCCTAAATTGCACCCTTGTAAATTTTATTGAGTATAGCTAAGTGGCTCAGAAAGCAGAGGACTCTTTTGCTGTGAGAGGATGTATTCCTCCTTTACCTAATCTCACATACTCCCTCCCCAATGTTACCAAAAAGTCAGCATGCCCCACAATTTAGAAGAAACATGTATTACCTGAAGTCTGTTTATATGTATGATTAGATAATATCCAACATTCCTCACTGCCTTGCTCATGTGTGTTTGTCTTTGTGTTTAGACTGGTTTATCCGGCTTTCACACATCATCAAGTGAACCAAACCCAGATTCTAGAACTCTGTAGAAGACAGAAGATCATAACCATAACAGTATCAAAACTTATTAAGTGTGAGAAGTATTTTCATAATGCTCTACACTAAACATTCAGAATATGACATACGTCAAAGCTATTTTGTGTTTAGTTTTTTCCCCATGTGATCTATGTGGTTTATGTTTCTGAAGTGTTTTTTCATTCAATTATTTTTTATTTTTTTGTTTGAGAAATCATGAAATCCTATAATGTTTGTCTTGTCAGATCTTGCAGAACCCGAACCTTCACAAAAACCTGTCAGTGGCATTCTTCCAGCATGCGTCAGCTTGTGGTTTCAGTTTGTTCGGTTTCCTTCAGCTGTAATGAATGCCCGGGTTATCACTCGCTCCATTAATATCGCAAACGCCGGTCCGGTTGGTGACCCTCGTGTAAAACGGGCGTGCATCATGGGCTTGTAACCAAATCCCTGGAGCATTCTAAATTTATAGCATGCGACTCTAATTTTAGAGTCACTTTGGGGTCACTGGGGAATATAGAAACTACAAGTACACACAAAAACAGGGTGATTCATCTTTATAACTCAAAATGATTGTTCATTTCCATTCATGAAGCTTGTTAAGAGTGTGATTGGAACTTTGGACATCATGACATAAAAGATTCATTAAATTGTCACATAAAGTGTGGCAAACTATTCCAAGATCAACTTTTTTATATCCGAGCATAACGGTGGCAGAAAGCTGACAAACAGACAAGTAAAGATGCTCGTTTTCCTCAAGGGGGCCACAAGAAAACTGGGACACCAGTGGAGGGCCAAACATGAAACTCTGCACCACTATACTTGATATAAATATATCTTCCTGAAAAGCAGCAGCATGTGGGATGATTTTGAGTTACTGCCCTCAAGCTGTACGTCGACTAGTATTTCTCCATTCAAATTCCAATCTTCGATACTGAAAAGATCATGAATCACACACTGGTTGTACAGAATGTGTGAAGTCCGTTTATTTGGATTTAATTCGCATTGCAACTCCTTCACCGGTGGGTCAGGAGCAGGCAAAGGGCCACACGTGGTCTGTAGTAACCAGAGCTACTCTGAGCACCACACTGAAGGACAAACCTTAAAGCCAACTGTGATCAAATGAGTCGTTTGGTGTGAGGCTGCAAATTTCTCAAGACCATCGATCTGCACATTTTACTGTGAACAAATACAAACTAAATCGGCCAAAGATCTGATGCAAATGACACTTCTTGTGTAAAATGCACGTTAACTGCTGAAGAGTTCATTATGAGTTCTACACTATTGATATTTTTATTTCAAACGTGTAAAAAAATATAAAAGAAAAAAGAAATCATACAAATAAAGAAATGTACAGAGGGCAAAAGAACGTATCTTTGATAAGTCTGCCTTTACAGACTTATCACAAATGTTTTTAAACCAATTTGACCAGGAATGAATCAATCAAAAGGAAACCAGGAAAGCAGACAATTTAAGAAACATTCATTCAGCACAAACTGAAAACCTCCCTTGAGATGGTGAATGACTGTATATGAAATCATTTCACTTTTATCCAACGAGTTTGTGTTCAGTGAAACAGATTTGGATCACCTTAGTTTAAAACATTCGAGTGGGTGCATGATCTAAAATTTCTGAACTTACAACAGCAATCATTTAGATTCTAAATGATTACTGTTGTAAGTTTAGAATCAGGATGGATGTGAAGCTCCTATAAGGATTTATGGGAATTTAGGCTCCTAGTTCAATGAAAAAGATTCCATCAACATGTAAAATAAACTCAGTACCACATTTATTTTTAGCAAATTCATATAAGGCCTCCATAAAATGTCCTGAAAAAGATAATGATTCTACCATTAACTGTAAAACTAACATTGGCTCTCGAAGCTTCATAAAGCCTAGAAGAAGAAAAAGAAAAAAAAAGAACAATCTGAAAATACATGTCTGGAAGTTATGCAAGTTACACATGCAAAAGACAGTGAATACAAACTGGTGAAACGTAAGCAATATATGAAAATAATTGAAGGAAGAACATCTTTGACTGTTAACCTGAACAACAACAATTTTAAAAAAAAAAAAGAAGAGGAAAAAAGGCAATAAATACCAAAATGATAAACAGCCGTGTTGAAAAGAATCACACGATAAAATCCAACAATTTACAAATGTTTTTCTGGGAATTATTTGTCATTAGTTACTCAGTACTTAAAAACACTGTCGGAAAATGCAAAGATGGACCCAATTACTATATCTGCACAGATGTATAAATAACCTGGTGGTGGTGGTGGTGGTGGGTGGTGGGGGGTTTGCAAAACTGGGCAGAACTCATTGAGGCAATCGTTTTAAAAAGCAATCTTACTTGTATCTTAACAAAAAAAAAAAAAAAAAAAAAATCTACCTCCTATGTTACTAGTATCTAACTCGGGGTGGTGGGGCGCTGGAGCCAATCTGAGGTACGGAGTGAGCGAGGACAGGCTGCAAGGCAGCGGCCCAGACAGACAAGCACGCACTCAGTTTCACGGACAATTTAATGTCATCAATCAGCCACACATGCATTTCAGGAAGCCCACACGTAATCCCAAGGATGCATCAGTTTGCCGATAAAAATAAAAACAGCAGATGTCCACATTCTCCAGAGGTATCAAACAATTTACTCCTGCCCTTCCGTCCGTCCATCATTGGCTTGACTTTTCGTTGTTTTGTTGTTTCTCTCTCAGTGCTAAAAACTTGGCCATGTGTTCAAGCCTCATGGAGCCTCTGTAGATCCAATCTTTCTGTTGACTCTCCTAAAGGTGAAATCAAGAGATTATACCAAATTATGCTGTCACAAGTAGGAGGACAAAATGTTAGGAAAATTCATCATTTAAAATGCGGACATTATATGAGAGAGAATCAGTATTTCTCCATCATTCACACTCACCTGAAAAACCACCTCCATCAAGCTGCAGTCGACCGTCTCTACCTTGCACTTCTGCAGCGTTCCTTCCAGTTCTACATTAATGCATTGTCCAATCTTGTACTGGGTTAAATGAGGATACGGCCAGTTCTTCAGGTACTGTGTTAGGAATATTTTGTGTCGGCCGTCTGGAAGGTCATCGAGGGTATTTTCCACTTTGAAGAAAAAAAAAAAAAAAGAAAAGAAAATGGTTTTCATTTTTACAGGTTTTCTGCAGTCGTCAACTGTTAAGCTCAATATTCAATTACATCTTTTCTGCTGTCGCTATTGATTCTTTTTACAAGTTTTCGCTGCCTTTAGGTACACGACCTCCCTCACTGGAATTACAAGGCCAACTCTGTGCAGACAGACATTGAGATGAAATTCTGTAACCCAATGTCCACCCAGTCTGGAACCAGACTGAGGAGGCGGGTGTTGTCATTCTGTCCCGACCTCAAACCCGCTGTGCATTCGTGCGATCGGACTGAGTGTGTCGTTTGTTCTGGAGAGGCCAACGTGACATGGCAAGTTTCTTCAATCATCCAAACCAGCACAAATAAAAGCCAGTAGCAGAAAAAAAACTGTTTTGGCACATGTTCCTAAAGGATATCTCACCATTTAAAAAGAAAATAAATGGCCTTTTCTGATTTATTAATGTAAGTACCATAACACAAAATTCCCTTACTTTTTGTGATAATTTCAAATTACAGATAATTGGCACTGATTTATGCTTCATTTATTAGAATATGAGACAAGCCAAACTTACATGGTTTGCAGATCAAGTGAAGTAGTTGTAAGCCAACGTACATTGGAGTATGATCATCCAGAAAAACCAGGAACCTGGGAAAAGAAACATTTGTTTGCATCAAGTTTATAAAATATTTAGCAAAAAATGTGAAATTTCATCTCCGATTACATTAGTTTTTCCCTCTTCTGTTCTTGTGTGACACTGTTCTGGCCTGATCTACTTTCTGTCCTTTCTGTTGTCAGTTTAGATGATTTGGAAGGCATTCAACTTTTGTCAATATTGAAGCATCAAGACCTGCAGTTTGAAGGTAGATCTTTGTGTTTGTCTTTTAAACAGCCCTTGATCGAATACAAACCTCAGGCGGTTCTTTCTGCCGGGGAGCTCAGCCAAAACGCCCGGGTGGAATTGGGTCTTATCATCTTGCGACTGAATCACCACACGGGCGCCGACGTACAGCTGCTCCAGCTTTGGTGTCGTGGACAACGCCAGGTGGTGAGCCGACACCAGGCTCCTCCCCATTTCACCAAAACTCACTTTGTATTTTAACCGACCACCTTCTACAAAGAAGAAAAGAGCAAAAAAACAAAAACAAAAACAAAAGCTCAGTCAATCAATCATTGTTATATTTCTTTAACTACTACATGATTCTACATCTGGCCCCCAAACTTCAACTGTGCACTGCTCTTCCACAACACATTGCTGTATTTTCTCTCACCCTTCTCAACAATTTCTATGATTTTCCCCTGATGCCATTTCATTGGTCTCCTCCGGGCCAACACCACCATGTCCAATTTCAACTCCACCTCTGGCAACTTTGGCCGGACATTTGTAGTTTCTTGAGAACCATGGGAAAACACTGATGATATGATAATGGGGGAATTTGCTGCCGCTGTGGGATAAACATATTTCCATGAGTAGGACACAAATAGCAAACATAATCAAACCAAAATGTGGATTAGTGAAGCCTGTAACAATCGTAAAGGCCTTACTTGGTTTGCTGTTGCTGTTAGTTGTTGATGGTAATGAGGCCGCCGGTGTGGTTGTTGCTGTTGTCGAAGCGGTCTTCGTCGTCGACTCTGTCTTTTTGCTCATCTTTGGACAAACAGCAGCCGTCGCTTTTGCTGCTGCTGCCGAAGCCGTTTTGTTGGCGTTTGGGCAAACAGCAGCCGATGGTTTTTTTGTCGCTACCGTCATGGTTTTTTCAATCTTTGGGCATTTGGCGGCTTTCAGTTTATCGTTTTCAGGCAAGAAATCTGAATCGCTGGAGTTATTTTCTGGTTCCCACGGCATGTCATTGTCTGAGCTGCTCGGGGAGTCGACTTCACTATTATACTGCTGAGGTGTTGGTTGGCGCAGAGGATCAACCTCACTATCAGGCAGTCTGGTCAACATCACCACAGGAGCTGCAACAACAACAAAGAAGAATCTTACAGAAAATTCAATTATCCAATAAATCAGCTGAAGAAGAATAACTGTAGATTAAGGGTTTTCACAGTACTGGTGGATGCACCACCATAAAAGATTTTGGACCACATTACACGTCCAATAATCAATATTTACAATAAATATGCAGGCCATGGCTTGAATGCACTGAAAAAGAAACAATGTCTTGAACTTACCACGACTGTTGTAAGACTTCATTGCCGCTTGGCGCTTCGGCCGAGTACTTCGAGGTGGATCCATTTCCTCAACCACTGCAAAAGCCAACACATTAAATGAGTAACTGACTGTATGATTTAGAGTTCATGCTGGCAGTAGATGAGTGAACTTCATGTGCACATACAGTGAAGTACAACCGTTTTACAAAAATCACAAAATCTTAACTTTGTAAAAGCCAGTTTAATGCATCTTTTAAAGAATGTTCTTTATAATGAAATGTATGAATGTCACAAGCTCTGACATGAGGGTTTTTAACAGTATCAAATAGCTTAAAATTGTCATGTACTCTAGCTAAGAAGGTGAAAAAAAACTTGTCTAAGGATCATTTCCTTCAATGTTGCGAGCTTCTCCTCCTTTCTCACCGTCAATTACCATCACATTTGACTAAGACAGAAATTCTCCCTCCTGTAGTCCATGATCTCTCCATTGTTGCACCGAATGTTTGATGAGATCTTTCCCTCCCATTATCAGGCCTATGCAGTGTATGCAGGTGCTTTCTTCGTTTTCTTTATCAGTGTTTCCAACTGATTGCTGGATCCCTCCTTGTATTTTGAGGGAAGTGTGACAGTGATGGGTGAATTTAGTAGGATTCGCCTGGACCACAATGTCTGTGCTTCATTCTGCCGAGTTATACTTCAGCCTCTTAAATCTGAACTTCAGGTAACCTCGCCTTTGCCGTCTGAAAATTAACTGTATCAAGCAATAAATGGATAAACGCATAACGATTATAAGCATCCGTTGTAGCGGTTGAAACGGTAAATGCACATACGGCTAACTGTTTACATCCCTGGATGCACGAGTTTTTCTATTTAACCTTTCTCTAGAGCCAATCTCTGGGTTTCCACAAAAACACACACCCCAATCAAACGTTTTGTATCGTTTAAGGGAATTGAAGGCGAACGCAGACATGCTTGAGCTAGCAACGCCAACCTGCACAACTTCCCAAAGGAAATGTCGGAAAGTACACGAGATTCCACTAGGATTCTGCTTGAAAACCACGTACGTTTTATACCAACGGCTAAACACTTCCGTGTTTACAAACATTAGGTGTAGATATGATACGCAAAGAGGTAAAATACTTTATACATCTGCTATAAACTTACGCGTTCTCTTCCTCCCCTTCTTGCTCCGAGAAGGCGCCATTAAACGAGCGGACACTTCTTCGCGACACTTTTCAAGAGCGGAAGTTACCGGATGTGTTACCGCCACCTGGCGGGTATTAGAGGGAACTGCACCATGGGAATTACGGCATTAAACAATAAATAAATAAATAAATAAATAAATAAATAAATAAATAAATATCTGTTAACTTATACAGCAAGATTGATACCAAAATGAAACAATTAAATAATTTCAAATAATACTCTGAATCATGTTTTAAGAGAAGATATTCCTCTATGTAATTCTATTGTACACCATGCTCTGACGTATCCCTTCGATTGCGTGATAGTTTTTTATTATTTAAGTTTTTAATAATGATTTATCATTCCTGAGAGACAGAAAGAGCAAATGTGTGTACTCAAACATTTGGAAGTGGTTTCACCCATTTAAAGGTCATTTATTCATCCGTAAAGAGCTCTTCTTGTGGGTAGGTGCAATGCTTTATATAAGATTGCCTGACACTTTTTAATGACCTCAAATCAAATGACAAGTACAAGTCAACAAGTGGGACCCACTCATGCCTGTATAGATGCCCAACATAAGTGATCAGCTATTCAAAAGGAAATAAAGAAGAAAACACTCAAACACAACCATAGGCATGTGTTTTGACTTCAATAAAATTGCTGTCAGTTGTTTTGTATCAATGTCTTGATCACATGCTTTAAATTGTCCACCAGAGTCTTGTTGTAGGCTGATTCCACTCTTTTTTTTTCCTTTCTCAGGTGATCTGCTCCTCCTGGTAAGTGGAAGTAGAGATGGAGCCATAGGGGTCCACCACCGTCTGGGCGCAGCGCACCACCGTCACCAGGAGAAAGAAACACAGAAGGAAGAGGAAGAAGAGAGCAAAGCCCAGGTCCACATCCACCTCGAACTGCGGCGCAGGTTGAGCTGCCTGGTCCATGTGGGCACTGGTGACCGCTGATCCTTCTGAGGATGGTTCTTCTCTTCTTTAGTACAGGAGCATTACTTAAGGAAGGGGTGTGTGCGCCTGAGACGACAGTAGTGACAATTATAAAAACAGAGAGACGAATAAAACATTATACAAACATTCTAAACACAGAGACAAGGTGATCATGAGTACAATATACAATGGACTCAGTTGAAAAAAATGTAAAATTCTTTTAATAAGGTTTTTTTTCACCTTTATGCATTTACATTCCTCCGTAGGATACATTTTTAATACTGCTACTCAAATTTTCAATAAGATCCAAGGTAAATACAAGCAAATGTCACAATAATATGACTTATCACTGATTTAAAACAGAACTATATGAAGCATTAATGCGAAACAACGCAGTTCAAAGTACATAATTAAGATGCTGTTTGCTGATGCTTATAGAGCCCAGGTCATGTATCTATTGATAATCCAATAAATACATGTAAATGTAGTTTAATCACAGAACTCATTCAGAAATCAAAATGTATGTGATAACTATGGCTTTTAATATTTGTGTTTAAATACAAAATGTGAATTTGCTGTTGGATTTATTAGCAGCCTCCACATATTTAGAGAAGCAGTACATGTGAAAATCTAAAAAGAAAAAGGTGTTAAATAGATTAAGCAACTGTACTAAATGTCCACTTTGTCAGTGAACAAATCCTGCTTGAAAAATATTCAAAGATATTCATATAAATGAAAAATGAGATATCGTCAAACAGAAAGCTTTATTCTATTAAAATGTACACTGATTATGATAACATCAGAGTAGTAGACTGTGGTCACAGTAAATCATTGTATGATTTTTAACTGTGTAATTATTATCAAACATGTCCTGGCTTATTTTTTTTGTTTTAGCTTTTCTTCATTGGAAATTTAAACAAAAACGCAAAAACGCAAAAAAAAAAAAAAAAAAAAAAAGCCTTTCAGCTCTCAGTAAACTAATGATTAAACAATTGAAACATGTTTATATTTTGAATATGAATCTACACAGATCATAGCTGTAACTTACTGATTCAAAAGCTATGAATTGAAACTCACCACTCCTCCCCTGCGGTGACCAGAAACCCAGGAGCTTCTCCTCCAGCCTGCAGGAACCTTTGAAAAGCTTTCATAGCGTCTGTGTGTCATTTCCCCCTGAGCTTCCCCAACGCTCACCTTACATAAGACGCTCATCAGTTTCCAAAGTCTTGACTGTCCTTCCTGAACACAATCATCACAAGGAAAATGAGCAGTCCAGGATTAGCCCGTGCACTCAAAGACACACGCACAGGTACACAAGCATGCACTTGCACCTCGCGACCTCCCCCCGGCGTGTAAAGCCTTTATTAATACTTAAGCAGGAATTGAATAACGGTCTACACAGTTCACGAGTGAATCAAACACCCCGCCGCTTTTGTTCTGCTGTCAGGAGGGCCTTCACCGCCGTCACCAATTAGACTTCACAACAGCACTACCTGCTCATTCGTTTCAGAAGGCCGTGAATGCAGCAGGAAAGAAAACGTAACACGGAAAGGAGAGAGCAGATTTGAGGGGGAGGACTTTACGCGGATTTGGGGGAGAGGCCGAAGAGAGAGGAAAGCCCAGACGTCCAGAGCCGGAGAAACAGGAGACGCATTAGCAATTAAGCTGCAGAGCCAGATGCTGCAGCAGGGTGGAAATTGACCCTGCCGCTTTAAAATGGAGATTGGTACAGTGTGGTTGCCAGTGACAGGGCGAGTGAGGAGGCTGAGGTCCAGGGCATGGAGGTAAAGTGATCCCACTCCCTATGCAATTAGCCAAGAAGGCCTTTTAAGCTGCAGCCAAAATACTGTAAGGCCATGGGGGGGGGGGCACGGAGGGGAAGACAGAACCATGAAGAAGCGATTTTATTCAAACAGAGAGAGAGAGAAAAAACAGCTCAAACTCTCAGCCTGCAAGGATTTCGTTTCATTTCACCTGGAACTTCAGGAGGACTGTAAATTCTTCTGCCGTCATTTTGGCAACAAAGATCATCCCCACAGCTGTGCCAGCAGCCTGTATGTCACCACAGCCCTGTGCCATCTGATATCGTAATGGCACCATGATGCCTTCAGCTCCACTCAACACCGGTGGAAGCGCTGACAGATGGGCGGCACGCACGCCAGGCTTCATTTATTCCATTTCAGAACGCTTCCCGATCTCAGCCTGTATCATGTTTTCTCCTAAGAAGGCACTGAACATTTTCCAAATGGAGGAATCAACTCGGATGACGCAGCCTCCCGCTGACCTATTGTCATCTGTGTTAAAGTCGTTAAAGAAAACGAACGGATGAAACCGGTGGGTGAGGATTGTTTCATCACTATGCCTCGATCTTGGGCTTTTTTTTTTTTTTGGACAATGATGATAAAGAAAAAGGGATTGCAGAACTCTTAAGACAAAAATCTCCTAAAGAAAACAGACCTGAGTACCAAACCATTTTTCCAGTAAAAACCTCGAATAGGCTTCCTTCAGGCCTTCCTGTTTAGAACACAGGAAGTCCGGGACTCCCTAAAACAATTTAACATGAAGAAATTACGGTAATTTTCAGTGTCATTTTAAAGCGAATCGGAAGAAATCCAGTCATGATTAAACAGCCCAATGTCACACAGCTTTTAAAATGCTTTCATTTCACCTTCTAGTTTAATTATTTATTTGTGTGTTTTAGTGTGGCCTGCTGGTGAAGCAGCTTTAATTGCTAAGAAGGGAAGATAAAGTTAATTGCCCCCACAGTAAAAAAAAAAATAATGAAGTGGAGGGACAGGAAGGGAGGGGTTAACCAAACATCTCCACAAAGAACATTAGTCTGGATGGAGCTACCGTCTCATTAATTAAACAAATGAAAAAGACAAACTATTTTAAAAAAATGAAGAGTGAGGGGAGGGGTTCTATATTAAAAACCAAATACATAATTCTCTGTAGATTATGTAACCTGTTTAAACAGATCACCAATCGCAAACAACATATACTCCATCAACACTCATGAGCCGGGGGGGGGGGGGGGGGGGGGGGGGGGGCAATGGGGTCTTCTGCACCCCCGTTTCCGGATTCCTTGTGGTGGGGGGCGGGGGGGCTGTTGTTTTCTCCACAGGCCTGGGGTTTGGACCGGCTGTGGTTTGGGGGGCTGCTGGCTCTGGGGGGTGCATACCTGTCTGTAGCGGTGGGGTGGGGGGGTGGGGGCGGCGGTTGTGGGTGGCGGGGGGGCCTGGATGTGGGGTTCGGTGTTCCCTTGCCTTCCGGGGGGGGTCTCCCACAGGACATGATGGTTGGATGACATGGGAATGTGAGTGTGTTTGGGGTAGGGTTGACTCTGTGTGTGTGTGTGTGTGTGTGTGTGTGTGTGTGTGTGTGTGTGTGTCAATGTGAGTGAGTGGGTGTGAGTGTTGGGTTGGGGCGGGGGGGGGAGTGAGGTGGGAGAGGACAGGGTGGGAGGGGTGGGTTGGGGGTTGGACGGGGGGTGGGGGGTGATGCCCTGGATCTCGGGGTGCGTGGCCGGAGCACTGGGGGGGGGTACTGGCCTGGGGTGAGTAGCCGCCCGTGTGGGCCGGTTCTCCCGGGTGGGTCATGGCCCTCCGCCTGTGTGGGGGGTCGGCTCTTGGGCTCTTGGGCCTTGGGCTCTCGGCTCTGCCTGCCCCTGGCGTCCGGCGCCCGGGGTGGACCGGCTCCTGCCGGTCATGGCTCCGCGGGGCCCGGGCCCCGGGACCGCCGGGGTCCCCGGCCGGGGCTTTCCTCTGCCCCATTTCTGAACCGGAGCGGGGGCGTCTGCCAGGGGGAGCGGCTTGGATCCGGGCTCTGTGATGACCGCCGGCTGTCTGGGCTCTGAGGGCCTCTCTGGCCTGCTTCTGGCCTTCTCAGGGGTCAGAGGTAATATATGCATTATCACTATCACCATCATTATCACCATCATATTTGCATGATCACGCTGATCTTTAATCACTCTTCACATACTCGGTTACCTTGTCTTCTTGTGGTGGTTAGAATAATGGTGGTCTGTAGTGGACCTCTCTTGATGCACGCCCCGAGTTTACTACTAGTTATTACCAGCTTTATTCTCAAAAAAAAAAAAAAAGGGTTTGTGGTGTCCTTGCATTTCCTTCCTCCCCTACACCTCCTTTTATTTTTGTGGCCTGGTCTGTTCACTACTATGGTTCATCAGGGGGGGAAATAAAATATATATATATAATGTATATGTATATGTATATGTATATGTATGGTTCTGTCAGTTTTTGTGTTGGTTGTCGGCTCTGTTTTGGTGTTGTCTAGATTGGGGTTTGGGATTGTTCTTGGTTGCGTGTGGTGCGTCAACAACACTGTTTTGCATTGTGAATTTGTACATAGGTTGTGCCCCCCCGCCCCCCGTTCTCCCTCTCTTTATCTCTCTCTCTTTCTGTCTCTCGCTCTCTGAGCGTTTCCGTCCCGGTCCTGTCCGGCAGCCATGCCGGATGCCAGCTTTAAATAAAGGCAGCAGCAGGAGGAGATTCAGTCTCGTCCTGCTGCTAACATTAAAATCTGTTCGGATAGTAAAAGGCTACAATCATACAATATTGCACGCCCCAGCTGCCGAACAGGACAGGGGAAAAAAAAAACAAAAAAAAAAGATCACCACTGACTAGGAATAAAAAGTCTCTTACAATCTTGACAACTCCATGACTGGTCAAGAAAAACAAGATTTATTAAGAACTAGAAACCCTGATTCAAAGTCACTCTTTTTTAATGTTTAAAAGATTGTGTTGATACACTCTACCTATAACCATATTCACAGAACATTTGATAACAGAGAAAAAATAATACATGTTACTTATTTAAAGAGAAAAGCTTCTACTGAACGTCTCCTTATCTAAACTTTTTTAATCACTTCTATGCATCTTATCTTGGTTTTAATTTCATTTTCCCCATCAAAAAAAGGAAAATGCAAATTTGGATATAAATTAAAAGCAGAAAAACACAGGATAGTTATCCACAGTTCTGTTTATCATAACCGTCATCGCGACTTTTTTACATTTCAGCGGCACAGGAACGCAGAACAGAAGCACTTCGGCAGAAGCAAAGCTCTGCAGAGCGAGCTGCAGGTCAACAGGCTTCCAGGAGAGCTATTAGAGACCTGGAGAAGCCTTCGGCCACAAAGACGACGCAAACAGAGATAAAGGGAATTCTTTTCTTTTCTTTTTTTTTGTTCAAAATAATAAACATTTGAAATGTTCAAGGCACTTCGCAAATGACATAGAAAATGTAAACCATACTTTGGTGTTTCGTTTGTACCTCTTTACATTTCTTGTTGAACCAAAACCGAAGCCAAGCTGGGAGATCTTGGGGCTTGAATAATGATAGAATTATGGAAATAAATACAGAAAAATTGAAATTATACTCAAAAAGAAAGTCACATTTAGGTTGGAACATTACAAAGCCCATTTCTAGATTTCTATTCAATGCTAAACTATAGAAGAAACAATAAAGTGCATCTTTGGATGGAGGGAGAAAACAACACTGAATGAAATGCTATTGACACTTTGAGATCCAGAATAATCGATACAAAATGACTGATTGGTTTGGGTTACACTCAAAGAAATTGCTCCCAAATTCAAACCACAGGCTGGGGTGGGAAAAAAAAAATAAAATCATATAGAACTAAAAGATAGACCAATAAAGAAAACAAACATTTAAAACAATCTTTTCCCAACAAACAAAATGCTTCCACAAAGGCACATTTCACTATTTATACAAGGCAGATATAGCACTTTCTTTCAGCCTGTTAAAATTTTTTTTGTCAACAATTATTTAGTTTCAAATCTCCACGGGAACTGAAGTTACCACAACCGGCGTCAGGTGAAAGAACGGCAGCTGTAATACCCTGAAATATTCTTTATTCGGAGCGAGCTGACTTGAATCTGGTGGAGGGTCCACAGAAAGTCACTGCCACTTCCACAGGCGTCACTGACTGCAGCGGTGGTTAGTCAGATCAGGAAAAAAAAAAATCAGTCGTTTAAGGGCAGGTGTAAGTCTGAGCGAGTGCAGGAATGAGGGGGTAACACCCCGTCCGCATCGCAGGACTTCCTGAAAACACTTCAGTAACATTTAAAAAAAAAAAAAAAAAAGAAAAGTTACAAGCAGGCAGGTTTGGCAACTTGGTCATCTGCAAGGAAATCTTGGCAAATAGCTAAGAAATGGATGGAAGAGGAAGGAAGAAAAGAGAAGAGAAACCCGCTCTGCTGCTTAGGAACCAAGCAGATCATGGAGGTAACTCCTCTGAAGCCTTCCTCTTCTTAATTAATTTAGTGTAATCCACCGAGAGAGGAAATTATCCACACTGGACTACCTACTGGGGATTCAGGGGGGAGGGATATGACATCAGTGTGTAGATATGCAAGTGTGTGTGTGTGTGTGTGTGTGTGTGTGTGTGTGTGTGTGTGTGTGTTGCCTCTTTCAACAAGTCCGCTCACGCTCTTTGGCTTTCAGGTGAGCCATCCTCACTCCTCGCGCAGCCCGGTCCCCAATCAGTCCATCTTACTGTGGTTGTTATTGAGGAAAGCGTGGCCGTTCTGCACGTGGCCGTTTTTAGACTTTTCCCTCGGCTCGTGATCCTCATCTTCATCCTCCGACTCGGTCTCCTCCTTATCGCTGCGCTCATCTTCCACAATATCCTGTCAGGCAGAGACAGGACGCGACATAAATGCAAAACTGCTGTGCGACATGATTTTAAATCAGAAAACAACCTTAAAAAATATGGATGATTCTTACATTGCCTGGCAGGAATTTGACGACCATGCGCAGAATGAGCACGGCCCAGAAGATGTGCAGGACCTGCAGCACCAGCAGCAGCCCATTGAAGAAGTAGAAGCCGATGAAGGGGCGGTAGATCGTCAGCGGGTACACCCACGTCGTGTGTATGATCCTGGACAAAAGGACAAAAGGCAGAACAGAGCGTCCAGTCAGAGCCGCCTACAATCGGCCTCCACAGCCCCGACAAGAGAGGCCAGGAGGGCTCACAAAGGCCCTGTTGTCTTCACAGTGAGATCTCTCAAAGTTTTCAGCAGATCCAAAACATTTCTGTCAAATAAAATAACCATCAGTGGATCCTGTCGCCACATTCCTGCGTTCTGGCAAACAGACAAAGACACGAACACACGGCATATTTTAACTGGAGCCCCACTGGCTTATAGAGATTTGACATTTTGTTGCTGCCTCCCACTTCCTGCGGCATCTGGATGTTCTGAATGAATGAGCCGGTTTGTTTTGAGCATGTACACAGATGTCAGTGTGGCAGGGAAACGAACCAAAGGACGGCACTCCCACTTCATTCCTACGCTCCTTTCTGGAGTGGCAGGAATAGAAATTCGTAAACAACTGGATCCTGATGTTTCAGATTTTCTTCACTGTCAATAAAAAAAGTTGCTTTGCAGTTTTGTACTTTCTGCGAAGTAAAAATAACAATAGGATTTCAACTTTATCTTCAAATGCACAGTATCAGAGTAGCACAAGAAAACATGCAAACCGTGCACAGGGAGGTGAAGCGTGAACCGCTGCACCACCCAGCAGCCCACTTACATAACAGGACAGCTTGAAATAGAAGGGATTCCTTTCATTTTACAGGAAACACTGATATGAATCAGTTTCTTCTTTTCTATTTGTTAAGCTTCTTCTTAAGACGTTTTTGCCTTCTCATATTTGACAGGAATTTCATGACCACAGGAGGCTGGTCATTCAGCACGTCCATCATAATGAAAATAATTCTTTCATTCGATGTGTTTAATTGAGTGCGTCAATAAAACGTCACTGCGAATGCAATCCCTTTGTGTGTATATTTCACAATTAACACACTGTGTTACTTGTGTCACACATTATATGTGAGTTTATGGTAGGTGAAAAACCCACTTTTTAAATTCAATTTAACTTCTCACTATGGTGAGAAACTAGATTCGCAAAAATGGCTGAAAAAAAAGGCTCCTGCCAAAAATGAAAAAAAACAAACAAACTTTGCTTGCGAAACTGTTTGTGTCAAGCAACAGTAACAGAAACTCAGTTAGCGTGATTCACGATGATTTTTACCAGAAAGGGAGGATTATGAGGCGCGTGATGATGAACACTGCAGCGAACATGGTGAAGATGAAGTTGCAGGTCCTCCTCCAGCCTGCGTAGTTGAACATTTTGGCTGACTGGGGGTTGAAAACACAGAGAGCACAGCTTGTTTTTAAACGACTCTCCTGCAGAGGGCAGAAAAGTGAACCGTGTGACGTCCAGAGCGCTTTAACTTTGACATGAAGCAGAGACTATCTAAACACTTGAAAGGCATAAACGACTTGTAATAAAATCAACTGCAGATTCTTTATATGATCTTCCACGATCAATAAAGTAAAAACAATAAAATGTATCTAACGGTTTGGCTATTATTTACCTCCATTAGATAGTCGGCGGCATCGTGCACCAACATGATCAAAGTCCCGGCGCGGATGTAGTTGACCAGCCAGGAGAAACCGATGAGGCAGATTGTTGCCACATGATGAACGATTTGTTCTTTGAAATCCTGCAGGGGCAAACAGAGTTGTGGCAAAAAAAAACTTAAATCCACCAAGTATTAGGTGACTTATTGGTCCAAAGACCGTTCACTAATCGACATTAGACTAGTCGAGGGTTTTAGAAATGATTAACACCATGCATGAAGGAGCATGAGCTGGGATTAGACCATCATGAGACCGGTTAGTTTTATCCCAGTGTGTTGTTCCAATAGTTATCCAGCTCTACAAAGAAAAATCACAGGGATCTCTTTAAGAAATCATTTCCCTGCACCAGTCAGGTGTGAGAATTTGCTTGACAACAGTCAGACCAGCGGATAAAATGATCCATCTGCCTCTGCACAACATGATTTCCCCAAAGAGCTCCGCTCACGCCTCAACTGAAGAGGCTCACTTTAACTTCACCACGCAGAGCAGCGGGCAGAGGAACCGGAGCAGCTCAACGTCGTCTTCAATGGCGGACGGCTCCACTCAAATGAAATACATAAAGTCGAGACCTAATGGAAAAATCAATACCTGAACCTCAGGATGCATCACCAGGAGCTTTGATCATTCTCATTAGTTTATGCAATGAGCAATCTGTCTGGACGGAAGGCTGCTGGGGGGGGGGGGGGGGGGGGGGGGGGGTTTCATTGTGTTTGGACACAGCGCAGTGTGGCGTACCTTTCGTTTGATGTCTGATGCGACACTGAAAAGCAGCGAGATGTAGAAGCCCAGCTCGATCATGTAGTACCAGTACTGTGAAGGCACCAGCGGCTGAGAGAGAGAGCGGCAGACAAAAACAAAATAGAGAAAAGAAAAGAAAATATATCAACACAAGTAAAAACAGCACCATGTCAAAGAGTGAAATGTATTTATCTGTATCTTTTATTTAACCAGGTTAAAAGCCTCACTGAAAATCTATTTTCCAAGAGGAACCTGGCATGACGGCAGCAGACAGTTCAATACATTAAAAATCAAGTAGGTCTGGAGAAACCAGCTGAAAATAAAATTACCAGCAATCAAGGATTAAAAATATCTTTGAAAAAGAGGAATCATCACAGTTGGGCACAAAAAAAAATTCAGGGGGATTTTCAAGAGAATATTGTGAGATTTGACTGCATTTTAAATTATTGTGTTTTAGCAGCACTTAACCAATTTTTCTGCTGTTAGCAATATATTTCTCATTTGTAGAATTATATAACAGATTAAAAACACCATACTAAAACCCATAGAAGGGGAGAATTTTCATCTTAATATTTGGCAGCTTAACCCTCTTATCATTGAGAAGCCTAGATTTTGATTTGATGGCTGCAGATGAGTCAAACAATGTGGAGTAGGAGAGCTTCCGCTCCAGCATTTTCAATATTTGGCAAGTTTTCAATAGGAATGTGTGTTTTTGGTGGGACTAAGACGCTTGTGTTACAAATGACATGCTGGTCAACCTTATCTGTGAATGTAGACGTCGTGTAGAGTCAATGTAATAAGTATTTTCTGTGGTTTTTATCTCTGCTTTTTGATAGTTTGCTGATTTCTTAATGTCATGAATAGCTTTGAGAGGTAAACATGCTAAATCCATCAGAGGTGACAGAACAGGGACCTCAGAGTTAACTGGACAGTGGTGTATAACTGGCCTTTTCTGGATTTATTAGGCTTCTGAGCCTTTCTAAAACATATGACTGATGTTCAGAGCAGGCCTTGTAAACAAGGCCAAATTGGTTAAATATCACAGAACCTTGACATTCTGAACAGTCCTTGAACGCCTCTCAGGCCGATCCTGCACCGACAATCAATGACGAATGACACCAAAGACTCAGATGAGGAATTTTTTTTTCTGTCTGTTGTGGAGGAAAAATTCTTATAATGATTGAAAAACTTTATTTCCTCAACATTTAAGCAGATTTATCTCATCTGATGAGCTGCTTTTAGGCTTGGTGCTACTGTACACAGCTCTGTTTGCCTTTAGGCCCCCAAATGGTACGACATGAACAAACCGAGCATAATCTCGGTTTCCCAACATGAATCTTTTCCCGATTTAATATTTAAACAGGCGCTGCGATACGATATCACACGGCCACAGTGTATACTTAATGTGGTTACCATTTTTGGAAAGTCTTCCCACATCAGCTTCATTTCGTAGAACCATGGTTTCTGAAGGGAAAAAGATCAGAACACACAAATAATTAACACTTGACCGGAGAAGCGGCCGTACTGGATAAACTCCTCATTTCATCTTAACAATAACATTGTAGTGAGAGTCACAGAATTATACACAATCCGTGTATGGTACTTTGTATTTCAGGAACATTCATTTAATATTTACAACATAAGTACCGGTAAATGTCATTCAGAAGCATTTGGAACATCTAAATTATTGACTTTGGTCACTTCTCATTAGATGTACAGAAATACCCTTCAACAGCGTTTACTACAATCTTTCATCCACGTATTTTTAAAAATGCATTTTGCAAGTTTCACAGCACTTCAACAAATGAATTGTTAAAAAGCAAACAAAGTTATTAAGATGTCCAACAGAGCTGAGTTTTTTGTAACATACAACAAACAGAATATATTTCTCATTTTCTCTGATGATGTCAATAAATTATTTCGTGGTTTTTTTTAATAAAAACACGAAGCAGACTTAAAGGAGTTACTCACATCTATGAGGACGGCCAGGCCAGCAAAGAAAGCAAGAAGGTAAAAGGTAAATCTCCAACTGTAAGAGAGCGCACAACAACCTTAGCAAACAAATATTAGCATAGACATAGAGAGCAGGAAAAAAAACTGTCAGTTATTAAGTTTTGGTTCAATTATCACACAGACAACATGGCAGGTTCAAGCTGTGCTCAAACGGAAGCGATCAGAGACAATAAACCTGCGCACGGGGTGTAAAATACTTTGACTTCAACTCCACAAAGAAATTAAATATTTATTTATAGTTTAACCTACTGACACTCTATTACAAAGCAGATAAATCAAACGCTGACAGCTTCACTGTGTATCCTCTCATATCTGTGGCTCGCTGCGCAGCAGCTTTCCAGAAACGTCAGGTCTCGTTTTCAGGGCGTGTCTCGGTTGAAACCCAAGCCAGCGATGATAAAAAAAAAAATCTGTCAAAAGTGAACCACTTAAGAGTTAAGAAATACATAATGAGAGGTTTAATGATCTGTAGGAGCCTCTGTTATTGTTCTGCCAGAAAAGCTGCCACTTTCACGTCAGAGATGGGAATCCAGCATGTTTAATGCTTTAAGCCACACACACAGAGGAGGTTTGTATTATTACGAGATCTGCACTAAGCTGCTTTCAAAATGTTGTAATTTTTGATGTTAAAACTACACAGAGCCTCACTGGTTGAATTTGGTCCAAGAGCCATAAAACAGAAAAGTCATTATCAAAACAGTTTTAGAGACTCTTAATTCATTAAATAATCTCATATCAATAATCCAACTTATTTATAAATAATCTACAGAACAAAATCAAAGCAGTGTTATGGTTACTCAATTCAAATCATATTTCATATAAAAGATATACTTTCAAAAACGAGGTGAGAGGACAAATTGAGTGTCTCGTGTCATGAACCCACCTCGCTTCTCTGAACTTCTTCAGCTTGCTCGGCCGGTCCTGGTTTCTCCGGCGCCTGAACCACCTCTGGACTTGTCGCACGGAGCAGCCCGTCTGTTTACTTAAACTTACTACGGAGCTCTGAAAAAGAAAAGACACACGCAGGACGGCGACGATGGCCCAGTCAACATGAGAATCATCAAACAAAGTTCACAATGCAGGAAAGTTTGTTTGTTTTTGATTTATTTATTTTTTCATTCTGCTCAAGATTACTTCTGAATGGAGGACTGGCATCTTCACTTCTTAAAATAACTCCTAAAACAGACACTCACAATAATCCAGGCGATCAGGCAGTAAAAGGATCACACAGCAGCAGCAACAGACAGGAGCAGGATCAAAATGTTTTTGCTGTAAATTATTTATTTCTGAAGTCTAACAGACATGACCTGACACAACAGATATTATTTACTTTTCTTTCTTTTTTTTTAATCAGGCATGTTGACACATAGTTTATCTTTCTGTTACACAGTGGTCACCTTCAGCACTGAACTCTGTCACTAGATAAGCTTCCACTGCACAAAAGACTATTTCAACTGCCAAATAAATCATTCTCCCTAAAACCAGTTTAAAAGACAATACTATTACCGTTTTGTGCACTGCCTATCTTTACCTAAGAGATTAAGTACTATTCCTCTGTAACAGACACACTTTGAGGTCAGAATTTGTTTTCCCAGTAACAGTAGGTTGGGACACGCCCAAACACACTTGCATCAGGAGGAGGAGGATCTCAAACCACCATGATTAAGAGCGGTCATGAAATACACTTTAGGCGGCTGTGAGTCACTGATGCATGCAGACGGATTACCTGTGTGGGATGTTTCGATATACTGCAGAAATAAGACTCCAGGGTGGGATTTGAAGGTGTATGGACACGCTGCTTGTCGCTGACGCCCAGCAGAGAGGCCAGGGGAGTCGCTACTCTCCTGGGAGGAGGAGGAGAAACACACAGGCTGGAAAACGAGGCGGCCTAAACGTTTTAAATAAAGCAGATCAAACAAGCAAGGGTGTTGAGCGGCGAGGAAAACGATAACATGACACGGTGACTCACCGCTCAAATATCTGCCTGATGACCAGGAAGCAGAGCGCGATGGGTATAGTCGCCCAAAGGTCCCGCGTTTTAGGGAAGACTTTGCCATCGTGGTCGGTCAAGTCAGCCCAGCCGTGGCCTTCAGGAAACCAAATCCAGTCCGCCCATATCTGTTCCCTCAGCCAAGTCAACATCCTGGAAACACAACAAGGACAGAGGGATTTTGTATCTCGGGGAAGGAAATTAGAACAGGTATTAAAAGGAAGACTTTTGTCTGCTCTGTGATCTTTATTCAGATTTTCCATCCGATAAACGGGGCATCTCTGAGAGCTGCGACAATATCCTGAGAGGAAGGAGCGGAAACCCAGAGTGCCGGGGAGAATGAGTATTGATTGAAAGTTATTTATCACACAAAAGCATCTGTGATAGGCGCCGCATTTGCTCACTTCCTGCTCCGCACAAAGGGACGTAATGAAAAAAGGAGTGTTGTTATGCTGCACACAATGCGAGAAAGTCCCACTGAATTCATCTGCACCAGTGGGAAACACCGACTCAAAAATACGGCTACCATTGTTGAGTGCTTTTAAAGTCGGACATCAAGGCCTCACATGAATATTAATATTACTTCAAAGAGGGCGAAACGATTATTCTGTTTCAGCTGAGTAGCAATTAGGAGTGAATAAAAATCAATAACTCCTCAATGATTCATAACACACTGCGGAGCTGAATTGGCCAATTAATACAGCATGTGCAAGTAATCTCTTCATCGAGAGGACTTGTGAGATTCTACAAAAGCCTCGTTTATTTCAGGTGAGGAAAAAGGGGGGTTTTCCAAACTGAGTTTGCATGTTCTTCCGAACCCACTCTCATTGAAGGGACACCCTCAGGTCACTGAGGTTCTGGGGTGCAGAGTTATGAACCTCTATACAGCCACTCAGCTGATGCCAGATGTTTTTTATGGGAGTAAAGTCTGGAGAAAGACCAGGTCGCTCCACCTGAGAGATCCCAGTGTCCAGCAGCCGTTCCCTGATCAAGCCCCCTCTATGGATTCTCACCATGAAGATGAACTCAGGCCTGTGGTGTTCAGGCAGGGGCACAGTGACTGGATTAAAGATGTTATTCAGGTAGTATACCAGAGATTCCTCACCTTTTTCTTGAACAACCCAGATTTTTATTATTTTATCACTCCACGCTACACAGGTACAAGCTCATCACACACTATATAAGTGAAACACAGTGTGTTGTATATTACCTTTGTGTGTACTGCAACCAGGATGTTCACCTTCAACACACCCATGTTCTCTCAGTACTTGAAAACTTAGAATTAACCATTTAAAGCCATATCAGTTTAATAAAGGGTCTTCTTTCAGTTTTATGATATAAAGTAATTAAATGCTGACTCATCTATCATCTAAACATTAATAAGAAAAGTTATATCCCTTAAAATAAAGCTTGTGTGTGTCGACAAAACCTGCACTTGATCGCCACATCAGAGACTCGTCATTGAACCAGCGCTGCGCCTTTGTTTCTGAAGTTAGAGATCAAACTTCTAATGCAAATCATTGAAGAGCCAGAGCTGGGTTTGGAGTGTGGACTTTCACCCGTTGTAAGTCCACTATGAAAGCGCAGCAGCTCGTGCAGGATGCTTGTGCCAGACCAGCCTCAGCTGAGTGTGTGCTGTAACTTTAAAGGTAGTTAAACTCACACGTACAGCAGTCAAACATAAACCGTCCTGTCTGTGAAAGTTAATCAGTGTGTGGATTTCAGTAAACCTGCCGCCTCCTGTTTGTCACTTCTCATTAACAAAAAAAAAAAAAAAAAAAAACTTCTTAAAGCCACTCGTTTTTCAGCATCACTCAGCGGACTGCATGATAAGCTTTTTAAAAGCTTCAAACAGAGAGCAGAAAACTGGGCTCCTTCTGGATTGTGGAAAAAAAATATGTTAATGAGCGCAGGTTTGCGCTAGGTCCTGAAGAGAATTATGGGATTTGGGCGAACATGCAGAGGGATTTTCTGTCTAACAGGGGGAACTGGAAAGCAACCCTGAGGCTGCACAAACTCTCGGCTGCACACCTCGCTTTTCAAAATGGAGAGTCCACAGTCTGCATGTGACTAAACTGCAGGAGAAGATTCACTCCGTAACTGTCAGGATTACAAGCAAGTGGAGGCAAAGTGAGGAGGCAAAGTGAGCACGGATGAGATGCAGTAAAAATTCCAGTGTTGAAGGTTTATATGAGGCCGGTGAGTGACAGCAGCACCGCTGGTTTTATGGGAGAAATGGCTGGTATCTGCCCCTGCTGCTTCCTGAAGGGATTCCTGACCAGAAGAGATCAAAAGCTGGCAGAAGACTTCATCTGGTTACAGCTTAAACCTAACTTTCCCTTTTTTAACGTTCGTCTGATGTGCGTTCTGATTGAAACTGGAAGCTGATTCACAGACTGATAACTAAAACTCTATCTCCACTTCAACTTTTAGAAACTCAAAAGAACTTCAAAAAGCAGTTCTCTAGGAACAAGGCTTTCTTGGGTTAACTGTCACTGACATCGTTATCAGGAGTTTTTAATATAAAGAGAACATTTTGAATTTCGGTATATATTTTACTGGATGCAATAAAGAAAAAAAAAAGTGACTTTTGATCTGTCCTGCTGGTTCCTTTTCCACTGATCTACCGTTGGTCAAAGCTGACAGGCACCAGTGAAAGAGCAGGAGGAAGAAGACACCAATCGAACATGGAAGTACACAGTTCAGGTTCAACACGGAATGAAGTGTGTTTGCCTTCAGGTCACACGCTGTGTGTTTTGGGAGTAAACTGTATGTTCACTCACAGTTTACAGCATATTCAATTGCACCAGAAGTTTGTTCTTTACATGATCAGTACACGACGGCTGCCTGGAAAGGCACTGCCACATAATCAAGATCCACTTTAATTGGCAGTTTTACAGATTTGATTTTCATCATGGAGCACCTATCTGACATGATCTGCAATAAAAGGGCAGTTATAATATAATATACACAGAACAACAGCAAACAAAACCTGTCTAACAGTTATTCCCTGTCACTCTGAGCACACAAAGCCTGTTGAACCGTTCTGACCTTGATACTCCTGCTGAAATTGTTAGAAACGGTCTCACAAGGAGTCTCTCTCACAGCTTGCTCTTTCTTCACGAGTATAAACAGACATCCCCAGTCTGATCGTGAAAGATGTGTGTGAAGGGAATTTCCAGTGATCTTCAGTCAGAATAGAAAATTCTACTGAAACACTAAGCCAGGGTTTTTCCCTCACAGATTTCTCTCCGGATCCTGTGAGGACATGCTGAAGTGGGCTACCCCTCATGACCACTTCACTGATCTCTCGCAGCCAAAAACAAAGGAATTCCCTCTTTCAGGGAGATCTCTAGTGGCTTTTGGAGTCGGAAGCTGACGCTGATCATATGCTACATTAACTGCAAACCACCTGTGGGCAGTGTGTGAAGGCAGGGTATTTACAGAAGAGAAATTTGCTTTCTGCTGGGGAGCCTCTCTTTGAGGAGTTTGCATGTTTATTGGTTCTCTCCAGTCAGACAGACAGTCAGATGTTTGCACTTCCAGTTATCCTCCTTACTTGCAACCTGTTGCTCATCTGTACATTAGCACGCGACACACCTCTGCCTTATATGAGGAAACAGCTGGTAAACCAGCACTTCTCTTCATAACATTTTCTCAAGAAAATAATCCCACATGCACATTAGATGCACCTCATTCATCTATCAAATTTGGTGTGGACAGTTGTCAATGAAATTCTGCTCAGACTCCATATTTATCAAAATTCCCAACAATATAAGATGGCAAGACTCTCCGTCTGGTGTCTTGTATTTGGCTTTGGCCTGTTTGGCAGAACTGTCGTTGTTATGCAAGGTGTTTCATCTCTGTCATCATACTGATAACTGTCATTTGAACCTCCGTTGTTAGTTCCTTTATTGTAACACACTGGGAACTCTTGTGAAAAGAAGATGATACATCTCTAAGGGATTATCCTCACAAATAAAATTTCAGTTTCCTGCTACTGCACACCACGCCAGAGGAGACACTGGTCACCATGTCATTATGGAGGAGTGAAAAAAAAAAATCAACCCACCAACTACAGAGACGACTTCTTCAAACAATCTAAAAACCTGTGATTATTTCTGTCATGATACTCTTTACTTTCCACTGTATGCGCTTTAAAGTGAAAGAGCGGGTCATTCTTCAGTGGCAGCAGGTGCGGTGTGCCGTCAGTGCACCTCTTTAATAGAGATTAGGTACTGTTTATTTAGGTTAGTAATCACAAAAAGTTACCGCCTCCACTGTGTTGATTCATCCTGCATTGTTTAGACAGGACAGAGGGCACAAGATGCTGGATTCCTAAGACTTGAAAGACTGGAACTCATTGGTTAGTTTGTCAATGTTAAGAATCCAATTCTGTGAAGTATCCATGCAAACAAATTTACATCATGGCTGCCAAATGTTTTTAATAAATTGATAAATAATCATAAATGTATATTTTACATACCTCCTATAAATACTGACAGCACTATTTTTGCATGTAAGGTATAAACACACAAATGTTAAACTGCAGACTACTTCAACGAAACTTTTGGGCTGAAATTTTAATTCAAACATATTCTAGTGAGTCAAGACACACCAGCAGCTACATGCCATTCATACAACCAAACATCTCTTGGCTGAAGTCACACATACTTCTCAATTTCAAGTTTAAAAATTCTCTGAATGAGTTCTTTACATTATTAAGCGTGACTTATTTTGGTTTGAACACTGTTTCAGCATCTCTTGACGGTCAGAAGTGTTGTTCCCCGCAGTGACAATGGAGGCTTTTAGAGGTTTCTGCCTGACACCCTCGGTCTGCGCCGTTTGCGTACAGCTCGTGCAGGGAGTGGCTGAGCTCGCGCTGTGGCGCGCATGGCGCAAACGGGGAGTCTCCCGGACATAGCGGAACAGTCAGCACCGAGTTAGATGGAGCTTTGAAATCATTCAGCCAACACTCACTGCGGGCTCCAACACAAACAGACCCGCTTCCTTTGAACCCGCTGTGTAAATAAAGCAGGACTCTCTACGGCGACATCTCCTCCAGTTTACGCTGGAAAACTTTTTTTTAACGCACACGGTAATTGCCACCCCCCACCCCCCACCTCCACCTCCTCACCTCTGTGGTGGAAATGGCCGTTCACACCTCCAGCTACCAACTTCTGCATTCGAGCAGAGGCGGCTGCGGAGGCTGTGCGGGTCGGACTCGGGGCTGGGGACGCGCTCGGGCCTGTCAGCCTGTCAGAGAGGCTCCGTGGAGAAACTTTAACGGCTGTCCCGCCCGTTCAGAACTTCGCTCTCCCGTCTCTTGTCTAAAAATAGCCGCTCAACGCGTGAGTCTGGAGGGGATGCTGGTTGATTTTAGTTTGCTTGTTTGTTTGTTTGTTTGATTTGCACGGTCGTTGCAATCTGCTGCATGCACCATCATCCTCATCTTCTTCACGGTGAAAGTGTGCATCGTGTAACGGTGCTCCTACCTCTCCCGTCTTCGCTGTGCAGGTATTGTGCTCTGGAAATGTCCCTGTTGCAGCTCGTCATGTAGCTCTATCCATTAAAGACGCTCCAACTTTCTTGCTGCTGCTGCTGCTGCTTGAAGTGAGCTTCAGTCCTCCTCCCTCTGGGTTTCTCCTCAATCTCAGCTTCGCCTCATTCTCACCCGGAAAAATTTTAAGAAAGGCAAAAAAAAAAAAAAATAGAACAACTATGTCGCACTTTCGTTTCTCCGCCAAACTCTCCCCGGTGGTCGTGATTTGAGGCGAAAGGCAGCAGAAATACTTTGAGTTACTTTTTCCGTCAGATGAAAGCGAACCGCGCCGCGTCGCGAGCAGTCAGTCAGTCAGCGGAGCAGTTAGAAGGATAGTGGTTTGGTTTTCATGGCAGTGTGTTAGAGGGGGAGGGGGGAGGGGGAGGGGGAGGGGGAGGGGGGCAGGCTATTTAAAGTGACGTGTTCCGACTCACTGTATGAGGAGTGGTTGGTGCCACGGAGGGGGAGGGGAGGGGGAGGGGTCTTTCTTCTACAAAGTCTGATTTTGCTTAGTTTTGATTTTTTAAAAAAATATATATATATTTTTTTGTATTATTTGCACTTCTTCATTTTTTAAAGAATTTTTGTTTTATTTTATTAGGATTTCACTGTTGCATTAGCCTGAATTTAAAAAAAAAACCCCATTAAATTCCTTATTAGTGGTGTCTGTATACGTCCTTCCTACATTAATTCACATTTACATTTACATTATTGGTAAGGTGGAATAAAATTCTAACTAATGATATGTAGGGGCATTTATTTAATGATTTATTTTTAGAATTTTATTGCATTTGTAGTATCATTATTCCATACTTATGTTAGTTATGGTTTAATCTTGTATGTATTGATATTTTTTTATTTACTCATTTAATTTTTATCCTGACTTAATTGATCTTTTCAATTCATCTTATGTGTGGAGCACTACTGCTGTGATCAACACTCACGTCAGCGCAGGATTCTGGGAGTTGTGTCTGTGGCATTGATCACGCCTCATACTTCCCAGCATGCCAAAGACGGTTTGACATGTTCAGACGAATCAGACCAAACCCAGAGGCAGAGGCAGACACTCAGTGCAGGCCCTAGCTGTGGTTACACACTCCTCAGCCTCTTCCTGCTTCTTCTATGAGTCTCGGTTAAAGGTTTCAGCTTGAGTAATCACCCCCCCCCCCCTAAAAAAAAAAAAAAAAAAGGATCAACACTATGACTGTTATTATTAGGCGAGTGTACTCAAATTACCTGTCATACTTTTTGGAAATATGTCTTTATTTTCAACAGCAACTAAAACTTGACCCCAGATGTTTTCAACTTCCTTCAATACTTGTTTGTGCCTGTAGAGAGCAGCAAACCTCCCAGAATGACTCCTTCATGAGCCTACATCCCACAAATCCTAAATCAACCTTTGTTATCTAGTAAATGACAAAATATGTCATTTTATCCTGCTCTTTATTCTGTTAAGGTTCTTATTGTTTGTACTAGAAAGGTCATAATACCCGGTGAAGGACAGCAGAAAATTCACACAATGACAATTTTTCTAAATTGTACTTTATTTTCTTTTAAAGACATATGTTTTAAAACAGCGATTGTAGAGAATAAATAAAGAAACATGTTTTTGTTTTGTTTTTTTTTTACTTCCATAGGTACATTTATGTAATTTAAAAACTCTATAATAAGTGTGTCCATTGTCTTGAAGACCACAGGAATCCTCTTGTTTTTTATTCACTTAAAATAAAAAAGAAATTGTCACATCTTCCCCACCATCAAATTTATTACCAAATAAATTAAACGTAAAAAACCAAGATAGAAAAATTCCCAGCCCTTCCTTCCGCTTTATTTTTCAAAAGTAGTGGCAGCAGAGAATCTCGACTCACAAAGTTTTTAAGTCCTTCATTTTCCAAACCAAGGTATGTACAGAGAGAGGGAATGGACTTCTCTTTCAGTGTAATCACCCCATGTTTTTTTTTTTTTTTTTTTTTTACATTTTGTATAAATAATAAAACTAACTCTACATAACAATATTACCAATGGTAATCATACAGAATAGTATTTTCTTTTGCCATCGACTGCTTAGGCAGGCCCTCTGTTGACGCCATAGACCACAAATCACACTATACAGTAGAACCCTGTTCAGTAGAATAACATCAGTGATATGCGTTTTCTTAACATGTATATCTTGTTTTCCAACAATAGAGTATGTACATAATATAAATGGATCCAGCTGTGGAATGATAAGGAACTCTGGAGCACTTCTGAGAATGGCTGATTCAGTCGTTTGCGTTTGTCGTTTGCTGAGATTGCTGCGGTCGTTGTTGTTCTTGTAAGCGCATACATATGTGGTTACTGCTTTTTGTGAAGTGTTGCTCCTGTGCTATACGGTTGGTCAAACAACCAAAAAAGGCTGGGACATCCCAAGTGGTATTCTTGATTCAACTCTTAGGTTTTCCTGGAGGGAAAGAAGGAAATGGAAAAAGAGAGAGAAAGAGAGAGAGACAGAAAAAACACAGTATTTTAAGAGAGATTTCAAACATTTAAGCGCATAAATGAAGACTTTGGAGGTGAAGTGGTGTCTGCAATGCACACTGCTTGTACTGATGCCTCGAGGGAAGTCTCAGTAATCAACTAGTGTCCATGCACACTGTAAAAGTGACAGTCATACTGCTGCAAGTGTATGCACGTCCTTAGAAAATAGTTTGTCATCTCTCTCTTTTTTTTTTTTTTTCCAGGCAAATTAATTCAGAACATGCACAGTAGGAATTCTGGTGGGGGATCGACGCTCCGAATTTTAGAACGCAGTCGGAGGTAAATTCACATCTGTTCAGCTGATTTTCAAAAACGTGTTATCCACCGACCTGCAGTCGCACAGGGAAGTTATATTTCAGATTTGGCGAATTTGGGATGCAAACAGTATAATACTGCTAGTACTGGATGGATGAGGCTTCTGAGAAGTTCTTTTTGTACCAGTTTTATCCATTTCAGAAACATTATGTATCACATGAAGCTGTTGACTTTTATATATTTTGCAATATTGAACAAGCAGCTGTTAAAAAAGTAAAAAAAAAAAAAACCCTGCTGTGTTGAGACATCATTTTGCTACAGGGTTGAAACAAACTACATGAAAATTTAAACCTATTCAAAAGGAAAGAAATGAGGAAGACTGTAAGTCGAGGGGTGCAAAAAGCAAATGGAAATGTTTTATCATGGCTAAGTGTGATTTGCAGTAGTGTAACTGTACCTACTGAAAGCTAGCTGATGTGTGTTTTCAGGATAACACACCGATTTAAATATCTATTTATATGAAAAGTAAATTACTTAATTTCATTAGAAATAATTTCACACTTTTAAGGCATGATTACTTGCTTATTTCACACGTATTAACAACCCGCAGATACCCTGCGTGTTCGGCGCGTGATGGATTCCTCGCTGTTTACTATCGGAAATTAAAGGTTAAGCTTTATATTATTAAGCATTATGAATATTTACGAGCATCATTTCTGATGACTTTGGAGTCCCAGAATTCCTACAGAGGAATGCAGTTCCTCAGCCAGCAGCACGAGTCACAGGAACCAAACAGCTTTACCCAAAACCTTCTTGAGTCAGGTTAGAGTCTCAGTTCGTACAACACACACACACACACACACACACACACACACACACACACACACACACACACACACACACGCCACGCACACACACACACACGCACAGAGACACACTGTCTCACCACACTAACATGTTGTCACATCAACCCAACACCAAACAATCGTACAAATACAAATGTACGCACCTCTGCGACACCGCACCACCAAACACGCGGACAGTCATTCACACACAGATACAGAGTTGTCGACCATACACCGATCGGCAATAACATTACGACCGCTTTCCCAGTACTGCCGAAGCCCCAAACTGCGAGAATATCTGCCTCTCCACTGGTTTGCTGTAGATCCTTTAAGTCTGGGATGTTGAAAAGTGAGGCCTCCTTAATTCCGACTCCTTTCAGGAAATAGTATTTTCATGACAGATTTCCCAAGCAGAATATTGTGCAAAGGATCACACTGCCTCTCCCAGCTCCCCACCCCCACCCCAATGTGACTCATTAGACCAGGTCACCTCCTTCCACTGCTCTGTGGTCCAGGCCTGAAGCTCTCGGACCGTTTGGGCCAGACGTCACTCTCTCAACAGATTGACAAACCTTGGCCGCCATGATCCCGTCACAAGTTCACCGCCTTTTTTCTTGCAGGTACACTCACAAGAGCCGCAGCTCTGACCCAGTCCTCTATTCATCACAATTTGGTCCTTTTGTCAAATTCACTTAAGAGTCCCCATTTTTTTCTGCTTCTAACAATTTGAGGACAAAATGTTCATGCGCCGTCTGATAAATCCCACCCGCAGGGGCCCCCCAATAAAGACGTAATGGAAGAAATTCACTTCAGCTGCCAGTGGACATGATGTTATGGCCGGTCGGTGTATATACAGTACAGCAGGGGGGGACGTTCAGGACATCTCCAGTCTCACAAGAAACCAAACAAACTTCAGGCACAAAGTCACTTGGAATTGAGTTACAACCAAACAAAAACCCCGCACTCACCGAAAAACTACCACACCAACCAACTAAACAGAGGGAATGTGTAAGAATGATAATCATGACAGACAACAAAAAAGGGAAACTAATCAAAACCGAAAAAGTTTTAAAGAAAAAAAAAATCAGTTTTATATATATCCATATTTTGATGGACAAAAATGTCATTTATTTTTGAGTATTGAATCTTTAAAAAAAGAAAGAAAGAAAGAAAAATCACCATGTCATGATAATCAGTTACTTACAGATGCTGAGGTAAAGTGACAATTATTGATCAGTGTTTGCAGGATTAAACCAGGACGAAATGATAAAGAGGAAACTCACAACGCACCAAACACAGTTCATGGTCGCCACAGTAACCCGCCATGCAGTAGAGCATGGTGAATCAAGGCAACGGCCCAAAATAAAAACTGCTAATGGCAACCATCACAGGCAATATCGCCACAGCAACCAACACAGGCCAATTAACTTACAACGCTGTGAGAAGGAAGGGGGGAGGTTTTAGCGGTTGCGCCATAGCGACGCACGTCTCCACGATTTATGTATGGACGGGACAGTCTTGAGAGTGGTGTGACGTTTTTTTTCAGGAAAAATGGCATATGGCACAGCACAAAAACAATAAATAAAACAAAAAAATAAAAACAAAAAATTAATGACGGACAGTAGCCGGGGCTTTCAACCCTGCGACAGAACACTGGTTAGACGTTAAGACAGAACATTTGAACGGAGCAAAGAGCCACTTCTCATCCTGACGTCTTCCTGCATCCTGAACAGAATAGCGGAGGAACCACTGTTACACAACAAAGCTATCTTCTGATCCTTGTAATGTATTTAAAATTGATGGCATTTTTAGTGGTTCCACCTCATTAAAGTTAATCTACTGTAGGCTTATTGACTTTTTCAGTTCCACATGAGAGGTATCAATTTACATACTCAGCCCTCAATTACATTCACTCTGTCTCCTTAACTCTTGCACAAATTTCCAGCTGTCAGTCAATCCCCCTCCCAGGCCCTGCCCATCTCCTCAGACACGTCGATAAGCCGTCACTCACCTCCCTCAGTAAGGCCGGTTGGCGTCCTTGGGCCTCTTCAGCTGCACCTTCAGTCTCTTCATGCCGATCTGGAAGCCGTTCATGGCCTGGATGGCAGTCTGGGCGCTGGATGGGTTGTCGAAGCTCACAAACCCTGAGAGGAGGGAAATGGCAATAATATGGCACAATATTCAAAATGTGGCCAAAAAAATGAAAGAGAGAGGAAAAAGAAATTCCCTGACTTCATGGTTATTGACTCACCAAAGCATTTGCTCTGGTTGGTGGCACGGTCAACAAAGACCTTTGCGGAAATGACGTTCCCGAAGGGCAGGAACATCTGCAGGATCTCGGAGTCGGTGAACTCCTGCGGCAGGTGGTAGATGAAGATGTTACAGCCCTCGGGACCTGCCCACACAGACGGCCGGCGACAAAACACCAAGAGAAGAGAGGGGTTTAGAAACGACGAAACACTTGAAAAAAAAAAGATGTATTACTGAACTGTTGTCCTAATACATACTAATACTTTCTTATTTTAGAAAAAAAAAATGCAAACAATGACATGATGGGAACAACATCAAACAAATTGTTTGCAGAAGCTGAAACTATGATCTGACTGGCTGAAAATAGAAGACAAGTCAAAGTGTGCTTTTGAAGTCTGTGATATTAAATATGTGTAAACTGCAGCGCGGCAGTGATTATTCCACATTTGTGCGCGGCGGTGAGAGTTTACCTTCTCGCTGCTGCAGCTGCTGAGGCTGCTGCGGCTGCTGAGCCACCAGCGTGGGCTGGTGGGGGAACGGCTGTCCCACCAGGCCGTAGGCAGCAGGGTAGGTGGCTGATGAAGAGGAGGAGGAGGAGGAGGAGGAGGAGGAGGAACAGGTGAGCAGAGTGAGGCGGGCAGGCAGAGGACTGCTGATTAATCTCATTTTGTTTCTGAACTGGAAACAATAACTGACAGGGTTGCACCCCCACGCAAAGATCTGCTGAGATGTTCTGCATATAATTTGTAATGAGTGACTCGCTCTATGGTTTTAAAGGTTATTTACGGTCTGAAATGTGTGAGCATATCTCGACTTCAGATGCAAATTTATACTTTACACACGCAGTAATGAGTAGTTGGAGGAGTGCAAAGGTAGTGTAACCGGGTTTTTATTATGTCAAATAAAATGTTTTACATTGCAGCTGCACAGCAGAGAATTTATTCCTAAGAACTGAAAGTGAAACGGTTCACGGTCTGTTTGGCTTCACATTTGAAATAAATGTGAGTTTCTGATATTTTCATTTCTCCATAAAACGCTGACAGCAATAGCACACCTTAATCCACTTTATTTTTAAACTGTCGATAAAAATTCACAGTTTATCGCATCTCTGGCATGGGCAAAGACAGTGAACACTGATACTCCAGATCTCCAAGGCTCACCTGTATAGTGCTGCATGCCTGTGTAGGCCTGCTGCAGGGGGTCCAGGACGGGACTCTGAGCTGTGACACAGCAGACACATGGTTACCAGCCGCTTAAAGCATGAGAGAAGAATCCTAAATGCTATTTGGGGCACATCATCATGCTCCAGATAACATTTAGTGCTTTGGTTACATTTCATTTCCTCTCAATTAGGCCCTCTCTGTTGCGTATGAAAGCAGGAAGCCTGCGACTCTGTGGAGGGATATTGCATGACGGCGACGCACGGCCGCGATTTCATTAGGATGCCGGTACCTTGATAGGCGTGAACCCCGTTGGTGTACAGGGTCTCTGTGGCTGACTGGCCGTTGGGTGGAGCTGGCACGGAGGGGTAGCTGTTCACCGCGATGGGCGGAGGCAGAGCAGGAACAGGTGTGGCTGCGATGGAGGGTGGAGTGCTGGTACCTGCGGATAATTTGGAGGAAAAGAAAGTCTCTTCAGTCTCCTGGTGATTTAAGTTCCCATTCCTCTACTATAATTTATATCAAACAGGATTCTAGAGCTAATCCAAGATATATATGAGGTACATCAAGGTACCTACAAGCAATTTCAGTATCTCAAAGAACCTGAAATGTATTTTTTTGGACTGTGGGAGGAAAGCAGAGAACATGGAGAAAACCCAGAAAGCAGAGGGGCTCAAACCAGGGGTATTCTCACTGTGAGGTGAGCCTGTTTTACACTGCAGCGCCGTGGGGTCCAGGATCACAGTTTTAGAAATAAATAAATAAATAAATAAATAAAATTGCTTGTTGGAATAATTGTGAATTGTCCTCAGTTGTCCTCTCTGTGTTTTCCCTGTAATAAACCTGCAATGTGTCCTTGTGTACTTTTCTCCATAGTGATCTGGGATCGGCTCCAGCTCTCTGCACCATCAGCTTTGATATAATAAGGCTACAAGGACACACAAAAAACTACATAAATAAAATGAATGCACACTTTTGGGTTATTCTGGTAATAAAGGATTACAATAAACAAATTTAAAATAATTTAAAATTTAGTTTGTGGTGTGCTTCGGTGTAGCTTGGATTCAGATGTAAGGTATATCTAGTAAAAAAGAAAAAAAGAGAGAGATTGATTTATCAGAGTTTTAAGTTTCGCTGCTACTCTACTACCTCTTCTTGCTTTTTTTTCCACTTGAGAAGGTAACATAGTTCATGTCATGCATCATAAAAGCCCGAAAAAAAGCAAAAAAAAAAAAGTATACAATAAAATAGATGTTAGTAATTTTGTCCTCTTGGGTGCGCCTCTCTTTGTGTATCCATCCTCATATTTCAAGCAGAAATCTAATCAAGGCCGGCCCGGGCCAGACATCTCTGCCTCTCATTACCTGAGGACGGGGTGATGGATGCAATCGGTGTGGCAATGATGCTGCTGGGGTTGAGGGCGGCGAGCTGCTGCATCTGAACGGCCGCCACCGTGGCAACGGGAGAGAGGTAGGCCGACTGCGCCACCAAGGCCTGCTGCTGCATCAACTGGGGTGGGGGTGGGAGGGGGGGGGGGGGGGGGGGGGTGGGGGAAGAGAAACAGACGATGAGGTGGAGGGGAGATGTTTGATGTCTACAGCTCCTCAGTGTGCATCCCCAGAGCATAATCTCATGCTTGAAAAGTGCAGAGACCCGAAAAAACAAACTTTTTTTTTTTTTTTTTTAACACACTGAAAAGTCTCACAAGCATCACACGTTCAGTTCGGGGGTTTCTGGTGACGCTCGGTTCAAATTTTCATTATTAACGGTGAGATACGGCCATAAAAGTCTAATTTAATGCAGCTGTGATGGTTCTAAATTCAAAGAGGACGTCTGAGCACTGCAACATGACACAGCTGTCCTTAACGACCGCCTCCATTTTTTTTTTTTTGCAAAACAGAGCAGCCGCTTCACGATGGCCGTAATCGGCAATTATGGCCGATCCACGAGGCTTTACGTCACGCTGTACGCTCCGTGTCTGGTTTGCGAGCGTGTTCTTTTGTTCAGTTTTCATAAATCTCAACTAGAATACACGGCATTGCAAAAAAAAAATCTACACATCTGTCGGGTAAAAACGCTGTCAAACTCCTTTAAGCATCACAAATTGAACAACTGTCAGTGAGGCAAATCTGGAGCCGTTTGCTGCGAACGGTCAATTAACCACGACGAAAGCGGCGCTTTGCTTTAATTTGCAATTTTTACGAATAAAATGTAGCATTTCTATAAAGCACATGAGACACATCTCAGTGACTGAGAGCTAATTGTGTTGTTTTTTTTTGGGGGTGTAAACACTCAGAAACAAATAAATACATTTTGTCGTCGCCAGTTTGTTGCCTCAGCGGGCTGATGTTTACTCGAAGGAAACATCAAGCCGTCTCGGTGCCGTCGATTCTCTCCCGCACCGCCGATGGCTCACAGGACCAATTTGCCAGTTGTCATGTAAATGCACTTTGCAGCCAATAAGTATGCGCTCAGCTGGATAAAGTTACACAGGATGTATCTCATTAGACAAAATCTGTAAGGGTCAAGCACAATCCCAATCTATTTATCCTCCCAACAGGCACACAAGGCTGCGGGCTGGCAGGGAAACAAACTAAACAGAAACAAACTTAACTTATCTCTACGTTTTAAGATTAGGGTTACAGTTGAAATAGAAAATTCGAAATATTAAGATTGTCAGCGAAGCCCTGACTGTTTGAGGCCCTCAGAAGCACCTCTCTGTTTGCAGCTCCTTTCAGTCAAAAATGTATTTCATGTTGCACTGTGTCTTTTTAACGCTTTAATGTTTTTTTTCTTATTTAATTGATTTGATGTTTTTCTCCTTTGCCTGTTTTTTTTTTTTTTTTTTGGTTTGCTTTAATCTTTTCATGTTTAATTCACCTTTCTGTTGCTTTTCTTTTACATGTTTGTTTTCCAAAAAGCACTTTGAATTGTTGCTGAAATGCGCTGCACCGACAAAAGCCGCCCCGGTCTGCCCGGCCTCGCCTCACAGCCGGGATTACAGTAAGTCTGTCGGAATTTAATGTTTTGTCCCCGTAAGCCACAGAAAGTTAGGTCAAGTTTTGAGGTTAAGTTTTTTTGACCCCCTTTGGGAAAATAATCCTGATGTAATGACTCCTCCCTGTTAATAGTTAACCTCAGCTACGCAGTGCGGCATCTGGAGAGAAGCTGAGGGTTTATTTCTCTCCACTTCAGGGATTCAAATCAGTCACCTCCCTCACACGTTTCCACTGTTCTAACCTCCCTGCTGCTACTGCTACATAAAACATGTGGTTTTAGAACCGAGGCTGCTGTGAGGATCGGGTCAGGGTTGTGTGTCCTTATGGGTGTGTGTGTGTGTGTGTGTGTGTGTTTGGTCCTCACGGCCTGCGTGTAGGCGTTGTAGGCCCCGAGGTGCAGGGTCATGGGACTGATGACCCCCAGCTGAGAGGCCACCTGCTGCATCCGCCTCAGTCCTCGCTCCTTCTCGGAATCGGCGAACTTCACCACCAGGCTGGACGAGGCGCCCTGCAGAGGAGACGCGGAGATTCATGACTCCGTCTGTCCGAGGCTTTTCACATCAACACCAGTCTCGGCATCCAAAAAAAGATCCGAGATGAAGTCAGGTCACGACATGACGCACGGGGCTTTCGGAGGCGGACCGGCTAATCACAGCGTCGTGTTCTTGTCTGGTTATATCGGATCATCTCAGTTTTTTAAAAAAAAAGATTGAGATAAAGTATAAAAGGATGTTAATGCTTAAACAAAAATAAGATATACTAACAGAATGTTCACTTTGTAATCTGGAGGAAAAGCTCGGAGTCCTCAAACGTGGAGTTCAAACAATGAGAAATGATTGGAGGTGTAGGTTAAAGCTGAGCCGACTTCTTGAGTTTGTGGGGAAAAAAAAAAATCTTACAATCAAGAATTACTGATTCGCATCGGGCTCGAGCGGAATACAATGTAATCTAAAAAAAAAAAAGAAAAGAAAAGAAAAGAAAAGCCTTCCATATTCATCAGTCCGCAGTTAGAAGCGGGTGATTTAGTGCCGTGGCTGCTCCGTGCAGAGGTGGGCGTCCGGTTAAGACGAACCTCAGAGCACTCAGAGAGCTCGGTCGTCGGCGCTGTTTAACATCCACAGCTCATGACTTTGCAACACTCGGATCGGGATGCATGACGGCACAGAGCATCGGAGGGAGCGAGCGAGCTGCCGCGCTCCAAAAAACACAGGAAGAACACAAAACTGTGCAGCTAAAGAGCCGTGAAAGTCTGCAACGCTTTGTCGCAAATGTTGTGTGAACCGATAAGGCAAAGCATTAACTTGAAGGGGAAGGACGACGAGGGTTTGCTTTGCAGCCAGTTTCCCATGATCATGTCAGGGTGACAGGTGAAGCTCAGTAAAAACCCGGCGATACAGCGCTGTAACAACACTAAACTTCAAGGTAAATCCACTGCAGATCAACTTCAAACAAAGAAAATCCACTTTTTGTAGTGACCCCGGTCACAGCCCAGACTTTAACTCAATAAAAGTGTAATGATCTCTTAAGGGCACATAGTGACTCAGCTCTCTGAGGCAGAGTGATTCAAAATCCAGCCCTGAACGCTGCGCAGGTTTGATCCACAGTTACCATTTTTTGAGGTTATTGCAGCCAAAGAAGGTTGATCAATTATTAAATGCATGGATTCACTTACTTTTCTCTCCAGCACTGTGAATGTTTAATGAGCGTGGACAATGAAGACATGACAGCCTATAATTTGCTCTGTTAGCATGATCAGCTTTGCTGCATTTGTGTCCGTCTGCACTTCCAAATTAGCTGAATATCAAATCAGTTTATAATCAAACAAGGCAGGAGCGCTGCAATCCTCTAATAAAATCAAATTAGAAATTAGTCATTATATCTTTTTTCGGCAGGTATGAAACCATGAAATTACAGAGAATGGGCATGTGTGTGTGTGTGTGTGTGTGTGTGTGTGTGTGTGTGTGTGTGTGTGTGTGTGTGTGTGTGTGGGCGGGGTCAGCAGAGAGAAGTGGTGACTACCAGCTGAGTCACCTCGTTGAGTGTCTGAATTACTGTATATGGAGCATCTGAGTGTGTGTGTGCGTGTGTGTGTGTGTGTGTGTGTTTTATTTGAATTTCTGTGTAACCATGTGTGTGCTTGCAGCGTGAAACAGTGTGTGTGCATGTGTGTGTGTGTAAACTTACAGGTAAAGTACGGCTCCCGTGCAGGGTGTTAATGGCAGCCTGGGCCTCTGCGTTGCTCTGGAACTTTACAAATGCACACCCTACGTGAAATGACACACCATTAAGCATGGCCGCACACGTGTGTGACACACAGGCAGCACACACGGCGCAACACAGCCACCTCCCTTTAAAAATACATTAGAAGCCGTCTCACATCCAGCGCTTCATCAGTTACCGTGGCATCATTAAACGTGGTCCACAGAACATTCATTGCTTCATCAATCACAGCCCGTGAACCACCAAACGCATCATTAGCCATGACCCATAAAACCTATTGCACTATTAGTCATGCCTCATGCAACAAACGCACAAGAATCTAGCATCTGTGTTTGAACTGTCGCCGGACTTTGATTTACAAGGCAAATATCGTTAGCGCTGTTGTTAGTGACAATAGTCATTTATATCATGTGAGGGGAGCGTGCTGCAGCGCAGGATACAAATACAAACACTTAAACTAAGTCAATAGCACTTTTATACCTGGAGTCCTCTTAACAACTGTCTCTGAAGACGAGGCTAAACGGGAGAGTCGTTTCAGTGGGTTTCTGGAATTTATGAAGGGTGAGCTTCAACCAAACCGTCTGACCAGAAACTATTTTATTCTGTTTTGATATGAGCGGCTTGACGTTGGTTAAACATGAATACAATCCAGATCTGGGTGAAAAAATGATGTTGATGCTTTGCTTTAAAGATTTGTTGTTCAAAATAACAGTGCTCTTTCTCTTCTTGGATAAACTGAGTATTTTCTTTTTTGGATATTGTTTAGCAGTTTTGCTTGATGTGTGCCTTTCACCTAGTTCTTTATTCTAAATTCTTATTTTTTTTTTTTATCAACATATTTGATTCAAAACTGAACCAATTTCAATTTATTTCATTCCAGCCTTCATCTGTTTTTTTTTTCTTTTTTTGTATGTGTGACGAGTTTTTCTTTTACTTTGCTACACATGCTTTTATACTTTGTCCTTCACCTTCAGCTTCTTCTAGTGCGAGTAAACTCCAAAAAAGAAAAAAACACCGTGAAAGAGGTCAGAGAAGTATTAAACATGGAGCTATTCATGACGGCTCAAAGTTTGAAAACTAAAAGCCAGAGAGCTAAAAGCGGGCCCTCGCCGGACGCCTGATATCATTCGTCCTCCTGATCGATGTACACACTCTCCACCGCAAAGTGGATTATTGGGGACTATGGAGGAACAATCAGGAAGTCATGGGGGACTACTGTGTTTATGGCTTTCTGATGGGCCTTGCTGCAGCTTTTTCATCATTTTCTCTGGACTATGAGCTCTCTGGAGATATTGTCTCTTTATTACAGGGGTTTTTCTTGGAGTTTGTATTTTCTGCACTGTGGGGGTTTCTGTCGGGGGCAGCGGTGTTTCAAAAGCAAACCCAGATTTCTTGTATTCTGATTGCTTCATTTTCCTTTTTCGCTTTGAATATTTTTTGATGTGAACACTGACTACTGAGGAATTCAATCTCACTTCTGTGGAGACCGAAACGTAACGATTAGGAAAATTCTAAAACCTTTCTTCACCCTTGTTTTGAGCCACTTCTTGAGTCAATGGGATGAGACTTGGCCTTCATTCCTTTATTAAACTTATCAACAGCAATATGATTGAGTTTTCAAAATAATTATATTAAAATGTATTTTACTTTTTCTCCTATTTAGAAATTTAAAAAAAAGCAGAAGGAGCTTTCATTGCCTTGTTCTTGGTCTGTATGGTAAAAGTAGAGAGGATGAAGCTCTCTGAATCTTTTAAATCAAATCAAACATTACCTCTTATTGCATCTATTCAAGGACAGGGCGACTATCAGGCTCCTTCATTATAGAATCAGCCGCCAGTTTCAGTTGGAGAGACTCACACCGACGCCACATTCCTGATCAGGCTTTAACTTTTCCTGTGTCGGCGCGGGCCTCAGTGACCCTCAACCGTTTTCTAAGTCGACATGCTAAAGGTTTAGACTGCTCGGAGATCTGCTCTAATGAGCCTGAGCCCTGTACCGTCCTCACTTCTTGTGCATTCGTGTCACCGTTGTATCTCATTAACAATTTCATCCTTACTCTCTTTGTATTTTGCTGTAGTTATCAGTGATTGGGGATCTGAGAGCCCCTGACCTGCGGTTCCTGCCCTCATCTGGCTAAGTTGATTAGTTTAATGTGAGTCGTTCTGTGTCCTGCTCTTAACTGGATCTGCTGGTGTCTTTTTTTCCTTCCACTCGGATGAACGTTTTCCTCTCTGCGCTTGCTTATATGTCATGTTTTTTACACTTTATCAGATGATTCTGTTGGATTATCATTTACAAAAAGTATAAATGCAACAGAATTTAAATGAACTGAGTTTTAAACCATGACAGTGTTGGACTTTTACAATAGGGTGAAGCCACACATGGGTGCTTGTGTGAAGTGACGTTCAGGTGACATACAAGGTTTCAAGTATTTTGATCATTTTGATTGTGATAATAGAATAAAATATAAGGAAAACATTAGATCTTAGTAAATGTTATACTACTTTAAGATTGTACAGCTGATTTTCATGATTATAATCTGAAAATATAAGGAAGAACATACTTAATTCTTTCTTTAATATTTCAGTTACTGTGTAATAAACATAAAATATATGGAAATTTACAGTTTTAATTACGTTTTGTGGCAAACAAACTTTTCTTTTGTGTTCTATTTGACGAGCAGTGCCGGTATTTGAGTACTGATGATCTGACGTTACCTTTGCTGGTGCCATCGGGCCCACGGAGGACCGTGCACTCCTCTATGCTCCCGAACGGCTCAAACATTTTCCTCACATCGGCGTCCGTCTGCTGCTTCCCCAGCATGCCCACAAACAGCTTCCTGTCTTCTAAGGGGAAGGAGAACGCCAAGGTGGGAGGGAGAAAACAGGATCATGTGTGGATAATGTGAAGCGAGGTTGAGGAGGGGAGAGGATGTGTTTTTTTTTTTGTTTTTTTTTCATGATGGAGGTGATACGGGCAGGCAGGGAGGGGGGGGGGGGGGGGGGAGGGAGAAGTGCCATGTCACTGTACATGCATGAATAACAAGAGGACAACAACAGTGCGAGGAGCTGTTACATGGCAGGACTGTGGCTCGCCTGCGTTACTCCGGAGTGCCACCAGAGTGCGGTAACAGGAGCAGCACAACAAACAAACAGCATCTGGCTGTGACTCAAATGTTTGTCACCCTCTGCGCTGTCAGGGAAGCTGCTCCGTCTGTCCCCGTCTGTGATGGATCAGACCAGTGTTTCTGCATGTTTGAGCCCATTCACTACAAATCACACACGCCTTACATTCCCGCAGACTCTCCTCCGGCGGCGCACAAAAGGCCGAGGGAGCCATTGTTTCACTGCTCCGACTATCCGGCCCTGCCATTTCTTTGTGATTATAGCATGTCATGGAAATCAAACGCCGGAGACTTACAGCATGTGGCAAACAATGTCTACATCGCTCACTCACGTATCGGCTCAAAAGTCAGAGGCAGACAGATGAGGGAGCTTTGATTAGAGACACTTGCCTGGATGGTAGTTTTTTTTGTTTAATTATTTATCGGCATGGTGATTAAATGTGGAGGATGGATGTGAAAGGATGAAAAGCATCATAGTAAACAAATAAACAGAGCATCTTTACCTTAAAAGCAGTACAGCATTAGTTTAGAATCCATTTTTAAGAGAGCATGTGGTTTTTTTTTGGTTTATCTTTCACAAATCCAACACTGAGTACAGTGCTAAACATGTTTCAGTCTCAGCTTGTAAAGGATGTTTCTTCAGGGAAATCTGCACCAAGCAGCAGCCTGCGAGACGATGAGGCTGATGACAAATTACAAGCACGGCTTGGAAAGTGTTCAGAGAGTTAGACTAAAAAAAAACACTAAGATAATCTTCCAGACCATGCACGGTTTGAAGGGTGGCATTACAGGTCATTTTAATATGTTTGGGAATATCTTTATACTGCAAAATCATGAAAAGCTACTCCGGATGAGTTCAAAAATAGTGAGAAAAATCCCAAGAATTAGCATAATGGCTCCATTTTACGTTGATTGTGTGCAAGTTTATCTCTGCAAGGTGGCCCTAACAGCAGAAATGAAACCGGAGTATTGGATTCTAATGCCATCTGTGCCCAACAAAGCATGTTATACATGAATTTTAATGAGGTAAAACATATCAAACATATCCCTCAGGCCCTGGAAATAAGTCTCAAAACAAACTGTTGAAAAGTTGAACCTTTTTCACAGCAGATATTATTATTTGGTCACAGCATGACAATGAGTCAGTGTGTACAATGCCGGGATCCTAAAAGTGAAGCAGCTAAATAGAATTCAGCCATCATTAATTTTATTATCTACACCTGCGCTTCCCACTGTGGGACGCGAAGCTGCGGTGAAACAAATTATTCCAAACAGGATGCTGTAAAAAGAAATGAAGATTTGGATTATTTCTTGGATGCCGACTCGGATATCAGAGCGTTTTCCAGCAGCGGGACACCCTGAGTGATGCAGCGCGGCGCTCCATTTAAACAAAAATAACCGCTTAGCATGTGAGATGGAGGAGCTACTGAAGCTCCAGCCAGTTTTTCATGTTTTTAGATTGCTTTTTGCTCGGTGACGCCAACCCGTGTCATTAAAGTTGGTGCTCTTCAGGGAGGGAAACAGAGATGTATAAATATCTCCCTCCTACAACACACCTGATTGCAATTAATCGCCTGGTTCATCTGAACTGGGCTCAAAACACAAACATTGGGATCGGAAATGGAGATAAATGGTTTAAATGTGTTTGAAAAGCTTTGACTAACAAAACTGAGTTAAAAGATGAGGGTTAATCATGCATCCTTACAGCTTCTGAATCTGTACACGGTGTGAAATGTAGAAGTGGGGTTAGAATTAAAATATTCACTCGTTAGTCTGGAGGGAGGATCACATCCTGCAGGTTATCTTTAACTGTGATTCCATGTTTACCTGTTGGAGTTGTGTGAGCAGAGTGAACCGTTCGGTTGGTCTTCAGAGAAAGTTTAAAACCATTTTCCTCACCGGGTTTGGTTTATTTGTGCGTTGAAGGCTCAACGACTAAAAATTCTCATCACACATCGGAGTGTCATCACAACACGAGCGGAGCTGTTAACGCAGATATTTTTGGCAGTCAGACTGTAAAGGCAGGGTGTGATTCACTGGGAGGACGAGGGGATGTACTCCTCCTCCGGCACCCACCCTTGGTTTAATTATTCTTACCAGAATAAGACTGCATCTTCAACTACTGAGCAAATCTCAGATTTTTTTTTTTCCCCAGTCATTTTAAACTTTATTCATCGTTCTTCAGTCTGCTTTTGTTGTGTGCGGAGGTGTTGCTGTTTGAACAGGTGCTGTGCGTCCAGGTGGGGGACGGCTGTCTCTTACCCCCTCTGCTCTCGCTGTCTGCCGGCTTCACCTGGATTGGGCGGTTCATCTGGAAAGAGAGCGCGCTCGCTTTAAATACAGGTCAGAGGTTGCTGTGATCGACATAGAAAAAAAAACAAAGCACAAGAGGAAAAGAAAAAAAAAAAAGCAGGCAATGATTTGAATTTCAGTGTGGCATTTAATCAAATTTACTCCCTGCTATTTTTCAAATTGAACAGATTATCTCCATGTGTATTCTGGTTGCTGTAATCCTTCATGTAAATGCTATTTTGGAACAAAACAGGGGCATATTTGTGCACATACGAGTGTTTATTGTGAGTGCGGCCTGTGCTCCAGTCGCCTTTATTTGCACACTAATTTCTCTCGTCTCCTCTTGTTGGCCGGCTCCCCTCCAGCGCGCCGCGGCTGACACTGATATGTGCGATATTACATTTGCACTGTCATACAGTCTCTCTTCCTCTCTCTCTCTCTCTCTCTCTCTCTCGTCGCCACCTCCTCTCCCGAACCCGCCGGAATCGGCTCTTAATCCTGCCGTCTATCGTTCGCTCTCTCTCCCTATCACACAAAACCAGGAAAAGCACACACCCACGCGGGATTGGGGAAGTGATAAGATTAAGAACACTCGCCGGCTAATCTGGATTAAAGGCGCACACAGCATTAGAACAGTCAGAGATTCAGGGGCCTGACGGAGACGTGGAGACGGACTCGTGCGGGGCGAGAGAGGACGTGGAAAACAAAAGAATGATGGGAAAAAAAAAAACATGGAAAGAACTCACAACGTGTGAACACTTTAATAACCTTTTATATATATATATATATATATATATATATATATAAAATTCAGCCAAAGACAAGCTGCTGAAATGTATTACTTCTCTATTGTCCTCCTTATGTGCAACTGTGCACACATCAGTGCCTTGGCAGCTTGTCCTTCAAATGTATAGAGCATGAAAATGGTGAAAAGAGGTATTGAATGAAACGAAGAAAAGAATGAGCGAGCGAGGGCAGAGAGGGGAGAAGGGTGGGACTGAGGTGGGGGGAGGAAGGCAGCATATGGAGGGGAGGGGGAGGGGACGGAGGAGAGGAGTGGAGAGGTGAGAGCAACAGAGTGACACTCTGTTAACTGTGGCTTAATGAAGGTCTTAATTATGGAGCGGCTGACATTTCAGCCAGTCACTGATCCCGTGTCACTGATTGATCCGCTCTGATCGGTCACCAGGAGACGCCATCGATCGGTCGCACCGGCCGGCATGAACAAACACTCCGGCCCGCGCGTCGTCGTCACCGCCGAGCCGGAGCCGCCAGGTGACATACCGAAAAGCACCTGCCTTCTCGTCGAGCGCGCTCAATTGATTGCGCCAATTAATGGGATGATGGAGTAGATTGAGGAGCAAAGACTCAAAACCATCATCTAATCAGTCAGGCAAATGGAGGCCTGCTCCTGCAGGCGGTGAATAGTAATTTTAGTTTAAATTATAGGTAAAGTTTGGCGCTGCAGCGGCGATAACATCATGCTGATGAGGCCTGCATGCTGAGGCAGATGTACTCAGAGTGAAGCTCTCACAATTTCCACCAATGTTAGGATGACAGGATTCTTTCATTTTCTCCTGCCTGCTGTTTACCTTTTTTTTTTAATTATTTCTCATGATATTTGCACATTAGCAACACAAAGAGCAACACATACTTGCGGAGGTTACACACGGGAGAGATTTGACTTTGCTGGTATTTAAAAGGTTTTTAAGTATGTCAGCTCATTTTCTTACATCATTTCAATTAAAAGGATAACTTTACATAGCATGGAAAAGGTGCCTTTCACCAAATAATACCATGAAATATCAAAAATTACCATAAGAGCTTAGGTTTAAGGTCCATTTTGGGAAGCTTGTATAACATAGATTCACTTCTGATGTCCGCTACAGGTGAACTCCTTCATCTTTCAGCTTCACCTGTCATTATGTGGCACATCTGGCGCCGTCTCATCTCTCCTCTACGATTCACTACAACCATGGAAAGAAACTGCGGGATGAATCTGAAGTCCAAAGTTTTAGCCAGCATCACCACTGTTACTCGAAGTTTCCTGGACTCGAACCGTAGGTACAACCTGTCTCTTATCATACCGGATGTGTAACTGAAGGACAGTGAGATTGCAGTCCACGCAAAAGAACCTTCCTACAATTCAAGGCTCCTTAATAACGTCTGTCGGTGGACTTTTTCCACATGACACCCCAAAAAAAACAACAACAAAAAACCCACAATATTAAAGACAGCAGATTCAACACGGAATTGAAAATACACAACAGAATATTCAATAAATGGCACGGGGACAACAAGCTCTGAGACAAAGATCTCGCTCATATTTGCAGCTGATTTACTGAATGTATGTAATAACAAACCACACTGGGTTCAGCTTTCTGTAATCTTGTACATGTTCAGCTGCAGATATCTAATATTTCCAGGAGGTTTAGTTTAGAAACCTGGACCTTTTGTTTTATGAGGTGAGCAGTTTTGCTTCTTTTTATTTGACTGTGATCTGATTTTTCTGGGCTGGTCACCTTGTCTATATTAATACATAGATTGGTTTTATTTTATAGTTTAATTTACAATCAGCAGTGTATTTGATCCTACTCGTGTAGTGGTTTCTATTAATCATTTAAAAGAGGGTCAGCAGTGCTTGCACCTGACCTATCTATCTCTTCTAAGTGGATTTTTAGCATTATCACTACAAAAATGTCAGATGTAAGCAAATCAAACACAAAGCCGATGATCATGAATACATAATAGCTCATCGTTTACTGATCAGATCTGGTGATGGGAATAGTTTTCTTTTATCTAGAGCACAGAATGCAGGGTGAACGGGGTGTCCTCTATGGCCGGTATCACATTTTGTACTTGCTGTACATCTAAAAAGCAATACGCGCTGACAAATTCTCCCATAAAACCGGCAATAAAGCCCGACAGAATCATTTAAAAGAAGCATTAAAGATAATTCACCCCACACTTGAGTGAGGTAATCGGAGCTGATGTAAGAGACTGGTGGCTTCAGTTTATGTGGTCATGTTGATTCAGAGAATGCCTGAATGATGGTTATTAAAAAAAAAAAAAAAAAAAAATCCCCGTCCCTAGACCCATATGCTGCTGCAGTATAGACAAACAGTGAAGGCCGTGGTGGAGATAAGGAGAAGTACGGCAGATGGCTCAGGAGATTGGGGCTGGAATATATAAGAGGGGAAAACAGTGAGAAGTGGAGGCCATCAAGGCTGTGCCACTTCAGATTGGCTCGGCAACCAGCCCCGCCGCTCTGACGAAGGACGTGCTCACATGGCCATCGTCATGACAACCCCGACGACGACGACGACGACGATGATGATGATGAAGATGATGATGATGATGATGAGAACCCCACATCAGGTAAACAAGGTTGCCCGGAACAGCGTTGCCGGAGAGAGCGGGGTGAAAAACAAACGGGGAGGACAAAGGGTGCTTCTAGGTCAAGAGATAGAGGGATTAGAAGAGCGAGGGAGGGGTGGAGAAAGGGTGGGGGAGAGGAGGAGGAAAAAAAAAAAAATCAAAGACGACAAACAGGAGGAAGGAAAAGGAAGGGAAGATGGAGGGAGCGTTCGTGCCTGTTGAATGTTGACGCTGCCTCGAGAGCAGATGCAGAAGCAGGGAGAAAAATATCTCCCTCTAAGCCTCAACCACTAACGCACACTTTACAGTAATTTGCTCTTCCCTCCTCCTCCTCCTCCTCCTCCTCCTCCTGTTGCTCCCCTCCCCTCCCTTTTCTCTCTTAGGCTTGTTTACAAAAACAGTCCCATACTGAGCGCAGACAACACACAGGAAAAAACCTGCCTGATCAACAACCCATTTTACCTGTGTGTGTTTTTGCTATTTGATTTTTTTTTTTTTGTTCTGTTCACCCTCTCCTCCCTGAGCACTCTATCTTCAAACACACCGATATTATCCAACAGGGATGGGCAACTTTCATCACTGTGAGGGGCGCACAAATGTCATTTTCGCTGCCATTTGGCCAAATTCTGGTCAAGCACTTCTGTGGGAACAATATATGGGAATTAGAATTACCAGTTTCAGAAAACAATGCTTTTAATTCTGCAAATATTCCGAGAGTATTCTCATTGATATCTGATTCAGACTCGGATGAAAGGACCTTTTCTCCTCCCCTCACCTATGAAACCAATAATTCATGGGATCTTAGAAATGGAGCTTGTGGGCCCCAAATAATGAGTATGGGGGTTGGCGGCGACCCGCTACAGTTTATAGACAAGCATCCAGAGAGTGAAACGCACAATACTCCGTCGGCTCCCAACAGTCACAGCGACATGAGCACGCATCCACACATACTTAATCTTTTCTTTCTGTGATGCCGCGGGGGATTTCACCAGGGATTATGAGATATTAAATGCATAGATTATCCAATCAAATCACAGCTCGACCCTTTCGCCTTGATGCATGACCCTCCCCCCACCACCCCACAGAGGAGTGGCACTCGCTACCACACAAATGCATTTGTATCCGCTCCAGCAGTGGTTTTCAAAGTGTGGTGTGTGTCGCCCCTTGGGGGGGGGGCGGGGGGGCACCAGAGAACTTCGAGGTGGGGGTGCAACAACTGGAAAAGGAAACATAACAGTAATCATGTGGTTAGGAAGTGTGGTTGACACAGAATGCTTTTATTTCCAGCCTTTACAGTGAGCAGAGAGAGGGAGATAAGACTACTTAAAATTAGGATTTTCATAAGCCGGTTCTGATGCTGCAGTGTGTTATTTGCACAGATGTGCGAGCTAATGAATTTATGGGTGAAAGCCAAAGGAGGCAACATCAAGATAACTATTAATTTAGACGTTAGCACAGAAAATGCCAGCCGCCGCGTCATATAAGGAGGACTTATGCATCAAGACGGCAGGTAAACCTGGGATTAGAGTGTTCGACGGGGAGGCGGCAAAGCGTTTCATGTTCTCTGAGGTGGGCTTATCCGTTTTAAAATTTGCGCCACGGCAACATAAATGTGTTTTCCGACAGAGGGGCATTGAGCGTCCATGTGAGTAAAGCATATGGACGATGACATTTTTCTTGCCTTTCTATTATGAATCGCAAAGCAGATGATTATCTCTATACTTCCAGCTCGGCGGAGCCAGTGCTGTTTAAATCTCCAGACTGCTGTTGCCGCCGCCGCTGTTGCCGTGTGTGAGGGTGACACATTTATGCCGCCTGTTTTCTCTCCAATTTCAATCCATTCTACTTGTCTGCCCTAAAAAGCAGCCACTCTGAATGGTAAATATATCAGCGGAGACCATCACCCCGACTCTTTCAAGACCATTTACAGCGCGGAGGCAGAGCTGGAGGGGCGGAGAGAGGGGTGGGGGGCGGGGGGGGGGGGGGGGTGGGGGGGGGGGGGTGGGTTTGGTTAGGTTGGGGGGTGGGGGTAGTGGTGGTGGTGGGAGGGGGGGGCACAAAGACAATTTTCCATCCTCGCCTTCCCTCCGCTCCATCACACAGCGCTGGTCATTGCATCGTGCTGGTCGCCTAGCAACCTGGCATCCCTCGTCCCAGCCGTCTCCAGGCAACGAGACCTGCGACCGTAATCAACCTGCCACCTCCCCCCTCTTCCTCCTCCTCTTCCTCCTCCCTCCCCTCTGTTCCTATCCCGTCTCTGCTGCTTTTGCTCCCTCGCTTCTCCATCCACCACCTCCTCATCGCAGAATGCACTTACGCCGGAGACACACTTGTGAATTCACCCAGGGGGGAAAGGAAGTAACACAGGTGGAAATTGGTATATTCACAGACGACAACGAGGGGGGGGGGGGAAAAAAGAAGAAGAAGAAAAAGAAGCAAAGAATAAAGAGAAGGAGATTAATAGAGGCAAATGATTGTGCGCTCACACACAAAGAGTTGGAACAAAGGCAGAGACGGAATAGCAGATATACACAAGTACGGCCTGCTAATGTTTCCACACGCGGATGCACACACAGATGTGCATACACACACACACACACACACACACACACGCACATGAGCGAGCACACAAAGCAGAGAGAAACTCAACTCATCACCCCCCCCCCCCTCCCTTCCATTCCAGCCAGTCACTAAATCAATCAAACACAAAGAGACTGACAGCACAACGTCTGTACAGTTCAATAATATTTAATCAATGCCCCGGTCTTAAGTGTCAGAGCTGCTTCTCGGTGTCAGAGCCGCTTCCCTGTGTTGTCTCCTGCTCTTACAGGGTTCACTAGTCCGTCCAGCTTTAAGGCGAAGCTGACAGCTCTCAGGGCTGACGCTCAGCCGTTTTGTCAGACAGCCAACAAAAATCCTTCAAAGTGAAGAAACTGAATATCAAAGAGTAAATTTCTAACAACACTTGGGTTGACTTCCAATTGTTTTGTCTCTTCTGACTGTTAAATATTCATGTCAAGTGTTGTTTGACTCGATTCAGTAGAGCAGAGAGGGGAAAGAACTGAATCACGGGCACATTTCGGTGTGTGTGTGTGTGTGTGTGTGTGTGTGAGTACAGAGGGGGGGAGGCCGTGTCCCACATTTCGCATTACAGTTTACACGCATTAAAAACCACCACGGTTTTGTGTATTTGCCTGCTCATTAGGTAATCGGTGCCGCACCAAAGTTCAAAGTGCCTAATGAGTTCTCAGACAACAGTTTCCTTCTTTTTTTTTTAGTGAGTTCGTCTCCTCTACACCCTCAATCCCTACCAACCCCCACCAAAATAAAAAAAAAAACAGGCAATTTCTCAGTAACAGATGTCTGTGTTTAAGCTGATAAACACACTGCCTCAGTGCACCTCCACCCTCTCTGCCACCCACCGTTCATTATATCAAACTTTCATTCATTTCTCTCTCTCCCCCCCTCCCCCAAACCAAATCATTATTGCCCCCCTTCTCCATTTATCCAATTCCTCTGTAGTTCACACCCATTTACCACCTCCGTAAATCCAATCTGCATCCATCATTACAGTCGTCCCTGAGTGACGTACAGAGGACGGGCCCTTTTCTCTTCTTCTTTTTGTCAGTCACCGCAGCCCGTCCTGCACCATCCCCACGGCACATTCATATGCATGCGTATGTAAATGAACGGACGCATGAATGCACACTTAACTCCAGATAGATTCATCAAGTGAGCACATTCGCTCCGAGGCGCGCTAATTGCGATCATCACCATCCACGCGACTGGCTGACATCAAGATATAGGTTACATACGGAGGCGAGGCTTTGTCTGCTCACTGTCAGGGAAGCGAGGGGACATGTCGAGAGTCACGTGCTCGTGTCCATGTCATAACATCACCGTGGAACAAACCCAAGCACTGATTTTTTTTTTTTTTTTTTTTTGGTCTCTTTTTTCTCTCGCTCTCTCCAGTCATTTACTTCAGGCTGCATGAGTGTGCAGTGCTAACAGGTATATGAGAAATCGCTCACATCTCCCCCCCACCCCTTGCAATCGTTCACAGTCCATGTGTGTCTCCAGCAGGATGTTTGCTCAAACATTAAGGGCACAAATTACAACATTCTGCTCAACTACTTCCCATCTCATATCCTGCATGCGTAAAAAGCCTCAGCTATATTTAGCATATGCCTTTTTTTTTTTCTTTCTTCAGACTATTGATAAAACCCCTCTGTCTGCTCCGTCTGAGTCCTTATGTCTGAGTAAATGTCAGGCTTAGTCAGATGTTCCTCTCAAAAGCGGGCTCTTTCCTCTGGTACTGCAGCTTAAACACAGAAGGCCTCGCAGCACAGATTTCACTCTCGCGCGCACACACACACACACACACACACACACACACACACACACACACACACACACACACACACACAGCAGATAGTGAATGAAGAAACCTGAGAGGAGCTCATAATAAACTCTGCAAACTTCCACCCATCCATATCTTTGGATGTGTACTCTCCACGGAAACACACACACACTAAAGCAAACAGACACACACACACACACACATACACTCACTCACACACACACACACACACACACACCCTTCATTAAACTGTGTTAGAGCGAACACCTGCCCTCCCTTCCCCCGTTGCACATGCAAATATTCACACAAACACAGCTACTTTCCCACTTGGGGACACGGTCTCACTATTAAAGTCACATATTATTATAATTATTAATTTCAGATATTAGATTTTAAATGAACAGTGAGGCATTGTTTCATTTTAAGTGTTGATGAGCTGTAATATATTTTGTGACTACGGAAGCAGATATGAGCTTCAGGACTGCCGTCGACAATTTGTTTTCCTCTTGGATTAAAGGGGAAGCGATTTTAAATAGATGCACTAATTCACTTTCCTGTCAAATCCGATGCGAAGATCAATATCGTTTTGTGGAGAATATATGAAGTGCAGCTGACAGCTGGTTATCTTAGTTTGACGTAAGACGCTGAAAACAGGAGACAACATGTTAATCTGTGAGCTGCAAAAGTGTTGGTAGGCAGAATTTGCGACCTCAGCGCAGAGTTACACAGTTTCCTTGCGTTTCTCGTCTTTTTTTAGTCTTTAATAACTTCTGAGGGAATGGCTGTATTCAGTTCTTGAGCTGCTGAGTGCTTTACAATCATCCACAGTCAGTAGGCGATCCCTAATATACTCCTTTCCCCGTGTAGCACAGGATCAGGTTTTGAAACTATCTGAAAAAAAAGGAGACAGAAAAGTTTTTCTTTGGATCTTTCTGTACGCCAGCCCCCAAACACATATTGGAACCTTCAGCTGTCCTGTTCTGTGTGATGCTGTTTTACTGAGCCACAAATGCTCAGCTTATGTGTTGCTCAGAACCCTGAGCCTTCACCAAACCTGCTCTATACATGATATAAAATGAAGATTTAAGACCAGCTTTTGTCATTTTCAGGTTGGAAACAGAGTGTACTCAGTTATGTCAGCCTGCTGCTGTCTGCAGCCTCGTGGTATTGATCCCCGCACGCAATTCCCTACAGTCTTTCAGGTAAGAATACTTTTTGATTTTTCAGACTTTTACTATTATCCTCAGATGATTAGCTTAAAGTTACGACTATGCAAAATTTTCGGTTAGAAATGACGTCAATCACCAACCAGATGTGAAGAAACAACAGTCGGAAACGCTGCCTCAAAGATTTGTCTACCAGAGCAGCTGCCGACATTCCAGCGTTGCAATACCACTGACTACCACAAGGTGGTGTCGAGAGTCACTCATGTGTCTGTCTGTGCTCAAAGATAAAGAGAGAAGCAGCAGGTGTGGACACAGAGATAACCTGAGATTATTTTCTGTCAAACGTCACGACGGAACTATGTGACTGCTGATAGGATCGATCAACAACAACTAACAACCAATAGAAATGCAACAGGAAATGACACCAAAACAAATGGCTGATGGACTCATTCCACACTGGAACCTATTCCGAAATCCAAATAAACTTTATGATCATAAAGGCCTAAAAGAACAGGAGAAATGCACATTTGGAATCAATAAGAAAACTATTTCTATTTTTCTTCTTAACAAATTACTTTAAAATGAAAATGCGTTTTCATAATAGTTGTCATTCAGCTTTGATCCTTTTCTTTTCAATAATACTTTGAGCTGATTGCCCGTCTGGTTTATTTGCTGGAGCTGAATGACAGGTTCAGTTTTTGAGGCTGCCTTGTAAAAAAAAAAAAAGCCTTCATTTAACGGCGCATAATGGGAACGTTATTGTCTGTACGAGCCACACAACAGCTGACCGGGGCCGACAAATGGCCCGAGACAGAGCAGAGATGAAGCGATAAGAACGGAGGGGACAAGAGTACAAGATGTCCAAGGAGGACAGAATGAGTGCAGCTCAGGAGGAGAATCTTTTCTCTCTCAGACCTCCATTTCCACACTCACAGTGAATCTGCTTTAATGCTCTTGCCTTTCTCTTCCTCCCCCCCCCCCCTTCTCCCACTGTCTCCCTCCCAACTCGGCCATTCTCTCACTTTCTTTCCGGGCTTTGAGCTGAATGTGCTTTTGACATTCTCCGTCCCCCTCTCACTCGGAGACGGACTCTCTCACCTGAAATTAAACACAGGGCCAGGTGCCACTCTGATACAACCATCTGCTCGCCCCTTCCTGACTTCTTTCTCTTTCCCTCTTTTTCCTTCTTTCTTCCATTTCATTGTTAGCATGGAGGAAAAAAAAAATCTGTATAATGGCAAGGTTAAAAAAGAAAAGGTATGTTGGGCCCTTTTTTTTTTTTTTTTTTTGCCCGAAAAGAGAAAGTGCTACACAAAAAAAAAAGAGTGTTAATGACATCTTTCAGCTATTTCTACATTCAGGTGTGCTTTCATTTAAGCTCTCTCTTCGGTCCTGTAATTGCTATCATGTTATTTCCTTTGTATCACCCTGGCCATGAGATGCCAAAGTTAATTATTCTTTGGCAGTGCAGGTGCAATTAGATGACAATTACACCACAGCTGGTGGCAGGGGTGGGAAGCGGATCTTGTCCGTGTGGGCGTGCACGGAGCTAATAAGATGGTTTTTGTTCTTTTTTTTTTTTTTTTATCCCTTTTCTCTTGGTGAGGGTGGAGGGTGGGGGGGGGGTGGGGGGGGGGGGGGGGTGGGGGGGTTGGTGGGGGCAGGGAAGGACTGGCTGAACACGGGAGGGTTTAGCTTGTTCCATACGGCTTAGAGGTAAGAGGTTGTGAGGTGGAGAGCCGCTGGAGTACGGACACGAGGGAGGGTGGGGAGGGGAGGGGAGGGGAGGGGAGCACGCCGGGCCCTGTACTGATCTCCTACGGGAGGTCGGAGGGGTCACGATACTGTCACGCTAACAATGGGATTTCTTCTAATGCCAGCGTGCTCCCTCAGACTGTGTCAGTAACCCCCGGCCGGTGTTTTAAAGCTTGAACTGTTGGTCTTGTTGACGGAAACAATTACAGAGTCACGTGCCGAGCGAACGCTCGACGTAGGCTGAGCTTTGAAAATGTGACATCTGGTCTCTGTGCGCTTTACAGAAGCAAGAGTAGAGAGTGAGTCAGTTTCTGTCCCCGAAGGAACAATCCACACTAATTTACTCCTGCAGATCGTCATTTGATTTTGTTGAAACATTTTTTTCCATGAACTTAATGATACACATCTGTTTCCAAGCAGTGAGAAAGAGCATACATGTACAGAGCTTCGTTGCCAACAGAATGTGTTTGATAGATTCTTTTCCTCTTGTCTTTGCTGCGTTCTTATTTATTGAATGTCAGTTAAAAAAAAAAATGCAGGCTAAGGTTGTACAAGCTGCTCGTGGGGCGAAAAGACCAACAAAAAGAGTGATTTTAAGCAAAAAGCATATGCTTGCACAATAAAACAGGAAAAGAAGGTGGTGCTGGGAAACAACAGAGGGCACCAATCCAATCAAGGTGTTGTTCTTCTATCTTCTAATAGCATTTTAATGTGAACAGAAGCAAAGCAAGACTTCTCAACGATTTTCTACCAATATTAAGTCTGTGAAGGCAAAATATGAAACTCAAATATATTGAGTTTGCTATAATATGAAGTAAAAAGAAAACTATTGATTAGTTGATATACCATCAATCATCTCGGTGTAAAAAAAATATACGTTGGAGCTCACCAGTGAGATTAAGTGGATTATTTTTTTTTAGTTTGGGATTTTCAATTGGAAAGAAACAAGCCATTCGGCAACATAATTTTTCAAACGGTGAGTTTAGAGGCCCTTTTTTTTCCCTTTTGTTTTGCTTCAAGCCTAAAACAATGATTCTTGGTTTCAGCCCTGCTTCTTCTGTTGTCTCTTAAAATGAAGAAAAAAAAAAAAAACTACAGTCATGAACTGTCATTCAGGCGAAGGGGGAAAAAAAGAAGTGAATGATGTAGATTTCAACAAAAATAACAAAAAGGAAACAGGGGTAAAGCCTTGTTAGTAAAAGAGGAAGCAGCGGCAAGTCTGGGAGCACACTCTGTCTTAGTAATTCCTTGCCTTGTCGCCTTGTCTCCCATATAGCTGGTTATTATAGAGACGCGGCTGTCATGTCATATTTAGCTCTGGAAATGTCATTTGGCAGCACACCTGCTGCCTGGCTATGCTAATAAAGCTAGGTTTAACTTTGATTAGAATTCAGAGGGAGAGATGGACAGAAAGAGAGAGAGAGAGAGAGAGAGAGAGAGAGAGAGAGAGAGAGAGAGAGAGAGAGAGAGAGAGAGAGAGAGAGAGAGAGAGAGAGAGAGACGGAAACAGAAAGGAAGGGAAACATCAAAGAGAATAAGAAGTGGCAAAGTCACTCCGGCAGCGAGCCTCATAGCTGTCTCTTCCGACCCGTGACATGTAGCGAGATGACTCATGCCTTAAGTGGATGTATATGTCTGGATGCATCACATATGAAACATAAGAGGGAGAGCAGCCTCTGACCTTTATTGGTGCATATCAGCTAAAGGGGGAAGTCAACCCTGCACGTCAAACTTGGTTAATTTTCCTGTGTCACTGTGTGTGTGTGTGTGTGTGTGTGTGTGTGTGTGTGTGTGTGTTCAGATCGCCTCGCCTGCCAGTTACTCTGTTCCTTTTGTGCGTATAAATATATTTATATAGATGGAAGCCACCAAAGGAGGAGGAAAAACAAAAGGACGACCACACACTCACCCCTGGTAGTGTCTTCTGCTCGTGCAGCGCGTTCTGGGCTTTGAGGGCAGACTCACGTGCACAGTATGTCAGGAAGGCACATCCTGCAGACAAACGTTTGGATTTTTATTGCCGCGGTCATATGCTTTATATAACATCAGATTTGACAGCGTCATGTTATCGCATCTCCCCCGGAGGTCCTGCAGACAGAAACATTACTGCCCTATTATGAAAGTGCCATGTGATATATGTGTGCCTGTTCTCCCGAAATGATGCAGACTGACAACAATTGTGGGTCTGCTTGTGTTTAGATTTCCCCTTAATGCGGCCCAGGGCCTGAAAATCACAAGCAAATGAAAATGGAAACAATGAACACCTGCCATTTCTGTGGAGTGGCTCAAATGATGTATGGGATTATTAAAACATAATATCTGCGGACTCCACAGACACGAGCAGTCTGAATGAGTATTTAATATCACGCTGTTCTAGCAAAATGTATGCAGTCCCACATAATAGAGAAAGGCCTTCATTAACCTTTAGGGCTACCACAAATCATGAATATGTAAATATATGCAGAAGAGGTGTTATAGGTGTTAGCGGGCTGATACCACCTGGCCCATACGTCTCCCAAATGACTGATGGTTTATGTGGATTTATAAAGGCCTTTGTTTTGCTGCGCTCAGATTTGCATTAGAAATGACAGTAAGGATCATTGTTTAGCTGAGATCACTTTCTCCAGCTCCGGTCCATCTGTCAAGCGGGATCCGGAGCGTTGCTGAGATGCCTCTTCCAAAAATACGGGAGGCCCGCCTTCGCCACGTGACGGAGGCTGGTGGCGGTGGGTGGTAACCCACACTTTCAAACTGATTGATATCGCCACAGGAAAGCAATTATTGACTGACAAAATACTCTTTTCTAAGATTGATCTCACACATCCACCTTCCTGTTGATGATCATTTGGAAACACGGAGAGCTCCGAGCAACAATTCCAACTGTAAAAATAGTGCCGCTGAATCCCTGCTAATATTATTACAGTCCAGGCTGGATAATCTGACCAACATGTTATTGCTTACTTGGATTAGTCTGAATAAATTTGTCTGTCGAGCACAAACATTGAGGAAAAACTTCTAAATCTACGACGCAGCATTGTGGATTAAGTTCGCTCTCCATTTTGCTCGACAACATTGCTGCTGTTTCTAAACCCTCCATTGCTGGTGTACAAGTTAGCAATTTCCACAGAAGACTGATTCAGGTATATAAAAGTTGATTGGTTTTTAATCTAATGCTTGTTTGTGGAAAAAAAAAAAAAAAAACCCTTCGTATTTGACCTTGTAATTACTCCGGGTGCTAAATCTAAATCTAACGTCCTATCAAACGAAGAGTCACCGAGCCAAAACACAATTAGTGCATCTTATTGATGCATGTATCTAAATGATAGCAGAAGCAGCTGTTTCTGTTTTAAAAACATACACATGATATACTCAATAAGTTGTTTATAGTGGATTTCTTTGTCAATAACACACTGCACAGGACAGTATATGTATAGGAAAGGGGACTGAACCTCTTCTGGTGAATATTTTAACTCAAAACAGTCGAATATGTGTGGTTTTGTTCAGTTTTATGCCACTTTGCAATCGATATGCTTGCATAGGTGATGTAGTTGTGTATGTTCAAGCTGACTCCAATTACTGTAGAGTGCATTAAACCCCCCCCCCCCCCCCCCCCCCCCCAACCGAGAGTGAAATGTTTAATTCACCACATTTTTAAGTGAGTGCCCTTTAATGAAAACGTAAAGCGGGATCAGCCCCGTGACAGTATCTTTTCTTAACATCTTTCATTATGGATTATTTTCTTAGGGGGGGAGACACCATCTATAACCAGCCAACAGACCACCAACCGTGCATCAGATTACCTCTTTAAGTCGAGGGTACATTGGGTGTTTGGTCCCGTGGGGGTCTTTAAGGATGTTTCAAAGTGACATCAGCTCAATGAGAAGCTACTTAACCTCACTCATATTTACTGGAAATTCAATCAACCGCTGGAGGAGACGGCGGAGAAACTGCTGGGATTACAAGCTTTCCTGTCCCCACTTCTATCCCGTCAACATCACACACACACATTAAAAATCAACATCATCCCTCCCCCACCACATGCTGGGCTTTCTGAGATTTCCCGGCCCTTACCTTTGTGCATCCCCGTGTATTTGTCCTTTATCACTGTCAGCTCATAGATCTTGCCAAACTGCTCAAAGATGGGCTTCAGATCCTTCTCCTCCAGGTTTCGGGGTATCTGCCCGATGAAGAGCTTGATTGCGTCAGGCTCCTTCATTGAGAAGTCTGGAGAGGAATAATAACACACACACACACACACACACACACATATACAGAGAGAGAGTGGAGGCGGTCAGGAGGAGCAGACAGGAGCCTGCGGGGCTTAAATTCACACTGCACAGGAGGTGCAAACAGGAGGCCGGGGATGGAGGTGCAGATGGGAGCGTTCAGTGGGAATGGGAGGCTGAAAATGATTCTTTCTGCTCCCTTAGAGATGTAGTCGTGCAAACACTACAGTCAATTTCAGCGGTGAGTGACACATTCATCACAGCGAAGCACATCTCAGTGGGTACACAACATAGATCACTGTATAGACCGGTGCATATATGGATTAAAACATTTGGAAAGTGTAGAATTGTAGAAAAACATAACAAGAAAGCTGCAAGTGACATTTGTGATGTAATGTTATGTAGTCACACATTTTTTTTAACACCATTAAATATTCTAAATATTCAATTTTCTTGAGCAAATCATTCAATTTAAGTATAATAATGAGTAAAAATCGCAGTAATAATCTAATAACTTTTACATTTTCTGGCGTCACATGGACATTTGGAGTCAGTAGACCTGGTCACGCCCACAAGAAGATAAGCGATGCTGTCCGTCCCTGGCGTCTAAACGGGGACGAAAATGCATGCGACGCCGTAGTAAATGATAGTAAACACAGCGGATCGGTGTGGAGGCCGCCTAATGTTCCAGAAACATGACAGCCAGCCTGTCAACACAGCTGGAGACAGCTGCGCTCTTTGTCAAGGCAAAACAGCGACCTGGACGTCATGTTACACGAATCAGAGAGCACGGAGAAGACGGCACGAAACTACAAACAATCACACCTCTTCAGAAGGAAATGAGACAGAAATAAAAGAGAAAAAAGGAAAAATACCTGTGGTGCTGGTCGTGGCAGAGAATCGGCGTGATCAGATGATTGCCTTTCTTCTTCCCCTTCGCTTTTTTTTTTCCTCTCTTCTTCTCCTTCTTCTTCTACTTATTAAAGCTCAGTCAGTCAGTTCATTTGTCTTTGATTCCTGTAACAAGTTCAGGCCTGCACGCCCCCTAAAACAACACAAGTCTCATCCAGCGACGGTCCTTTTATTCGGCATGAGCGGGCTTTTTTCTCTAGATCTGCTTCTTGTTTTTTTTTTTTTTTTCCTCCGTGCTTTTTTCCCTGACAGATGCTCCGATTTTTTTTCTCTCTCTCGCTCTCTCCTCTTCAAATAAATCTGCTATAAAAAAAAAATAAAATAAACAAATCTCTTACTGGTTAAATAGAGTGTTGTGACAGAGGAATATTCAGGCTTCCTTCAGTAGACCGGAGGGAATTGGCAGTCTGGTTGGCTGTCCTCTCCTCTCCTCTCCTTTCCCTTCCCTCTGCCTGCGTGTGTGTGCGTGTGTGAGTGTGAGTGTGTGTGTGTGTGTGTCTGTACTCCTTTGACGTCGTAAGCCGGTGTCTCCCTCCCTGTCCATCTCAGCTCCATCCCTCCCCTGGGCTGTATGAGCCGTGATGTCTGCCGCCGGGGAGCGTCGCCAAAGTCTCATCCCTGTGACAGCCGCAGAAAAAAAAAAAAAAAAAAAAAAAACACCAGGAAGGGAAGGAGGAAAGCAGGAAGCCACACTCACCGATGATATACTGTTTATTGATTGATTTATTAAAAAAATATATATATTCCCACATTGTCCCAAACACTTCCCATTCAGATTATTCCAATGGTTTTGAATTGTCAGTACTCCTGTCCGCCACTTGTTGGAGCTCTACCAAGCAAATTGTAAAAATTTTAAAAATATATAGCTTTTTTTTTCAATACATTTCTCAAGAAATGCGGACACGACAACAACAAAACACAACACTGAGACCCGAGCTGAGATATCATGGCCCCGTTTCCACCTGGCATTAAAATGCATGTCAGGTGATCGGGGCACAGACTCGGAAGCGTTTCCAGTTGTCTGTATCAGGCGTGTCAGGTGAGCTGCTCAGATCCACTGCTCGATCTGGGTGTAGTTCAAAGAATCCACTATTTTTTAAAGAGTAAGCTCTGGATTCAGAAAGTATTCAGAGACAGCTACAATATCAGGCTGTATGTCAACTCATCTCCGTGTTAGTCTTTCCCTATATCCTGTCACCTCTAAATACATATGGCAAAAATTTCTTAAGAAAAAGGTTTTTTTTTTCTTATCTTTGGTTAACTACAGCACCTCAGCAATTAATGCTTAAAGGCCTGCATAAGCTATTTTTTTCTGACTTGGCTGTCTGTCAGTGATGAATGAAGGTCTATTCATATTTTATTCATACCCATTTATCCTGAGATGCTGAAGCTTCTCCCTGAACCGTCAATGAGTCAGTCCACATAATGCATACATGTCGACAGAGAAATCTTTATCCAGCGACAGCTTGTTGCACGGCGATCTTTCACTGTTATCTTGTAGTTCTTCAAATTTCATCAACTGCAATATGACTCACATCCTAATACATGTCAGGTAAATGAAAGACAATAAGACACTTGGGTGGAGATTTCACTTTTTGAAGTCTAACTTTGACATTTGAAATGGCGGAAAAATCTCAAAAATTGTCTCCCTGGAAAAAAAAAGGTGGTGTTACTGAAATAAGTGAATGAGTAATATGAAAGTGTAAAATGGAAATCCGCACAAAACGTTCAAATAGTTGAACTCACATCAGCACCCCCCGCCCCCCCCCAAAAAAACAAAACAAATACATGCATAGCAACCAGCAGTTGCATATCAGCAAGAAGTGGTATTTATTCATCATAATGCCCGAAGAATCACATTTCCTCCTCGTTCAATAGTGATTCAGCCTCTTTTAACTGACATTTAGCTTTAACTGGAGTGAGGAAACACACCAATTGTTATGGATTACATGTAATGTCATGAGTGGTGCTGAGCTATAAAAAGGACCATAATGCATTTCCAAGAGTTTCTAGGCAAAGCAATGAAATCTGGCCTTCCAGGAACCATATGAGAACAATGAGAACTACATTTTTGCATAAATTGTGGTGTAGTTTGCTGCACATGTATATACTGACAACCACATTTTTTGTGTTAAAAATTCAGGTGGAGTTAATGTTGTTTTTGCTATTTGTATTGCCAGACAAAAGCCCAACTTAATACTGAAAGACAGCCTGTCGTGGTTTTAGATGAAAGCGCATGGGTAATAACTTCCTGCATGCTATCTTTAAAGTGATTAAAAGAGGAAAATGTGTATTTGAGTTGCAAGCCCATGTAAGTGTTGCACAATTATTTGAAATTTGCATGAGGTAATGCCAAGGTAACCATCAAATCCCTGCTGTGATCCTTCTGTTGGTTGTGCCTGGTGACCAAAAGATGTTAAAAAAAATGACTTGCCTTGATCCAAACCCTACCAAGAAATTAATTAAGGGCTCAATGTGTAGCATATATACACCTGTGCTGTTTAGAGCTTTGCATTACTAACACACAAGACGTAAAGACCTGCTAAAGCATGCACTTTGAAGGAGCAGGCAGAGCCAGAGCGCATGCTTCATAATTTATGAAGGCAAAAACAGGAAAACGAAGATGGCAGCAGGTGTGTGCTCGAATTGATTTTTTATTTATTTATTTGTTTCTTCTTTTTTCACGAGGACGGCAACATGCAGTCAGTCCCTGACATCAAGCGCTGCAAATCCGCCTTTTGTTCTCTCGGTGGAGCTGGCCGCGGTCCTGAAATCTATCCGCTCATGACACTTTATCAGGGAGACGGCATCGCCCCGACCGAGTGCAGAATAAAATGCGTGATTAGTATTAGCAGCGGTGCGGTGGAGCTGTAAAGAGCAGGAGCCCGCACGCCCTCTGAGAAATCTGGGCAGCATGTAAACAATGGAGCCACATGACAGCAGGGCTGCACACACCCGACATGCGCACACGGCCGCACTTCAAAGCAGTCACGATCTGGGTACAGTTTATTCCGAGGGAAGAAAAAAAAAAAAAAAAAACAACCTCTGGACGCACGTCTCTCCGTGGCCGTGTCATTAGTGGGTTGTTTTGTTTTTTTGTTTCAATATTTCCCAACAGCAGAACATCTCTGCCCGGCTCGCCTCGCCCGTTAAGACTACCATCTGCCACCAGCCGCTAAATCCTATCCGCCTGCCTTCCGCCCTTCAATCCCTCCATAAGCCCGGCAGTGCAGGCGTGGCAGAGGCGCGCTTCAGCTGCCGTCGATCAGGTGCAGATGGATGATATATAGAGACGCTGTTTATGAAAACGTGATTTCACTCATTTTGACAATGGATGCCTTTTTTTTTATTATTATTTATTTACCCCCTCCACCATGAGAACATCCAGTGACAGGCTGCACTGGAGTATGGAGCCAGTAGAGGCGCTTCAGCCGCTGCTGTTGCTCTAAATAAATATAAATGACACTGAGTGAGCTCTCACGTTTTCAACAACTGCATAATCAAGTCAAAACATGACCGAATGACAAGGAGAAATACTCTATTAAAACAGCCCTTTTAAAACATGCAGTGGTGATCTTTAAATAACAATGAAGTCCTTCTGAATGACATATTCATCTGAAACATTCCATATACTCTCACAAAGGCCAATATATTTTAGAGATCGGATGTGTAATTGATTGTAATACTTTTAATTACTCCAAATGACAAGGACAGCGAGCTTTCATGTCAACTGCGAAAACATTTTGAGAAAGTCACAGGCAAAAACCATAAGCATCAAAAAGACAAATGCTTATTTTAAATGACTGATGATTAAATGTATGAAAATTATATTTTTAGATTACAGATATGCCAACGATAAACACTTTTCTTTTAAGAACTTCTGTAACTGTGAATGTGCCAGGAACCATGTTTGTAGAAATCATTTACTACTAACAACTGGCCACAACAAAAGAAAGAAACGGGTTCTGCATGAGGTCAGTTGCAACACACTGAAAATAAACAGACAGCAAAGGCATTTTTTTTGTTATTTTATTTTCATGGGAACAATCAAATTTTATTTCACACCCATGTGCTCGAAATGGAAATACATAAAGGAGACGTTTGCATTACCCAGGTTAGTTAAAAGCAGCGTGAAGAGGAGGAGGAGGGGAATATGTTTAACAAGTTATTAATAATCCTGGCTGTACTTACTCACAGGGGCCTCTTTGTGCAACCTTGCTGCTCTCCTGAGCTTCCTCCTCACACACACACACACACACACACAGAAGAGGAAGAAGAAGGGGGGGGGGGGGGGAAGGAAAAAAAAAACTATTTCAAACAGTATTCTTTCCCATCCTCGTATTGATTGTTTGGCTTTCTTGCTGGTGGCACTTAGTTTCTGATGTATTAAACTGCAGCTTACCGGGATTCTGCGGCGCGCAGCATCCAGAGGAGCCTGAAGGGCCATTAGCGGGAGCCGGGAACCAGGTTTCCATCACACCAGACACACGGATCCCTGGCGAGAAAAACACAGGAGGAGGGGAGGAGATGAGACACGACGCAGGTTGATCATCGAGGTGAAACTTCAGCCGGACGCGATGGCGCGCGCGCGCGCGGGGGGGAGAAACGCGCCGGTTAACCTGAGCAAGTAATGTAGGGATTTTTTACATTCTGATGTTACAACTGACGATCCTCTAACAAAACATCAGCCCGATGAAGTGATGAAGTGAAAGAGGAAAGATTTGCTGACATCTGGCGACGAAAGGATCACCTGAACTACTTTCCAAAGGCGCGCGCTTTTGTTTGCTTTCCGTCAGCGCGCGAAAACGATCCTCATAAACGCCTATTCTGACAACATTCGCGCTTTTTTACGACATGTTTTAAACGTTAAACACACGCCAAAGTCCACGCGCGTTTCCCAGAAGCATATTATATAGTTTGTTAAAGTTCTAACCAAGAGGATCAGTGAGACCTCATCGATAGTGGCATTACAGAAAAAGAAACAACCAAGTGTGGAGATGAAAATCAGTTATTTAAATTGAAATCAACCACGAGAACAGAAGGTTTACGGAGCGTAACTTCATTAATGATGGTTTCTGAAGCTGACTTTAGCGCTCAGTCTCCTCTATTCATCTCATCAGCAGACATGAAGTCTGCTTGACCTCAATCACTTTGGCCTTTTTCCACTAAAGACAGTGGTGGTTTGATCCCTCCACTGGAAACATGTTTACATTTTAACCACATTAGTTTACCAATTACTAGATTTCCGAAACTACCATTTAAAAGATTAAAAGTTTGGAGGAAAAAATTTAAAATGAGCAACGTTAAACTATCCCACCTTGACTTAATTAAACAATAAATATTGCCAGAAAAATAAACAAACTGCAGTATTGAGCAAACAACAGTTGTTGACATAGATCCATTTAATTTTAGGTGACTTGATTACAACGTAAACAGAGCAAGAACCAGTTGGGTCTTTTAAATAGACCGACTTCAGAAAATCTATGAAGTTGAAGATCAGTGAATCGAACATGAAATGTTGAAATACACGAGCTCCGTACGAACATGATTCCATGAGATGCATTTATTTACGATCTTAAAAGTTTAAAATGCATCAATTCCAAAAAAGTCTAATGGAAGTTGTAATAAATGGACGACGGCAAAGCGTGCGATTTGTTCAAATGAAAACAAACCTACTGAAATGCTCCAGTGTATTTCCTCTTACTTGAGAAGAACATCAGTTTGAAAATGTTTTTAAGATGTGTTCACATCTCTTTTGAACCTCGGATAAAGCTGAAACTGGTGATCAAGTTTTTACATTTTATCAAAAATTAGACAACTACGATAATTTCAGGTTAAATTCACAAAATCTACACGCAGTAAATCCAACAATGTCACCTATGTTTTTTGTTTGTTTTTTTTTGGCCGGGAGTCGTTAACTTTTCTGAACGTTAGAGCTACTGGCTGAAATCTCCATGAACGATTCGGAAACCAAATCCTGTTTTTACTGACTGCTGTTTTCGAGCATGCCTTTTGGAGCTACCCACTGGCTACCTTCCGGTTTTGGGTTAATCTTTCTGCTGATCACTAACTTGAGGCCGGCGGTGCTTCGGTGGAAGAGACCACAGGAAAAAGGAACAACACATTTTTTTCAAACTCAGATTTTTATTAATCAGAACAAGTAAATAAAACTGAAGACGATTATCTTCATCCCCTCCAGAAGTCGGCGTCGGCGTTGGATGGCTGGGAGAAAAAAGAAAACCAAAAAAAAAAAACAAAAAACCCTTGCGCCTCCAGACTGGAGAGGCGCTCTGCTTCTGGGAGCTTAACGAGATGTAAAACTACGGCTGACGGGATCCGGCGCAAAAGTGGAGAAAGCGTCGCTTCACAAATAAAACATTCGCAGCAGGAACAGTGAATAATGATTTCCCTGGAATATGTTAAATTCTGCCGTTTCAGAGACGGAAATGTGAGAGCATCAACTACTGAGAGCTACTGGGAGAGAGCCGGAGCTGAGGAGAAGCAGTGAAAACTGCTCGCCCCGATACAAAATAACAGCAGGAAAAAATGCCCCCCGACTACAATCTTATATTACTGTCTTAGCCAAAAATAACCACCATCTGATTCAATGTTGGGGAAAAAAATAGCCTGTAACTGGGTGACTTACACTTGACTGCATGCACACACGCAGACCGTGCACACACACACTCTGACCTTTAGCAAAATGACTCAACTACATGTTTTATGTAAAGCTTCTTGTTGGAGCCAAAATTAATAATCATAAAAAAAAACTAACCCAAAGAGTGAATTATATATATATATATCCACCTCTTAATTTCTTGAATCTTCAGTCTTCACTCCTCAGCTCAGCTCAGCTCAGCAGCCCGCTCAGAGCCTCCGTCTTGTCTCCATCTCCTCCCAACGGCCTTTTCTCTTCTTTACATTTAGGGTTTCCTTCGAGCAGCTTCTCCCGCTGCTGTCAATACTTCTTCAGTTCCTTGATCTCTCATCGCCCTAATCCATCATCTGCACTTTTATCCTCCCGTACTTTCAGCTTTCAGGAGGTTTTTTTTAATTTATTTTAGAGCCGGGTGTGGAGCTCAGCACTAGCCAGCGGTCTGCCCCTTCCTTCGGGAGCTGGGCGGTCAGTACCGCGGGGGGAGGAAGGGTCTTTTCTGGGGGAACATTGGCCCGCCTCCTCTGGGACCCGGCGGTCCTGGACGCTTGCCTCTCAGCCTGGGCTCGGGTCCGGGGAACCGGGCGAAGGGCGGCCGCGGGGGCCCCCTGGGCTGCGGGGGGAGCATGTTGTGGGGGGGCCGGTGCGGAGGCCGCAGGCCGGGCTGGCGCATGTCCTGACGGGGCGGCGGGGGCGGCCGCCTGGGAGCGTAGTGCGGCGAGGGCGCGCCGTGCTGCTGGTAGCTGTGGGGGTAGAAGGGGTCCTCTGGGGGGGAGCGCGGGGGCGACAGGCGCCCTCGAACTCTGGGGAAGTGCTGCGCGGGACTGACGGGGCTGTAGTGGGAATCGTCGGGGTGGTGGTAGGGGTTGCCCTGGAGGAAGGAGGGGTTATGCTGGCGGGGCTCGTCGGGGTAGCGGTTAGCATCCTCCTGGTAAGGCAGGTCGTCTGGGCGCTGCGGGCGGAGCGGCTCGTCGCCGGGGCGAAACGAAGACTTGTGCTGGTGGTCGTGCACCACCATCCCGCTGATCACGCTGCCGCCTCTGGCCCCCGCCGCCTCGCCGAGACCCGGCTGCTGCTCCGGGGGCCTCATCCCGAAGCTGTTCGAGGAGAGGGGGAGTTCAAAACCGCTGGGCGGGGGAGGTAACCGTGGAACGGGAGGGAGGTTGCTGCTGAAGAGCGCGGGAGACGTGACGGCCCCCTGCTGGGAGACCAAGCCTGGAGGCTCCTGCGTTTGGTACGGATACATTCCTGACGTCTTATTTTCTCGCGGCCCCCCCGGCGCCGTTGCGTTGTAGACACCGGGTTGCTGGGAGCTCCCCTCGGGGTAGGAGTCACCGTACCAGCTCCTCTCGCTGGACCCCTGAAAGCCCTCCGCCGCCTGCGCGTTACCGGCACTGCCTGGGGCTCTTTCTCCAGGCCCCGGCCCCGTCAGCGCAGAGATCTGCTGGTAGTGCGCCGCCGGCGCGGCCGTCCTGCGCTCGGACGCGTAGGGCTGATACGGCTGCCCGTTCAGCGGCTGCTCCTGGGGGGCGCCGAGGCTCTGCTGGGTGCTGTTCTGGTACACGTTTGCATTGGGGTTGGGTTTAGCGGTTTCACCGACAGATGGCTGAGTCATGCTGGAATCGAATGGTTTATCCATCGCTTCGTCGAGAGTCGGCGTGCCTCCCCCCTCGTCTCGCACTGGGGTCCCATCCTGAGTGTCTGCCCCCGTCGCCGGGCTGAGGTGGCCCCCTCCCAGACCCGGGTTTGTCGATAAGCCAAAATCAAACGCACTGAAAGCAGGGTTGCCCTGCAGGAAGCTGTGGATTTTAGACTCTAAACTCGTGGAGGACAGAGTTGGCCGGGATTCTGCCGTCAGATCCATGTCTCTGTGGACGGCCTGAACCAGGGCCGAGGCCGGGCCGGAGGTCTGGGGGGGTTCTGGGGCGTTTGTGCTGTGCCTGACAGTGGAGCTGGATGACGAAGGCAAAGGCGCCGCGGACGACGGAGACGGATTCTGAGAGGGGACCGCTTTGACGGATGTGGATGCGGGAGGTGGGGAAGTCTTGCCTGAACTGGACGATTCTGAGGAGGCATTTGCAGCTGAGCTGCCCAGGAGGGAAGAGATGCCTGGGTGACAAGAAAAACAACACACAGATGCATTTTAGCCACATGTGCAGCATAAAATAAAAACACACAGTTTATTTTTCCATGTCCGACATGCAGTTCTGACGCCTCGTCTTCCTTCGAGTTGCAGATTTCCACTACAAAAGGCGGAGGGGATGGTTTTGATGGTTTCAATGGTGCCAGAGGCAGAGAGTCGGCGGCCATAAACAGCCTCCTCGGGTACGACCGAGAGCAGTTAACATTTAGCTGGGGTGAAATCTGTCTCTGCTGATTTAGTCTTTTGGCTGACTTTGCTGAATTGTCCAACTTGATTCTTATCTCGGACTGGCGGTGGGCGCGATCGCCAGGGTCAAAGAGGCAAGAGACGAGCTGCTGCCGTGGAAGTTTGTAAAGGCGACTCGAGACCTTGTTTCTTTTTATAGTTTTCTTGATTTCAGATAACGAAATAGACCAGCGTCCTCACCTGTGAGCCTGCCGTGACCCTGGACTTTGGACAGAGCACTGAGGAGGTCTGCAGGACTGACGTCCACCTTGGAGAGGAGGCTGACCAGCGATGCAGGGTCCTGCGCCGTCGCCGGGGCGGCGGAGGCGTTCTTCACCGAGGAGCTAGCGGGAGTAGCTGCAGGAGGAGGATTCTCCACCACCGGGGCTGCGCGACAAAGAGCGACACCAACTTAAGTCTGTATGTCGGCTCACAGTATCAGAGCAGATATAATCAAACAACATGCATTATTACCTTCTTGTTTTTATGTTATATCAGATGTAACTTTGAGGACAGAAACCCTAAAGCTCCCTCTTTTACCTTCAGCTCATGTGTCTTAGTTGATGAGCCTGCTGATCTTTAAATGAGGCGAGATTTCTCGGTTTTAAAATGAACCGGAAAACCATGGATGAAAGGATTTTTGATTTCCAGACTCATTCTTTCTTCCCAAACAGTCTGCAGGTATCCTCACCACTTTACCGGCAGTCATGTAAAACATCCTGGATTCTGGCGAACATCGAGAGTGATTAATTAAAACGCACATGAGGCTTTTTATCTGTGTTTTGCGGGAACTTGTCGTAGGAGGGACTGGCGACACTTGGTAAATCAACCACATTACCCAGACGCTGCTCTGCCTCAGCCCAGAGGACACACGTTTGCTGAATTAGTCTTTATTGCAGGAAAGAAGAAGAAAAAAAAAAAAGAACGATCTTCAGCTCACGGTGATTAAAGCTACCTCACCAGCGACAGGAAAAAACATCTAATAAAGGTTTCAAAACTCAGATGAAGTGGGAGCTGCCAAGGCCGGTACCAACAGTGGAACCTCAGCTATAAGACTGGCTGCTTCCTGAATCACCCAGGTTAATGAATTTAAACTTCACTATACATCAAGAATGGTTAGAAAAGGTCTTCGACAACACAAGACAAGGTGCCAGGAATGCCACGACAACGAGCCAGTCCACTGACTACGCTCTCGTCAGGAAAACTTACTCAGTTAAAAATGATAATAAACAAGTATATGAACACGGAGGCTTCTATTGTGAGGATCAAAGACTCAAGATACGTGCTCACGACTCAACTGAACCAGATCCCAGTACACAAAATGAACTGATTTATTTGTCATCTTGTACCGCTTTTGTCTGTTTTGTTTTTTGTCACATCGACTGCAGTCACTTGTCACCTTCCAATTATTTTGAAATTGACACCTCTGATAAATGAATTCATGATTTATTTGGAGGAGTTGAAGAAACTGAGGAGGGGATAAAACAAACGTAATCTCACGTAATGGCAGACAGATTTGTGTGACTTCCTAGTGAATTTCATTGCACAAAAATTGGTTTATATCCGTGGGAAAGAAGAGGGAGTTGGGATATCTGCACTCCAACCACTGGTGTAAAAGATATCCAAACTACATGCCTTATAGAGAAGTGGTTGATCTAAACGTCTTTATTTTTCTTGTCTTGGTTAATTTTAGGTTCAGAAATGTGAAATCATCCCATCTTTCACCTTGATAAAACTTGTAAAACCTCCACGAAATACACAGAATATGAATTATACTTTTATTTTAGTGGAAAACTGAAGTTTCAATCATCGAAACAAACAAGGGTCGACTGACCCGTGCGCTGACTGCAATGTCACGCCCGTAGTGATTTGGCATTTTGGCCAATGAATCAACCAGGTCTGAAATCCAAACTGCAGTTCTTACTTGATATTTCAGACATTCACAACACAGAAAAACTGTCACAAATCACTGATCGGTTTTCAAAAAAATCCCTTAATTATACACTATAATACAATACATACAATATTCACAGTCAGTTCATTCTCATGTATGTAATTTGATGAAAATGCACTTTATAACAATGAAGTTATACACAGGTCACACTGGAGCGCTGCAGTGTCAGAACGGCTGGCGGCTCTCACCTGCGGTCTTCATGACTGAATTCAGGCTGCTGAGGATGGAGCCAATTTTACCCACGTCGACACTCGCCGCAGCTGCTGCGCGAGCAGCTGCAGGGGGCGCGACCTGCGCCGTGGGCTGCCGCGTTGCGACTGATGGCTCACTTTTCGCACAAATTGGAGTGGACACCTCTGGGTGAGGCGAGGGCTCAATCTGCTCCTCGACTGAGAAGAAAAACACAGCAATGGAAGCGGTGAGAGGGCGTCTCGATGGAGTCGCCGTAATGATACACATAAGTGCAGGTTTCATCTTTTTTTTTTTTTTTTTAACTTTAGTTTTGAAGATACTGTTATTTTGTCACTGCTTTTATTTCCCCCACAAGTGCAGTTACATTTAATATCTAGAGACATATCACAAAACACACACATGATGGAATTGCTCTTATATATTCCCTGTAATGTTGTAATGTCCCCAACTACATTCATTATTGATTCAAGTTAATAATTAATGCTTCTTGTTCTTTTTGAAAATGCATTCATTTTGAACATAAAGATCATGGATGTGCAGTGCACAGAAACATGATCCATCACAGTTCAATCAGTTTTTTTTTGTGATAATACAGATATTATATGCTTTTTTTTTTTTTTTTAAACAAAAAATTTACAGTTTATCGCTGTGCGTACACTCAGGAAGCACAGCGGAGGTCGAGGTTCTGTTGTGATCGCGTCTAACACAGGCGCACGGTGAACGCGCGTTGCGTAACTGTACAGCTGAGCAACGCCGTGCGCCTTCGCGGTCACGCCAGCTGCGTTACGTGATAAATAAAGGCCAAGGTTTAAATGTAAATACGCCGGAGGTTTGGATGCCAACGGCCAAGACGATGAACGGCCGTGCCGAGAGGTCATTCAATTACCGGAGCAACGCAATTACGGCGGCGGCGGCATGGATGATGGATGTGCTCAGGGACAGTGTGTGGGTGGAGGTCACCTGCAATGTGTATGTAAGCTTATATGTAAGCCCGGGGTTGAGTGGTTCTAGTTCTACTGGAAAGAAGAACGTGAAGCTGGAAAAATGTCGTCGTGTGGTTTGATGTTTGTGCACAACATGAAGGAATGAAAGCAAATCTCAGACTTCCTACCTATGATGCCGCTGGCGCTCTCCTCCTCGTCTGAGAGCTCCATGTCCTCCACCTCGCGGTTGTCGTTCTCCCCGAGGACCTCCGCCGGCCTGGGCGACCCCCCCGGGGAGGAGAGGGGGCTCGGGGCCGGCGGCTCGGCGTCGTCGTCCATGGCGGAGCCGTCCAGGTCGGGGTGGGGGGAGGCCAACTCCATGTCGTGGAACGGCGACTCGGAGCCCGTGGGGGACGGGGCGTCCGCGGAAGGCGAGGGGATGGGCGAGTCGTCCAGGTCCGGCAGGGTGGCCTTCAGGGTGTCCAGCTTGCGTTTGAGGTGGGACACTCGGTTGGCGAAGGTTTGGTACGCCTTGAGATGAGAAAGAATTCAAATCTAATTCAGAAAAGACTACTTTATCACCAACTATCAGTTGGCATCCAATGCTTCACCTGACTGGAAAGCCTGAAGCCACTTACATTAGCAACAATCTTGACCTCCTTGTACTGCATCTCGTAGAAGATATCGGCGTTTCGGAGCGCCTCCTGAAGCGGGGGCCCCATTCTGCTCTGCTTGTCGAAGAACTTGACGAACTCCTGGAGCTGCGCGCTCCCCTCCTCAAAGTCCCGGGAGAACTTCTTTCCTCCGGCCTTGTCTGAAAGGGAGGAGAAAGCCGGGATGAAGCTCAGCGCTCTTGTTTGAGGTTGGAGAGAAGAGCGGCGAGAGACGAGTTAAAACGCCACCTTTGAGTTTCTTCAGGGCGTCCGTGCTGCAGATGTCAACTCTCATAGCCGTCAGCTGCTTTTCTCGGAGGTCAACCTCCTCCAGGGATCTCTTGTACTTGGACAGTTGGTCTATTAGCGCCTGTGGCTGAAGCAGAGGGGAGCAGTCAGCCGTACCATCAATCAAATATTTCACAGGAAGGACAAAAATATGAAAATTGCGCTTGTGGAATGGCTTTGTGTTGCGTCTGCTCGGCTTTCTTACCACAAACTCAGCAACTATCTTGGACCGCAGATCGGCTTTCGACTCAACTGGAGCTTCAAAAAGAGGAAAGTCAATATCAAAAATCACTGTAAAAACTTTAAAACCAGTCTTCATCATGCCGGCATTTATGATTCGGGATGACAAACCAACATGACAAGAATCTGAGCAGCTTCACTGTGTGAGAAATTCATTAACACACTTACTCCTCTGCTCCACCGGTGTTTCTGGAGGGGACTCCTCTTTCACTAAAGCATTTCTGAGATCAGAGATGAGCGTCCTCGAATAAACGCCCCTCTCGTCCCAGATGGAAAGTATCCTCTCCACCGATTTAATGGTCTTCAGGTCTCCTTCATTGCTGCACAGAAGAAAAGAAAAGAACATTTAAGATCTACTCTCTCAGAGAGCGACGCCTGAAATATGTTTCAGAGCAGAAGATGGATGCTGCTGAACGAACACCGCCGGCGGACCCGGTCTCTTTATGCCGGCAGTTGAGTTTTCTGGCCTGAGTGCAGAGCGGCTGTTAAAGTCAAACTGAACCTTGGGCCACACTAAAGCAGCTGCTCCCAGATCACCCCGAAGACGTAAAGGTAAACTTTGTTACCCCCGGGGGGGCAGTGCAGCCAGCGGTAAGACCTACATAAAGGAAAACAGCGTTCAAAGCACGGTTTGCTGTGGATCACGGCGCTTTCGCTGCTGTACCGCCTTTACGATCCGGCTGTTTATGATTACGGGCAGGAGAGCAGAAGGGTTCGTTGTGAAATCAACCCACATATCTTCTGTTTTACCTCTGCCGCGGAAGCAGAAAGCAGCGGCAGTAATGTTTCCGTCCGCCGCAAGCAGGAACTGAGAATCATGACTTGTGTGAAATAATCCGTGCAGCTTTCTGAATGGTATTTATGTGTTAAATTCAGCATTTCAGTAGAAAAGATGGTCAAATCTCAACTATATCTCTCCAACTTACTTGACCAGCAGGAAGGCGTCCGGCAGCACCTCGGCGAACGCCGTGCGGTACACAATGGCATTCTTCCTTTTGCAGTTCTGAATGACGTCATTGGCGAGATACAGCAGGTTGAGTCTGTGCGCGCCATCAGCTGTTGGAAAACACAGAAGCGTCAGCTTGACCAAGAAAGACAGACAAATTCTGGTCTGCTGCTCAGGACAAAGCTCGTTCCTCGTCTTTCTTCTCCAACTTCAGTGAATTTTTCAGTTTTTGTTTATTTATTTTTTTTTGGCAGGAAGGTCAAATCAGTACGGCTCCTTTTTAAAGACGTGAGCCTGAAATTCTTTAATGACATTTTATCAAACATTTTAAAAGTCTCCATGAAAAGGAAGGTCGCATCAGCTTCTGTATAAAATAAACGCGACTGCTGCTTTTTGAATGCGGTCATTCAAAACCATAGATCAGATGTGATCATTATCTTGATCTCAATGTGCACAGGAAAAAAAAAAGGAAGCTCCGAAGAGATAAAACAACCAAACAAGACACGGCAGGCCACAGGAAGCAAATGGTAAAACTTAACAGGAGTAAAAATTTTCCCCTTTTGCTCAACTTCAGGTCAAACCAGGTCTAAATTAAAAATAAATATCAGAGAATAACCTAAGCATTGATCAAACAACAAATTGCTTTTATTTGAGAACAACAGAGACTAAGACGCTGCGAGAGAGCATGAAGTCAGTCTAAACAATAGTCTAAAAATTAACATGACATCGTTCTACATCTCTTTTCTATTTCATGATATAAACGGAGAGCTTTGAAAATCAGTATTTACACACCGGGGGTAGATTTCTTGTATCATAAGAGATAACCACTGAATTCCTCCTTCACAGGTCAAGAAGACTTTCATTCACCCAAAAGGAAAACTGACCTGAGCATTTTAGCTGCTTTATTAATAAAAATAAACCAGAATTCAAATATTAATCATTTAGAAACAACGTAACACACACGACTCCGAAATGTGACGAACAACAAAACAAGTTTAACACAGGAGAGAAAACACAAAGAGATGGACCTGATATTTTATTTTAAGTTAAACACACTAATAAAGATCTATTCGAGTATTTCAGATCTGAGGTTAAACGGAGTCTTATCAATTTCCGCTCACTGATTTCACACTCGAGGAGGATCAAGTTCTCAAGGACTTGTGAGAAATGTCGAGGGAAAAGATCAAAGTCTTTTTTTCTCAGCATAAAAGCTGTAACTTTCTGATGGTGCAAAACAGAGAAAAAACACTTTGTGGCGATAAAGAGTTGAATTCAAACTTGTCACTATAACAAAAACACTTCATACACACTCAGACTGAGTCAACAGAGACACAACGCGTGAGTTACAACAAACCCAAAACGAGCTCAAAGAGGGCAAATCTCAGTCATTATTCCGAAAAACTCCACCGCCTTTATTAGGATGACAAGTAAAGCCAAAGCACTCAATTAAATACAGAAGTTCATGACAGCGTTACTATTATCCAGCCTGGATTGATGTGAAAGCCGGTTTTCTGCTCCATTAGTCCAGGAAATGATTAAACGTCTGACCCCTTCATACTCCTAGAAATTCCAGCGAGCTGAACCAATTGACGTGTGATTGATCTGCAAGGTCGTGTCACGCAACCGCCCGCTGCTTTCCCCAAAATACTTCCATCCCAAAACAGTCGGGCCCTGTGCAATGTGAATGTTCAAGGTAAGATTTATGTCTCAAGTCTTAACAGTCAGCAATAGCTGTATGAAAATAAATATTCATCAGCCCGCCGACATCGGGCCTTCGTGGAAGCATGGCGGTGGCAGCATCATGCTGCGTTTCAGCAGGGACTTCAAAAGTACATGGTGATTTAATTCAATCAAAATAGAGTAAATATTCTTAAAGAACTGCTGCGAGTTTTCAAGACGCTTGATTTTTTCCAAGAATGTTCCTCTGGGGTTAAAAAACCATTTCTACTCTATTACATCGCCAATCTCAGCTCCTATTGAAGGCTGCTACATCCTGCAGTATTATACATTTATTAACTGCTGACGGGAAATTCCTATAGACTCAGTTTGACCATATGATTCCGCTGTGATTTCAGCCACAAGACACACAAGAGTTTTTTAGTAGCATTTATGTACATCTATTTTTTCAGCTTTACAGGCCACTTACTGCTGGATGTTGAATAAAAGCTTGTGCAGCAGCCGAGACAATAAATAGAATAAATTCTGAGCAACAGCTACGTCTCCATTCCCCACCTCAGAGGGTCAGAGGACGAGATCAAACTGAAGACTGGTTAAAAGACTGACAAACAGAATCTGGTCATTATAGCTCACTCGCTGTTCATCCACCACAAAATGTACAGAAGTCCAGAAACTCAACCAAGCGGAGGCAATAACAGCAGCCAGACCCGAGCGCGAGCAGAGGTCAAAGGTACAGTTACAGCGTTAAACAATATCCTATTTGCCAGCTGTGTTTTTTTTCCTTTCTTCAGCTGCCCAGTGTTTGACTTTTAACAGCCAGCGACTTTGGACAACAGATATATTAGAGAGGCGCGCGCGCGTGCGCGCGCGTGCGTGTGTGTGTGTACACCGCCACACACACTTTCTCCCACCATTTCCTTTAGAACTGTCTGTCTGAATCGGGCGACACACTCCTCTCTCAATACACCACAATGTGATTTTAATCAAAACTGTTCAAAAAGATGGGTCATTAAAGTCAGTCAAGTCTCAGTTCAGAACAATCGAAAGCGACTTGTTCAGTCGCTGTCACCTTCAAGTTATGACTAAAAACATTTTCAAACCAAAGCAGCAAGTAACCCTGTTACAATCCATCGCCTCGGAGCTCCGTCAGCAACAGACTGAGGCATCGTTCACACAAGAAAACTCTGCTGGGAGGTTTTTTTCCCATTCAGAATTCATAAAAGTTAGTTGCACAAAGAGCAATGCTTTCATAATGATCGCCACTTACACAGGAATGTGAGAAATATATTAAGAAACAAGTTAGTTTGCATGACAGGTTTGTGTTTTCTGTAATGTAACCAAACCCGTATTCATGTAAAGAAACGTATAGTATGCAAATTATCAAGGCCCTTTAAGGCATCTTTTTTACCCCCTTATAGTCAAATCCAGTATTGGACAGATGTCATTTCTGAATTTAACTTTATAGTAGTTGTTTCTTATTAATAATCCACAAATACTTGCATTACTGGAATCAAATAGTATTTTTTGGAAGCATTGTATCAGGTACTTACACTGAAGAACGCCCTACTACTCAGATTGTCCATTAGAACAATTTAATCTGCTTTTCAATAGCTAACAAACTGTATTAACATTCACGCTTGTTTACAGTGATTAATTTTTGATTGACTGTTGCTTGCTGGGGTAATAAACTAACATCAATATTTTATGCAGACACATTTACTAATTGCCTCCTACTAACAGAACTACCAAATGCTGTTTAAAAAGTAAGTAATGAACTCCAAAGCTAATCAAGGCATATTTGCAAGGAACAGAAACAGGTGCATTTTGGACTTTTGTTTACACATAAGAAGCTACATAAACAAGAAAACGATTATATCTGAAAACTTCAGCCAAGATGGACACATGCATGTAGACTGGAGGTAATCGTCTTTGATAAACGCATCAATACTTTTATTTGTACTTCGGTTTAAATTAGCCAATGAAACCCCCCATTTTACAGCAAATGTGCTGCAGCCCCATAACAGCTCTGTTCTATTGCACCCTCCACAGCAGTCTTGTGCCATTACCCATTGGATGCATCTGCACTGCAGAGAAATTATATTTGAGCTTCAGAATGCAGATGGACACTATGCATTGTGGGTATTGTAGCTGATGTTCAGAGTCCTCATTCAGCAAACAGCTGATTCTCTGTAATTTCAATGCAAATACTGGTGAACTGTTAAAGTCTTCCTATCATTTTTGTGCTTGGCAGACGAAGTGAAGACATAACACTTAATGATGTTACAGATTTTTTAGACTGTGATCCATGTGTTAATGATGTGGAACAAGGACCTGAGGCTCTGTTTTAGTTGTATAACTATATTTTTTAGCGGCCCTCCTCCACTTCCTTGTATGCGGGCTGTGGCAAGCAGAGAAAATAGACCTTCTGCATGTCACTTGCATGTGGTTTGCAGCTGTGGTGGGTCACGCTGCAAGTAAAACACTGCTGTACTGCATCCAGTGGAAAAACAGCCATTAAAACTACAATGGGGTTATTCGTTGAAACACAGCGACAGAGCAGTGATGGAGCCACAACACATCCAGTATAACACATACAGCTTTACAGAAAGTGTGTGGTAGGTAAACATGAAATTGCACCACCTCTCATTTTCATAGAAAACTGCTTGAAATGTGACTTTAACGTTACACTATAACATTCTGAAAACGATGTTCATTTAGACAGAAACAGTAGAAACACTGAACATGATGTAGGCAGCATGCCGGGCCACAAGGTGGTGCTGTTGGTTGTTTGTATAAAGAAATCACACAGAAAACTATAAAACTATAAACATCGACTATATTGAGAGTCACTCCTCGTAGCATTCAATTTGTTATCTGTCCAGACGATAGTCATACACTGTTATTATTAATGTTTATAGAGCACTATTTTGTGCACCTGTCTGTGAGATTTCGTTATTAAAAAACAACAGCGCCACCTGGTGGCCTGGCATGCTAAAGACACCGTTGGAAGTATTTCTGCGGTTTAAACGCGTAACCATTCAAAATCGAAAACGCAAAAACGACTGCGTTTGCACATGACAGGGCTAAAGCTGCAGCAGGTAGGAATGGAAAAAGCGTCCGGCGTTTCCCGGTCTTCCATGACAGATAAGAAAAAAAACAAAACTTAACCTTGGTACAAGCAGTAATAATCCTAACATCTTATCAGTATTTTAACCTCTGAATAAACTGTAACACTGGAACAAAGTTGCAGCACCGCTGACAGCAGCTACAACGAGTTTAAGATGAAGTAATGTTGTACTCACATTTCTTTAAACACTTCATCCAGTGTCGCACGATCAGGCTGTGGTACTTCTTGTTATCGATGCACCACGTTGACAGTCCCTGAATAGAGTCCATCGTGTTGGTCACGCTCTGAAACTTCCTGTCCAAGGTAGACTCCAGAGAGCCGCCGAGAGCGGCCCCTGTTCCCGCTGCCATGTCTTTCCAAGCACCGCGGCGCCCAGCCGCTCGAATCAAACTAAGTTAGCACTTAGCTTAGCCTGCTAACCAAACGCAGCACAGACATGCTCGTGGTCAGCGGTCGTTGAGCTTCATCTGTGGCGTTAAAAGTCAATAAATGCCCATTGTCCTTTTTCGCACCTCCTTTCTAAGTTATAAAAAATATCCCTTGCCGGAAAATGATCTACTTCATGTGACATTTGGGGCTAACGCGGTAGCGCCGTGCGGCGTCCTGTCCGTGTGTTTACGCGTTGCCTGTCGGGGTGATGAAGAGCACTTCCGCAAACACGACGTGCGAACAGCGCCTCCTAGCGTCACGGAAGGAGATAACTGGTAGCGACCCCTGCAGGATGGTACGGGCAATGCCAAAAAACGACCAACTTCAAAAAATAAGACAGTAGATCAAGTTTTGAGGAAAAACGATCAGTTATGTTTCTTTGAATAGGGCAGTTCTCGATAGGAGTTCATTAGGATCCAATATATTTCTGAAAAAAAAACAATTTCTTCAGGGATGAATAAAGAATTCTGAGTAAATTTACAAGACCAGAAAATAACACGATCGACAGTTTTGAGCAGTGATGGCCTAGAGGTTAAAGAAGCACACTTCTGATAATCAATTTGCAAGTTTGAATCCTCTGAGCACCCTACTACCGCTGTCCACAACCTTATGGTGGCTAACCACTTCACCTCTCTGAATATCAACACATTGTATATTGTCCAAAAAAAGGCAAATGGAATAAATCCGAGTCAAAGATCAAACTGCTACCTTCACTTTTTTATCATGCTGTTGTGTTGCCATATGTAATGTAATAGAACTGCAATCTAAACTTTCACTAGATTCTATAGTTTAGAAAAAGAAAACAATGATGTTCTTGGTTGAACCATATCCTTTTTTATTATAGAAAAATGTGCATTAACAAGCAATCAACATTTTCTTTAAATAAGAAAGAAATAGAGAAAAGTAATAGTAAAAACAAAACTTGGACACACAATTCAGAGATTTTTTTTTTAAAAACTCCCAACTTCAAAAATGAAGTGTAACCTAGCACAACAAAAAGTACTGTATGCTGCTACATTTAACATACCAAATCTACATTAGGTTACCGTTGTGTTTTGTGCTTAATTTCCTTTTTTTTTTAAATAAATCATTAATCACAAATGAAGAAGCCCGAGCGACATCTACACAGCAGCACATTTGGTTTGCAATGACAGAGGTGGTAAACTGATGGTTTTACCATTGATGACTTTCTTTTTTTCTGAGATTGAATGTCAGGCAGGCTTATGGTTACTTTTGTGTGTAAAAAGTAAGGCTGACTGGTGGAAAACCTCCAGAGATCAAATGTCATTCAACATGAATGATACCCAATATAAAGAGTGGTGGTACAATGCCCAAATGCACTAAAAAAAAAAAAAAAAGTGTTCAGGAATGGAAACTGTCGTCTCAGTGTTACTTCTTACTACTTAATAGAACAGCACTTTGAGTGTTACACATTTTTTACAGCCTAACAGCAAACAAATCAATTTCAAACTGGACACAGACTGTAATTTGTGCTCGTAATGACAAACTGTTTTGAAACCGATGGTGAAATAGATAAGATGGGTAAAGAAATAAATATGCTTTGTACGCCGAAACCATATCCGTACATCAGTGCCAAATAAAACACAAGAAAATGACACACTTTTCCAGTAACACACAGCAATTGTCTCTTACATGTCTGCTGATGGAATCACAGTTTTTCAAGTACTGCTTTTATAAATTATATTGCAACTCTTTTTGATGTGTAACGTTTCCTCATTTTCATCCAAAGTGCTGTTGCATCAGTTCAAATTCACACAGGCTCAAATATGGAACGCCTGTTCGTTCTTCAAACACAAAATGTAAAATAGTAAAACACAATATTTTCAAGTCTTTTTTTTTTTCTGATGAGTTCAGTCGCTGGCAACATGAAGTTGCAATTGATAGAATATGCTTTGCCAGTCCAGCCTGATGAAGATTTGTCAATTTTGCGTGTGACTACATTGTTAGAGTAAATAGAAACGTAAGAATAGACAATTTATGTGTTTGTTAAGTGCTGTATAACACAATTAAGAAAGCAGTAGAAGCAGTGTAAAAAAAATAATAATAATGCAAACTGGTATTACTTGGCACATTCTGGCTGTGGCTACATGTCTTCACAATATGCTTCCATCACAAGCTGGAAAAACATACTTTGTTTTCTAAATAGCATCTTTGACCATTTGTCACTATCCCAGTGCAGCAGGTATTACCGTCACTACAGATAAGGCTTTCAATTTTGTTCCCTAATCTGAACTTTAATCTGTGTACTTCGCAGAATTATGAGTTTTATGTGACGATGCTCATAAATATCATAAACAACTTGCTCTACTGTGACATATGACAAAGCGAAATCAAACAATGTCTGCATCTGGAAGTAATCTGGAGTCTGTTGCGTGTAAGAGTGTTTCATGTGCTGTTTGAGTTTTGAACTGTCCCGACAATGACCCCCTGTGTTTTCTTCAGTCATCACAGAGAAATGTATAAAATAAAGTAAGATGAGAGTATCAACTCCTTGGCTGTAACACACCTGTAAAAGTTTCCCCAACATTTCTCAATTTAGAAAAAAGTCAACAAATAAAAAAAACAAAGAAACATGATATAGTGCAATAACTTAAGTGTCGTTAAGCAACGCTGGACATTTAGGGGTTAATAAGTGTCTTTCTGTGTTCCTCCTCCTCCTGTTTTTGTTTCAATGTGCCCCGCGATCATGAAGACTGGCTCTCCGCCGAACTTTATTGTTATGTAATGAAGTGTGGCTTCTGCCTTTACTCTAGCTGGCATGCTGAGACGCCTCCATGTGATCGCGGGGTCAGCTAAGGTGAGTCGGTTGTACTGACGGTGTCGCTTGAGGACACGGCGTTGTCCTGCGTGGCTGGGCTGCCACATGAGGAGGGCAGGGAAATATCTTTTTCCCTTGTGAAGCATAAACGCGGCGGCCCGCTGACGCGGCCCGCTCCGTCTGTAAACTCTTCTCCGGCTGTGCAGGCGTCCCCACCTGGTTCTGCGGCCTCTGGCTCCAGAGGTTTGAATTTTTTCGGCGATCCTGGTCGACGTGCGGAAGCGGTGTCGAGTGAGGGCGCGTCGTGGGGGCGCCCACGTTTTCCATGCTGGTTGTGGCTATCTTTGCTTTGGACTTCGCCAGCCTGGTCAGGATTTGACCAGCTCAGTTTCCGTTTCTGCGGTGGGAGAAAAACAGAAAATAAGAATAATATCAAACTCATGTGCTTTTAGGAAGAGACTGAAGTTGAAAACCTTCAAAATCCTTTCATAAGAAAGCCACGCAACAATGAGAGAAAACCAACCCCAGACAGAGAGGCCCCCAAGCCCAAAACTCAAAACAAAGGATAATGTTGCTGTGGAGCCACAACGGCGCCACTTTCAGCTCGCACTTTGGTGAAAATCAATTTATCATCTCTACCCAATACATAAATCTATTTTGTTGCAACATTTTTGGTATTTGTCTCTCGGGCTGATTGTAACACAGACAAACTTTCGATAATAACATCCAGCTCACCTTAACTGGCATGTGGAGCTGATTTTTGCACCAGTGCGTTGAGAGCTCGGGAGTGTTGGCCTGGCTTGAAATGCCTGAAGTCTTAAAAGCCACCAGAGGAAACCACATTTTGAGAAGCACTTCTATCTGCAGCAGACTTTGAAGATACTTCTCACTGTGCAAAGAAAAAGTTGAGGAAAATGTATTAATGACAATGCTCTGGTAAATACTGCACACCGGCGATAAACATGTTGACTGCCGTCAATATTTGCTGAGGCATTTCTAATGGTCTTACCCCATTTCAGGCTTTTGCAGCACTCCGAGTATCCTCTGTAATCTGTCCATGGCAACACTCTGTTGGAAACTTGTTAAACCTGCGAATATATAAAAACGCATCATTTGAATACCAAGGACATGCAAGAGTTTATATGCAGGATAAACATGGCAGGTATTGTTCAGTACATACCTCTGTCAAATCGCCCAGTCTGAAGTCCATGAAGAAGCTCAAGCAAAGGATGAATGAACCGATGCAAATCTTCACACTGAAAAGAAATCCCAAAAAGACAAGTTTTATTATAACCACCACTCTGCTATTTGTATAACAAAAATAACTAGTAAAAAACATTTTCGAGCAGTCAATTTAAGTATGCTCACTTTCTGAGCAAAGGCCAAGTCTCCCGGTGTGGCTGATGAAGCTCTGAAGCTGGCGGCTCTGGCAGAAGACGCCGAGTCATGACATTTGCTCTTGTCAGCGCACTGTTCGGACTCGGAGTGCAGCTGATCTGGTCGAGGGGGGAAATGAAGGTAATTTCCCGAAAGTGTGATTGCTTCTTTTGCTGAGAGGGGATTTCTGATTCCGCCGTCCCCTTCTCCCTCGGAAAAGACGTCGGCCTCATCCTCAGTCTGCTCACTCTCGCTCAGGAGAAAGCTGGAGGTGGAGGGCAACGAGTCGTAGGACGGCCACTTGGAGGAACTACCCAAAGAATTCATCTGTGAGAGGAAAAGAGAAGCTATCAGATTGGAGAATATAAAGGACTAAACAAACCCCCCAGCTGAGACTTGAAACAAGTAAGTGGCACTGCAAATATAACAACTTTCCATATACATAAAAAAATCATTGTTTTTTTCTACAACATGTACCATAATGACAACAAATTTTCAAAAATGCTTGAAACTTTTCAGTCTAAATGTAACGAGTGTAAAAATAAGTGACAAATTCACAATCCAATGGTATTCCAGCTCTGTAAAATATCTATTGCCAATACATCATCCACAATAAAGTCTGTTGATTTCTCTGTTTAGACCCACTGCATGTAGTAAAATAAAAAACATGGGCATTAAAAATGAGAAAATAATGTATTCATGTTATCGAAAATGACTGATCCCTCACTTTTAATGAGAATGTAAAATTGGTATTAATGTTATTTTGTAGCCCAGGCTTTAAATGACCTGTATCGTTTGAAAAAAAAAAATGATAATATGCAATGAATATGTTCCTAATGTTAGTCTCATTCATGATGTAAATAAGTGAAGAGGCAGATGGTGATTGTCCTTTCATCAGTTTCACTGAGTGATGAATTTGTCTTCTTGCTGTTATGTGTGGCGATGAGCGATGCATCAGCTCCTATGGATAATCACGTCAGCATAATGCATGCAAAAGATGTCAGTTTTCCACAGCCGGAGGCACACAAAGCTGTGAACAATCAAAAGTCTCTTTTGAACAAGACATGGGAGTCACTTTGCAAATAATGTGTTTCTGCGAAGCAGACCGAGTTTGAAACTATCACAGTGAAAACATTATGCTGACTCACTCCTCTAAATGTATGTTTAAGGTTGTGTTTAAGTTAGGATTGGGGCTCTGTACTTTAATCGTGGTGTGCAAATAGACTATGAATAGCTTATATCAAGTATTTGCCAATAACAGTGTGCCAACAGCGTTTGTGTGATATCCTGCATAAACAAGTTGGGTCATCTCAGGACAGACTGTACTGCTGTGTTGACTGTGATCACAGACAGTAACCCCAGCAGCAACAACACAGTATTGTTGTGGACATTACTGGTTTCAGCATGCAGTTGCCACTGCTGGTGCAGCGTGTGCAGGTGTTAGAACACATGTTACTCATGATGTAGTAACACTGAACACAGCTCAAATAAAGGGTCAGACATTCGCATAATGATACCCATGAAGAAAACTGGACTGAGAAAGTTACCTCATCTTATCCAAAATACTTCGCCAGGTCCAGAATGCATTTCTCAAAAACTTAAAGCAAGCGCAGTTCCTCTGTGAATATCAGACTGCAGACGCCACTGCTCTAACTTCTTTCATAACAAGTCGAACGCACGTTTCTCGAGAGAAATGTTAGGGGATGTGTGTAAAGATTATTGCATATTGCATTTAAATTACAGTACTTGATCATCATAATTGGATTCATATTGTATAGCTATTTGCTTAATCTTTATAGGGTCTTATAATTCTTTTCTGATTTGAACTATTTAGTTTCATGCAAAACTGTAAAGAAAGGTTTTTTTAAATAAATTACCTTTAGTTTGGGGCTTGCAAAGGTTTGTAAACCAGAATGTAGTTTAACTGCATATAAAAAAAAAAAAAAAAAAAAAAAATTCTATTAAAAAAAAAGACGGATTGGGTAAAATACAAGTTAGTATTTAGTCAGATACGTACAACAAATAAGAAATCTTCTTACCGTAGTAAAGAGGAGAGGTCTCGCGCTCAGGACGGGGCTCCGTAAAGACGGTACGGGACGATAAGGGTGATGAGTGTAGCGGAACTGTTCTCAGTCTGTGTTCAGGAGCTGAGGCTCATGCTGTCCACGGTACTCTCCTCTTCCCGGTCTCTCTCCTCCTCTCTTCGCTCGTGTTCCGTTGACATGGGGAGAGCTCCAGCACGCACGAAGGGCACCCACGCCGCCCAACGGACGCTACACGTGCAGAAGCGCTGCCGCGCCGCCATTGGCCGGCGGGGGGTTCTCTCGCTTCTCATTGGCTCTCAGGCTCGACCAATAGGCAGCGTTCGCCGCGCCGATTGGCTGGTCCCGGCCACGAGCCCGCCCCGCTCCTCCCCAGCAGCACGTGTGGGTGGTGTGGCAGCGGAGAACGAGAGGAACAGCACGCGGCAGCTGGTGTCTGTTTGAAATTTTGGTTTGATAACTGCTTCACATTTGGCCCCCACTGAACAGATATAATGCCAGGATTCCCGGGTCACTTTACTGTTATTAAACTTAATAAGCCCCTTTCTCACGTGTCAGCGTTGTTTATTGACAATATGCTAAATTGTTTCCAAGTCCTCCAAACAGACATCACTTGATTTGATAATTTGATTTTTAAATAAGTTTGATTGTTAAAAAAAAAAAAAAAAACCTTGAATGTGGAACTCCTTAGAACACAAGAATGTCAACCCCAGGAAGTTATTTTAAGCATTCTTAAAGATATTTCTCTCACTTTAACTTGAAACAGCAACTATAGACATCATTTCTATATTTTAAAAGATGAGTTGTAAAGTGTTAAACTGAACATAACCCGAAACATGACATTTTTTTTAACCAATATTACAATTTTAATTGCATTAGATTCCTGCAAAAAATTGTTTCCAGTGAGTTCCCCTGCTGACAGTGCTTGTTATCATACCACATGATATTTGATATTTGCAACAAATGCGGCTCAATGTGACTTACTTGTAACATTAAAAATATCTTGGAAAGTCAACATTTTACCACCGGATAAGAATAAATGTTTAAGTTACCAGTATGGTTACTTGCCTCATACAGAATTAAATACTGTGGATATTTCTGTAGAATGAATAATTTGGAAGGGGTTTTGCACAGAACATGTTACTGTTATGTAATAAAACAGTTTCTTGGATGTATTTCAGTGAAAACACAGTATTGAATCCCTTTCAGAATGTGGCATGTGAAGTTCAACATAACCTTGCTGTGAAGGAATTTTATGTAGCCTTGAACTTGTGTTCGGTTTAATGTGAATGCTTACATAAAAGTGGACCTACGGAGGCGTGAAGGGGCTCTGTCTGACACGAAAATACAATGATTCTGTCATTTTGGCTGTTCCAGATGAAAATGAGCCAATCACAGGAATGCCTGATGGTATCTTTACATCCATGATCTTATGTCATACAGTGACGAGGTTCACTGATGGCTACTGTCTCCCCACCCCACACAGCGTGACTGCTGCTACAAGTTACAGCAATACATACAAGCGACAACCAATAGGACTGGTACGGAAAAGGAAGCAACACCAGCTGAACTCTGTCCACATTCTCAACCTATTTACTTGTCATCTCTGCTTCAGTGGAGAGCAACTCTGTGCAGTCACACTCACAGTTTATGAAACCCACATGGCATGGTGTATCATGTATTGAACTTGTTAAAAAAAGAAAGAAAAAAGAAAAGAAACGTCCTTGCATGGTCTATCCAGACCATGACAGCAAGCACGAGCCAGAATATTAAAAATAAATTACATAATCGCATATACAGTATATTCTCATGCATTTTACAAACTAAACATCTAACAGAACTGATGTTAGCAAATAATTTGGAAAGGATTGAAATGTAGAGAATAAAGGTGTTTTCACAGATCACATGAGTTAGCTGCATTGTTGTCGTTCCTATCACTCAAGACAGAGCAGATTAGGAGCATGTGCAGTCCCAGCCACTGAGGGAGATGGCTTGGAAGGCAGTCTTACATAATTACACAATAAGCTATATGCTGGGGGAGTGAATCACCTCTGTGGTCACATGCAGAATAAGATGCTACCTGCAGTAGGATGTAATAGCTGCTTGATAAGCTTACAAAAACAGATTATGCGTAAAAGCTGGTGATCACAGCCACACGAATTAACATGAATTTAAGACAAGGGAGAAGATATGTAACTATTGGTAGAAGCAAAGGAATAGAAATTCCAAATGAAATGCATAACATGCTAAAACAAGGAGACATTTTCACTAAAGATCTATTTAGACTGATGTCAAATTTAATTACAGTTGAGACCATTTTGAAAAAACACTACCATAAACAGAGTGATTTAATTACATAATGGAAGCTGAGTGACTGGGAGCGGGCTTTCCAAGCAGAGGGTCCTCATGCCAATCAGCCAATCTGTAATCTCTAGCTTGTGACGTGCAGTTTCTGTCATTTTTTTCCCCCATCTTATGCAAGCAATCTTATGCATGTTCCTTAAGTTTGACTAGGGTGGGACACCACACTTTTTTTGATTGTGGCAGAGATAACGGTAACCATGCAAACGTCATCATTCAGGAACATCAACTGATAAAGACACTGTGCAAATAGTGGCCGTCGTTACCGGCAGCAGCATTTGTAGACGGCTGGCTGGTTATCCATGTGATGCAACTCCTCAACATGTGCTCAGCTTTCTGACATGTTACTGACTTAAAGGTTTAGAGATATTTGTGCAAATGCTTTGTGTTTTATTTTTAACTACTGCAGATAGAGATCTGTTAAAGAAGAAATGCCTGGAGTGAATTCTTGGGTTAATGGCATTCCATTTCTCTGTACTTTGAAAAAGAAAAGGTAAATACCAGAGAAAAATTCAAGAAAATTTCAAAATCAGAGTGGTGCCACACTCGGAACAGTTTGCATGGCGTGGCCGTTATTATTAGAAGCTGGTATCATCTGAATTAGAAATCACAAGCAGCAGCCAACTTGTTACAACTGCGCACGTGCCGAGCAAACGGAAAGCAACTGACTGGAAGTTTTCACCCTGGCAGCAGTTGATGTTGTTGTTTATGATGGAAAGCAGCCAAGTAAAATACTTGCACGCTCTACAATATCCCTGAACATTGACACCACATCACTACAGGCTACTCAGCTAAGCTATCCAAGCAGACACCTTGGTTAAATTTATGTGCAATGTACTCAGAGGTTCTCAGAAAGGGTTAAAGACCTGCATGAAGCCAGCGAGTCTGCTTGTCTGGGTAATTACAGCACATTGTCAATTTTCTGCAGACGCTTCCTAAAACAGACTTTGCAAGTTTCTGACAGTGTTTGATTTACTTCAGCAACCAACGTAATGAATACTAACTATCTCAATTATAGAGCCATGTTTGGGTGCCTGGATTTATTCTAATTTATGGCTGTAGAACTCCCAAAGACTGAAACTGCAACTTTCAATCTCTGGTGGTTCTTCTGTATTACTGTACATTTTTTAATGTTACAAATCTCATGTGTTTGGCAGGATGCACTGGGGAATAAATACCCATCTAAATCAGGTATCAGAGAGTGTGTTCAAGTTGTTTCATTGTTAAACACAGGTCATCCATCATGCTGCTCTTCCAGTCCTTATTAAGCCACCCACGACCTGAAGCCAGACGGCAGGATGGCGACCTGACCTGGTGACCTCGGCGACAAGACGGAAATGTTTCAGCTTCCCTGAGTGGAGCGAGGGAGGCGAGAGCAAGTGCGCTCATTACGGCTCCCTGCGGTGAAAAAGCTCAGCGTCTGACAGATGCGCCCGGCCGGTGCGTCCTGCTTGTGAGAGCTTGCGGGAGGCAGCCGACACGATCGGTGGACATTAACACTGCGCTGTGCAGCAGTGACCTTGAATTAATTTACAGCAAGCTGCTGCTGAGCTGAGAGGCTGTTTGCAATAAATATGTCCCCCGCTCCCTGAGATTCCTTGAGCAAACGACACTGCATTAAATTACTTCAACAGCCTTAACGCTGGAAAAATATGACTCAGTGCTGTACACAGCTGGGTCTGGAGAATATAATGATTTGTTTTGGGGTTTAAATGATAAGGGGAAAAACAAAAAGTCATGAATTTATAAAAAAAAAAAAATGAATCATCCAAATCAAATGTTTATTAATTTTTTCATCACAATGAATAATCAGAATTAATTCATTTGTCCCCTTCAAGTTCTGCAATTTTCAGGCCAAATTAAGTGGAAAAAAACGATGAAAGAAACTGAATATTTTCCTGCTCTTACTTATGTGATCCCATTAATATCAACATCACTGTCAACATTTTGTTCCAGTCTCTGTAAATGCTTTTATGTTGTCTTCCAGTCCAAAACCAGTCCACTTTTAAGGTCCTCCGTCAACCCACTTCACCGCTCTAGCAGCCGACCCATGGATCCTCTCGGTTGGTCCTGGAAATGAAGGCAATTCTTCTGGCCATTTCCGCGTGGTAAATACGTCGGCAGCCCTCAAAGTTCTTGCGCTGGCGCTCCCGGCAGGGCTTCTCGTAGTAGCGTTTCCGCTTCACTGTCTCAATAATTCCATCCTGAGTCAGGATCCTGGAGGATGCAGAGAAGTGTGAAAGTCAGCAATTAAAAACGCAGGAATACTGACAGAGCAAAAGACATACACGATTCTCAGAAACTTACTAGAAAGCCCAACTTCACATAACAAACAGTCTCAGCTGAGTATTTGTGTTTCAATAAAGCATGTATATGCCAAGTGAAGAGTTAAATGCGCTGGAGTTGGTCAGAAATACTGATATCTGGTGGTTGTTTGTTGCAGTATTTGATTTCATGCAGCTTTAAGTCATTCCAAAGAAACGTAATGGTTGTGTCCAAGGTGCAAACGTGCAATAAAATATGAGACCCATGACAGAAGTTTGTGTCAATTATTGTGTTGTATGATTTACATATTCTGAACAGCTGGAATCTACAAACACTGGAGTCAAAGGGAAGGCTTTTTATTTATTTCTAGTGAGATGGATAACAACTGTGTTAGTTTAAAAAGCAGCATGAAGTAATGGTTCAAGGCCTCTGCAACTGCAATTTAACTTTTAATAATGCTGTCCATGCCTCTTGCAGACTTACCAGAACACTGGGTTTTACAATGACAACTGTATTTAATTTTGTGAATCACAGTCACAGACACTTTGAAGATTAAGGTTTTGGAATGTTGTTAAAAGGGGGAGAATGATAAAACAAGTAATTTTCACAATCACGCACACACCAATGCTTTTAAAATGTCTTCTTTAATCCTTCCAGTCACGTTTTGACCCACGTGTGGATTTGTGGTTATACGAAAAATGAGTGGAAATGTGCTTCAGGCTACAAAGACCAGAAAGCAACCAGAAAATATTGAACACTCACAACAGGCAAATGTTCATTTTTAATTATTTCGAAAAAAGATCAAAACAACATAAAATGTAGTTCTCAGAGAATTAAATCTGAGTGTGCATCCTGATACACACTACTAAATCTTTATTTGATTGTCACACTCTATTAACCCTGTTCCTTATGTGAGGGGTCAATATGTTTTGATAGAAATAACAGCTTGTGTAAAGACATGCATCAGAGGGTTACAACACTGAGTAATCAGATCTTAAATTAACAACAGTGCAGCATTCATAATGATTCAAATCCATCATTATTGCCCTTGAAGTTGCGTTTTCACAGATAATATCATGAATTGCACTCTCACTTAATGAAATTCAAGGCATTCAAGGCAGGTAACGGTGCATGAAAAAATTGTGGAACATCCTGTTTGTTTATAAAAACAAATGCTGAAATAAGACACTTATTGATTGTAATTACGCATGAATAAAAGTTTGCAATATAATAACCACACCAGGCTGTTGTTATGAAATGTACTAACAATAATTTTTGAATAACTAACATGTGGACATAAATGACACGCCAATAGTAGAAGGTACATTTTCAGCCTGCTCTACCTTCATCAGATGTGTGGTTGCTGATGTATCCAAACTGAGTTGGAAAGGTAAATTGTTTTGCAAAATAAGGTAAGGTCCATTTGTCTATGTATATCAGAAAACACTTCACACGCCGTTCCAATATTTTCAGATTTGTAACATAGAACAACATGATCCACCAAACACGTGTTAATACATCTCAGGACATTACGAAACCAAAACAAAAACATTACATTTAGCTTAACGCGACAGCGTCACTGCGCATGCGCAGATCTGTGACATTGAGTGGAAGGCTAACAGCAACACAGCTGACGTTATCCTGTCATTATCCGAGAAGAAATATGAATCCGATATGACTTTAAGGGCATGGAAACATAAACGAAACCTGTTCAGAGTCTTGTACGCCTCATCCACGTTTCCCTCTTGAACCATCACCGTCCGAGCGATGAAGCGGAGGTGCCTCGCCATGTTGAAACGGGTGTCCGGCCAAAAGTCTTCCGGACGGAAACATGGAACTACTAATGGTTCCGCATGGGAGAACGTACTCACACAGGGGTGACTCTTCTCTGGAGAGTTCCCCTAAATACATTATTTCAAAGCTCATACACGTTTTTTGTGGTTTTCCAGAACTATCACCAACCCCATTTTATATGAAATTTGAACAAATATTCTGCCCACATCCACGTTTCCAAATAAACATAACAGCCACACACAAATCCAATTTCTTGAGTTATTTGAACAACTGAACTCCACAAACTATCTTTTAAAACTTTTTATCCTCTGACATTGTTCTTTCAATGGTAAAATAAGGTGTGGGCCACACAATGGGGGCATTTGTACTCGCAACAGCCAAGTGGTGGTTTTAAATGCAAGGGAAATAAGAAATAGTAATGACAAACCTAGGTTATGAAATTGGCTAATAAAAGTCAACGAAACATAAAGAAACAATTGAAACATAGAATAAAACATAATCAATCAATCAATCAATCAATCAATCAATCAATCATTTTTATAACGCACCTTCAATCCAACAAATGCAGAACAATATAACATAAATAGATAGATAGATAGATAGATAGATAGATAGATAGATAGATAGATAGATAGATAGATAGATAAGTAGACACACAGACAGACTGAGAGACAGAGAGACAGACAGACAGAAAGGTAGATAGAATAGAATCACTATGTCACTTTGATAATTACTAATCCTTTGAAAATAATATGACAAAAAAGATTTTCAGCTGTCAAGTTTCTTCCACCTATTTGTTCCATAGTTTTTAGTTTTTTGTTACCAGTCATTGCAGCTGAAACTGTTAATGTGCCATTTACTGTTTACATATTCACAGAATTAATGCTTCTGGATAGCAAACTCCTTCCAGGAGCTTTGAATACTTGTCAAATTTAGCATTTATTCCGTTTCTTTGTTTAGGAGGATGGTTGAATTCTGAAGCAATGGCGCCACCCAGAGGACAAAATGTATAGGAACACATTGTCTGTTGAAGTCAGACTTTATCAATAGTGTGAAGAATTAACAGGGTTTGTTTACTCATTTACAATTGTCTTTTTTAATACACATATTTCTTTAATGTTGTGAATTTAAAATGATTTGCATGTTGCTTTTTATTATTATGTTGTTATTATTGTGTGAATCTCAAGCCTGTTCTCCACATATAAACAGGGAACCGGTAGTCTACATGTAGAAGGATGATTTTCATGGAAAATACAAGTTTATGAAGCTACATTTGTTGCCATAGCAGCAGAGACACCAGGGTCCATTGTTATTCTTTCATCAGGGTCTTTCTCATTTTCCCTCTCATCCCTGAGCTGCTGTTGTCCTCTGAGTCTGAGGTCAGCCAGCGGTGAATGTCGCCGTGGAAGGTAGGCCTAATTTGCATCCAAAAGTGCTTTTATGGGCCCCCTCTCTCCCCATAAAACAGCCGAACAGGTTAATTCCCATGTCACTGTAACTCAATAGGATAGTGTATCCACACGGTGCCACAGGGAGGAATGCTTAGACAGTCTGCGTAGATAACATCACAACTCTTTTTGTTGTGTGAATGTGGTGCATCATGTTTCCACAGGCATCCCTTCTGATCCTGACCTGATGAAATAATCCTGGCAGTGAATGGAGGAGTATCTGTGAGGGAGAAAACCACACAAAAAAAAGTTTGCAATGGGAGACTCTTTAAACCAGTATCTTTCTCCCTTCACTCTTAGTGAAGAAGAAAAAAAGTTTTTACATTGTTATATTGGTTTTAATATTGCTTTTTTTTGTACTTTAACCTTCTTTATCAATTCAACTTAGTTTTTTTAAGGAAAAAAAACGATGGTTTGTCAGAGAAACACCTTCATAACTCTTCACTTTCATTTTTTCTCATTTGCCACATGCTCCCTTTTCAGCCCTTTGTTAATTATTACTTTAAATTAAAAATTTTCATTTCTGCACCAAATTTGAAGAATATCAATTTGCCTTGTTGTATAATCAGGCAATTTGGTCCTTAGTGAATTCTTCATATGCATTTTTTTCATTAATTTTCACATTGATTCTAATTTCCCTTTAACTAAAGGTGTCTATATTACTAATGTTGTCATTGCAATGCCTGTCATCTGAAAACTTCGAACTATAATTTTACTACTAAACTGCAGCATATTGAAGCTACCAGCATTCATTTTGCTGGGAAAATTTGGACTGAAGGCAGGGTGCATCCTTGGCAGGTCACCAGAGAGACACTTTAAAAAATAATAATAATAATGTAAAAAGACCTGTTAGATTCAAATGCATGTTATTGTACTGTAGGAATATAGGGAGAACATGCAAACTCAACTGGAGACTGCTAAGCCCAACTAGGAACCTTCTCTCAGAGCTGAATGACTCCACCAAAACAGAAATGACTTTATTTTACATTTACATCATTGCCATAAGATAAACATCCACTTTGTTCAAGCACATGTGATACTGTTAAATTAAACTTGATTTTCAATAATGACAGTTTAGCTTTGAATCTTAGCCTCCAGTCTCAATCAAAAAATTTCCCCAAGGAGTAGAATTGTTTCCTGCCAGCTTCTTGCTGGACTGACACCTCCAAGTGGATGTCTCATATTTTACTTTTCTCTCTTTCATTAGAAGCTTTCCCACCTCCAAGCCAGAGGCCAGACACATTCATCTTGAGAGCTGACCTCTCATGCCAAGTTTCTGAATAGCATCGGGTCGAAATGTTATTTCTTGTGTGATTTATAACAGCTTCAATGCTGAATTTAACAACAGGGATGCTTTTTTTTTTTTTTAACACATCTAGTCAAATTATTAGGACCAGCTTGGTGTCATCATACAAACACACACACACACAAACACAATTAGCACTTTTCTAATGCGAGCAGCAGGCCATGCATCAGCATCAAAGGATTTACTGGAAGTGCGTTTTTCCAGCTCGTATCCAAATCTTTCACCATGCTGCCAGAAGTGGAGGGTGGAAGCAGCAGCGGCAGAGGGAAAGTCCCTCCCTGCCATCATCATGGGCCGGACCAGCATCGGATCCAGACGAGCTGTCAGCCAATGAATGGAGGAGGCGCAGATGCAGGCAGGAGGAGAAGACTCCGCGAACCGGTTGACTTTTTTCAGGAGGGACAGACGAGCAGATCCTGAGCTCTCCTCTCCGGGCGCAGTCCTCCATCCAGTCCGCACTGTCTCTGCAGGCGCTCGCATCGCAATGGAGAGCAAAGTCGCAGATTTCTCTGGAAAATGGACAATGAAGTCTTCGGAAAACTTCGAGGAACTTTTGAAAGCGCTTGGTAAGTATAAAAAAAATATTAACTGCATAATGCATGTTGCAGTGGCATTGCTTGATCTGCCATTTAAATATGACCAATCTGTGTGTATCTTGTCTTTGCAGGCAGAATTTGTATGTCAAACATTAAAAATGCAGACTTTCCCTGTTATAATTCAAGATATGTATTGTTTTCCTGATGTATTCACCAACCACCCAGGTCTGTAGTTGAAGACCTGTCAGTCACTTTCTGTGTGGAAGTCCCATTTGCCCCTTGGTGGTCTGAGTTGCCCTCTGAGGTTCATTCAGTTCATCCTGCAGTGCTGGTGTGTTCCTGGGATAATATTAAGCTGTGTGATGCCAGTTTTTAGGCTTTTCGTTGGGCCAGAGAGGTCATGCACGGGCCATCCAGTGGCATCCATTAAAAATCTGGAGACAAATATCCTGTGGAGGAATGTTAGATTAGACTCATCTGAAGCCGGCCCTCCTCATGCGGTTGTAATTAGAGCCAGTGTAAACGGAACTAAGCCTTGACATGGGCCCCAGCAGCCAGCCAGCTCTGAGACTGGCTTTCCTCCACTGCCGGGGGCCTCTCTGGGCCAATCCAGTGTGTGTGTGTGAGTGTGTGAGTGTGTGTGTGCCTCCATGAGCAAATATGGCCTGGGCTGAATGTGGGGTGTACTGAACTCTCTGAAGATAATCCATCTCACATTTTGCCTCAAAATGGCAAAAGTTAAATTGCCTTCAGACGCTTCGGGTTTATTTTACATGTCTGCAACAGGCACTTACATGTTTATTGAATCCATTCACTCAGCCTTGGTTGTGCTTTTTAGTTAGAATTCCAGTTGCATTTTTTTTTTTTTTTTTTTGTTTTGCTTGCAAATCCATGCATGGATTATTGAATCAGCCTACCAGACACAAGCCTATGGGACCAAGAGGTCAGGAGGCTCTGGGGCTTTGTTTGACACGGCCCACATTTCTGGTCCATATGTCGATCAGTCAACTGCACAGAGACGCGATTATGGTTAGAAAAACTCCCGTAAGATCACAGACAGATGCAAGTCATATGAATCAGCTAGACCGGTGCTCAGACACCTTATTGGGTTTTAGAATTCACCAAAGATTTATTGCATGTATATGTAAAATCATGTCAGAGGCACCAAACAACAAAAAACTAAAGACATGAAGGGGAAACCTGATCACTGCAATAAAATAATCCACAGTTATAACTCAGTTTATCAGGAAAAATGTGAGGGTTAATGTTGCATTAAGCATAATCTGTCCTCAAGGATTAAATTAGCTCAACTCATTTATCCAGTCTGTAATACTGGGAAGGGACTTTTACCTTCTCCGAGCTAATGTTAAGCTTTTCCTAGACTCTACTCGAGGGGGGACATTTCATTGTGCAATGGCTGGGGACAGTTAAAGGGGCTGCAGCATGCTTTTTTTTAGCTAGTCCAAACCCTAGAAATGGCATTAAGATGGTAATAGTTTATTTTTGGCGCTAAGGAAAAGTCATTTTGTGTGAAATAAAAGATTTTCTCAGGCTAATTCTGAAACCCGGAAGAGAAAACGCACTGTTTCACTGAAAATCCCGCCTCTCCCCCTGTGGACTTTGACTGACAGCGTACTTCAGTCAATCAGCGCTTCAAAACAAATATGCTGGCTAGCTTTAGCTCTTTTGCTCTAGCTTCTCCACACACAAAGACACGTGAAAACGTTGTTTCCTGTAAGAAACTCACCAAGCGCAGACCCTTCAGACTCTTCAGACTCTTGCTCCTGCTTGACTGTTGCTTTCAGACGATGGTCAAAGTTTATTTCCGTAATCGGAGTTACAAAAAGCAGCAACGCTGATTGCCGAGGGCCTGCGGGAGGGGGGCTCAGGGGAACCATCTTCTCCGTGTGACGTGAACGTGGGAAACGGAGCGTTTTCACGGGTGCGGGAGGGGCTGCCTCTCTGAGCAGCACAAAAACGAGGAAAGCTCAAACACACAGGCACGAAGGGAAAAAAATGCTTTGGGGGTGTTTTTGGTGAGTACATAGCCATATAACAAGGTTAAAACATACAAAAAGTGAATTTTGCATGATACAGCCCCTTTAAATTTCCACCTTGAGAGGATATCTTCTGTTTCTGATCGTCAGTGTGTCAGTTCTGGACATGAGCATGTCACATGTAAAGAAAATTCCATCACGAACAGAGTGAAGAAATATCTAACAGTTACTCTCACAGGGCTGTAATGTCGTCTGTGGTGGAATTTGATGTAGACACAGTATATCCTTTCTGAGCAAATACCCAGAAGTTGGGGCCATTAATCTAAAAACACCAACGCTTAAATCTTTTCCCCATCGCCCCAGCTTCAAGAGGGTTTTAAGTTGAATGGAAAATAACATTTTCTTCATGCGATCCACAGCTTGACAGTGACCAGTGATTAAAAGAGCCACACTGTTTGCATTTTTGTGTTGGGTGTAAATCATATGCTCTACATTACCGGTATTTTTTTTTTTTCAGACGAATCGCATAAATTCCCAGATTCTTGTGGCTTTAGTAACATAGCAGAAAATGTCAGCATGCACAGACTTGAAGCTAAGAAATTAAAACTGGAACTGTTTGTGGATCAAAGCTGTCATGTGGCAACGTAGCTGCGGTGAAAAACCCATCGGCTGATTTATGACCTGTGTGACGAGAATCAAAGTGAGAAGACGGATTGTAGGCCAGCATGGACATTGGTGAAAACAAATAACACGAATTTCATTGCCACTGTGTCATAAATGCTGCTGCTGAGCCTCAAATATCACATGGCGTAGTTACACTGAACAGAAACCAAGAGAAGATTTTCCTAACCTTTTCCGCCTTCTCTGATTTCCATCCAAGCCTGAGCTCAGAGCGAAGGGAATTGGATTTTAAACTGAATAAACTCTCATTCAAAAACCACTGGTGCGCACAACTGTGAATATATTCATTTAGCTCACAGAAACCGCCAAGGCGCGGCAGCCGGCTTGACCTTGTGTTCGTGTGCGTCCAGGTGTGAATGTGTTCCTGAGGAAGATCGCGGTGACGGCGGCCTCCAGCCCGGCCGTGGAAATCACTCAGCAGGGGGAGAGCCTGTCCATCAAGACGTCCACCAGCGTCCGCACCACCCATGTCTCCTTCACCGTGGGCCAGTCCTTCAACGAGGCCACGGTGGACGGGCGCCCCTGCACGGTGCGCCTTCCATCATGTCGACTACATGCATGCCGGAGTTTGGTCGAGGGCCGCAGAGCTCACACACACCAAAGAAAACATGTGGAAGTCATTTCAGTGAGACTGCAGAGATCTGTTCTTCATTTCTTCGTCCTGTGTGAGTGATGAAGGACATTGATCCTGACAGCCCGTAAAAATGTTCCGACGCTCAGCCGTCGGCACAGCGAGCACCTCTGACCAAACCCAAATCCTGCTGCAAGTCGTCTGGCACCCGAAATGTTTTGGATGATGTCAGTTGTTAATACTCCTCTCATGTGAATCCCTGCAGAGTTTTCCGAAGTGGGAAACGGACAGAAAGATCAGCTGCGAACAGACTTTACAGAAAGGCGACGGGCCGAAGACGGCGTGGACCCGAGAGCTCACAAATGATGGGAGACTCATACTGGTGATTATTTCGAGTTCCGATCCACAACAGCATAGAACAGTTACAAACGGTCAAATAATCCAGTCTGACTGCTTTACTTTAACGAGCACACATCTTTTATAATCCATAAAAACAGTTTTAAGCAGGTTGTAAAACAAATCCAAGAGTGGAGATTGAACAGCTTTATGAGCTCGTATTTATGTTGCATTCTGGGAACTTGGAGAGTAGTTACCGCTTGGGAAAACTCCCACCTCGCATGAAAGCAAGTAAAAGGCCCATGAAAACCTCCAGAAACATGACATATGAGTGTTGTTGATGTGACACAACACATTCTCTGTCATTTACTTGCGTTTTGATTGAGTTTTTTTCACTGAGTACAAACAGAATGGTCCCTTTCACTTTAACTGCACCGACCATTTCAATTCACTACTGCTGCTCTGTTCAGTGGCATCAAATTTGCTTCTTGATGAATGTGTTTGCACAGCATTTGCCATTCAAGTATAATGATAATACCTGTGCAGTCAATAGTTATAAGAACTCAGAGGTGGGAAACGTCCCAATTCCCAGTGAGAATAACATCTCCTAATGCATTTAAACTGGAGGCATTCCATCTGGACGGTGAGCGATTTGGACGAGATCCCAGAAGCAGGTCTGATGTTACATGGTGGCAGTTCTGTTGACATTTAACAAACCTACTAATTGCCCACAAATAATTGCTGTTACTCACACCGATAGGGTATAAATTACAACATTCCCTCTCGCTGCTTCAATAAATGTTTCACTTTTCAGCAACACTTCTTTTGATTAAATAAACCCCCCCCCCCCTGAGTTTAACTTTCTCCCCCCTCTGACTTAATGTGTGCGATGATGGGTTTGACTCACAGTCGCACTGCTGGAGGAGGCCATGTTGCTTGTTTTTTATTGCTGTTATTTAGTAAACTGTTAAATAAAACCTTCCCAACTGGTGATTATTCCAGTTCTCAGCTGTGTGAATGCAGTGTATCTTATTAGCCTTTGGTTGGAGGATAATCAGAGAAAAGCTGTGACATGATGTTTGTTATCCATAGAAAATGTAAAGTTGTAGATGGACTTGATAAGAGATGCTGCAAGGGAGTCGATGTATGACTTGCTCATCATATTTTACTCTTCACAGAATGTTTCACAGCTTAAAGTCACAAGTTGCTCCTGTTCTGTTGCTCATGTCTTTCAGACAATGACTGCTGGGGAGGTCGTCTGCACCAGAGTGTATGAGAGGGAATGAGGAAATCTTTCTCACTGCCGTCATGCAATCCGTCTGTTTTTATGCACGTTTACCAGCTTCGTTTCACTTCCTCCTCACTGCCGGCTAGGTCTTTCTCAAACTGTCAAAAAAGACTGTAGTCGTTGCTGCAGCTCTCTTTGTACGAGGACAAAAAACAACACTTTATGCACTTCTGAAAGGTCACACCATCCTTCTTTTTTTTAAACACGCCGTATCTAAACCCTTTTTTCGATATGTTAATAAACTGTTTTATACAAATTGACTTGTTGATTATTTCTCCTCCAGCTCTGGATGCCGATGCTGCGTCCTCCCTGAACCGCCCATTCCCCTGTCGTTTGCTTGCGTATCACTTTACATCGCTGTCTGCCATTCGTACTCTCTCCATTATCCCCCACCCTTTTTTTCCCCTCCATCTTTCCACATTCCTTGTCCTCTGCGTGCTCCCTGCCGTCACTGCTCATGACAGAATGGGCTCAATTAGTTTGAAAACTCCCAAAGACGATTTACATTTAAAAAAAAAAAGAAAAAAAAAAAAGCCCTGCATGGAGAGACACTTGGCAAAGGCCAAGGGGAAACAGGGAGTGGAGAGGAAAAAGAGCCAGGGAAAGGGAGAGCGGCCATGAGAACATTATTTCATCGCATCAGGAGAGGTTACACTTCCTATGCTCGCCTTCACTTGCTGAACCTACTTCGTTTGTGCTGGATGAAAAAGTCCCCTGCACTCCCCCTCTCTCATTTTACATACACATACAAAGCGTTAAATAGCCTCGGGTCAGGCTGCGCAGGGAGATTTCCAGCTGTTTCCTCTCAAAACTCTTTTTCCAACATATCAGATGCAAATAAAAACATACAAATAACCTTCAAAAGCGAAGAGAAAACACCATTTGCAGAACATGATAGTTTTACGAGGATCCAGTCTCCAAATTCCTTCCAATACTCCACTAAAAACTCAGCAGCTAGAGTTCAAACCTCACCTTGCTGTGAAAAATGCACCCTGAGGGTCTCTCAGGCACTTCCTGAGCCCAGTTCTGCTGCAGCAGTGATGATTTTTCCAGGCTTTCGCCCCTCTGAAGTGTTTCCTATAGGCTCTATACATAAATGCTGAGCAGGCAGCGGGAGGACGAAGCCTCCATCAGCATGAACGTTCTCACAAAACCTGATTGAGTAAGTGTGTGTTTACAGCAGAAAGTGTAAAAAGCGTAGTATGGAACCATCCATGGCATTTTAAATGCAATTACGCGGAAGAACAAAAAAGGCCACAGTGCAGGGTTAACGCGTGTAACTCAGAGACTCACAGCAGTAGCCAGGCGGCAGTTGGATTTGAACCTGCAGACGTCCAACCATAAGCTCGCTTCTCTGACCTCTAAGCCCAGATTAAGTGTGGGACTCCACTGGGACCATTGACCTTCAGACACCAACTGAAAATGCAAAACCTGCACTTCAGGGAATTATGTCTCACATAGAATAAAATAAACAAAATAAAAAAAAAAAATATTGAATGAACTTGAACCAATAATTCCTGATTTCATGTAAACAAAGTAGCCTCCCTATTTTTGATAACACAAAAAAGTTGTTAAGAAGATTCATATAAAATTTGGAGAAGTGTTTTCACTTTACTGAGCTGGTATGTGTCAGTGAACAACAGGAACAGTAGTTCAGGGTAATTATAAAATACTTACAGCTCAGGCTTTTAAATATTGTATTTATTTATTTTTCCACTCACTGAATTAGATTTTTGTGCAAATATGATGTTCTCTTTCATTTTGCATTTATAATCCTTCAATTTTCTATTTTGACCATAATGTAAGTGTGTCACGATAGTGATAAAACTTCTACAAAAAAAAAAAGATCCAATATAGGCTGACATGTGTCAGTGTTTAAAAGTAACATAGGTTCATTTGAAATATCATATTTGTGCTAGCACAGTTGAGGATGATCAGTTCTTGTTCCTGCATAATTTTAAGATGATCTGAAAATGAAACCTAAAAAAAGAGACTGATCAGTGTTTCTTAATGGAATACTAGGTAATAAACTTCTAATTATAGTGATCAAGTTCATGTAATACAGTATAAATTTGAAGAAAAAAAAATATTATTCAGTGGAGCAGAAGTTTAACATTACATAAGAACCAGAAGTCCATATACACTTCAAAACGTGTCTTGATTTCTTAGTTATTTGCATTTAGACACTATTCTGAGGGCTAAAAAGAGAGATTTTTTTTAGGTGTAACTCAGTATGAATGTGTTACACAACCTCATGCATCATGCATGTGCTTTTGTCTCACAGCCAGATTTTCAATGGACTCAGTGAAAGCCAGGCTATTGTGTAATTGCACATCAAAACCGCAGCACATTAAGTGCACTCAGAGAGGGGGGTGGAAAGTTTTCCCTGCCATTTACTCAGTAAGAAAATTAACACAGGCACACACATACACAAGACTGCTAATTGTGTCTAAATTACCCCTCTGACTAATGTTTGTAAGCCTCATTGGAGGAGTCTGCACCGGCCCTGAGTGGGGTCACTTTCCTCACGCCACCGATGCCGCTTCATTCCTCAGGCGGTGATCTCATGGAGCCTGGGATCGTCTGATTGGCCAAGGAATGCTGTGGTTTTAGGACCAGGAGGCACCCAGGTCCGGGAGGTTTGATTTTGGGCCATCTGGAACGGTCATGGCAGGGCCCATTAGAGGAAATGATGAGTCACAGGCGTCAGCTGACAAACACAGGCGCTGCTAACAGGGGGCCATAAAAGCAAATGGAGTGAACACGTTGTGCACGTTCAGGCGGATAAAAACACTGGAAGTAATGTGTGATCAGCAGAAAAGTTAGAAAAAAGGCAGCTGGTGGGCTGCTATAGATGCAATGTCCACTTCTCAATCACTGTATTTGCTGTTCTCTACATGCCTCTCCACAAAAAAGCAAAAAAAATATCTGAAAAAACCTGAAGTTACCAAACACCAGCGACTGTATTAAAGCCTTGCATCAGAGCTCACTTGGAATTCTGTCAGATACCAAGTCTGTTCAAAATATTTAGAAAATTGCCTCACAGGTTCTCCAAGTTCTCAGCAAAGTCCCGAAGGTCTTTGACTTGTCAGTCCAAAAAACACAAAATGCAAAACGTTCTGATTCATTGTAGTTTTGTAAAAGATAAAAGTAAAAATTCGCTCATTAGATACTCTGGAACAAGAGGAAGTTTGTGTTTTGATGTAGTTTTTTTCATTCAAAATATCACAAAATGACTCTATGGATAACATCATTAATGTTTTCCAATCACTGAACGTAAATATATGTAATTTTATGCAACATTAAGCCTGTCTTTATTATCATCATTTCTAATTAAGTCACATCTGGGGTTTTTTTTACACGTGTGAGAATCTGCAGGTGAACATGTACAGTAAGTTATACTGTATTTGTAAACCTCTCATGCTGCATGTGAGCGTGACATTTTGCCGTTTGTGTCTGAAATTAAAGCACATGACTGCCCCCCTCCATGTGACCCCATGTGACCCCATGTGACTTGTAGGAGAGTGTAAAGGGACAAGGATGGATTGTAAAAGGGCATTAGGCCAGAAAAATGTGTATAAACTGCAGGACCAACAGGTGAAATCCTTCTTTTGTACATTTCTTTTTTCCTTCTTTGAGGCAATAACTCGAAAATCTGGTTGTTTTATTTCAAGGAAGTTGCAGGAAATCAGCTGAACTGAGTATAATGTGGTGTGAACAACAGGAAATGACCATATTCTCTCTGCCAACATCAAATATTAGATGGGAATTGACTTATGGAGGTCTAAAGGAACATGACTTAGAGGCATTTTAACAGTTTATTCATTTAACGAACAGGAGTCACAGGAGCCTGAGGAAGCCCAGTGCATCACCACAGTGCTCACACACTGCTGGGCTACAAATATGAGTCCATCACACAAGTGTTTAATGGGTCAAAGGTTAGGACGACTGCTGACTTGAGCAATGTCCAAGAGTGACATCTACCGGAAGAAAATGTAACTACCCTTTTCATTCATGAGCTGGAGTGGTGGCAGGAACTGAGATCAAGCAGTCCGCTTGTATACAGGTGATCTTTGGCAGCACTAAATCTCTGATTAACAATTGAAAATTGTGTAGGAATTGTGACATTTTCTCCTTCGAACCAATCGCAGCAACAGCTTTGTGAAGAACTACTTTAAAAAAGCTGCATTTCGTATTCTGCACAGGAGAACTATGATTCAGTTTCTTCAAATTACACAGTGGGAGAGGTATTTAGCTTGTAATTCATGTGTGCAAGTTTATTCATGCCTATAAATCACTATATAATGATTCCATTAAGTAGATAATGTGGGGCTGAAATGCCTGCTATTGACAATCCAATAAAAGATCCAGTAAGTACAATGTAATTAATACTCTGAGTAGTTTTTGAGAATAGTCCTGTACTCCTGAGTATTCTGGATCTGAATGGTCTCGGGCTAAATACATCTCAGATTTACTTGTCGAACATCAAACCTCCAGCGAGTCCAGCCTCCTATTGTCCTCAGGAAGAGTGTTTTTTTTTTCACCCAGAAGAAACAAGCTGAAGCAGATTTTAGTTCACACCCTCCTCACATGTAGAACAAACTCCTGCTCAAACACTCACTTCTTCCAAATCACGATTATTTGCTGAAACTTTTCATGAAACAATAGATTTTACTTGTTTTATTACCTTTATTTCAAAATTTTTTTACTTTATTCTGTTTTTTTTAACAAATTATTTTATAGTATTCCTGAATTGATTTAATGTATTTTCTTTATTTCATTATAGAGCACTGTGCATTTTTGTTTTTTTGTTTTTTGTTTTTTTTTTGGGTGATATATGAATAAATGTGCCTTGACTTCAGCTGTAATCTGCAGATAATAATTTTCTTAATAGAAAATAAAGAAAACAGAAAAGATGTAATGATAAATTATTTTGAGTTATTTTTTTTTCGGAAAAGACTACGTCTCTGTTATTCATTTATTGTCTTTTAATAACCGTGCGGGGTCTGGAGCGGAGGTTTGAGCCCCTCCTCTCCCACGTGGACCTCTGCCGCAGCAGCAGTCACATGACCGCAGTGTCAGCTGGCCTCTTCCTGTTTTCCTGCAGGGGGGACACTGGAGAAAATATAGCGGATCTGATCTGCTCAGCTCCCCGGCGACGAAAAAAAAAAAACAAAAAACAACAACAACTCATCGGCGGACACTCTCAAGCAAGCGGGATTGATAAAGACGCGGCTGCTGCGTTGCTTCCAGTGCGGGGAGATGAGCAGCGGCGGGGCGGGGAGCTGAGAGCTGCGGGTCGTCCTGCCACTCATCTTTGTCCTCTTTTTACTAATTAAAAAAAAACACTCCTTAAGGATCCAGCCAGCACCGATCAGGAAGAAGAATAGTATCCTTCTATTTATTGTTTGTGAGATTTGCTACAAGTGGCGGCTGCTTTTTATTTTTTTATTTTTTTATCGTGAGTTTCGATTAATATGTCAAAGTACACGAGCTTCCCCGAGCCGATGGACGACCACAACCCCTTCCAGGTGGGTGGATCGCCGTGATTACCTGCTATTGCACCATCAGTGCAGTGTGTCAGTGTGTGTGTATGTATGTATGTACGTATGTGTGTGTGTGTACGCATAACACCCCTACTGTGAAACGCACGCATAACAGCAAGCGTGTTGTGGCTCATGTGATCTCTGTATGTGTGTGTGTGTGTGTCTGGTGTGTGTTTTCAAGGCCTTCCCAATCTAGACTAACTCCCATTAGAACAGGTGGTCTTACAGCACACACGCACACACGCACACACACACACACCCAGACCTTGACCCAGATTGCATGTAGTCCTTTGTAGCTGAATGAGAGAATTCTCAGGTCAAAGATTTTACAGCTTACAGGATACATAAACTCGGATCTGCAAGAAGACCATAGATCCAAATTCTGGCTGAGCTTTTCCTACTTGGAGTTTGCATGTTCTCTCCATGTGTACATGGGTTTCCTCCTACAATCCAAATTGCGTGTGTGTGGTTGTCCTCTCTCTCTGTTTGCCCTGTGATGGACTGGCGACCTGTCTGGAGTGTATCCTGCCCTTGAGCACAGTTGGGATTGGCTCCAGTGGCTTGAACGAGGATCTGTGTGTGTTGCAGCTCCTGGAGTCACGGCCTGTGTTTTGTTTTCCAGGACCCTGCAGTGACCCAGCACAGCAGCAACACGGGATATGCCACACTGGACCTGTACAACCCCTTCGATAACACAACAGCGGTGAGCGACGTTCCCCTCTTCGTATGTTGGGTGGAATTGGTCGAAATGGATCATTACATAAAAACCGGGTCAAGTTGGTAATCTGAGGAAGTAAAGATACCAGACATCCGTGTTCCCTGCAGCTTCCTTCAGCTCAGAGAGGTAGTGCAATATTTAGTTTTTCTTTGAAAAATAAATAATCAATAGTTTTGAATATTAAATTAACAAATTAACTAACAAACTCTATATAATACATTCAGCTTCCCCCCCCCCCTTTCTAATTCAAAATACTGGCAGGAAGAAGGAAGAATACAAACAAGCAAAAACTTGTTCTCTTGCAAAAACATATTCTGCCTTTTGTGCTACAGTTTGCAGTTACAAAGACACAAAACAAACAGAGAGCAGGTAAAAGTTCAGACATCTCATGTACTAAATACATCCAGACAGCCAGGTGGATTAAAATAAATACAATAATAAACTGGCAGGATTTGCGGATTTCTCAAAGTAATAAGTAAATCACAGTGAATCAGTTTACATTCACTTCATGTCATCCGTCTTCTTTACCTTATTTAACCAGGAGGAAGCTGCAGCTTGTGCCAGTAACATGCAGAAACATAAATTCCCGGTGATCAGTGCCTAATTTATGGTCACGGTGCAGTAATACAGTGGTCCTGGGTCTGGATTGTTATTCTACTGTGCTCTGTTTCGCAACTGCAGTTCCCTCTTTGCTGCAGACATTAGCTTTAAAAGTTAAGACATAAAAACGCGTCTCAAAAGTGGGCCTAGTTAAAATAAAACTGCTGTGGAAACACGCCAGACTCTCCCTGTACATAAAGCAACACCCTGCTTCTAACTTGTAGCTGCTGCAGACTCACTTCACTGGACTGTTGATCCGGCTGAATCACCGTTTCGTTTCACTTTGCTTATTAACTCCGTGTAAATCGCTGAACAAATCAAGCATGTGCAACAGCAGCGCCGATCTTACAGAACAGAAGATAAAAAAAAAACACACAGTTGCTTTGATGAAGATCTGAAACTGCACGCTCATTGACTTAGTTATGACTCATCAAACTAGTCCAAACCAGATGCCACAGGTAAAGAGATTAGCCGTCGGGGCTGGATTCTGCAGTGTGGTTACTACACACTTTCTTTAATGCACATCTCGGCGACGTTGCCAGGAAACTGTCTCGGACTCTTGTTGCCAGTGAACGGCGCAGATCAGCGAGCACTTCCTGAGTTGCGGAGCTTTTTTGTTTGCTGAAGCGGGAGCTACAGGAAGTCCGGCGAGCTCGGCGCGTTTTGAAGCGAGGGGGAGAAGTCATGATGAGGCACAGAGCGCGGGCCGCCGGTTCACTCCCACACAACATCCCCGGAGATTCTCTCTCTGAGCAGCTCAGAGAAGCTCAAACATTTGAAGGATTTCTGTGTTTTTGTTGTTTTTTTCTACAACTCTGTCACAGCCTCCACCGCCGTATGAAGCCACCTCTCCATCAGCTCCCCCCGCGCCGGCACAGACTCCGCCCAGCAGGACCACGCCCACCGAGCCTCGGAACTATGGCTCCTATAACTCTCAGGTATGAAGTCTCTCGCATTGCGGGCTCTTTTACATAATCCTCTCCATCATTTGCAAGCCGAAGTCTTTGAGAGCCGGCTGTGCGGCTGTGACGCTTCACCTCGCGCTTCTCTCTCGCCGTGTCAGACCGTAGTGAGCGCCACCACCGCCGAGCTCCAGAGGAAGCAGGAGGAGCTGGAGAAGAAGGCCCAGGAGCTGGAGAGGAGAGAGCGGGAGCTGGAGTCGCACAGCCTGGGACCCGGAGCCTGTAAGGCAAACGCCGTTCTGAGGAGCATTTAACCGGGATCAGGAGAAATAACCTTGATTGATCGTCTCTCTCTCTCTCTTTCTTTTCCAGCCCGGCAGAATAACTGGCCCCCGCTGCCGTCTTTCTGCCCAGTGGGGCCCTGCTTCTACCAGGACATCAGTGTGGAAATCAGCCAGCGTTTCCAGCGAACCGTCACCATCATGTACTACTTCTGGATGTGTGAGTTCCTGGTTTGCTTGCTTTTTTTCTTTTTTGTGCTATTTTTCCAAAGTCAGTCTACCGTTTAATGGATTTCTTTCAGAGATCCTTCTGGTGTTACTCTTATGTGATCAGATTAAAGCCAGACTGACCTCTAAAATCTCCACTTGTAAAGACCTAATAGTCAGCACTGAAAGGCAGTGAGAGGTGACTCATGCCTGTGTGACTTCCACCGAGTAAGACTGACTGTTTGTACAAAGACTCTCACACGTCACTGCTAAAGTGAAGACTTTGGGGCGCCTACCAGGGGCGTCTAAACACAGATCCATTCAGCTTGAGGAGAGGGGAAAAAAAAAAGTTGTTTTTTTAATCTTTCTTAAGCAAGCGAAACTCAAGATGTTTCCCCATATCTTGTCATTGAGCACAGCTCACACGTGGGAGGAAGTGTGAAGGAAAGAAAGATGTTCAATGATTTTGGGACACATGGATAGTCACAAGTTTCTGTTTCTCGCATCAGAGCCGATTAGAAAATGTAGAGTTTTTCTTTTTTTTTGTGTGTGTGTGGTTAAACTAATTGATGAGATACAGCAATAAAAATAGGATGGATCGATTTGTTATTACAGCGCTGCGTTTAACATCAGCATGAGCCAAGAACCAGCATGATAGGATGTTTTGGAGTCTTAGCTCACTGAGCCTGGACTGCACTTGTTCTCTTATTCTTTTTTTTTTAATTTATTTTCTGGCTATGTCTTCTTTTATCTGATATCCAGTCGGCACTTGCACGCTCCTCTTCAACCTGATCTCCTCACTGGCCATGTTCTGTGTGGACTCCACTGGTGGCGTTGGCCTGGGCCTGGCGATCCTGTGGGCTCTCCTCTTCACCCCCTGCTCCTTTGTCTGCTGGTATCGACCGGTATACAAAGCCTTCAGGTGGGAATATTTACTATTTCGCTCTTCACTCAGTGTTTTACTCTCAGTATTGCGATCATGACATTAAACCGAGTCCTGCTCTGTGTTGGTGTGCTTCCTCCTCCAGGAGTGACAGCTCCTTCAACTTCTTCGCCTTCTTCTTCATTTTCTTTGCCCAAGTGGTTGTTTATGTCATCATGACCATCGGCATCCCCGGGTGGGGGTTCAGGTATGACAGTAAAACAAAGTTACATCAGCTGTGGAGTGCTGGTGAGCATCTGTTAGTGGAATCAGCACGGATTGCCAAGGTCAAGGTCGAAGCTGTGGTTCTTTTTTTTTGTTTTTTGTACTACTATTTTCTACACCTGATGTTGTTAAAGTACAGTGCAGGCAGAACAACGATAATGAACATATAATAAACACCTGGTGAAAATATAGTTGACTTGGATTTTGTCCTTTTTAAATGTGAATAAATTAAAACTGAAGGAGATTCCTGTAGTTGAAGACTTTAAATTTGAACCGTTCCATCAAATCTCCTACAGTGTTTGTGGTGAAAAATGCATCTTTTACTATATGCAGCTTTAAAAAAACACCTCTTAATAGACTCCTCTTCCCTCTCTACTTGTGTTTTTTTTTTCTTTCTTTTCATGTCTCCCCCTCAGTGGCTGGATTGTGAGCCTGGCTGCCCTGAAGACGAGTGTCCCCGTTGGTGCGATCATGTTGATAAACGCCATCCTCTTCACCGCCCAAACGGCCATGGGAGTCGTCATGCTGAAGAAGGTGAACACAAGTGTTTATGTGTGGACTGCCGTCGTATTCTTGACAAAATGCGCCTCCTGTTAAGTCTGTACGGGCTAATTAGGAAGACACTTTGTGTCGTGCCTTTAAAAAAAAAAAATAGAACATCCTCTGGGTATAAACTATGTTTATGGCTTATATAGAATCACCAACTGTGCTTGTTTTCAGGTTAGTATCCTACTTTCGGTTTCACACATAAGTGTAGTTTTTGCTGTATTTCAGTGGTGATGGATTAAACAAATGTTAGCAGCACAACCCAAAACACGAGTGTGTGTGAATGAGAGGGCAGCAATTATAAAGGTGAGGGTGGACGAGTGTGTTCCTGAGTTTCATCCATCCGGAGTGCGCAGGAGAGGCGAAACTGGAGTGAATGTGAAGCCTATGAGAGATGAAGAGGCAAAATCCAAAACAACGCTGTAAAAAAAAAATATTTGTGCTGTTTGGAGTCCAGCTGCTGTCGGTAGATAACAGCTGGTGGAAAAGCCAGCATATCAAGTTGTGTGTATCGTTTTCACCCTCACAATGTGCATGATGTGACGATGAACTGTATCAAATGTCGCTGCGCTGCGTTTTCCTCCCCGCTCCAGATCCACGGGCTGTACCGGCAGACCGATGCCAGCTTCCAGAAGGCTCAGGCCGAGTTCGCCACTGGAGTCATGTCCAATCAGGCCGTACGCCAGGCCGCCGCCAACGCCGCCTCCAGTGCCGCCCAGGGGGCCTTCACCGCCCCTCGGTAGAGAGGGACGAATAATGCTGGGAGGGGGAAGATGAGGAGGAGGAGGAAGAGTCCCTTTCAGCTTGATAAGGGGATCAGTTTGCTATTTATTTCCCCGCCAGCGATCCAAAATTGATGAGCGAGGAGCCAAGTCTCCATAATTAACCCCCTCCCCCCCTCCACCCCCCAGCCAAGTTAACTTGCAGGCATGTGCATGAGACTGAGGGGAAGTGGTCCGATTTCTAAAGGTGTACAGGACAAGTTCGCTATGTTGCCAAACCGAGTCAGCGAATCAGAAGCGTTGATTCAGAAATCCAAACGAGATGCTGAAGCTGGAGGAAATGCGACGCGGTCTGAAGTGTCTGTGAACGCAGGGAAAATGCTTTCGTTTTTTTTTGTGTGTGTGAAAAGACAAGCTGTGTGCCAAGTGGAGAGAATCCTGGACGGCTCTCATGTTGGAAAAGATGTGAGTATTGATTAATGATGTGGAGTCATGTTAATAAAAAAAAAAAAAAAAAATCATAAAAGTGGAGCTGAACACTGAAATTGCCATCATTACATCAGATCTGTAGCCAAGTATGTTTAAAATTTAGCCAGCACTCCTTTTTTTTTTGTTGTTGCTTGAGTGTAAACTAACAAGTTTCTTTTGTTTTGTTTTTTCTTGTCATCTTTTCAAATGAGAATGCCTATTTACTGTATCGCCAAAACCTGTCATCCTGTGAAGTGTTGTTTTGGTTCCTGTACCTGTCACTGTTCCGTTGGTGCTGCTTGTGGTTATTCTGAGTATTACACATCACTGACTTGCTTTTAATAAAAGTTGTCATGCTTTCACAGCTTACTGGTATTATGGTTATTCTTCTATCAAGTTGATAAACAATGTTGCACAGAGAGAAAGATTATTTTCAAAGAATCTGGAAGCTGAATATTACTTCCTTTGAGGTAACTGATAACTGAGTTGTTTTTTTTTTCATTTCAAGAGAAAATAAATGCCTAAAAAAAGATGTGAAGATTGAATTTATTAACTGACTCTCAAAAGTTCCATTTATTGTTTATGGACAAGTTGACTTTGGAGGTATTTAACACTGCAGCATTTTGTCTTTTAAGAGTGTTTTCTGCAGATAACCATCTCCATTTGAACTGATTCTGTGCCCGGATTCAACATTTTTATTATATTTAAGTGTAGCTCTAATTTCCTACATGTTTTCATGCATGTATTCTATTTTATATACAATTTATTCCCGATTGGGGCCTCAGGTATCTGGAATGGATCCTAGATGACTCGATGAAGGCAAAGTCCAGTACACCCTACAACATCGTCCTTGCTTTGGAGAGACGTTACTGTATGTTTAATGCTTATCAGTATTGATGTTTCAGCACTTTCACTCTACTTCCTAAAAACAGTCACACATCTGCAAAAGTTTCAGGAAAATTCATTCTGAGCTGCAACATTGCGAACCATGCGTGGAATGTTTGTGTGAGTTGCTGTGTTGAAACAATAGAAGGATGGGAAACATGTTTCAAAATGTCACCCACTTCTGGCGTCAGTGCCAGGACAAGGCTCTGAGGGGCCCTGTGCAAATTTTGATTTTGCCCCCCCCCCCCCCCCCCCCCCCACCAGGTCCACTGAACTCGCTCAGGAAAAGTAATAAGGTAGAACAGCAGACATTTCACTCTGTAAAAAAAAGTGGTCCTGATTAATGGCTTTTGCTTTGGGACTCAGTAAAATAGAAGCAGGAGTGCAAATGTGCCGTGAAAGATCAAACGTCAACACAGAATGAAATCAAGAAATTGAGATACATAATACTTTGACACAGTTTTGGGAGAAGAACTGACAAACATAACTCTGATTTCTTTGAACAAAGTGAATTTTCTGCCCTCAATATGATGTCGAGCTGACTCTGCTGATTCTGGCATTGCTGTTGGTGTCCGATGATTGGAAAGAGGAAGAGAGCGCACATCCAGATTTTTTTCAGAGGGGAAGAATATAGAAAATGAAATATTAAGCCAAAAATTGCAGTTTATGGTATTGCCCAAACTACTCTGTTGGCATACTTAAAAAACCTCAGTAACGCTTGACTTGGCATAATATGGATCTATTTAATCAGTATACACGACAGGAACACTTGATAAAGATCCATTTAAAAAGTCAGATGCCCATAGTTACTGTGAAGAGTGTAGGCATTCAATAGTATCGTGATTCAAATATTAATTTTTCTTGGGAATTCTTTGGTTTTTGGGTTTGATTTTTCTACATTTTCCAACAGACTGAATGCATTGAAGAACTATGGCCCCCCTGCAGCTACTCAGCAAAGATTATTGTGACAGACCAATGTTTATTATACCGTAATGTCATGAAACTGGTCTGGTGATTGCCATGGCGTCATAAGAGAAAAAAGTTTTTATTCAAAAGTCATCGGTTAATTAATCTTCCATGTCTTCTCAATCGTCAGCATGTTCACAGCAGCAGATCTGGCAGCGCTTTCTCATCGATTTGTACGTAACACAGGGATTCCATTACGGTTTTGCACTGTTTCAGAGTAACCTGGTAAGTTTGTATTTTGTTTTGTGTTAAACTTCGAAGAAAAACTGCAAATGCGGTAATAACTGAAAGACAGTGATCAGGTCTGTAATTGATGTGAATAAGTTAACTGAACGCTCATGCATGTGAACAGAAGGACCTCCAGTGGCGCCATGGATTTTGAGCATCTGATCGGACAGAACATCCCCGGCCCCACCTCAGACTATGAGGTGGAGGCTGTACTGGGCATCGGGACATTTGCAGCCGTCCTCCAGTGCAAAAAGAGGCTCACAGAAGAGACGGTGGCACTGAAGATCATTCGGGAGACGAACTTCATTGGGTTTGCAAAAGAGGAGGTAAAGCTCAAAATGTTTCACGTGCTGCACAAAGTGTCAAAACATTGTACAATATCCGATTTGATACAATCTCATTTGATTCCAGGTGAAGATCCTTCAAACCTTGAAAAACAATGGCTCAGACAACTTCAACATTGTGGCATTTAAAGATACGTTCATCTTCAACGGGCATTACTGCCTTGAATTTGAGAAACTCGATGTCAGCCTCTGTGACTACATGAAGAAAAAGTCCCTCAGACTCCCAGAGATTCGTCCAATTCTGTTCCAGGTTAGATCCTTATGTCTCCACTTCAGTGGAAGTTTGTATCTCCTGGTTGCATGTGTTGCCTTTCATAATCACTCGGCTGTAATATTTATTTTATAATGACTCTTTACTTAGTTGAAACGATTGGATCTGACGTTCTGTCCTTTGTTTCAGCTGGTCGATGCTATTTTTCTGATGGAGCGCGCCGGTATTGTCCACACGGACCTGAAGCCTGCCAATATCATGTTGACGGACCACTTAAGTCAGTCACCGAAAATCAAGGTGATTGACTTTGGCCTTGCAATGGACAACCCAGAAGACTGGACGAGTGAAATCCGTGGCTCTGACTGGTACATGTACGTCACCGAAACCTGTCAGGAAGCCAGTATCTGGGATGCCTGTGTCAACATTTAAAAGCTGATAATCCTAATCTTGTTTGTGTGCAACCCTCTCCAGGTCTCCAGAAATGCTGCTGGGGGACCCTTTAGACCACCGCATGGACACATGGGCATTAGGCTGCATTGCAGCAGAACTGCTGATGGGCAGGCCTCTCTTCAAAAGCACAGGCGAACATGACATGGAGAGTATTTCTTAAGACTTAAGACTAAAACTAATATTCAAATCAGTGCTTGTACATCATATGCAGAGCAATGTTCTTCTGTGGGTCATTTCAGTGGTATAATCCAATGTTGTGTTGAACCCACAGATACGACAAATCTTAAAAATCACTGGGATGCCTCCTGATGACATGCTGAGCGTCGGGTGCTATACCGACACGTATTTTGATGAAAAAATCAGCGCGGATGGGTCCAGAATCTGGACACTCAGGGTAACATTTCTTGTCTCTTTTAACTGGGTTTGATCAGTCCAAATTGTGCTGTCTTTTTCTTATTTAACCTCTGTCTCCGGAGTAAAAGAAATCTTTCTGCTTTTCAGTCTCAAGGTGGAACGTATCAGACGGAGAGTTTCCCATGTCACAAAGGAAGCTTGAATGAGCTTCTGGTGGTGAGTGATATCTCTCTGAAAAGATCAGTTATTCTGATGATATGAGAAGCTTATGCTCATTTATTTATTTTGTACCTTGAAGGTGTCTCCTGATGGATCAGGAGACAATGGAGCAGCTTTGGAGTGTGACCGAGTAGCTTTTGTGGACTTGGTGACCAAAATGCTCAAATTCAACCCTGCTCAGAGGATCGCACCTTTGCAAATGAAGGAGCATCCGTTTTTCACTCTGAGCCACCTTGATCCTGATCACCACCGCAAGTAGTGAGTGTGCGCTCAGATGTTTGGAGTTTCATCAGACATGATAGAATTAAGTTTTATGTTTTGGTATTTTCCAGTCTGAAATTGTCAACTGAGAAAATGAAGGCCTGTAACAACTGGAACTTGGAGAAAGATGGTGTTCTACAATGCTCCATCACCAGCGACAACACCGCTATCGACAGCACCACCAATGACTTCAACAACCCCAGCGTGGACGGCCACAGTCAGTTCCAGTATGGACACAAAAAAACGAAAACACGGTGGTTTGGACCTCCCAGAGTCTGTCAACAGGTATTTATTTGATTCATAGTTCACCTTTCAAAGAAACAGCTTAATATTTTAGCAAAATAATCATTTGCTGCACTGAGATCATGACCTCATGAAAATGATTTCAAATATTTAAGTCCACCGACATTTACAAGTGTTTGTTGTGAGGTGAGATTATTTATCAGTAGTGTCTGAGGAAATAAACTAAATTTGGCTTTTCAGAAAACCTGAGTTCTTCCAATGAGACAAAGAGCTGTTCAACACTACAAAAGAGCCAGAAGCAGATGAGAGCAGATGATGTTTCTGAGCCACAACCCTCAGAGAAATCCAGCCTGAAGGACCCAGCAGAAATAATACATTTGTTGTCTCTTCCAGCTGTGTTTGATGAGTCAATTTGCTCTGTCTTTTCTTCTTCTATCCGCTGCATCTTGATTAAAAGAACTCTTCCTGTTCATTTGCTCCAAAGAAAAGTCTAAGAATGTTATTTAGCCTTTTTTTTCTTTACATCAAACAGACCATTTATGGATAAATGTCTATTTACATATGGATGTCTAGTGCTTTTTTTTTTCTAAGGAACAGCGATGGAGCAGGTCTTTGCTCAAAGTATGCAACAACAACTCTGCTGAAGAGTGTCACCATGGAATAAAAACTAGAAATGAATCCACAAGGGAAAAGAGGTCAGAAGTGTTGAACCTTAAGTTTAAACTCAGAGAGGCTCAGCAAGACTATGGTGTGAGATGACCTGCCAAAAGCAGACCAGTAGGAGGCCATGGTGAAGTCATACTGAGGTCATACTGAGGTCATGATGAAGTCATATTGAGGTCACGGCGAGGTCATTGTGAAGTCATAATGAGATCATATACAGGTCATGGTGAAGCCATATTGAAGTCATATTGAGGTCATGGTGAGGTTGTATTGAGGTCATATTGAGGTCATGGTGAGGTTGTATTGAGGTCATATTGAGGTCATAGAAGTCATGGTAAGATCAGCGACATTGGTCAGCTTAAACTGTTTCAGGAAGCCACAAAACATTCTGAATGAACTGCTCCAACAACAATAAAAATTCATATGGAAAAGATCAGAAACTGCAGGAAACCATTAATAATTAAAAAATCCTAATCAACAAGAAGGGTCTTGCTGCTAAACTGTCCAATCCTAAAGATTTTAGGAAATTTGCATCTGGAATATTAAAGTATTTATATTCTATCTGTTGAAAAATAAGAGAGAACAAGGCTGAGAGAAGAATTGTGTTTTCCTCAGTGAGAGAGACTCGAAAAAGTAGCTATGACAACCTTGTATTGCACATTAGTTATTATTTTATGAGCAGGTTCATCAGAGATTCCAGAAGAACAGCGGTGAAGGTGAGAAGGCGGCAACAAAAAAGTAAACCCTGAACAAAAACCAAGAAAATTTCACTTGGAGGCATGGCCCTGTTGTTTGGTAGCCTTCCAAAAGTTTGCCCAGTGTTAATAAGAAACTCTCCTGGAAGAGCAAAGGGTCGCAAAGACTATCAGCATTCATAAAAACTGACTCAAGAGCCTTAACTTTAATCTGGCTTTTGATTAATGTCCACCCTTTGCTTAAAATACTGAGGCCATGTTAACACAGCTAGATATTTACAAAAATGGGCGTTCCCCCTCAAACTGTTTAAAAAGACATGGTTTTCAAAAACATGTAATTCACACAAAAATGCATTAAAACTCATTAAGACATTCATCTATCATGCCAGGACTGAAAATCCTTTAGGTTCTTTATTAATGTATTAATATTAGCATTATTAGATTTTTTTTATCACTCAAATAAAAACTTGGGCTGCCCTGAGTATACTCTCACAGCTGAGGTCAATGTTAATGATTACCGATATTTACAGGCTCCTCATGGTTTAGCAGACTTACAAAATGTAACAATAATGCAAAGTTTGACCAACATCCACCTTCAGATGACTACAACTACTAAATTTAAAAGTCACTTTAAGTAAATAAAGATGTTGTTTTGATATATTTCTTCCCTAATTCACATATTTTTATGTGTGAAAAAAATTATTTCAATGTTATCATCCACTCTAAATCTGATTTAGTTTCTAAATAAATAATTTTCACTTTTTTTTCTTTCGCTAAGCCCGTCATATTATGGAAACAAAGAGTTTTCATTCTTTCTTTATCTTTACATTTGAGTATTTTGATCTGCAATTAGCTTTTTGAAAATTAAATCCTTCATGTTTTCCTATTCCCCCCTGATGCCACCGAGCAAATTTAATATCATACCGTCCACTTGTTGCTTATTATTGTAAGCTCTGTGTTTCTCTGCAGCCGGATCAGTGGTGGCCAAACAGGAGAGACCACCTCTCCCCTTCTCAGATTGTAAATAAAACATGGACGCCGAGAGAGTGAGGGGTTTTTGGTTTGCGGATCCTGACCGTGGACAAGCCCCCCCTGGGCTGACAAACCCATCTGGGACTTTTACGGGCTGTGACAGCGACGTCAGGGGAGAACATGGCGGAGGCTGCGGATACCCCACAACACCGGTTTTTCTGCCACTGCTGTAAATGCGAGACAGAGCCCAAACTCCCGGTGAGTCACTTTAGGAGATGTTTAAACTTTTTTTTTTCCTCGCATGTTGCCCAAGTTTTTTTTTCTTTCTTTCTTTTATATTCTCCACAATCCAAAAGAGGGAGTGAACAAAATCGTCAGTGGCGCTTTGATTCTGCCTGTTATCAACCAGCGTTCAGATTTATTTATTTTTTTTCTAAATATCTGCTCTGAGACAACACGTGTATTGCACGTGCGTTGCAGTAAATCGGTGATTGTCCGTGCGTAAAAATTTTGGCTCGCTCGCTCCAAACTGTCAGAACAGGGAGCGAGAGAGAAAGAGAGAGAGAGAGAGAGAGAGAGAGAGAGAGAAATCTGGCCCATTCATGTTGCCATATTTAGAAGCGCCACTGTTGGCGACTTTGTGTCCAGTTGTCTACTGTCAACCGCGTGTGAGAGACGCGACAGGGGGGCGGGGTGGGAGTGGGCTGGGTGTCCATAAGGTCTCTCCCACCACCGTCTCGGACATGTGCCGTAGAACCTCTTTGGTTCGCTTGTTCTTGGCTTCTCGGGTCAGATCGAGAGAGCAGATACAGCCACTTGTTGTCACTGTGCGCGCGCGCGTGTGTGTGTGTGTGTGTCTGGGTGGATCGGAGGGGCGGGCACCGGAGCGCATTTGCTGCGCAGCTGACTCCTTTCACGGCGCAATTACGCACACTGATGTTGTTATGATAGAGCAAAAGCGCGCATTAGCCCGGACTTTTAAGGAATTCGTCACGCACCATTTGGCCGCCCCGCCGATCGGATCCCACTTGTCTGCGCATATCTGTTCACGATTTGAATGTTTGCATCAATTATTCACTTTGCCGGGAGAAAAAACCGTGTTCATGAATTATGGAGGGAGCTCCTTCCTCCACACCGCTTGACACGCCGAGCAGTTTATAAATCATCGATCTGAAGGTTTTTAGAAAATGTGTAGTGTGAAAATACTTCAAACTGTATTCGAAACTACAATTTATGTCTCACAATACAGTTTTTCCACATTTTTTCTGCATACAATGTTTTTTATTCTTACACAGCTTAGGTGGAAGTCAAATATTGAAAAAAGACGTATTGCTGTAATTAATTACTTCTCATTACTTGTGGTTTCAGGAGTATTGTTTTAAAACGTAATTTCACTCATATGTTAGTACAGCCCCTGCCATGTAATCATTTAAAATGATAACTCGTGACTGATAACACCCGCAATTATTTTTTAAACCTTTCGATCTGGATTTTTATTGCGAGTATGAATATTTTGAAATATCTGCCTAATAGTTGTACTAGTTTACAAATCTGCAGCAGCGACTGTTACATGCTTTTCATTTGAGAAACATGCATTTTTAGATTGTTTTACAAACATAAATTAAGCCTAATCCCTGCATTATGGTGCAACTGACTGCTACAAAAAATGCCTAATATCTTATTGATATTGATTTGACGTTGATTTTCAGTTTTTACAGATTTTTTTCCAGAATCACACACTGATTAAAAAACAAACATAACACTATAAGGCAACACTGCAGCAGTACAATAGCATGCTGTGTTTTGTGGCAACAGCTTGCTGCTGAGATACTTACATTATTATCATGATTCCTCAATATTAATAAACCATCATACTGCAGTGTACCTTGTTCGACTGAGCCTGTGCTGGGATGCTCATAAAAAAATCCTCAAATTCACAAACATGGGTCTACATATTTTGTTTTCAAGGAAATAAAAATAAGATTTTGAGCATGAATTCTGATACCTGTTGTGTCCAAACTTGAACTGGTGACATGAATTGAAGAAAATCGATAAATCTTATGGCAATGAGTTTCCAGATGAGAAAATTTTATGGTTCACAGTTTTTTTTCTCTCTTTCAGGATCTTGTCTGTCCACGATGTGACTCTGGCTTCATTGAAGAGGTGGCAGCTGACTCCAGGTAAATCTCAGTTTTGTGCTGTTTACATTGCTTATAATGTAAAAGAGGAATGGCATTATGGATGCCGTTTATGTCTTTGACTTTTATTGCAAAGTCATCATGCGGGCCAGGTTCCACTCTGTTGGACGCTGAAATTCTACTACATTTGGCAGTAATCTGCGAGAAACAGCACATTATAAAGACAACCTAGAAGTCACCCTACAGCATAACCTTTTATTTGTAATTAACAAGTAAATAAACCCACATCTGTTTTTAGGAACTGGTAACTTTCAGGAACTTGCACAGTGCTGTCACTGACAGTTTTTTATTTGCTGTTCAGTCTGTTGCAGGACAGCTCGGCTTCTGCTGAAAGTGAAAATTCACCCTCATTCTCAGACGTAAGTCCTTACAGATGTCATTTTAATGAGGACACTCCTCTCTCTGCAAAGCTTTGTTTGACACTTGGCTTCTCTGGTCTCTCTCCAAGTTATGGCAGCTGCTGTTTATGGAGCGCTCTGCTCTGCTGTCGCATCCGCCGTCCTCCGAGTCCGACCCAGACGACGGCGAGCAGGCATCCGCAGACCGGAGTCGGCCCTCTCCGGCGACGCCAAGCGCCCCGGAGGCCGGACAAGCAGAGTCGCCTTCCAACGCCGAGCAAGAAAGGTCGTCCAGGCCTGAGCAGAGGCCTGCAGTGGAAGGGTGTGTGGACATGGTACACAGAAACATCAGTGATGCAGTCTTTTTCTCTTTATCGTGATTCCTGATTTCATATAAAAGTTCTTTTTTTTTTACTGTACGCTCTAAATTGTTCTGACTAAAAGCAGCAGCTTCACCGTGAAACACTCTAAAGAGGACTCCTTTGCTTTTTATTTTTTTGTTCCTCCAAGGATTGTACAGCAGTTTTTGACGGGCCTGTTTGCCAACAGTGGAAACCCCGGTGGTGCACCAGCTACACTGTAAGCACTTTTTTCATTTTTGATTTGCCACCACCTGCTTTTGAGTTGAAACACTGTGAGGCAGCCTTTCTCCTCCCCTCTATATGTTTCCCCTCTGTTTTGTTTTGGTTTGTCTCTTAGATCAAGCATGCTACAGCTGTACTCAAACCCAGGAGACTACGCCTGGGGTCAGGGAGGGCTTGACGCCGTTATCACAGAGGTCAGTCATTACTGTCATTTGCATGATCCTTCCATTTATTTCTACCTTATTTGAGAATTTATTTTTCTGACATTTTACTTCAACTCAGTAAAAGTTTTCCATATTGAAACTGCAGAAGTACACAAATTTGAGAATAATTAGTTTCCATAATTCATGTTTTAATGGCAAACTTCCTGTTCTAGGATTAAAACCCCTCCTTTAAATGGAATTGATCTTTGTTTTTAATATGCAAAGTCCAAGTACTATAGAATCATCATCTTTCCTAATTATTAGGTTTTTCTATTCATTCCAATGAATATATTATTACAATAACAATGATAATGATATATAGTTTCAAATAATATAAGAGCAAATGATACCCGCCCCCCCCCCCCCCACCAGAAAAAGGCTCAAGCTATATTAATGAAGATTTGTTGGTTTTTAGCATAATTTTCCATCCTCTTCAGTCTCTCGCTATAATATTTGATGAGAGACAGACGACCGGTATCTTTTCAGTCTGTCCTCGTCTTGATGTCTGCCTACGTTATGTGTTTATCTCCAGATCTGCTGTAATTACATGAAATGATATCGCCTGTATTTGACTGCTGCCGCTCCGTCTGTCAACCTGCACATTCATGCAACCTCATTCCCGTCTTTTTTTGCGTAGTTATTAGGACAGCTGGAGAGCACAGGTCCACCCCCAGCAGAAAAGGAGATGATCTCATCCCTGCCAACCGTTTGCATTTCTCAAGAACAGACAGGTGGGAGCTCCAGGTGGCTCACTATATGGATCCCTCCAGAGCAGATCACGCCAAGTATTCAGCTAAAAGTGTTTAATTTATTCAGTCATTATTTGTTTGGGTCTATTTTTTTAACAAAAAGATGTCGATACAGTGTTTATTGGATCTTTCTCTTCTCATATCCTCCATATCTCTTTGAATTTTGTTTCCTCTCACCTCCTCAGTTCTCTCTCTCTCTCTCTCTCTCTCTCTCTCTCTCTCTTTCATGTTCTCCATATTTTCTTCATGTCATCTTTTCTATTTCCATCCTCCCCCTATCATCTCTTCCTTCCATTATCATTTCTGCCCTCCCTTCTACCTCCCTTATATATATATATCATATTCATGATCCTGTCTTTCCTTTCCTCCTCTCGTGTTTTCTCTTCTCACTCAACCTCTTGATTCACCCACTCATCTACTGTCCATCACTATCCTGCTTGGTCATTGTTTGCCTCTGCCCCACTGTCTGTTTCTTAACCTCCTCGTGCCATTTCTCACTTCCTTATTTCAAGGATTTCCACATTCTCCGTTCCTTTCCTCTTCTTATCCTCAATCCTATACGTTCACATCCTTTCCTGCCCTCCCCGTCCCGTTTTCTCCTTACTGTAAAGAAGAGACCACTTAGTCAAGGCTGTAGCTGGGAGCTGCATTAGTAAATCACAGAGTAATGTTCCTCTGGCTTGGATACAGACTCAAGTAGTCGTTCACGCAGTTCACAGAGGGGCTAACAGGCAAAGCAATGGATCCGTGAAACGTACCACTTAGCCTGGCCAACCTAAAACAGTTTTAGGTGTACAATTTACTGAGCTCTTATTAATTAATGTAAACATGGCTGTGTGAGGCGAAACATATGATGGATCAGTGAAACATTTTATGAATTTTATTTTCAAAATCTTTTTGACTTGAATTTTGACTTGAATTTCCTTTGTTTTCCATCAGACTGCAGACTGGAGTGTCCAGTTTGCAGGGAGGAATATTCGATAGGAGAATCTGTCAGGAAACTCCCCTGTCTTCATTACTTCCACAGTGGATGCATAGTGCCCTGGCTGGAGCTGGTAAGCCTGTGGAGAGTTTAAAGGTTTCTTCCATCCATATTCTGTCGTGCCTAATCAAATTTATGGTTACACCCTGGACCGACTGACAGTCGAGCACAGAGACACGGTCGCACACACTCACAGTCACACCTATGGACAATTAGAGATCACCTTTTACATCAAGGATATGTGCTGGACTGTGGGAGGAAATGGTGGAGTGAAAACCTTTGTACATGGACGACATCCACACCTTTTTGTTATTGAAAGATAACCAAGTCTCCTCCTCTCATTCAGCATGACACCTGCCCCGTGTGCCGCAAAAGCCTCGACGGCGTGGACAACAGTCTGCCGCCGGCAACGCAACGCCCAGACGCCCGCTCTATCCGAACAGACCAGCAAGAAGAGCAAGCGATCTGAGAGACAGGGCAACAACTCTACCTCCTCTACTGTTTGAAAGACACAAGCCTCCCACCTCAGACATTTTCATCTGCACCGACTGCTTTTAATATAATACAAAAAAAAAACAAACAAAAACCATGACATGCATCATGTCATGGTTTGCAGCCGCAGCACTCACTTGATTCATGCATCTCTACCGAGGACTTTTATGTTTTCTACTCCAACATATGCGTCGTTTTTATGCTACACCTCACACAGAGGGATTGTGGAGCACTTTGCTGACAAGATGCAGAGCTGCTGTGTCCTTCTCGCTACGCTGCCCCGCTAGGTGGTTTTCTGAATGACTGACTTTGATGCTATGAACTAATCACCACTCAGCTGCCGCTGGCTGTCAAAATGATGGGAACTGGCAGAGTTATGGAGTGAAACTTTTCCATTATTGTCTTCGTAGGACAGTGCCTTAAAGCAGGTTTTGTTTACTTTTTACCAACTTGAAGCTGCTATTAAAGTCTGATCCTGTGATGCTCATCTATTGGGACTTCTATTATTTTTTCAATTATGTCATATTTAGAGACAGAAACAAACAGCTTGACATGGATTACTATGACGGCTTGGTTTCACTGATTTCAGTACTTATTGAACTGAAACTATTGTGTTTCTGAAATTTTGTGCAACTTTTCCAACTACAAATGCAAACATTGTTCAAGAAAGACAAACACATGTTTTGTCAGATACATATATAACTGCAAACAGAATATAAAATACACATTTGTAAACAGCACAAAAGTTAACATTAGTCCTCAGAGTAAAAACTGCAACTGACCATTAGCAAGATCAATTATCTGTCATGGTTTTAATTGATCAATGGTTTTAGGGCCCTCCAGAGGTCCAGTGTGTCACATTATTCAAGCAAATATTCTAAAATATGACACATATCTAAAATGTGTAGAAAAAATGTTGGTATTCAATTAACTTCCCAGTTTCAAACAATAGTGATAGAAAAAACAGCTAACTCAACATTATCAATACGTTGATGCTTTTAATATGTCACAGTGTGACTTGTCTGTCTCCATCAAGAGTGCCCTATAAATAGACTGTTTAAGAAAAATAAATACATTTGGGAAAATTTATTTCTACAATGCAACAAATGAACAATTGTTCAGTTAAGAAAGCTGTCAGAATATTTTTTTTGTTTGTTCTTTCACTTGTTCAAGTTTTCATTCTTTAATGACAACACCACCAGTTTCAGACGTTTAATACGGACATACCTAACCTGACTCCAATGAAGAAAAGTGTATTTGTATAATTATAACATTAACATAAAACGTATACTACAAAATATCTGGAAATAGTTACATGTCAGCATTTTACAGTTTGGGACATTATGTCATATGTTTAACATGAGGCTTTTTAGCTTGCATTGACTATTATCACTGTAATGTTGTAAGTAACCGTTTACAAACACTAAAAAGATACCCTCACCACTCTGACTTGTCAAAATGATGTAGAAACTTCAGACTTTTCACTCACTAGTCAAAACATTTGGTAAAATATTCTAATTTTAATGTCCATAATCATCAATACTGTACTTGCTTTATTAAGTTTTGGAGCAAAGCGGATTGTGGCCTGCTCCTGTAAAGACAGGTTTGATTCCCACTGTTTAAAGGAGACTGAATCATAACGAAACCCCTCAACAGGTCACCAGTCCATCACAAAGCTACCATAAACAATCAAAAGACATTTGGGTTTGAGGCAGAAGGTGTCCAAAAAGTTGCCACAGGGATAACTGGCTTGAGGCATCCAAGTGTTCATGGTGATGTTGCTTTTTCTCCCTTCGATATCCACTCTTTCTATAAGCAGAACTCACCAAGCATTGGATTGTTTGCCAACGAACAGGGAATACAAGCTCACTGCTGTGAGAAAGGTTAGTTTTTACCCTTCTGATGATGGTTTGTTGCAATAGTAATTGTGTTGATGTGTGTGAGGGACTCTCTCTGTATTGTGATGGACCACGTGCAACCTTGGCTCATTGTTAAGTGCGATTGGTTCCTGCATCCACAACTCTGAAAAAGAAAAAGCTGTCTAGAAGATTGATCAATAGATGGATGGATGGCCAAAAATTCTTTCAATACTTCAAATTAACTTGGTAAAAAAAAAAATGTGTAAAACAGGAGATCTCAAGCTTTGAAGACTTTCTTTGTGGGGTTTTGTGTATTATGTGTGTATATTCTGTCCATATATATATATATATATATATATATATATTACTTTGTTACTAAAATCAAAACACCTCAAAGGATGTGTGTTTCTGAGTTTGGTCTGTGACAGAATAGTGGCCAGTCTGGGATGCATCCTGATGAAATCCAAAGCTGACAGTAAAGACGGATGAAAGAAAAAATGTTGTTAAACATCATTTTTACCTTTTTATTAAAAAAAAATATATATATATATTTTCTTTTCTTTTTTTTCTTGTAGTCCTTGTCTAAGCTGTTGGTGCCCCCGGTACTGTTCACAGATAACCAAAAGGGTTGAAACCCAAAGAAAACATGTCATTATGGAAATGTAGGGGGGATTTTTCGTCCGCCAGAGTCGAGCAGCAGCATCCATGAGGAGCACAATGGTTTATTTATAGGCGGTAACGCCGCCGCTGTCTTCCCGGGAATCTGCGGTCCTGTAGCGTCATGTTGACCCTCCGTGTGGCCGCTGAGAGGAGCAGGCAGCGCCGCTGTGACATACCAGCGAACACACCCTCCACACACACAGCCGCCCGAAATAGAGAAACAACGAAACACACACACACACACACGTACACACGCGCCTTTTCTCTTTTTTCTCTCTCGCGCTCCCTTTCCCTCCTCAGTGACCAGGGACCGCAGGACCCGCGTACAACCGACATTTGCACTCCTCTTCTGCTCTCTCTCCTCTCTCTCTCCTCACCTCCTCCTCCTCCTCCTCCCCGGTCCTCCCTCCCTCCCTCTCCCCCCTCCCTCCTCTGTGGGACCGAGAATGCCCGTGTTGTACTGACACAGTAGCGATACGGGCTGAGCAGACATGGAGGCCCGATTAACGAGAGAGGCCCGCGCTGACACATCCAGGCCCAGCTAACGGCGTGTCGGAGCGGATTTCGCAGCGTCTCGGGAGATATTACGGATACCAGTCGCCCCGAGGAGAAGGAGGATTTTAGCACCGAGGAGGAAGAAATAGAAGGAGATCCATTTCGGGTCTCTGTTGATTCAACGCAGCCGCCATTTTGTTGACAGTTAGTGTTTTTTTTTTTTTTTTTTTTTAATAACCTACACGGCGCCTGCATCTGTTATTTCCCACCGCTGGATTACAAGTCGCCGTATTTTCGGGTGTGTTTTCCCTGCTCGACTTGAATTGTGTGTCCTCTTCGAAGCGGCGCGTTGTGATTGTATTTCCCGAGATTTGCTTTAGCTCGCTCGGCTAAAGTGCAGCGCTAGCCGCCGTAGCTGAAATGTAGTAACACGAGTGCCTGCGAGAATGTGACGGAGATGCAAGATTATGTACATCACTTGTCCCCGGGGTTGTGACACATTCACTGCTTTTAGTCAGATTATACGAAGGCTACGGCCGTTTGCTGTTGGACTGCTGTACACGTTAAAGCCGTGCAGGGCGTATTTATTAGCCCAAATCGCCCCGAAACAAGCTGCTGATAGATGGCTAGTTAGCTGCTTGTGCAGTGCCATTGATACAGAATGTAGCACGGGGGCTGTCTTATTATCGGATGGATGTTAGCTCCGAGCTGGTTCTAAAATCTTTCATAAAATCTGCAAACCTTTCGTAATGCATGGGTTATAATAAGCGGCGAGCTGCAGTGCTGCTTGCATTACTTTACCGCTTTGACTGCTGCTCGTGCAACTATTACGGGGGTTATTATGTATGTATATATTTTTTTGCACATGAGATGCTTTACTGGCTCCACCGTTGCAACTTTGTGTTATTACGGAGCTGCCAAGGTTAACAGCATTTCTATGCGCCCCAGCTGTGTGCATTGATTTTTTTTTTGTTTGCTAAAGAAATGTTTGCCCTCCTTATTATAACCTATTTGGCAGCGGCACTTGACGTGGTGCGTGCTTCAGATTCATATCTGACAATCAGCACATGATGGGTGCGCGAATCTGATCGTGTTTTGGTTTTGCTATTTCAGCTGTTGGGAGATAATTTTGTCAATAATTAACTATGAGGCCTCCACGTTGATGCACACGAAGACAACACAGAGCCAAATGATGTGAACGCCGTTTCTGGACAATTTCAGAGGTGAGTGGATGCGAGGGCTTTGGTGATGTTTTTGACAGTAAGTGGAGAGTGAACGAGGGGATCCTGTTCAGTCGATCATGTTTTATGGAGCTGTTTGGAATGGTCTTTAAGCATGTTTCATTAATCAGGTCTCTTCGCGGTGTGCATTCATCCCAAGAGTACTTTGACAAACTGCAGGGACACGCCACTGGGGCTGGGTTTCCTTTAGATCAAGACCGTTAGTACAAGAATGAGTAAATAATGCATATGATTAGCTGCACCGAAAATCAACGTGATAGCTTTGCAGACTCATGAGTTATTCCCTTGAGAGAGTGTTGACTGTACATGAAACTGAAAACAGATAGCTTTATTCGGCTTGGTCAACCGCATTTTTTTTTTTTTTTTTTTTTTTTTTGCATGACAGGCACGATGAATTTAAAATAAAATAGTGCATGCACATTTCATGCACCGTGTGTGGAATTGGTGGTGAACTTCCCTGAGCTGCAGCAGCGGATGTGTGGCTGGCGCAGACCAGACTGACACCTGCCAATCTGTTCTGCTCTGTTGCTGCCTTGGTGGCAATTTTTGTGTTCTTCGGGGGTTAAACATTATGACCGCTTCTTTCATTTGAAGGCGCGATTTACCACAGTTACACAACCTTTCCTCTGTTAGACGATGTAAACCACTGGTAGTAAGTAGTAAAGGAATTTGGCTGCTCCCCTTCTTCACCCCCCCTCTCTCTCCCGCCTGATCACAGCTCTGCCCTCATACCGATGGAGTAAAAGCCCTGGAAATGACAGGGAGCTCTTGGGGCAGACGCCAGCCCTCATGTGAATGATGTTGGGGGTGGGTGGGTGGGTTGGATACTATTGCTATGGCCAAAGGGAAATCAGCAGTTATGAACAACGTGTGCAAAAGTGAGGAGGGAGTGAAAGGAGGGAGGTAGTAAGGGGAGGAAAGAAATGGGAGGGAGCGAGGGAAGTTGTTTACTACGTTCCTCCCTGCTCTGCTGTTTCTTAGGTTGCTAGTCTGATATTGATTATTGATACATGTTTTTTATATCCTCATTACCATTCTTGTACCCCTTTACCCTCTGGTAGTTGTACTGAAAGTAATGGTTAACAATGATAATGCATGACTAATACTTTTGTCATTTGGTCGTTTTGCTGTTTGACTGTGGATATATTATGAATGTGTGGAACAGTGAATACAAAAGCATACAGATATAATGCATAGTCCTAAAATATGTTTTAAAAAAGTAATTGTGAGTGTCGTTCCACTGTCAACAAGAGGGAAAGGTACTGTAAATGTTTAGGTGAGATAATTGTTTTGACTTCGAGGAGCTTGTGTCAGTAGCCTCTCACAAAGTTAGACACTCCAGCGGCTTATTTCGTGGCACAGCTGCCATCAGGCAACGGAAGCAGCTCACATCACCGCGAGCGTTTGGTATAAAAGATTGAGGGGAGCATTTGTCACCATGTGGAAGAAGGACACGGGGAATAGAGCTGGTGGGGTGGGTGATGGGTGAAATGTGTTTTTGATTAAAGTAGGAACACAGTGACTTTAGTTTGTGTGCTGTAACCAGTGCTCTCCAAGTTTGCGAAATAAGGAGGAAGAGGATGGAAAGGCTTTATGAAAAAATGGGGCAGGAGCACAGAAATTGATGGAGTGTTGAAGAAAAGTGGGAGGTGTGATTTGAGTTTGGTATGTGTAACGGGGGGGGGAGTCTGAAGTTTTGAGGCAAAGTGGAGTGAGTAATTGATGTAAACAGAAAGGAGGGCGTGAGGGAACTACTACAAGCCGAGACTCTAAAAATGTGTTTACTGTGTGGTTCAACAAAAAAAAAAAGAAAGAATCTCTACTACTGTTTTCCACAATCATAATCCAAAACAAACATGGTGCACGACTGCATGTTGTGCTGACTCCTTTTTTTTCTCTCATTATGTAGCTTTGCCAATGTGACGACTTGCATGACTTTCCTGACGCTCCATTAAGGAGCTCCTTTAGTGCTTTTCACTAATGTAGGGCGAAGAGAAACCGCCGGCACATTGACGCTCTATCACTCACCCTCAGTTGCTGCTGGCAGAGGCTGGGAAAGGCGGCCGGATCCTCTGTCTAGTCCCAGAGGACCCAATGTGCTGAGGTCACAGTTCTGAATTGCCTCCAAATGACTTCACCCGGAGAAAGCACCTGCTTGGGGGCGAATCGGCATTAAATCACTCAGTGACCACAGGGAGCTCTAGACAACTTCATTGAATTGGGATGTCCTCTAAGGAGCACAATTAACAAGCGTTCTGCTCTCTACCGTTGCTGTCCTGATGTCGGGTGTGAGCAGTTTGCCACTGTCAAAGACGACTGTTTTCGCTGCAGCTAATGAGGGTGTTTAAGAGATTGCTCGTTCGGTATCTTACGCTGTAACACTTGGAAGGATGTGGCACTGTTGTGGGATTAACTATTGACTCTGGACCACGGGGGCTTTGTAAATTGCAGCTGGACAATTTGGAGTCCCTGTGCCTAAGGTTATATTTCTCAGGTAGAGGAGCTTTTGCTGTGTAAATAGGTCACAGATTGTTGGAGGCACTGAGGACGAGCACATAAAAAGTCACCCAGACAGGAGGAAGGACACTCTCCAAGCAAATAGATGATAAAAATTGTTGCCCTCCATCTGCTTTCCACCATCATTCATTGTGAGACATTTTACACTTATCAGTTGTAGGGCACTGTTTAAAACTGTCTCTGTTTGGTTTATGTTCTACTTCAGTGACTAATGTGGATTTTTTTTCTCCTCTTCACCTTCCTTTCCCTTTTTTCTCCTCTTTATATCTGCCTCTGTCCCACAGTTGAAGGACGGAAAGAGGGGGCTGGACAGCCAAGGAAGGGAACGAAGCCACTTCAAAACAAGGAGAGCTTCACTTTCACCTTTACTCCCCCTCCCCTTTCCCTTTCCCACCCCCCACCCCCCACCTTCATCCCTCGCCCATCCCCTGGACAAAAGCTCTACCTGCTTTCCACGCCATCCACTCCCCAGTAAACTCGCACACACTGTGAAGTTCTGATGGATCAGAAAAGTCAGGGGAGAACTGCAACTCCTCCTCCTCTTCTCTCTGGTGCTAGCACAGGTGAGCGAGAGAAGGAGGGAGGGGGTGGAAAGAAAGAAGAGGAAGAGGACAAGAAGAGGGACAGAGAGAAGGAGGGAGCTGCGACCGTCTCTGCTGGTGCGGGAGGTGCCGGTGCTGGGGGGCCAGGCGCTGCTGGTGGCGACCAGTCTCATTTTTCCATCAAAGAGAGCAGTCTGTCTGAGGGCAATGTCAAACTTAAAATTGGCCTCCAGGCAAAGCGGATGAAGAAGCCGCCAAAGATCTTGGAGAACTATGTCTGCCGACCAGCCTTCAGAGCCACTGTGCGGCACACAAATCGTGGAGGAGGCGGTGCACGTGGGAACCGTGCTGGGACGACAGGTGATGGGCCGGGCAGTCAGAACCAGAGCCCTTCACAAGGCAGGGAAAAAGAGAGGGAAAAGAGCCCCAGTGTAAACAAACCACCTGCTTCATCATCTTCATCGGCCCCTTCTACTAAAGCTCCTACGCCACCTCCGTCTGCTTCTCCCTCTGCCAACCTGTCACCCTCCCAAGTGAATGGGAGTGCTCCAGCAAAGAGGGTAAGGAAGAAAGGAAGAACAGCTGTTATGTTCTGTCAGCTGATGCAAAAATGAATTGGCACTTACCAAAAAGTGATAATTCAGTATTGAAAACCAGTAAATTCTCACTTTCCTTATTTATTTTTTTTAACTTTTATACTTGTGTGTGTTTACCCTACTTCCTCCTAGTCAATTGTGAGGCTTTGGTCGACAGCAAAGCTATGCCAGTAATCCCCATGTTATTGCACAAATAAAGAGAAGTGCATAAATTGTCCTTTAGTTTTCTTTGTGTTTGACTGCCTCTATTCACCTCGCACCGCCCCTTTCAATCTCTTTTCCTCTGCGTTGTCCATCCTCTTTCACTGCCTGGCTTGGCCCTCTCCACCCCCATCCCTGCATGACCCCTCTCTCTCTCTCTAACTCTGCCTCTCTGTCCCCAATCTGACCCTGATAATTGTGATTGAGTTGCATGTAACTTCCCCCCGCAGGCTTGTCCATGAAGCAGCATTTGACTTAAAATTTTATCAATGAGGTGAAAATTGGAAAACTGTATAACAAAATCAACCAAATATTGATTAATGTAATTAATTTGACAGTTTTGGGTTTAAAAGTGGCATCATGAATGTTCTGGTAATTTCAAGTTAGTAGGTTGAACGCATTTGAAATGTAATTCTTTAGAATATATCGACGTCTGATTGAGAAAAACTAACCAAATTCTGAACAATTCCTTGTGTTAGAAATGGGTAGAAATATTCAAAACTGAGAACAGTAAGGTTGCATATTCAATATTTGTTGAAAGTTAAGACTCTCCTGTGCCTCAGAGAAAAAACACAAGTGCTTAAAATTTAAATTTTGTTGTTTTGACCATAAAATTGTGTTTCGTGTGTGCATGTCTGTTGGTCACAAGAATTGTGAAATTTTCTTATCGCAATGACTCAAATGACTAGTGTATGTAGTATTTCTCAGTCAAAACTTTCAATCAGGAAATTGTTAAGTTTAATGTTGAAAATGTCACTTATTAGTTGTAACTTAATTGAAATGTTTTCCTTTGTTTTTACAGGGTCCACCAAAGATGGACTGCAAGTCTGATTCAAAGTCAGACTCAAAAGCAGCTACCACAACATCTGACAGACCGCTTAACCTTCACCGTCCCCCACCCGACAGCAAAACTCATTCTACTGGAAAGAAAACCCCCACTCCACAGCCCAACCCACGGACATCTTCACCTTCTCCACCACTACCTGCATCAAAGGAACCTACTTTTGAGGGTGTTAAGCCTCCTCAATACACCTACAGCACAGAAAGTCAGAAAGATAAGGACAAGAGTGTTCAAAGTTGGGGTGCGCCCACAGTCACTGAGAAATTAGCTCAACTTATAGCCACCTGCCCACCATCTAAAACTCCTAAACCAGCAAAACCTGCAAAAATTGATACCACTCCTCCTCTCCCAAGCTCAGGCTTTATGGCTCCTACGGCTAAACAACGAGACAGGGCCATGGCCAATAGGAACACATACTCAAGAATGGTTCACCTTTCACCACCACCTCCTGTGTCCAGACCACCTGGTCGGCCCTACGGTTCCAGGAACAAAGACAGCATGACGGAAAATTTGCCCGCCTTGACACCATTGAGGAAGGAGGACTTTGATGGGGATGGAAAAGCTAGTAGCAGTAGTGGTACCAACAACATCAGCAGCAGCAGCAACAACAGTAGTCGAAGCAGCAGTCCAGCATTCACCTTTGGCAATAGCCGCTTGTCAGCTATGTCAAAGGACAGCAACAACGACAACAGCAACAGTAGCATTTCAAAATCACAGTTACGTCCTGCTCATTGCCTTCCCCATACAAGTACTCCATCTTGTCCTACTTCATCCTCCTCCACCTTGAACGAGCAGCGGACAGTCAGCGCAGTGAGTCACCTGGGCTCTCCAGTTCCCTCACAAGGACATCATGCTCGGGAGTCCCCTAACCTTGCAGAAGAAAGCAGTGTGGGTGAGAGGGAGCAGGGCAGGGACAGCCCTAGAGATTTAACCAAGTGCCCTCCTTTAACAGGACTGGGAAAACCAGAGGGGAAAGAGAAGGGGATAAATAATCAGTCACTGCGAGTTGAAAGGGGTAAAAGTTCTAGTCCAAGTAAGCGGAGTCCCCACCAGGACAGCAGTCGACCTAGTCGAGCTAGCAGTTCCCCTGAATCTGTGAGACAAAGGGCACCTTCTCCAGATCCAGATGATGATGACGATGGCTCACAAACACCTCTGAGAGATGATTCTCCCGATTCATCCATAGATTCTCCTGCAGAACAGGACAACAAACCCCTTAAAAAACGCAGGGGAAGGAAACCTCGCTGGTCCCGTATGATGAACAAAACTCAGAGTCATAGGGCAGGAATTGACATTCCCTTCAGTGAGAGCAAAACCATCATGCCTTTATCGTCAAGCCTGGAAATACTTTCACCCCCAGTTAAAAGACCTGTAGGCAGGCCACCCAACCCAAATAAAATCAGACCAAATCCTGTGCCACAAAGTCCAGTGTCACACTTGTTCCCAACCCAACCGAAAAAACGGGGAAGGCCAAAGTCTAAAATGCCAACACTTGATGCTCCTGCCCGTGGTAACCTCCCGAGTAAGCTGGCCCCCTCCAAGGTATTTTCATCATTGTTGAAATCGAAAGAAGAGCAGGATCCACCTGTTCTTCACCCAGAGGTGGACCTTAACCCACCAAAACCAATGCCAAGAAAACGTGGACGCCCCAAGCGCCTTCCTCCTACATTACCCCAGGAGGGTCAGCCTCCAACATTGGCTCCAGAACCTGGGGACATGGGAGACAAAAGGTTCCGCAACAAAGGAAATGGGCAACTTATAATGAAAACTATTATTGGCAAGATCAACAAAATGAAAAGTGTGAAACGAAAACGTATTCTTAGTCAATTCCTGTTAGGTCCAAGGACAGAAGACCCTCCTAAAACCACCACTGGTGGGGTAGTTGAATCTGCAACTCAATCACTGTCCTCCCTGGCTGCTTCTTTTGGGGGGAAATTAGGGCCACAAATCAATGTCAGTAAAAAAGGCACAATATACATGGGTAAGAGGAGAGGCCGCAAACCAAAAGCTGCCTCGCATCCCACAGCTACAACACCATCACCAGAACCCTTTCTGTCACCTAACACTACATCCCCTCTTCATCACCATCAGTCACAGTCCCAGCATCAGCACCAGCTCTCTTCTTCAGAGGTCTTTCCTTCCCCCTCCCTTTCGCAGTCCAGTGGAGGCCACAGTCCAGTCAGTGATGCCAGCTTTGTGGAACCAGGCTCAGTACACTTTTCAGGTCACTCTCATTATTCTAGCTCTCATCACGGCCACAATACATTTTCTTTTCCTCCTCCAACGTTCTCAGCACCTAATCCTCGCAACCCGATCCTCAGTTCGTCATCTATGGCCGCTGCAGCTTCCCAGAAAAAGTCGTCTTGCCGTGGATATCATCACCACCACCATCATTACAGGCAGCATTACCATTATCATAAGCTTTCCCCTCCTAGACCACTTCATCCCACCTCCCCTGCTCCCCTCAGTGAGCTAAAAGAAGCCACGCCGTCACCAGTTAGTGAGTCACACAGTGAGGAGACGGTGCCCAGTGACAGTGGTATAGGAACTGACAATAACAGCACCTCTGATCGCGGTGAGAAAGCTGGAGGGGCGGGTAGTTTGGGTGGAATTGGGATGCCACCTGGGATGGGCAGTGGACTACTAATGCCAGGAGTCATGGGTTCAGCAATGGGTCCAGGGATGGGTCTCAATTCCAGAGGAAGACGTCGACACTCCGCTGTGCTTATGGAACATCCCTCACCCTCTCCATCACCTCATGGGACAAGGTCATCTCCTGATCCCCGAAGATCTCACCCTGCAGCTCCTGCCTCCTCCCTAATGGGACACAAGGAGAAACATAAGCACAAATGTAAACGTCGTAGCCATGGATGTCCTGGCTATGACAAGCTTAAAAGACAGAAGAGAAAACGCAAGAAGAAATATTTGCAGTTGCGTTCTCGGCGGCTTGACCCGGACTTTCTTGCAGAGCTGGATGAGATTGTTGTGAGATTAAGTGAAATACGGATAGCTCATCGCACGACAGGGCACCGACTCAGCAGTGGAATAGGCATGGCGCCGGGTCCAAGCAGGGTGCCAGGGGTGGGGAGCAGAGTTGCTGGAGGAATGGGAGGCACAACTGGTCCTCCTCCACATCACTATGTTCACAGAGACCTCCTACCTACAATATTCAGGGTTAATTTTGGCAGCTTCTACTCCCATCCTGCATACTCCTGTGATCCTTTGCACTATGTTCGAAAGCCAGACATGAAGAAGAAAAGGGGAAGACCTCCCAAACTGAGGGAGTCCATGTCAGAGGTTCCCTTTGTACCTGGGCTTGGATTTCCACTCTCCAGTGGAGGCTTTTACCACCCTTCTTACAGTGTTCCTTACTCGTCAGGGCCCCTGGGGTTGAGCTATTACAGAGGTTACCCACCAACAAGCGCTTTGTATCCCCACCCACACCATCAGTCACCCCATGCAGCCCCATCCCACCACTCTCACCACTCACCATCTTTCCCTCCACCTCCCCCCGCATCTTACATGCACCATCATCACCCTTCACATCTCCTGCTGAACCCCTCCAAATTTCACAAGAAAAAACACAAACTACTTCGCCAGGAGTATTTGGGAGGAGGACGGTCTCCTGTTCTGTTCCCACCAATGTCTTCTGAGCTTTCCTTCAATTGGCATCACAAACACAAACACAGACACAAACACAGAGAACGCTGTGCAGAGGAGGACAGGGAGGAACCAGCAAGAAGTGGATCAGGGAGCCGAGCTAGTGCAGGGATTTCAGACAGTGGAGCGTCGGGTAAAGGGGAGCGAGTCAGCAGTATGGGAATGGCAGAGTCTTTACAGCGATGTCGCTTTGGGCGAGATACTCCCAGCTCCAGTGCCAGCAAACAAGCAGCTGCTAACACTGCCAACTCCCCTTCTTCTTCCTCATCTTCCTCAGCAGAAAGGTACAAGCGCAAAGAGGGCTCCATGTCCTGTTTAGGACCTTCCAGGCTTGCTCTGAGTAGCAACTCAAAAGGCCACCACCCAGTTGAGTCTTGGTTCAGGATGGGCAACTCTGATGCAGACTACTCGAAGCTTTCACGGAGTCATTTGGCATCCGGCCAGGTTTCCTTCTCAGATGGGCGAGCAGAAGACCCAGCAGGCTGCTCAGACAGTGATGATGACGAGCCCCTCACCCCCACAGAGGATGTAGGAGCCCATGATTCTCCAAACCTTACAAATCTATTTGCCTCCGCTCTCACTCGCACTTCACTGAAGGGCGTCAGGAGTAAAAAGACTGAGGTACTTGCGGAGAGCTCCGGCTTTTCCCACTTGGACCGGCCGATGAGGAAAGACCGCTCAACATCAGCAGAAAGGAGAGAATTAGGTAAGTCTTAATTTGATTAAATAAGGCGGTAAAAGCAGTTCTATTAATAATTTGTCTACCAAAAATCCTGCAGTGTTGAGTAAATTTGTTTAAAACAAAACACTACAGTAAGAAGAGTGGTTCAGAGCTATTTACGATTAATCGTTTGGCTTGTTCTTTCTTCCCATAATTATTCATGGTGCTTGTGACTTTGATGAGCTGTTCACCACGCAAAGTCTTTGACCTAAATCCAATGTGATGTTGTTAAGAGTTACCAGAGTCAGTTGTGCACTAAATTAATTTTCCAAAAATAGTCAGATGCCATTGCCACTGTGTGTATGCATTTTTATTATTGGTGATTGTCTGATAAGCTTTACAGCTTGGCATGGCTGTGGTTAAAGTGTCTCAGTGCAATCAATTACATCCTGCTCTTATTCCCGGGTTGTGTTTTTTTTTGGCCAATAACCCTTTCAAACATTTCCACATGGGGCATAAAGTAGGCTTTCAATTTTTGCTTGGTCTCTGCACACTGAAGCATGTGCGTTTTCTGAAATTCCTTAAATGTGTGCTCAAAGTTAGTCTGGTTTACTACTGGAACCATCTATATCTTAGTTGTAGCAAACAGAAAAATGATCAATTCTGTCTCTGTGTCCTCAGCTGCATCCCATCTGTAAAAATAAAGCATGAAATGAAAGCAGCCACTTATTTTAGTTCAAAATGAAAAAAAGCCCCCCCCCCCCCCCCCCCCCCCCCCCCCCCCCCCCCTTCAAAGAGTCTTTGACAACCCCTGTGAATACGCTGACATTTGGTAGCTCTTACTAGTGGTTACCGGCTTGGCAAGAAAAAAAGGCAAACGTAATTACTTAAAGTGTGCTCCTCTGTGAGTGAGGAGTATGGCCACAATTGGCCGCAGTTGATACAGCATTTCTGTGAGAGCTCATCTTACGCAAGGGGTGGAGTATTTTGTTAGCGCGCTATATTTAGTAGACTTTTCCCTCAAAAGCCCACAATGTGAGGCCTCGTCCTATCCATCAGTACCCACAGCACCTGGGCTGAATTCATGTTGCTGATGCAAAACACAGCACCTCTGCAGTGATTTGGCTTCGTCACTTTGAGTTTGAACGTCTCAGCAACTGGGACGCTCGTGTCTGTGTTTGAGCAATTGCCGGGCCAGTGTTTGTGAGTATGACCTCATGTTTGTATGCATGACTGTGAGTAAGATGACAAGCTGAAAGGTCCCAGTCAGGGCGGCATGGTGCAGTTCAAACCAAGCCAGGCTAATCCTGGATTAGAGCTCAGGACGTGGGGTCAATCAGCGGTCACAGACAGCACCGCAACGGCAGGGGAGGCCAAGAGTGGGGAGTGGTCGCACACATGCAAAACAAGCAAGTAATCACAGAAGTAAATGAACATGCGCTGGCAGAGAGGTATTGGCAGAGGCTGATGTGAAGGGAAAAATGTGTCTGGGAGGTCAATGATCAAAAAGCAGGTGTGAATAGGTCAGTTTGAATCAAATGTGAAGATTCTATAACTTTTACAAAATAAACTGTCAAACCATCGGAATAACACATTGGGATGGGACAGAGGTTAAATAAAATATAATTTAGGGAGTCATTCCTTATAGATCTTGTCTCGTTCTTTGACATCTCAGTAGAGGTCTCTAATGTCACAGATCCTGGACAAATGTGTTGGCACATAATGACCATGTTAAACTACCATTACAGGTAGTGCAGCACAGGCATAATGTTCTAACTGATGTCTTGTGCATAACTTGCACCGTGTGTTTTAATGACTCACTCAGTAACAGTTTAGCAGAATTTCATCTGTGTGAGAACTTTACACATTGACGAAGTGTTACAATGTGCTGACTGTGTAGTTTTGTCATTACTATTCAAATCTACTATTATAAAAATGACAAACCTATGAAAAAGTTTTTTTTTTTTTTTAATGGAACGCGAAGTTGAGTTTAGGAATAATAATTGTCAGTTGAAGAAAGTAATTTAAGTAATACCTATTAAAATGACTAAAGAATAAACTCTGATGTTATGACAATGTTCTTACAAGGCTAATGAAAACACCAAAGAATATATGGAGCATCACTGACAGTACCAGAAGTTCAGCAAGTTTCCCTGCTAAAGCATGGGAAAACAAAATGAATGATGAAAACAGATAGAATGGATAAAATACGAATCTCTCTTCTATACTGCTTTATCTCATATGAGGCAGTGGAAGACCTGGTCAGTCCAGCAGTACATCACAGGGCAGTGGTTTGAAATATGTGAGTAATAAAGAAATCTGATAAACTGTATGGGAATACTAAGGACAAGCAGAGGGGAATAATATGCTGAATATTGCATCATGCAGTTTTCTGAGGGCTGACATCTGAGTCCAAAAGTAATTTCTCAGGGCCAATCATTACCATGATTTGTAGTGTTGGCGTCCAAAATAATTTGTGGTTTCCCTTTTCAGGATCATCAGGTATTCACACAAGAGGAGTTGCTCTCTCTCCCTCTGAGGAGCCTGAAGGATCACTACACCACCGGCATCAACACCATCACCAGTCCTCACTGTTTCACTCCCACGGGTTAGCTTCCTCCTCTTCCTGCCTCTCTCCCTCTCAGGACTGTAGCCTGGACGCCTCCCTGCCTCACCACTCCCATCGGACACAGCCGTCCAAGCACAGCCTGCACCACGTCAACAAAATCCTGCGGGCAAAGAAGCTGCAGCGACAGGCTCGTACGGGAAACAACGTGGTCAAGAAGAGGGGCCCCGGACGTCCCAGGAAACACCCTTTACCTTCACCGCCGCCGTCTCCACCCCCTGTGGCTGAGCTGAATCCGGCCCGGCACAGAGACAGAGGAGAACGGCAAGCAGGGGGAAAGGGCCGGGAGGGGGACACTGTGAACGATGCTATTGAGTCAGTAGTCCAGGGTCAGAGTAAAAAAGGTCAGAAGAGGAAGCACTGGGAAAGAGATGGGAATGAGGACGAGGAGGAAGAGGACAGAGAGGTACATGAGCACGAAGAACAACTGCCCGACAGAGAGGAAACCCTCGGCAACCTGGTGGCTCGGTCAAAAAGTGGGACTGGAAGACTTTGGCTCAACCAAGATGAGCTCCAGCACTTTCATGGGTAAGCAAGAGTATGAACACACTGCTTCATATGAACATCCACAGCAGAAGGTTTCTGCTCTGGCGCAAGATTTAGTTCTGGCATGTCTAGAAATATTTGTTAAGTCCGGTTACTAAATGCAAAATCATGGTTTTATTTTCAGCTCAATGGAAAGCAAGCCAGACGGCCCCTGCTCCCCGGAGCGCCCGAGCACCGTCCCTGGTGAGCAAGCTCCACCCATGCCCATACCCCCCCAGCGGGAGAAGAGACCAGCCCGGCCCCCGAAGAAGAAGTTCCAGAAAGCGGGGCTTTACTCAGACGTGTACAAGACTGAAGAGTGAGTTCCGGAGAAATCCCAGCTGATGTCTATTTCCGATTCCAACACACCAGTTTTTTGTTGCCCCCCCCCCCACTCCGTGCACTACGAGTGCGCCGCCTTCACATTTCTTTGTCTTCCTCCTCCACAGCCCTCGCACTCAGCTTCTGCAGCTAAAGAAAGAGAAGCTGGAGTACATACCTGGGGAACATGAATATGGATTGTTTCCTGCTCCTATCCATGTTGGTGAGTCTTTCTCTGAATTACATGTCAGATTTTTCTTGTTGAGGTATTTTTCAATATCCAAAGCATATTCATAGATTGTGTAATAATTTACTTTGGCCTCCCCAAAGTTCAGAGTTTCTGTAGTTTAATCTGAGGTCCTGTGTCTAAGAGCACAACCCTTATTTTTCGCAGACCTGTATTTTCATCTCTAACATAAAGAACCCTCCGTCCTTCCTTCTGGAAATAGTCTTTTCAATTTCAGTTTGATAATCTCTCCAAATTTCCTGCCATTTTCTTTTCCAGGGAAGTACCTGAGGCAGAAGCGCATTGATTTCCAGTTGCCTTATGACATCTTGTGGTTGTGGAAACACGATCAGGTGATCAATCTTCATGAACAGTGTTTGTTAGGTGGTTTTTATGCTTAGATGAAAAACCAGTGTATAATTTGAATAGTTAGAAGTTCAATTAAGAGTTGTATGAGCACTTATCTCTGTGTACCTTTCTGCTTTTCAAGCTTTACAAGAGGCCTGATGTCCCCCTTTATAAAAAGATCCGATCAAGTGAGTATCTCCCTTTGTTTGTTTGTTTTAATAATCCAGTCAAACTGTAGACTTAGTCTGTTTACTGAATACAATCCCACTTCATATTTATCTATGAGACCTAGCTTCCATCAGCTTTAGTTGGCAAAACATTAAAGATACCTGCTACAGGTTGCACTTTGTGAACGCGTAAAGAACTTAAAATGCCAAATGCTAATGACTTCTTGGTATTACAGATGTGTATGTGGACGTGAAGCCTCTCTCTGGTTATGAAACAACTACATGCAACTGTAGACTTCCTGAGAGTTCTGGTGAAAAAGGCTGCCTGGATGACTGCCTGAACAGGTAAAGAGGCCTTTAAAGAGAGCATGCTATTACAAACTCCATATGTCTCTTCAGGTATACTATCACGAAGAGGATTGGAAACATACTGTCAGTATATAAGAAGCCTTGGCCTCGTTTCTCATTGTCTCCTTGACCACAGGATGAGCTTCGCCGAGTGCTCGCCGAGCACATGCCCATGTGGGGATCAGTGTGACAACCAGCATATCCAGAGGCACGAGTGGGTTCAGTGTCTGGAGCGATTCCGTGCCGAAGGGAAGGGTTGGGGCATCCGCACCAAGGAGACTCTCCGCTCTGGGCAGTTCATCATCGAGTACCTGGGAGAGGTGGTCAGCGAGCAGGAGTTCAGGTGAGATGGTCAGCCCCGTTACCCTGCACAGATGTCGGATGATTTATTTATTTATTTATTTATTTTCATTTTGTTTGTCTCATTGTTTAATCAGTATTTGATGAGCCTCCCTCTGCATGTTTTTAGGAGCCGTATGATGGAGCAGTACTTCTCCCACAGTGGCCACTACTGTCTAAACCTCGATAGCGGCATGGTGATTGACAGCTATCGGATGGGCAATGAGGCGCGCTTCATAAACCACAGCTGCGATCCCAACTGTGAGATGCAGAAATGGTGGGTACTACGTTCGCCATCATACCACTTCCATACTAATGCTCCTGTGGCAGGCTTGAGCATTTACCAGCAGCCAGATTAGGCTGAACTTTTCAAAGATTAAGCTTGAACGGTTGCCACAATTTGTTTCTGATGTGTGTTTGAGTCAAGCCTTGCACATGAGTTAATTAGCTTTGATAAGAATAATGGTGTGCTGTCTTAGCTTTCATTGTTGATAATGTATAAGTCTCAGTTGCTACGGTCTTAGGGTTCGAGATGCTTGCATTCGTCACAGAGGATGCATGGTATTAAAGAAGTCATTTTGTGGATGTGTCAGGAAGGGTAATTGGAAAGCATTCCCGTGTGTTAATTCAGCGTTTTCTTTGTTAAATGCTGCCCTCGATTAAGGTTAACAAACTGGAAAATAGATAAACCTATTACCTAAATAGTTTAGCGTAATTGGTATCTGTTTGTGCCTGATGATTTGGGTGAACCGCGGATTTTATATTCCTTCTGTGAGAGGCAATTAAACAGGGAGAATGCTAGAAAGAGATACTAAGCGTAGAGATTAAACTTGACAGAAAAAGTCTTGCTTAGAACTGTGAATTGTAAAACGTAAGAAGTTATATAAATGTTTTTAAAGCCTCCTCAAGATGCACTTTTTAAAAACTACATTCAAAGTCTTTTATAAGTAGTCACAGTGTATTTTAGACAATATTTGTTGCCCTTGTTTGTGTGGCTAACACGAGAGCCATAAAAGAGGCACGTGTAGCAGGTGCGCTTCGCTGTAAGTGAGAAGGCTCTACCTTGAAACCCCAGCCTTATTAATGTGGTCGTGTGGTGGTAATCTGATGAGATCACCCCACTCCTTCTCTGCCAGCTTTCAGAGACCTTAATGGTTTAAAGTCCCTGCACCCTGCCAAAACAATTCACTTGTTTCCTGAGGGTTTGTTCTCACAGCAAGACTAAATCCACAGCAATTGGAGACCCGGCTGAGCGGAGCTCCCTGTTCCCGACTCTCCGAACTGAAACCTACTTAGTTCTCGCTGTTCGCGAAGCTTAAGTTTTTGCTGCGAATCTGCAAGATGTGTCACTGGTGTTGAGGAACAAGCGACCTGCAGGAGTTTACTTACCACTCTGTACCCTCTGTCCTTCAGCACAGGCCAGTGTTTAATCTAGGGCACTGGTCCGCTGTTTATGTGTGCTTGTAATGTAGAGTGGCCGGGCAGAAATAAAAGACTCCACAAGGATGGAGGATTTTCAGCACAAAGCCTGACGAGTCATTCATCTTGTCACAGAAGAGAGATTACATGCAGCCGGGTCTTAGATACAACTGTAGTGCCTGAAGACAATGTGCTGAACTAGCTTTTTACCCCTATAGAAGGAATAAATTATCAAGTGGCTGGCAAACAGAATAGTGCGCTTTATTCTGAGAAGAATGGTGAAAAGCTGGCGCTGTTTCATTTGGAGAGGAAGGGAGGGAAAAAAGGGCACGTTGAGCTTTTGCCACACTAGTCCTTTTCCAGTTTTTGCTGCGTGTTGAGAAACGTTTAATGCTATTGTCTTGAACACCATAGCGTTGAATGAATGGAGCTACGGCCACCATGCTTCTCTGCAGACTTTGTAGACAGATTGATGTCTTTTGGAATATTCATTCTGAATATTTTGGTTTCTTCAACCTTGAAGTGCAATATTTATGCGGTTGGTTTCGTTTTTTTCGACATTTGTTCTGCAGGTCGGTGAACGGAGTCTACAGGATCGGTCTCTTTGCTCTTAAGGACATCACCAGTGGCACTGAGCTCACCTACGACTACAACTTCCATTCTTTCAATACAGAGGAGCAGGTACATAGTTATCTTAGATGCATATTGCCTCATTTTTATCAAAGTGTCTTACTGATATCTTACTCTTTTACTCTTGTCCTCCCTTTATTCTTTTTTACATCGTTTCTCCACAACTCTGCAGCAAGTGTGCAAGTGTGGTTCGGAGAGCTGCCGGGGCATCATCGGAGGGAAGAGCCAGCGTATAAATGGCTTGCCCCCGAAGACAGGGGGGAGCCGGAGGCTGGGTCGATTAAAGGAGAAGAGGAAGTCCAAGCACCAGCTCAAAAAGCGGGTGAGTGTTTAATCCACATAGAAACACTCAGGTTTACTCTCCTTACTCATAAGTGACCAAAAGAAAAGCTTGTGCGGTAAATTTAAAGTAACAGTGGTCTTTACTCGCTAGTTTAACAGCTTCACCTTGTAGTGATTAGTGACAGCTATAAACATTTAAGTGCCTAAACCTTTTAACTGTCTAAATTGTTGTCTGAATAGTGAAAGATGTGTCCACGTCTGGTTTTGTCTTGCTAAAAGCCAGGTGCAGTTACTATGTAGGACACAAATGCCTCTTTGTCTCAGAGGTACTCATAGTGGGCCACGAGGTTTCTAAAAGAGTAACCGAGAATACCTTCAAGAAGGTGATTTTGGATTGGGCTCAAATCTTTTGACCTAAAATGCCTTGTGTGTGGGGCTTCTCCACGGTTCGTCAAGTTTAAATTTTCAGCACTTTTTTTTGAAAACTTTGAAAAATGTTCTAATGCTGCTGTTTTCTTCATTTCAGGAGGAAGAATCAAGTGACAGCAACAAGTTTTACCCTCATCTAATGAAGCCCATGTCCAATAGAGAGAGGTAAACACACATGTCTACAGAAAAGATGGGAATGAAGCACAGCTGAGACTGATTTGCAAGATTTTATTTTTTTCACTGCATTTCTTCTTTCAAATGCTTTGGATTCTACATAGCTAACATATCACTGAACTGAATTGAATTGTTTTACTTTTTTTCTGTTGTTCCATTATACACTGACACGTCAAGCGATCAATAGCGAGAGACGCATCGAGCTTCAGGTGCGAGTTGATGTCGACACTCTGACACATCGTCTCTCCTTCAACCACCAGAAACTTCGTGCTGCGGCACAGAGTGTTTCTCCTGAGGAACTGGGAGAAGATGAGGGAGAAGCAGGAGCTGCTGAAGAGAGAGGGCGAGAGAGAGCGGGACCCCGGCGGCCTCTCCATGTACACCCGCTGGGGAGGCGTCATCCGCGACGACGGCAACATCAAGTCAGGTGAAGAACGGGAGACGCTGACCACCGGGATTACTTTCTGCTTCATTATCAGGGGAATCGGTGTAAACGTGCCGGAGCATTAAAGCGGCTGTGTCCTTCCTCTTCCAGACGTGTTCCTGACGCAGTTCTCAGCTCTGCAGACGTCGCGGTCGGTACGCACGCGGCGACTCGCCGCTGCCGAGGAAAACACGGAGGTCACACGCACCGCTCGCCTGGCTCATATCTTCAAGGAGATCTGTGACATGATCACCAGCTATAAGGGTCAGTGTGTTGTGTGTTGTGTGTTGTGTGTGTGAACAGTGAACGTCCTATTTTAACTGATCTGCGATCTGCGCATACAGACTGTTTCCTGTGTTATAATTTTCTTTTGTGTCTCCGCAGACTCGGCCGGCCAGACGCTTGCTGCTCCGCTTTTGAACCTCCCGTCCAGGAAGAGGTAAGAATGCAGAAACCCGCGTGTCGACTTGTCCATTCAGAATGATTTTACTGCTTCCCAGACAGCAGTTGTACTTTTATCAGTTCCATCAGTGTGCAGCACCCACACAGTGTAACAGTTTTATCTTTTGTCGCACATTCGAGCCGTGACCGTCTGTGTTGATTCTTGTCCAGTATTGATGGTAATCAGTTGATGTCAAAACAATAACAACTTACTTCTCTTCCTTGGCTGCGTGATACAAAAGCTGTCATAATCAGTGATTTGGTGCCCAAGACTCTTGGATGGAATATTTATTTCACTTAATCAGATGTAATATGTTTTTCAGTTTGTGTTTTTCCTTTTTTTTTTTGTTTTTTGTTCTTGTGAGAATAATCCTGTTGTCTTTGTGTGCCATCAGGAACAGCCAGTATTATGAGAAAGTGTCTGATCCTCTGGACCTGAGCACCATCGAGAAGCAAATCCTCACCGGCCATTATAAGACTGTTGAAGCTTTTGACACGGACATGCTCAAGGTGTTTCGCAATGCTGAGGTAGGCCGCTGTCTCCTTGACTGCTGCGATTCATGCACATTTGTTGCTGGTGGAAGTATTTCAAAAATGAACAGTTGCAACCTTTACTGTTGGTTCCATGGAAGCTGTGAAACTGTGGAGTGGAAGCTTGATCAACCTTCCTTTATCTGTATTGAAATAACTACTAAGTAACTCAGTATAAAGAAGCAACAACCAAATAATTTCATGGTTCAGTGAGTTTTTGAGTCTGCTATAATCCCAGTGTTTAACACAGTCTTTATAGATTTTGGATTGAATCTTGAATTACTTTGGGACTTGTCCAGTAGAGCTAAAGCCACTGCTCTGATTGCAGCTCTAGGAGTTACATTCTTTAATGTTTCACATTTCAGCTTTTGGTTTTCCCGTTCGCTGCGTGTGGCAGTCCTCTGAGCGTCTACTTGACATTCTGTATTAACTGTTTTTGTGACGAAAAAGCCGTGTATAGATGACAGTACTGCCACTTTGTTGCCGGTGGAAAAGAGACTGGTGATTTAGCTGCACGGTGGTTTGTTGTAGAACTCTCTCCTCAAAGTCAGAATGTCCCCAGTTTGAGTTACAGGATTTTTACAGTTCTTTATGGAGTTTTCATGTGCATGGATGGGCTTTTTTTGTAGGTTCCTGAGTTTTATCCCACAGTCCAAAAACGTGCATCTGAGGCTAATTGATAACTGTGAATTGCCATAAAGTGCGAATGTGTTTGTGTTTGCCTGTGATGGACTGGTGACCCGTGCAGTGTTTGTCTTTTTTTCGTCCATAGTTAGCAGGTATTACCTCCGTTCCTGGGACCCTGAGTTGGATGTGGATTTTCTTTGAAGATTAAAGATAGCAGGACTAATAGATGTTAGATTTGACTTATTGTAATTCATCAAAATATTGCTGGATGTTTTCTTCACATGTAGTATAACATTAATTCTGTTACCAGAGTCTTGTTAGTACATAGCTTGGATGGGTTTTGGCTACCGCAGCATTACATCAGGACTTGCAAATTCTATTCTATTAACTTATGTGAAATTTGCCATATTGATCTGAAAACTGGTATTTGGTTAAAAAAAAAAAAACCCTGAATGTGTTTCATTCAAGTCAAGTCAAAGTCCAATATACTGACAACCTGAGTGCTGCTGCTGCTGCTAATCCAGCACTGGTGACAGTATCACTTTGTGTCTCTTGAGGGTGATCCTGGATTCTTAAAGCTCTCTCAGCACAAAGGCACCTAATCAAAACGATTATTTAAGCTGTTACTGTGTATTACCGACACGCCGACCCTCGTATTCAATCGGGGTTGCTACTTAATCCTCCTCTCTCCCATTGCGGGCCCTTTTGATTTACATCTGTGTGGCTTAGTATTTTAACAAGTACCACTTGAGCGCTCTCAGGGTAGCTTACTCTTCCAGTCTGAGAAGTTTGAAGTGGACGTGTAAATTAGTGACACCCCTTTTCACCCTGAAGCCTTTTTTTTTTTTTAATACTTGTTTGACAGAGTGGGGAAAAAAAGCCTGACAGGGTTGTCAATTATTTTTACATCGGGAGCTATGAGGGTGTGGCCTTGTTTAGGGGATCTTGGCAGCTGGAATGACAGTTTTGAATGTGCTTTTCTGTGTGGATGACCTTTGGCCGACAGGAAATTGCCCCTAGACCTTCAGGCAGATTAACTCGAAGCCTGAAGTGAGTCACCGAATGATGAGTGTGTAATTCTGAGGTCGAATGCGCACTCTGGTGTCACGCTGGATTTAGATCATCCCTTTACTCTGTTTGTGGGGTCCTGTCCTCATAACGCACCATCGGCCTGACATTCATTACGGTTATGTCACTTAAAGAATATCACTTTCAGCGAAAGAAATCACTCAGCTGCGTTTGCGACCGTCTCGTTTTTCCCCAACAGAAATATTACGGCAGGAAGTCGTCGGTGGGCCGGGACGTGTGCCGGCTGAGGAAAGCCTACTACAGCGCCCGCCACGAAGCCGCCGTCCAGATCGATGAGATCGTCGGCGAGACCGCCAGCGAAGCCGACAGCTCGGACTCGCTGGAGCGCGACCACGGCCACCACCACCACCACCACGGGGGAGGAGGGGGAGGAGGGGCGGGCTCTCACGACAAGGACGACGACGTCATCCGCTGCATATGTGGAATGTATAAGGACGAAGGCCTGATGATCCAGTGCGAGAAGTGCATGGTGAGGAGGAAAACCGAGCGGCTCAGGCAGAAACGGCTCACAGGTCACACCTGTTTCCACTGAGTGCAGCTCTCCGGAGGAATCGCCAGTCTGAAAAGTACTCCGTCAAGGAGATTTCCTAGGAGACTGCAGGCAGTCCTTTGTGTTTATTGCCTGTTATTTTTAGACAATAGAAACAAGGACAGAAACAAATACGATGCAGTTTAAATTCGGAAGCGAACGCATTTAGTTTGGAGTTTCATTGGAGAATCAGTCAGAAACAGCCGGAAAGTTTAATTTTCCCACATTTGTGCGACTCAGCATTCGTTTTTTGTGGTCACAGGTGTGGCAGCACTTCGACTGCATGCGGCTGGAGACGGAGGTGGAGCACTATCTGTGCGAGCAGTGCGACCCTCGGCCTGTGGACAGGGTGAGTCTCGCCCCTCAGCCGGTCATTTCCCAGTTTGTTACCGTCGCTTCGTGGCCTATATCGTTGCCGCGCTCCGCCGATCTCGCTTTAATGCGTTGTTGTCGTCGTTACAGGAAGTCCCCATGTTACCTCAGCCCAGCTACGCTCAGGCTGGCTCCATCTACTACATCTGCCTCCTCAGAGATGACCTGCTATTGCACCAAGGTACTGCAGATGTTTTTGCAGTGAACAAAGCGTTTATAAGACTTCATTATTGGAATTTCTTGCCTTATTAATTTGTGAGACCCATCAGTTTTGTGAAGCAGAAATGAGGTTAACACTGAATGTCGTCATGGTTATTATTTTAGTTATGAAACATTCAATGTTATGACAAGGACAAGTCAACCGAGTGAAGAAAAAAAATCCCATCAGTCATCACTTTGACATGTCGGTCTGTCAAACCAGAAGATCTGTATCAGTATATCCTCGAGTGCAGACTCAAAAACCATCAAACACTCAGATAAAACTGTCTTTCGTTAAAACCTGGGGCAGTCCTCATGAGTCATTGAGCGAGACGGTTTGAATAAACTTTTTACTGGCACTGTGGCTTGAAACGAACTGAAAGTTAGTTGACAAATGTATAAAGAAAAAAAAGTGAGAGAGACAGTGACGCATAAGATGATGGAAAATGCAATGATCTTTACTAATTTAAAAGAATTGGAAGATAAGTTACATGTTACACGGTGACAGCGAAGCAGTCCGTTTCAAGCAAAGTGTATCGCTGCAGACAGGTGACCTGTGAGTGTTTGCTGCGTTGCAGGTGACTGTGTGTACCTGATGAGAGACAGCAGACGCTCACCTGAGGGCCAGCCTGTCCGACAGTCGTACCGCCTGCTGTCTCACGTCAACCGAGACAAGCTCGACATCTTCCGGATCGAAAAACTGTGGAAGAACGAAAAGTAAGCTTATCGATTGTGAACAGTCTGTTTTCATCGGAGCGCATCGCTTTGTTTTTTTAAACCAGCAGCTTTTTTTTAATTTTTTTTTTTTTTTTCTCCCCCTGTGATCGCTGAAGGGGAGAGCGGTTCGCCTTCGGTCATCACTACTTCCGTCCTCATGAGACGCATCACTCTCCTTCGCGGCGTTTCTACCAGAACGAGTTGTTCCGCATGCCGCTGTACGAGATCATCCCCTGGAGGCGGTGGTGGGACCCTGCTGCGTCCTGGATCTCTACACTTACTGCAAGGGTGAGGAAGCAAACCTGAACGTTTCAACGGCAAAATACGTTTTTTTTTTTTTTTTTTTTTTTTACATTTTTCTGATGAGGCGTGTTCGTCCCCGCAGGGCGGCCCAAAGGTGTGAAGGAGCAGGACGTTTACATCTGCGACTACCGCCTGGACAAGTCGGCTCACCTGTTCTACAAGATCCACCGCAACCGCTACCCGGTTTGCACCAAGCCATACGCCTTCAACCACTTCCCCAAGCGGCTCGCCCCCAAAAGAGACTTCTCGGTGAGAGCGGCGCCGGCGGGTCCTCTGATAGAGGCGGGATCTGTTACTGATTTATAAACACTGGGAGTTATTTTAAGAGTGTGGGTAATATTACCGCCCAGGGGCAAATGTTGGCCGCGCACCGTGTTTTGCTCGCTGTGCTCAGACCGCCTGGCGCACAGTCGCAGGTGAAGATCTGGCAAATTAGGAGCAAATGAGAAGAACATTGTGAATATTGTTATCTGCAGGAAACCACATCCAGATTCCTGAGTTTTAATTGGAACACTGCTGTTAGCGTGTTGTGATTTTTGGGTTAGTTTGGTGAAGTAGGCCTAATCAAAAAAAAATATTTCTTATGCAGACACACAGAGATAATGGCTGAGCTTCAGGCAATGCAATTTCCTGCTCAGAATTTAATTTTTCGCTGAATGTTTTTGTTTGTTTCACTCAGTTAATGCTCCGGCAGTGGGCCGGATTGATACGTTTCACCACATGAGATGAGTTTACAGCTGTGCCAGAAAACCTCAATTAGGGAGACATGCCAGAACTTTCCTCTGCCGTTAAAACTGACTTCTTCCAATTTATTGCACATTTAATAGTGTTAACCCAAAAAAAAAAAAACCCCAAAAGAATCTAGTTAAGCTGAGTCTCATTTTGCCGTTTTACAGCCTCATTTTGTTCCGGACAATTACAAGAGGAACGGCGGCCGGTCGGCCTGGAAGAGCGAGCGGCCCAAAGACGCCGGGGGCTGCGATGACGACGGCTCGTCCTGCGACCGGGGCGAAGACTTCCCGCCGGAGATGGACGAAGGACGAGGGGCGGAGGACGACATGGACCTGCCTCCAGATGACCCCGAGCTTCTCTCGGCCAAACCGCGGCGGACGGAGGGAGAGAGGGAGGGCGACGAGGACGAAGACGAGGACGAGGAGGAGGAGGACGGTCAGGCGGCGGAGGAGCGCAAGGAGCTGGACGAGGGTCCGGCCGAGAGGATAGGGGAGATGCTGGAGCTGCCGTCGTCCTCGGCCTCGTCGCCGCTGCACCACCCGGCCCTGGGCAGGAGGGAGGCCCAGAGGGAGCGGCTGAACAAGATCCTCCTGGACCTGCTGCACAGAACGCCCGGCAAGAACGGTGAGGGAGCGGGAACACAGCAGGGGGGTAGGTCGACAGACCCTCCAGGGTCGCCGTGACGCACCGCATCGACACGCACACGCACATCAATTACGAAGACTGACTTGACTGGCGAAAGCGTCGACATTTTCAATGCACTATGCCTTCATGCTCTGCATGCCAACCTGGTGGAGGCGGACACGCCTCCTCTGTAGATATGTAAAAATAGCACTCTTTCAACAAACGCTCTCGCGTTGGATGCTCGTTATTTTCTTCTTTCGGTTTTGTCGCATCCACAAATGCAACAAATCACCTTAAAGATCTGAAGTGCTGCTCTCGAGCCTGAGGCTGGCGAAAGCCTGGAACTCGTCTGGGTCCTCGGTTTCTGCAGCTTCCAGCGTGACTCTTCACAGCGCGGGGCAGTGGCGCTAATGCTACTCTGCTAGCTGTCGCCGCCGCTTCACTGCTCTCTACGGCCGCCTCTCTTACCGCAACGAAATCGGCGTTGGTGTTTTTTGGTATATTTTTACATTTGGGGATATCTTCTGAGAAGTCGGAGTCGGACTCTCTGATTTGTCGCCTGTTTCTGACTTTGTTTGTGTTTCATCAAGTTTCAGCCAAGCAGGAAAACGCGAAGTCATCTATTTCCCTTGTTAAATTAAAACATCGGGTGTTGTCAACAAACATATTTTGCTTTACCACTTCAACATTATGTGGTCCTCTGGTTCTGAAACGCCGACGAGACTGGACCCGGAGTAGATCTGGAGCAACAGAACGATCAGTTTTCTCAAAGCACAAAATCATTAACATTGAAGTCTCAACATTACATTCATTTATTGGCATCGATCAGTTTTAAACCTTTTCCTTCATTTAGGTGGATGGAAGGTGCTTTAAGCCACGACCTGGTCTTCCTTCATCCTTTCTGATCAAACGTCTGCTGGGCAGATCTTCCAGACCCGTGCTAGAAGGGAGACTGTTAGCGCCGTCATATTTTTAGTGCTTGGAGGCCGAACACATAAATAAAATAAAAGAGACACACCTCTGCTGTTTCCTGTCTGTGTGCACGCTCCTAAATCCCTCTCTGTCCCTCTCGTTCTCTCTGCAGCCATAGATGTCACTTATCTCCTTGAGGAGGGCGCCGGGCGGCGGCTGCGGCGGCGGACGCTCGCGTTCGGTGATTTTGTGGGCAGAAAATAACATTTGTACGTGCCTGGCAAGCACACTGCCCGTCACCACCGTGAGCAAAGGGGTGCAGAGAATGGAGAGACAGCAAAAAAAAAAATGAAAAGGGAAATGAGCATTGTTGGCTATCCAGCTATTAGGGACCACAATGCATCCCTGGAGGCCCCTTCCAGTTTTACCTCTTCCAAGACCGTCGTCTCAAATGTGAGAGGGCAGCGGGGGTTTGGAAGCGCTGACTTCATGGCTGTTTCAGCTTCTCCAGCGTTCTCGAGGATCAGACAGAGAGAGCTGATCCAGACTTCCGGCTTATTTGAGTCGTATCCATGCAAACCTCTTCTTCTTCTTCTTCTTCTTCTTCTTTTTTGTAACTAAACAAAACAAACATAGGAGAAATCACCCATGCACTTAAATGCATCGAACATGACAAACATGGGGAGGTGAATCCCACTGGCGAGCAAGAGAAATGAAACAAGTGGTACTGAATGGGGGGGAGGGAGGGACAGCGTTTCATTTCAGTCAGCCGGGGGACGTGAAAGCTGACAAATTGTTCCCCCTAGTGGGGCCTAGCTGCAATGAAATGATGTGAGGGATGAGAGAGGATCTGCGCCAGGAGCACGAGAGAGAGAGAGAGAGGTGACATGCTGCTGCTGCTGCTCTTAAGAGAGAGAATGGGAATGAGAGAGAGGGCGGTGAACTGCACTTTTGGTACCATGGATATTGTGAAGCTCTGTGTAATGTATCTATAAATGAAAACACACTAACACAGTATTGGATGATGCAGTCTGGGGGAAAAAAAAGCGCGTTTAAAAAGTCTATTATCTTTTTTGTTTTTTTTCTCTTATACTGTAGTAACTCACTTAGAAAGCAGAGGAGGCCTGTGGTGTGTGTGTGTGTGTGTGTTTTTTTTAGAGTAAAAACACACAAAACAAAACAAAACAAAATAGAACTCCAACACACTTGTGGTGTGTCGGTTTTTAAAGGGAGCAGGAGGAAGGTTACGTGTGCGCTTTTGTCAGTCAAGAAGTGTCTTGTCAATAGTTTTATTTTCTCGTGAGGCAGTCGGCTTCGCCCCTCTTTTTTGAAGTAAACATGATTCACCAGCTTAACTAAATCAGGCGAGGGGGGGCAGGGAAAGGGGGGGGCACACCGGCTCCAACTGTAACGCCTTATTACACAGCCGTGCTCTCCGACTGCCTTGCGTGCGAGTGTGTGTGTGCGCGCGCACGCACGCACGCACTTACCGTGTGCTCGCACTCTTGCCAGATTTCATGGAAATATACCTTTTTAAAAAATAAAACGATTAAAAAAAAATTAAGGGCTCGATGGCAATTTAACAGTTTTAAGAAAACTATGGAAAACAATAGTTAACATGAAATGTATCGTGACGGTCATATTTTCTTATATTCTGTGAGACGGGAGGGACGGTGTATATTGTATATTGGGAGGGGGCGGGACTCAAGATCTTTTTCTTTTTTTTTCTTCCTTTTTTTGTCTTTAGACTATGTTCCTGGTTGCCATGGAGAATGTTTTAAAAAGAAATAGTGATATTTGATGAGATTTGTTTGTTTGCTTTTTTTTTTCTTCTTCCCCCCAAATGCCTCTGCTAAACAAAAACAAAACAACAAAAACACGGGACAGCCTGCAAAATGTCCCGGTGCGCTAAACTGACAGAGAAGTTTGAGAGTAAAGACGCTGAGGGAGGGGGAGAGGGGGACGGGAAGAAGCTGTACAGTGCCAACTTATGTAAATATACACACACTTTACTTTGAGAAGTGTCTCCGAAAAAGCAATATCTTGAAAAATGGATTTTGTTTATTATTGTACTGTACAGGACTCAGCCCTAAATGTATTATGGTTATTATAATAATGATAATATTATAATTTCTTCCGTTTGTATTACTATAATGAAGACACTTAAGCTTGGAGGAAAAGGATTTTTCTTTTTTTTTTCTTCTTCTTCTTCTTCTTTTCAATGTCCAGTAAATCTCACCGTAAACGTCCTGACGACATAAAAACTTAAGCTGAGTTTTTCATTGCCTATAAATGAAATTCATCTATGTACTGCATGAGCGAGAAGAATGTCGAGCGGACACAGAAGGCATTGGGACGTGACAGTGACTGAGCAACCACACCTCTGTCGCTGACCACTGTTAATAATATGACTTTTTAAAGGAGAAACGTGCTCCTTGTTTTTTGCTGCAAAGTGTTGAACACTAAAAAAACAAACCAACATAAAAATGTTATGATATTTTTTAAATGGCGACAGAAACAAAAAGTAAAGCTGTCAGCCCAATATCATGTTATTATTATTATTATTATTAATATTATTTTTTTGGTTTTATTTTGTTTTGTTTTTCGTTCAAATAGGAAACGGTTCCGTTTTGTGATAGCGGTCATTGTATGATGCTTGTACTTGTGTTTGTGTGTTTTTGTGTGATTTGTTTAGTTATTTTTAGACAATCACAAAATAAGATGCAAGCATTGTAAATGGCAGACTGGCGGACATTTTGTGATGTGTACAGTTTGTCAAAAAGATAAAAAAAAACAACTTCTTCCACTCGTTAAAAGTTTGTAATTATGATTCTTAAGTCATGAAAAATGCTGTTGGTTTTTACTTTTTGTTTTATATTTGTTTTTTTTTTTTGTTTGTTTGTTTTTTTAATAAAAAGCACTACATTATTGTGAATATACTTCCCTGTGTCTTTTTGTTGTTGCTGCTTTGCAGTGTTTCCACACGAAGTTACATTGTAGACTGAAATATATTCAGGTTAGAAGTGTCCCGACACATTTTAGTTCAGGGCCACATACAGCACAAACTCATCTTGAGTTAGCTGGACTGGTTAAATGGTGCCATAACATTTAAAGTTAAACTTTAAAGTTTTTCTTTCTTTTATTGCAGAGTTTTTGTGAGGAAAAAAACAAAAGCAAAAACAAAAAAAAACCCCAAAAAAACACACTGAACTGAACTGAAAATTACTACAATCTCTATATAATGCCAATTTTAACTAAACTTTCTGGTGGAAAAATACAGTGAAATGTTAAAAACCCTCTATAATTGTTGCATTATGCATGTTTTATATACTCATGGTTACTCATTAATGCACCATGTTGTCCCACAAATAAAATTTGAGAGAAAAAAAATTACTGAGTAAAGGAATTTCTCATTGCTCTCCTGAATAGAAAAAAAGATTTAAAAAAAAAAAAAAAAACTCGTTGAGTCATTTTTCCCACAAAGCATTAAATTCTCGCTTGACATCCGCTCAATCCCAGTTTATTTTCCGGCGCTCAAACTCTCGCGATATCACAGTAAAAACAACGACACTTTCCGCTAGTCTCCGGAAATCTCGCGATAGTACTGCGCCCGAGACTGAGTCTGTTTCTATAGTAACGCCACTGACGCCTGGGTGGTTCATATGGTTTAGCAGCAGAGTTTAATTCTTGAGCTCTACTGAATAATTCACTTTTTCTAACCTGCCTTGTCGTCAAAACAAATGTCAAATGTCGAGAAAAAGACAAAACAAGGAGAAAGCAAACGCGGAAGAGGAGGCCTTGAAAAACACAGGTAAACTACATATTCAGTAATATTACCGTATATTTGTAGTGTTGACAAAGAAAGCTCAGTCTTTTTTAATCATTTTTTCCATCTGCGAGTCATTGTTTCTTGTATGGTATTTACAATAATAATATTACTAATTGCTAGGTGCGTTTTCATGCTAAACCTCATTGGGAAAATTGCTAATCGGGATATTTTTTGGAAAATCAGCGTTAATAGATGCTGTATATTTTTTTACCTATAATGTCCATAAACTGTGTTTTTGTGATGAAATTGCATTCTGTATTTCTATTCATGAAAGAATTTCTAGAAGAGCGAAAAAGCTTCCCACCAATACTCAGACACACACGTTCATTTGGCACAAAAAGTTTAGCATTTACACTGAGAATAAATGTTTAATTGTGTTGAATTTTGGAAGGAATTTTTGTACAAGGTCTGACGTGGTAACTTTTGATTGTGTTTCTTTGTGTTGTTCTTCAGGAATTATTTCAGAGGAAACATTAGCTGCACAGACTTTTGGTAAATAACAATCGTCATCTGTTATCCTCAATATGGCCTCAGCAATAACTGACATTTGTATGTCAAAAACCTTCATCTCACCATCCTGCAGATGAATATCGGTGTTCAGGAAATGTAGAGGAGGACTTCCCTGCCCTCTGTGCTCTCCTGTGTATAAAGGATGTCCCAGCTGTCAGCGTCAAGCAGCCAGCTTCAGCTGAAGGTGTGGAGAAGGACACTGGTAAAACTGATCCTGTGCTCAATAGTTCTGGAATTACAAAGAAAACAGATGTAGCAAATATTGAGCAGTTTCACAGGAATAAACACCAACATTTCTGCTTGATTAAAGGTTTTTAATGCCTCATTTGAATTTTCTGAACATTACAAGGATGCTCCATCGTAATGACTGTGACTGATGTTTTTTTGTTTTTTTTTTAATCTGTGCCTCTGCTCACCTGTTGATGTTATTTTGCCCACAAGACAACCGGTCACAGAGAAATGCTGCACCCTCCTGGTATAAGCCCCGTGTAGAGGTTATGTTGGAGAATGAAGGCCCCCTCAGTGCCAAGCGCATCAAAATCTCTGGTAAAAAAGAATGCAGACACAACAGAGTTATTTTCATTTCTATTTATGTCAGTAAGACATTTACGTCTGAATATGTTGTTCATGATATTCACATTTCTGTTGAAATAATACCACCATAATCTCTCAGGTAGAAAATTGATACAAATAAATGCTGACCTTTAAAACTGACCGAATGTTTAAGTTTGATTGGAAAAGCCTACGAGTTTCTCTCAACAATCTGGTCAACACATTGTTCTTTTTCCTCAGGATGGAAGGTAAACGAACAGATTTTCCAAGTGCTGCTAAAAATGCTTCCTTCTGTGAGCCAGCTGCTGAACCTCCAGTGAGTAACAAGGTGCTGCGGAGAGGAGCAATCTTGTTACAACCAGCTGGGTTACAGCTGTCACTGCTTTGTTTCGTGTTTGTTTGTGTAATCACGTCCACTGCGCCGCAGGTTTTGGCAGGCAGGACTGACAGATCCAATGGTAATCGCCCTCATGAACGCAGTATCTCTGTGCTCCAGCCTCAGGTGAGCCCATTCTGCTGTCATTCAAACACAGAGGCTTTGTTTCGCACATCCCTGAATCACATTAAATGCATACTCATGCATTTAATGTGAACAGATCACCATCAGATCACCATCTTCCACCATCTTGTGTCAGGGTTGTGATGCTGGAGGGGAACACTCTCCCCGAGCAATCCTACCATCATCTTCTCTCTGAGGACAGCCCGTGAGTCACCGAGCCACTCCTCGTGTCATTTTTTTTTTAGCCCAGAACTGTTGATTTATTTCAACTGCAACTTTAACTCTGCATTTTTACAAGTCTGTAAATTTTCTCATTTGTTCTCAATGTGCTCGGGCACCTTGTGGCTCCTTCTGGAAGTTACAATGACATTTTACGAGAGAAGAAATTGAGCCTTTTCTTGCAGGTTTTACACATAAAACAGTATTTCAAAGTAACTTTGCCACCACGTGTCTCTTTGCTCCAGCCTCGCTCATCTGTCCCTGCGAAATAACCGGATAGGAGACGAAGGCGCTCGCCTGATTGGGTCCGCTCTCTCCACAGCCACATCAACCAACAAGAATCTCTTGTCTCTCAGTCTGGCGTTCAATTCCATCGCTGATGAAGGGGCTTCACACATTGCACAGGTGTGACACTGCAGCAGCACCATCTTCCTCCCCGTTTCCTCCTTATGCCTGCTGAGGGTGAATCTTCCTTCTCTTTTGCCTCCCAGGGCCTGCGTTTGAATCGCACGTTGTGCTTTCTGTCATTATCCAACAATCAGATTGGAGACTCGGGAGCAGCTCGTCTGGCTGAGGTGTCCCTTTACGTCAGAGATTTTTCTGACAGATAATGCATTTAAACGACGGCTTAAGCTGTCTTCAATCATATCCCACCAGGTCCTGGGTGAGTTTGCTTTGACTCATGAAGAAGTGGTGGAGAGGAGGAAGCTGCTCCTCCAAAGAACGCAGTCTGTAAGTGGAAGAAAGCCCTCCTTCAGCTGAATCCTCACTCAGAGACATCGAAGTGTCCGGGATGAAAAGCCCTTCACATCGTGACTCTCACACACGAGGCACAGTTCAACCAGTTCTTCCTGTGTCCCTGCAGTCGATTAATCCGGCTGATTCTCCACAGTCCTCTGTTGAGCAGCTGGCCTCGGTGCCCAGCAGCACCTCGCTCAGTGTCAGGAAGTCCTCCGCCAAAAAGAGGGTCAGCGTGCCCCCTGTATTTCTGCAGTGTCACGTCGACATTCACACGCCTTAACTATATGCTTCTTTTTTTTTTTATGTGAAATTACAGGAAATGTCTAAGAGAGAGGAAAAACAAACTGCAAACAAAGACAACCAAAAGTCCCTCAAGAAATGTAACTGCTTCTGCTGCACTCATGGTATTGTTCTCTGACAGCAGAGGCCGTGTTGATCTTTCCCTCTCTTTTTACTCTCTCTCCTAGCTCCGGATTTAAAGAGGCCACACAGTAAAGGAGGGAAGTCAAGGGGCAAAGAGAAAGACGTGTCTGCACCGGAGGTACCAGAAACATGTTTCTAAGACTCTGTACATTGAATCGGAAATACACAATACAGTGAATCATTCATAATAGAAGAGAAAGCTTTTATCATTATTGCTCCTCTCACAGTGCAAATGAACAAAATGTACCAAACAGCAATAGTGCAGCCAAACTATAATTTAACATGTTTCATGTGTGATCTTCAACAGGATAAACCACCTGCTCAAAATGAGGTTTGTGTGCAGAAATACTGCGCTGAAAATTCACTCTTGAAGGTGTTGGCTCTGATATTCCTCCTTCTGAGCAGACAGAAGTGGATACAGTGAACCCTCTGCTGGATCCATCGCTGTATCACAGGGACGGGCAGCTCTTTCTGCCTGGAAACTCCACTTTAACCTCCCTCAACCTGGCAGGTCAGACACCGCTGCTTTCACAGCTGACCCGCTCAAACAGATCAATCCCTACCACTCAAGTGACTATTTTGAATATCCTGCATATTTTATTTAACCTGAGTTTGACATATTATGTCGTCTTTTTTTTCCTAAAGAAAAGATCTCATGCTTTCAAGCCCATTTTGCAGACCAAGACCCAGTTCAGAAGCCTTCATATCAGGAATTTAAGGAATGTTCAGGCTCAAACGTTTGCCTGAAAACGTTGGGGGTTGTCAAAGAACCCTCCAGAGGACTCAAAAGCTTTTTCCTGGCTTACAGAATTAAATTTACACATGTCAAAGTAGGACACTGACAAATTATTTCATTATGGACGGCTGACTTTGAATTGAGTGTTCAGTTGAAAGATTTCACATATCACATTTGTTGAATTCAATTCAAATTTGCTGAATTGACCCGGCAAGTTTGCCCTTTTAATTTATTGTAATTTCTTCATTTAAAGAACTCAATAATCCAGTGATGATAATGGCATTTGATTTCCCTGGTTGAGTGAGAAAACAAATCGCAATACCTTTGGGTTATGCATGAAGATAAATTGTTACATTTGTGTGTGTAGGAAACAGAATCACAGAAAAATCGCTGCCTCTGTTTCGGGCTTTACTCGAGGAGAGAGGTGAGGGAAGAGGCCGCCTCCGTCTCGCTCTGCAGGTGAGTTTCACTATCACACTAATTCCACCCATAACATATAAGCTACGTAGGTCAAAACTCCTGTCATTACATTTGATTGCTTTAAATTGTATGTTTTTTCATCCTGATGTGATTTAACTGCAACTGTCAATTTAATTTATTATAGACTGACCTTTTTACACACTTCAGCTGTAATTGTCCCACTATTATGTACATTTTTACAATGGATTCAAGTCATTTCTTCTGTTCAGCTCAAAATGCCATCTCCCACCAGAGAAAAGAGGGATTTAGTTTTTAAAGGTTTCACACATCAGGGATTTGCCTTGCTTGCATCTGAATTGTGTGATATTTTTTTAACAATAGATGATGAATATGAGGATGACTTCTGATTTTTTTCATCACAGAGAAATCCCTTCCCACCAGAGTGTGAGTGTAATGTGAAGATCTCTGAACTGATGGCGCTCACTGATGAAGCAAACACTCCCGAACCCACAAGAGAGGAGGGACAAGAGGCATAGTGCTGAGACAACACAGATTTACTGGGATACGTTTTTACCAATAAACATGTTGAGATGTTACTGTGTAATGTGTGTGTGTGTTCAGGGTAGGAGTGTAAATCTTCTATCCACTGATCTTCGAGACTGCTTTATCCAGCTGACTACAAGGGAAGGAAGGATACAATCTGGACAGCAGATCATCTGTGAATCACAGGGCAAACAAAGAGATGGGCAGTCACACACACAATGGACATTTCGGTGTCAGCAGTTGCCCTCAAATACACATTTTGCCTGTTTGGAGTACAGCAGAATTTGTTTTTTGGCTGTTGGGTGAGCTCAGCAGCAGGGGCGAGCAGTAAGATGTCTCTCAAAAGAGCGCTTGGGTGCACTGATTGCACACGCTTGTTACTGATTAACTCATCGCATCTCCTTCATATAAGCAGCAGCTGGCTGGGGCAGGGAGAAGAAGAGACGCTTCAGTCAGGCAGAGAGCATCAGGGGCGTGAATCTGGCATATCAAAGGCCAGCAGCAGCGCTAAGCCGGGGCCAAACACAGACACACTACTGCGATCAGGTCTGTGAAAGCCTGCATACTGGGAAATAAAGACTGTGAAATTGGTCTGACTTTGTAAATCTGTGATGGGAGCCCTCAGAGTTGTCTCACAAGAGTACCTGAAGAAAACCCGTGCATGCACAGGGAAAGAAAATGTTTAAGAGATTATATTATGTTTGAAAAACCTGAAACACCTGAAAACTCCAGGTAACCTGGATCATCATCAGCATCAATGATGATAATCCACAAGTTTTGTCACAAGATTTTATTTTATACCACGACTTTTATGAGGGTTGATGTTCTTTACCTGAACAAACAAGAATGGCAACAAGCACTGAATAGTAACAAGAAAGGTAAAACATCAATGTTCTTTTAAAAATTACATCTATTTAAAAAAGTAAGAAGGAAAATTTAAACAAAGTAAATACAATAGACCTCTAAAACATATAATGCAGCATATGAGTGATTGATTGTAATCATGCTAGAGCAAATCAAAGCTGAGTGAATCAAGGCAGATTTACCCCTGGGGACAGATCACCAATTCATCACAGGACTGACAGACGTAACAGTAATCTAAACAGGCCTCTGCTAATAATATTCAGACTTGGTAAAAAACCAGGAGCAACAGGACCTTCTTTCAGGGCCTTGGAATTACCAGCTGGAATGGATCATCAATATCCTCTTTTACACCTTCATCATCTCTATTTTATTGAACTAAAATCTGCCCTTAAGTAATGTTATGTTTATATTTCTGTTAGTTCTTATGTATGGTTTTGAAATGAATTTTATCTGTTATGTGGATTCTTGAATGTGGAGAGCTTTATAACTTTGTTTAAAGGAGTGTTACACAAAATTTGCAGTGTGCAAGCGACTACTGTATCTACCGCGCACGTTTTCAGACACTGTATTTTCCTTAGAACTTGAACGCACCATAACTACGGAAGCCCGCAGGCTGCTGCGCGTCGCTGCAAACAGACAGCGACCCCAGACGAGAACCGTCGACAGGACGGAGGTCCGAGGCACACACAGCCGGGCTTTACCACCGTCGAGGTAGCGGGTGGCACTGAACTAGATGGCTCCGGTTCCTGGAATGTGCGGTTGACGCGCTGTGGACGACACATCTGGAAGAAATCCCCGAGCCGCCTCTCCCAGCAGCGCCGCCGCCGCCGCCGCCTCGACTCTCAACCGCCGCCGCCGAGATGTCAGCTTTCTCCGAGGCGGCTCTGGAAAAGAAGCTGTCCGAGCTCAGCAACTCCCAGCAAAGTGTGCAGACGCTGTCGCTGTGGCTCATCCACCACAGAAAACACTCCAAGATCATCGTTGGTGTTTGGTTCAAAGAACTGAAAAAAGGTAAGTTTTCGTTGAGCTAGCTAGTTTCCCCACAGCGACAGTCCCAGGCGGCTAATGCTAGCTCACTCTGAGCAGCAGTGTCCTCGGTTTAAAGGTCTCACAGCTTTGTCTCTGGGTAGCTAGAACTTATGGAGACATAACTGTGTTTTAGCTATCCTTGCTACCCTTGATACGGCTGCTAACAGCTATCTGTTTATATTTATAATCAGGGGTGGAACATACACTAACACTACTGCAATCAAGAGGGGATAATAATGTCTACATATGATTGAGCAGTGAGCACCATCTGCAGCTGCCTCTCTCTAAAGTATGTCGAATTGAACGCAGCTAACTACACTTTAGTTCAGGATAGAGATATTTTTCTTCAATATGTTCAAACATTAATCTAGTATAATGTAAACAATGTAACAATAGTTGTGCGTGGGGACACGTTTGTATTGTTCCTCTCATTTCTGTGCTGTTCATCTCTATCAGTCTTTGTGCAGGTTATTCAGATACTTAAATACTGTTCAGGTTTATTCTGTCTGCTGTCTAATCTCATAGAGGGATGGACACCTCTGTATTGTAACACTTGATCCATGTTTAAGTACTGGCGATAGAGGCTTTGAAGTCTGAACAGTATCATTAATGTTTTTGAAAGCAAATATTTTCATTTTTTTAATTGCATCTGAGCTCAAACTCCTGCGTGTAATATAAAATATACCCACTTTATCTGAATGCTCAGGATTAGATGTCACTAATGTGAATATTTACTTAACTCCACTTTGAATCTTATCTGTTTTTTTAAATTGACCCTTCTTCTTGCAGGAGACCTTGTATAACCTTTTGTTGCATAATGACCTTACCCATGAACATTGATTTCTGCAGTTTGCTTTTAGTCATATTCTAATTTTAATTTTAATCAGAATGTGATTTTCCTATTTGATTTTATCTGCATTTGTTCATGCATGATCACTACAGGTTAATTATTTTTGATGACTCATCATGATTGGGGATGTTTAGAACCTGAAGATGATCTGTGTGTGTGCATGTAATAGTAACTATTGTCTTTATTCATTACAAGTGGCACAAGATTCTCTGAATTCTTTCTGTAGTTTTAAATATTTCTTTGGAAGCGGCATGCTGGATTAAAGTCAGGTTTCTCTGCAGCCAAAGATATTACTAGCACACTTCTCCGAGGAGTGTTAATCAACAACCTAATGATATCTCAAGTGGATGGTGTATTTTGGGACAGTGTCTGAGGAATGAAAGGAGAGCGGAGAGCTGGGAGCAGTGGGAATGTAGACGAAGCTCTCGGGGGCTAAATCCTCAGTTTTGACTCTGGCCTGTCCAACAACATTGAAGACAAATGCATCAATAGTTCATAAGAGGAAACTCATGGTTTCCCCTTCTCTAAAAATCTAAAATTTTGCTCTGTTTTGTAGAAATATGTTATCCTCAGAACCAACTGGGAAAAGATGAAACTCATTGATAATAATAAGTTGGCAGGTCTGGGATCTATTCTGGTGAAAATGTCTTTGCAATCCAGTAATATGTTACACATATGTAACTATAATCAAACTAACGATAATATACCTGCAGATTAAGCAGAGGCTAATTGTCTAGATATTAAAGGCTAACGCGTGAAAACACATTTGTCTGCATTGAAGCCTGCCACTCTGTCTGTGTTTGAGCCTTGTAAATCATAATAAAATGACCACCGGTGTGTCTATTTTTATGTTTAAATGCATGCAGCTCAGGGATCACGCAAGCTGACCTTCCTGTATTTGGCCAATGACGTCATTCAGAACAGCAAGAAAAAAGGACCAGAGTTCACCCAGGACTTTGCACCGGTCATCGTTGATGCATTTAAACATGTAAACAGGTCAGATTCTTTTTTTTTTTCTTTTGTAACAGTAGTCAATCAGCTACTACTTTTTTTTTTTTTTTTTTTTTTTTTTTTTTTTTTTTGAATTTTATGCACTTTTAATGTCTTCTTGCACTATGTGAAGCACTTTGATGCGGCTAAGCCGTTTGTAAATGCGCTCTATAAATAAAGCTGACTTGACTTGACTTGACTACTAAATGCTCTGATGCATAAAATTGAATGTGTGGTTTTAGAAATGCTTGAAAATTGCAGTTCAACATTAAATTTATTTGGAAGTGCAGAGGGTACAGAACCCAGTAGATAAACGCTGAATCTGTCCAAACGATGTCAGTCTTGATATTTCTGACGGAGCTCTTTGACCCGCTGCCCGTGTTGTTTGTGTTCAGAGATGGCGAGGAGGGCTGTAAGAAACAGCTGGGCCGGGTTTTGTCGATCTGGCAGGAGCGAGCCGTCTATGAAAACAACCTGCTGGATCAGCTCTCACACGTCCTCTGTAAGTTCACACAACGCCAACTGGTTTCTGCACTCGACCAGCCGTGCCTCTGACTGTAGTCCGATGCGAATGTCGGTCGGTCGGTCGGTCCAGACCTCATCAGGTCTCTGTATCACTTCAAATACAGAGAACAAACAAACAAACTCGTCTCCCATTCACAGCGATTGAAGCTATTCCAACGTGCCAGAAAAGAAAAAAAACTGTCAAGGCAGTGTGGCCAAAACTCAGAGTATTAAACTCAAGTCGTGTTTTTATTTCTTCTCATGTCAATACAGATGGAGAAAAAAAGACCAAGAAGAGATCATATGAGGAGATCCATCCAGACGACGAGGGCTTTGCCTCTCAGAGCTCCCCATCGGATCCCCCACAGGTCACCATTTTCATCTGTACTTTGATTCCTTCCATTCCATTATTATTTTTTTGGTTATTTTACTAGTTGCTGCAGTATTCTAATATCCACCTCTGTGTGCTGCTGTCTCCCCCCCCCGCTCGTGTCCTGCATGCTCTCCCTCAGACGGCAGAGTTAATTCGAGCTCTGCAGGAGCTGGAGAACGCAGCCTCCAGCGACTCGGTGCTGCGGCAGCGCATCTCCTCCCTCCCTGCTGAGGTGCAGGACACGTCGCTGCTTCACAGGATCACAGGTCGGTGGGCTGGACACTCAGCAGGCTACACACACACACACACTCTCTCACACACACACTCACACCTAGGGTTCTTGTTTCTGTGGCAGCCACCACCGACCCTCCATATGTGACCTTCACTTGTTTTTCTAAACATTCAGCAGCATGCTGAGTCCCATTCAACGTCTTGAAATTAAAGGTGAAATATAAGTAATGGTAGTTTTTACATACTTTAGGGATATTGTCATGAGTTTGATCAGTGCTCAGAGTCAAGTGTCATGATGTCAAACAGAGAAGGCTCCAGTTTGAGGCAGATAAACCCTCTAATCCTCCTGAATCATTTCAGCGGTAGTCTAAGAATACTAGAACTGTCCTGGTTTGATTATTTATACAAAACGTGGTTTTACATGATATTTTTGGTAGTTTTTATTGTTTTTGCTGAGCAATATGTGAGTTTTCTAATCTGAAACACTGAAGAAATCAATAAAAATCCCAAATGATCTTTTCACAATTGTGAAGGATAGAATATTTATTCCAACTGAAACCACACACACACACACACACACACACACACTTATGTTGCTCAGGTGGTGACTGATCCTCCAGCAGAAACCTTTTGAGCGACACGTCTTTTTTAACCACTGTGACCTACTTTGCATCAAGAGGCTACAAAGTATTTATCTTCTTGAGCAAGTAAACAACAAGCAGGCTAAAAAGTAACACAAAATGTTGTTCTTGTTATGTATATTTAAACCGAAGATAAGAAGACAACAGAAAAGGAAATAAACAAGCGACTCCCAGTGAAGCCTGTTCAAAAGAGGAGTAGGAAGAGGTGTACGCATGAAAGCAGAGCACCCCCCGTCTTCACCTTGAAGCCCCCGTGAAATGAAAAATAAATCTTCTCAGGCTTTCATCTTGTGTCTCTGGGTTTTTAAGTTCAGTTATCTCTTGATCTGCGTCAAATAAAAGTTAATTTTAGTATTTTTAACTCTGCCCTTTCTCTCCCGGTGAAGCAGTGTCAAACTGTGGATGAATGAAGAACATTTAGAAGAACTCGGTTCATGAACTCTGCAATCAGTAAACAAAACAGCTCTCTGTAGTTCTGATAACTTTATTTTAGTCGTATGTGGGGGAAAGTGTGCTTGAACCCAAGCGCCGTGCAGAGAAAAGAGCCCTCCCAGCTGAAGGGCAGAGGCTGACAGCTGGATTTAAGCCTGGTGTCCCGCTGTGTGTGTGCTCTCCCTGCTCCAGATAAAGAATCGGGGGAGCGGCTCTCCCGGCTGGTGGAGGAGGCCTGCATGCTGCTAGCAGACTACAGCGGCCGCCTGGCGGCGGAGATCGACGACAGGAGGCAGCTCATGCGCACACTAACGGTCTTCCTGCAGAGCCAGAAGGACGGCTTGGCCCAGAACGAGCAGAAACTCGAAGTGCGTAAACAACTTTCTCTTTCTGTCCAACGCTGTTTTGTCTCGTGGGTGTTTGTCATATATTTGCGTGCTGTTGGTCGCTGCTTATAAACTGATTCTGGACTGATAATCCAGAAAGTACAGCACATAAAAACATGGCGTCCACGTCAGGATTGACCCTCATCACACCTTTAATTTAGCTCAGTTTGCACGAAGTGTCCTGCTCATCAGGTAAGTATCGACCAAAGCAACTTGTGTTGGATGTTTAGAAAATGAGACTACAGATTTTCTTGCTCTCTCGGTCATGCTTTTTTCTTTTTTTTCCAACACTGACGCTATCTGTTTAGCCTTCGTTCACAGGAAACCCAGAAGATAAAGAGTCTTTTATTTGTGTCTTCAGTCCTCCAAGGCATCTGTAATAAAATCAACCCTGAAAATAAAAAACTGGAAATGATTTTGTGGATTTCTTATACTTTGCTCTGACACTTTCACCTCAGTGCGGCGTTCAGTTGTTGAAGATGGTCGACACAAAGTGACAATACAACTTACTTATTGACAGCTAAAGGTTTATTTAGCCTGAAGCAGAAGGAAAACTAATGAACTGACAAATATTATCAGAGAAGACTTTATATATGTTGAACATGAAGGGTGATGCAGCAAAATTCAGAGACTGAACACTGGACCAAAATCTATTTTCAAAATGGAAAAAAGTGTTAGAATTACAGTTTTAGTCAGGCCTTCTTTTGTCCACTTCTTAGTATCCAGTGTTCATACTTAATACATTCTTCAGCTCAACTCAGTTTTCACTTTTTTTTTCTTTTGTCTGCACTTCATAGTCGATGAACTTGGAAGACTTACTGCTTCATAAGTATATTCTCAGGAGTGATCTGAAAGAAAGTTATTGATCTTTAGGGTATTGACAAAATGACAAGATGAGAAAGGAAGAAAAAAACCTTATGTAGCAGGTCAAATGAGGTGAATACAGTGATGGCAGACAAGGTTTAAAATCTTAAGTGTCGTGATTCAAACATTTTATGAAAAGTGTTTACATGTAAAGAACAGCACTAAACAAGAATGAAAATGTTTGATCGGAAATCCAAACTTTACTGTGACAATGTCAAAGACTGAAAGTCATTTTCTGATCTTCTGATTCCATTTTGTCTGTTTTCTTTTTGCTGTTAATCCAATTAATTCACATTTCTGTGTCAGACTGCACGGCCTTTGACAGACTTTCTTCTGTAATCTGTTTTTAGGAATACAAGCGTAAACTGGGGAGGGTGACCCAGGTCCGGAAGGAACTGCGATCACGCATTGGCAATCTTCCAGGGAGACTCTACAACTCTTCAAACTGAAGTTTGGCCTCTTCGCTACGGGCTCTCCTGCTTTATTGACACATCTCCAATCTCTCCAGCTCATGTTTCTCTGTCCCCATACAATGGTACATGGTTCTTATTCTCATCCTGTTATTTATCCTCATTTTTTAAAAAATATTTTTATTTTGTCCACATGCTCATCTTTTGATTTTCAAAGTAAAACACTGTAAATTAAAATCTCTAACCTCGAGACACACTCTCCCATGCTTCTGTAATCTAACACACATCTTCAAAGGAGTGTGAACGGAGCTGGTGGGATATTTTTGTATTTATAGTGACTTCGGATAATGCACCAGAGTTTGATCGTGCATAATAATTTGCAGTATTTTGCATCGCTATCATAGCTTTTCTTGTTCTTATTTTGGTGAATCCATTGGTTCAGGTGTTCATGCTGAACGTGATCATAACCACTGATAGTTTACTTTTGAAAAACCTGAACGCTATTTCCGAAGCTTACCGGAATACCATGTTCTTTAAAACATGCGTAGCTGTCACTCAAAGAAGGTCCACTTGTGTTACAGGTGTGTAAAATCATTAGCCGTGTGTACATATTACAGTTTGCATGTAAATATGGTGGAGCAACAACTGCTCCTTCTCATAAACGCATATGATTTGTATCCGTTTCAACATGAATGTGATAGTGATCGCTCAAAAAAAATGTGTCTGAGATCTCCTGTGTACTGGAAAACAATGAGTGAAGGAGTGCATTGTTTTGTTTACCGTGGTGCATCACTGCTTTATCTCTAAATCTGTTGATTGCTGTGCAGATGCCTCACACAGCTTAAGAAGTGCCCCAGTTTCCAGAGCCAGACTTTACCAAAAGAAAAAAAAAGCTTCTTTTCTCTCTTTTTTTTTTTTTCCTCTTTCTTTTTTTGTAAATGTGAAGCAAATGCTTCTTAGACATAAATAAATCTAAAATACAAATACATTTCCCGCCTGGTCTGCAGATTTATTGATTTTAATTGCAGTAAACTGACCTGACCACTAGATGGTGCAAAAGAGCGTCTTGGGAAAAAGTGCTTGTTACAGCACCTCCCGGTCGTGTGGTGGCGCTGCAGCACGGCAGCATATGCGGAAGTAACGATCGTTTCAACACGAACCACGCAATGGTTTCAAACTGGTAAAAGAATAAACTAAAACTAATAATATTTAAAAACGTCGAAAGCCTTTCTCATCCACAGCACGTTAATGCCGTGCTAGTCGTGGGCTAGCGGCTGCTGCAAACAAACAACGGACAGTAGCTTTTAGGCTAATTTAGCTTCGCGGAGCAATTTGAAAACGCGATTCAACAATGGATCACCTCGAAACACCTTACGACCAGGACGTGGAATTTATTGAATGCAAGGTACGATGAACATCTTAACGACGATGAAACATTGCTCTCGCCGTTGACCAAACACCCTGGAAAAAACCCTGTTCCCTTTACACGTTTGGATCATGTTTGGTGCTTGTTGTGATAGCAATGTTGACACGTGTGTTCCAGTAAACTGTGAAGTAATTGATTTATCTCTGTCTGATCAGATCTGTGAGAAATCCATCCGGGGTGAAGCCCTGTACAAGATACACTTGACCACACCAGGACACTTAAAGGTACAAGGTGCAGCTGCTGGAGAGGAAGCATCAGGGAAACTCAGAATCATGTTTGAATGCCATCGTCTAAATTTGACCACTTTCAGTGTTTCTTTCTGCCTTGATAAAGAAATTGACCAAGAAAGCAGTGCTTGGAATTTTTTCCTCATACCTTAATGTTCGCACGTTGTCAAGCTTCAGTCCTCGAAGACTCAGCACCCTGGATGCTTTTGGTCTCTCCTCGTTGCTCCACACCTGATTGCAGTGAAGACTTGTTAGGGTTTTTTTTTTTTTTTTTTACTTGACATTATCCTGGTCATTAAATTCAGGAGAGCTGAAGCAGGTAGACCTCTAAAACATGCAGGACTGGAGCTTGACACCGTCTGCTTTCAAGAGCTAAATGCTTCAGAAAACAACAAATCAGAGACAATGCTGTATATTCACTGCTTAACTTATCTTTCGATCACAGAAATTTGGGCTTACTTTTATTATTGTGATGTAGACATTTGTAGTACGAACAGTGCTAAAGCATCCGCTGCTGGAGAATATTAATTTTCCTCTATGTTAACCCACTCTCACTAATTTCTCATCCCATGTAGTAATAGATCTCCACAAGTTCAAAAAGGAATTCTGGGACACGAAAAAGAAGCATCCAAATAGAATGATTGATCAGTGATGATCAAAGGGAATGTCGTCCGCATGATTTCAGAGTTGGGCTTGGAAAAGTGAAAGGAAAGAATTCACTACTTGAGGAACACCAAAACTCGCTGACGTTTGCATCTCTTGAATGAACTCATTGAGTCACTTCCTGAAGTGTTTCAGTCAGTCCCTTTTCCTTGCCGACACGCAAACCTGCAGGAATACAGTCACTGAATTTGATAATTCAACATGAAGCGTGTGGATCCCAGCAAGTGAAGCTGCTCAAACTGTTGAGCATGAAGAATAATCATGAACTGGAAAACAGTTCTTTGAACCTGAGACGTATTGAAAACCTTTTTTTTTTTTTTTCAGCAGCCAGTGAGAAGACACGCAGTGGATAAATAAATGAAGGAATCATTTTGTCGTCGTGTATGGATGACCCTGGTTAACATGTGAGCTGGATAAAATATTTTCACTCCAGCTCAAGAGTTTTGAAGTTACTTTTCCCCTCACAACCAGAAGGTCCTGGTTACTTTTACAAGGATGCCACGATAATTTGACTCTGATTGGTCATTTGCTCAAATGACTTAATTGTGGAGAAAAAAATGTTTTCAAAGGGGAATTCTTGCTCGCAGCTCTTTAGGAGGTGTGTTTCTGGTAGGGATTCTTCTTGAACACAGTCCTGTGTGCCGTCTTCTCCGCACATGAAGACATAACTTCTTGCTGTTGTTCAGCATGGATACTTCCACACCTCCAGGCTTTTGCATGTTGTTTCCAGTGCTTATGTCTGCTGACGGTAGGCAAAAAGCAAGGTGCACCTTCAATGGATCCCCATCTGTAACAGGATGGGATGTCAAAAGCATTTCCTTATGCTGGTTATGCTGGCCAGTCGGTAACGGGGCAAACGTCAAAAACAGACAACCTGCACCTGAGAACAGTTTACTGTGACCAACCAGCCTACTGTGGATGTCTTGGACCTGTGGGAGGAAGCTGGAGTCCATCCACATACAGGAACAACAGCGGACTTCTGCACAGAAATCCATAAACATCTGTGGGGTTTCTCATTTTATTTCAGACACTGCAGTCACCTTTACCCAAACGTGCAGGAAATAAATGTACCGGAGGAAGTCATTGCTGCTGGGTCGACACTTCAATTGATCCCTGTTTCGATGGAAACCGTTTGTTCATCCAGCCCTCCATTGGCCCACGGGGTAAAACCCACAGACAGGGAGAATGTGCAAACTCTGCACAGAAAGGCCTCAATACTTGATATGGAGATATTCTGTGCTCACCACTTCACCTCAGTGACTCCTCAGTGAAAACATTTCCTTTAATTGTGCCGGACCCAGTGAGATTCCTGCAGATCTTGTGCTGACATGATGTTTTTACATGCAGCGTCGGACCAACCACAGTAGATTCTGAAGGTTCGTGTCTTGGTTCAGTGTTTGAACCCTTGCTTTCACAATGTGTACAACCTGACTCTCAGAGTTGGAAAACTTTAAACGGACAGGAACAGTTGTACCAGATGGAAGGAAAAGCCTCTTTCCACTCTGAAGTATCAGAGACTTGTCAACAGCATCTTTTTGTTTTTTTTGAACACTGAATGGATTAATCTCCATATAGGTAGACCATAGTGGTTTGGCGATTTCTCATCACCAAATTCATGGTCACTGCAGGTGAAAAGCTGAATCTTGTCATATCAGTACACAGTGGACAGTATCACCCCAGTGGAACTGTTAGTAAACCTTCACATGAAGAAGGTTTGAATAAGACATCTACAGGACAAAGTCATTTTTTTTTTGTGTCACTTTTTTTTTTTCTTTATACACTTGCATCAAGAAGACAGGTGAGAAATGTAAGTCTGTACTGCACCTCATGAGAGCTGTGGTTTTGGTTAAAGTTGTGTTCAGGTAACGGATGTTTACTTTCATTTAGTCTTTTTTTGTAGCAAAGGAACTGTCCTGCTAACCCAGCACTGATTGACTTGTATTCATTGCTTTTTTTTTTCGTTCTTGGCAGAAAGAGGATGCCTTACTTGCTCAGGGTAAGTAGACTTCAGCTTCTGCATTGTCCTGTTCTTTTTTCTGTCATGGCCTCGTAGTGTATATTCAGTCATACTTGAAACTCATTGTAATCACTCTGTTGTGGTGATGGACGGCATTTTATCCCAGATCTATCATTATTAGTGAAAATAGTTCGGTTATGAGTCACTTAATGCCAAATTTGGCTAAATCATGTTTAAGTACTTTAAAAGTTAGCATGTACAGAGACAAATGTGACGTGAATGGAAAAACAAGCAGGCTCTGTTCTAACAGAATTGGATCTCTCTAATGCTCTTCTGGCTGAAAACTTTGGAATAATTTAAACTGTGTCCCTAAAGCTGGAGATCCATACTTTTTGTGTGTGAAATCAAATATCAAACACAGAATATCTGTGCCGTAATCCTAAAAGTCTCAGCAACCCCTCCAACAGTCACAGTGCGAAGAAAAAGGTCAAAAAGTGGATCATATCCACACTGATGTATTTTCTCCCTCGTGGTAAGGAGGCTGGATTGTGAGAAACCTACAAGTCCCACTGAGATGAGTGAGAAGCCACAACAGTCCCTCATAACACACCGGGAGTGCGTCTTTGGTCTCAAAGGACTGACTTTGTTGTATCTTGGACGTTTCACCATCTTAGTCCAGCATTGAAATCAAAAGCCTTATTGCTCTCTCTGTTGTCGTTTCATTGTCGACTGTGGATGCAGGTAAAGTCTAGATCCGATCAGGGCTGCAGCTTCCACTGGGATCAAGAGGCCGTTGCAGCTGGGTGGCAGGCGGGCTGATTCCTGTTTCAGTGGAAATCCTCCATTCATTTCCTAAACCTTTTCTGAGTTGATCTCAAAGTTAGTTATTTAGTTACTTAGTGCTCCAGCGAGGGTCAGGGTATCCCGTCCCGGTGCGTTGAGCTGACCAGAACCAGATTTTTCCAGTGCTGGCGATGTTGTGCCAGCTGCTCTATCCTCCACAGCAACTCCGTGTTGTTGGAGGTCACCCGCAACGACGTGGAGCCATCGGGTCCAGGGCTTCCCTCGATGGTCGTCTCCAGCCTGAGGCCTTTGGGTCAAACTGGAGAATGGCTCGTGTCGGATGTTCTGGGGGCAGACGAAGGACATGGCCGAGCCAGCGGGTGCGTCGTTGTGCGACCAAGGAAGATGCTCGGGGCTGGCCTGTGCGGGCTCTGAGCCCTTCATTGGAAACTCGCTGGGGCCACCTGATGTTCTCGATGGTTCTCAGAGCCCTGCTATCAAAGCCATCGATTCTTGTTTCCAGAGTGTCGTTCAGGGGCCACGTTTCTGAGCCACAAAACAGGATGGAGAGTACGGCTAGGTTGTAAATCCGGAGCTTTGTCCTGCTTGAGATGTTCTGGTGCTGCCAGAGTGGTTTCCAGAGGGACTACAGGGCAGATGCTGCCAGGGCTCGTCTGCGATCAATCTCTGGTTTTAGGTCCCAGCTGTCTGTCACCATGGACCCCAGGTACACAAAGTTCTTGACAGGCTCTATGATGTCGCTCCCAGTTTGCATGGGAGGTGGATCTGGTCCATCACCGACAAACATGCGCTTGGTTTTAGTCCAGCTCACTTGGAGGCCAAGCTGTGCTGCCTCCTCACTCTAAATGCCCAGAGCGTCTCTCGGCTGACTGTAGGTTGTGCTGAACAGGATGGTATCGTCGGCGTATTCCAGGTCCGTCAGGTGGCAGTTGCCGAAGGATCTCAAAGGCACTTTTTTTTCTTTTTTTTTGGACTGTGGGAAGAGCTGACAGTAAGCCAAAACTGGACTCAAATCAGGGACATTCTCTGGCCGTTGGGGCAAGAGGTCTAGCTGTGGCTCTGAAGCCAGGCTTTTACGTTGACGGACTTTATCTGGGTTTTCATGTTTCGGGTCCATCTTGACTGCTTTTACAGTCCTCTCCAGACTTCACACATCACGCTCTTGAGTGAGAAACTGCGGCTTATTTTCTGTGGGTGAGACGCCTAGAAGTCAGTTATTCAGCTGGTCTTCATGTCTACTGCTTCGAAGACATGTGATACTCAAATATATATTTTTCCTGAGGTCTGTTCTTAAACTGTGAGCAGTCTCACCTACTCTTTTTGCGCACCACTCATGTAGATTTCTGGCATCATGCTTTAAGTGAAAGTGACAGCTGCAGCCTGCTAGCTCTCACACTTTTTTTTTTTTCAAAACTAAAAAAATGTGTTCTCAACACCTCGATAACATTTACTCACCTGCCATTCAGATATCTACCACTTGCACAGACGTAGACAGAACAGGCCCATCTGTGCCCACATGGCCGCCGGTGTCTGCTGCATGTGCTGCAGCAGCGACTCGGCTGCAAACGCCAAACGCTGGTGGTAAAACCTTCTTCAGAATGAAATTATGTTTGTTCGTGGGGACTGGAAAACCGTTTGAACAGGATGAAGATGTTTTTTTCCCGGTGTCACATGGCGTGGCGTCTTCTGTCGAGGAGTCTTGTGTGTGTCAAAGACACTGCCTCCCTTTTGATGTACGTACGCCGAAGTGCAGCCAACATCATCAAAAGCGGTGAAGGAGCTCATGTGCAAACATGAGATTGAACCCTTTTTTTCTGATTTCGGTGTGTGAAATAAGATTTTAAATGTTTAAACTGCATCATTCCCAACCAATCACCACCTCACACTACGTGGCTCTGGCATGTGTGAGTTATCGTGACTACATATTGAGGCAGCTCATCTCCCCGTTCTTCTTAACCAGCTGTATTTCTATTGAGATCACTCAGATCTTGAACACAAGTTATTTGTTAAAAGTGTCCGAGTGTGACTGCGTTTATGAGAAAGAAAACGTAATATTGCACAGTTACATGTGCTGCAACTTGATTGAGCTATGAAGTGGATGATTTAAAAAAATAAAAACACTGTCTTTGGACCATTTTGTCTAGCTAACTACCACTGTTTCATTTTTTTTTTTTTTTTTTTTTTTAGGAGCTCTGTCGGGACGTCCACACATCCCCAAATTCAGGAATATTTCTCAGTATCTGGACTACCTGGAACTGGACGAGCCTATCATTGGTCAATAGCTTGTTCTCCGTGTTAAAATGGTTACTAACTTGGTATTCACGTCAGCCCGTTTAACTGCTTTCTTCTTATATATACCTCACAGGTTTGTCCCATCTGAAGGAAATCCTCTCCGATGGCTCACAGTCGGGGCCAAAATACTTCTGCAATCTGTGCTCGATGGCTGCATTCCTACCGGATATGGTCCATCATTTGATCGGACGCAAACACCGGCAGAAATACGTGGTAAAGTGTTTTGAATGACTGTTGAAAGAAAATCCCGCAAAGCTTTTTTTTTTTTTTACCTTTTTAATCAAACGATTTAACCAAATGAGGATAAATTACATCCGTGTGGATGCAGGAAGGGTTTCGGCCTGACCTGGTGACCTGGGACACCCAGTCCATTGTGACGCAAGGAGGAAAAATCATACGAGCCAAGGCAGAAATAATAGAGAGACAGGATGGACGAGGAACTCCAGTGGTGCGGAAAACAACTCACTACAGATTTTTGAACGTGCGACTAATAATCTGTGTGATGTGCTTGAGAAGACATCTCTGTATGTTGTTTCTGGTCGTGTGTTTCAGTCACTGCCGAAAACGGGGAATCAGGGCAACTTCAACAACCCAAGAGGTACGGTCACGCTGGGTGAATATAATCAGGAGAATCTGAGCAGATTGCTATCATCATCCTGACACAACTCTGAATCAAATTTGAATTCCATTAAAAAGTTCAGTCAATGAGATTTTGACATGTCATTTGTGATCACGATGGCATCACGCTACATAAAAAAAAAAATGGAAACTAGATCTTACAGGTCTGTCGATCTCCTGTATCGCAACTCGAGTCCTCTATTCATACTCAATAATTGTGTTTAAACATACTTTTACAAATATGTGAACCCAACCTGTCAGAATCTATTCAAATGTGTCAAAGTCATATGAGAAAACACTTTCCTTTAATATTATTTTTGTACTGTTTGCTTTTCATTTATAGCTCCCCAAAGGAAAATGCAGAATAGGAACCGAATGATTGAACAGCAAGGACAAGTGGCATCATTTGTGACAGAACTAAAGACCTACCGGAACCAGTATTCCAATCAGAAGAATTACCCTACAGAACCGCAGAATAGACCTGAAATCCAGCCTGAGGACCCAAACATGCAAAGAGGCAGGTGGCACCAGTGGGAGGACGCAGCCAGTTACAGCCCCGTCGAGGCTGAACCTCAGAGAAATCAGATGTACCGAGACAACTTCACCGGTCCCGATCACCTCGCTCAACGTGAATTTGGTCAAGATCCACTGGGGCGAGCTACATTTGAGCCGGGTGACCGGGCGCGCATGCATGACTTCAGGGAGAATACGCCCCGTGGACAGGCTCAGCTTGGAGAGTATTCCCCAGAGAAAGGAACTCCTTATGCAACATCCTACCCAGAAAGAGGGGATGAGTTTTATTCTGAGGAACGCAGCGGGGAGCGGATTCTTTCTCTGAACTATAATCCTGCAGGGGAACAGCAGTATAGGTCCAGAGAGCCTGGCAGAAATGATATGTACGGAGCAGGTAGGCAGGAGTTTAGTGAGCCGGAGGCCAAGAGGAGCACCTTCTCCCCTGCTGTGAATAACGAACAGGCAGCTCATTCTTTCAGTCTGGTCAGAGATTATCACCACAAATCAAGACCAGCCCACAAAGAAGAGACAACACTCGACTACACTCTCCCTGACCGAGCAGGAGCTTCAGCTGAACAATTAGACGTCGCCCAGGCCCTTTCTGACATCCCTGAGCCGTTCAGGCGTTTCCTGAGCGGTGGCACTGCTGAGAGCCAGGGCAAAAGGAAACGGAAAAGCCGCTTCTCTGATGCCACTCCAGAGGAGCTGGAGGAGACGAAAGCAATGTGAGTCTCCAGGGAGAAAAATTAATTTCAGACTTCAGTGGTTTCTATACGTATTGCTGTAAATCTGTGTTTGGCATTTTGTAACCTATTTCTTCTCTGAACTCAGGTTTGATACTAATGACGGACCAGCCCGTCCACAGTTTGGTGGTGAAGCCGGTGCACCGCCAAGACGTGAAACCAGCAGGATGCAGTATTCAGACTCGTACAGAGAATTAATTAAATTAATTTCAAACTTCAGTGGTTTCTATACATATTGCTGTAAATCTGTGTTTGGAATTTTTTAACCTATTTCTTCCCTGAACTCAGGTTTGATGCTAATGATGAACAACGCCGTCCACAGTTTGGTGGTGAAGCCAGTGCACCGCCAAGACGTGAAACCAGCAGGATGCAGTATTCGGACTCGTACAAAGAATCTGAGGTAATCATAAAATCACCCTGTAGTGATTATGATCCTTTTGTTCCCTAAATTATCTTCATCTTGTCTTTCCTTCTGCTGTCAAACCCCTGTCAGGGTCTGCAGTATCCTGAAAGCAACCAAACAGGAGGCTCAAACTCAGACGACTTCTTCGATGTGCTGGTTAGATCATATTAATGAATGTTTGCCACAAGCACAGCAGCACAAGTTTCACTTACTAAAAATAGTCTTTTTTTTTCTTTCTTGTCTCTTTATTCAATTAGAAAAATATTGAAATAGATAATGAAGAACAGGCCAACTTCCTGAAGAGCAAACTTTGCGGCCTTCTGAGGGAATTCAAGTCGAAAAAAAAGGAACAAGAAACAGTATGACTCTCGTTATTGAAGCATCACAATTAATAGTCTTAATCGCTGTGCGAAGCAGACAAATTCAACAACACCCGTTTTTGTCCATGCAGCAGAACAGCCAAAACCGACCAGGCAGCTTCAGGAATTACGAAGAGTCAAAGCTGGAGCCTCAGCTGCCTCGACACAGTCTGTATGAGAGAACCCCGATACAGGATACAGACCGTCGTGAAGCGGCGCCACGTGACAGACTGGAGCACAGACCCGGACAGCAGCCCCAAGGATACTCTTATCCTCCACAGGCAGAACCCAGACTCTCAGCCAGAGAGCGTTATGAAGGTATCACACTTAAATACTTTAAATGGTGAGGTGGTGAACATTATTCATAGACATGTTGTCCATGGAAAGGTCAATTAGTTATTTTCCACTCTGCTTTATTTCAATTTTCCTGATGCCTTTCTTACAGCAATGTTTGAGACGAAGCATGGCCACCAGTTAGATGAGCCTCCCTATTATCCTGAAAGGTTTCAAGAACCTCTGCGCTCCCATGACTACCAGCCTGCTGTCACACAGTTTTACGACTCCTTGCCCCCTATGGAACGAGGATCCGGGATGAACAGGGGGCCCCGGCACTCCAGCAGCCTGGACAAAATTGCCTCCACACTTCTGGAACTTGTGGCAAAAAAGTCCTGAATTTTCCTATGATGTGTAAGAAAATAAATAAACTGTTAAAATGTTGCGTATGTGCTTTTTTTTTTTTTTTTTTTTGTGACTAAATTACATAAATTGACTTTCTTTTGTGAAATGTACAATTCTTATGTATTTGTAAGCATTAAAATGTTTCTCCACTGTAACTGAAATGTCCACGTTCCTTAATTAAATAGTTCCTTTGCTCATAGAGTTGTTTTAGATTTGTGGAATCCTTAGCTCTGTATCACATTTAATGTCAGTCACCTGAAACCAGCTTATGGTTATAAATGCATATATTTGTGAATAAATGCACTGTTATGAGTTTAATGACATCTTCACATTAGGTAGGATTTAAATTATAGCAGTAATATTTAAGTTCATAAATTCCCTTTCATGAACTTACTCAGTTTGACTTTTCAACCGAACGTGGTCCGGAATGTATATCGTTCCCAAGGGAACGTGCGTCTACGTCATCGCGTTCGTGCGCTCGAGTCTTTCCGGTTCGAATAGCAGCCATCTTGTTTCCCCTTGCTAGCTAAATAAAATAAATAATACGCTGCGTGGGACTTCACCTAGAACCTGTTAAAGAAAGTAAGTAAGAATATAATTATTATTTGTGGGTAGAATGTCTACGCGAAAGCTATCCGCGCCGGGTGGAACTACGGGCAATTAGTTCGCTCCTTTTCATTTGCTGTTCTTGACCAATAGACGATTGTTTTGGAAGATGAACATAGGCGCCATTTCCCTCCCCGCTCTCTGAGGCGCTTATTGGTGGCCCGCTGAAAGGATCACAGGCGGTCAGGAAACTGTCACTTCGTGTCCGCCATCTTGGCTCTCATCAGCATGTTTGGTGTATGAAGTGGCTATTTGTAGTGGAGCCGAAATGGCGACAGTTTCAGAACGAACTTAGCCCTTAAAAACCTTGATTGGTGGAATCTAGTCCGAGGTTTGATTGGTCTGAAGGACAGATCCAAACGTTGTCTTTATTGGTTAGACTGTTTCTTCCCAGCTTTGCAAAGTTTCACAATGACGGCAGGAGTCATTGTCAGTAGGTAGTTTAAATCAAACACCTGTGCGGTACAACAACCAGCAGCAGTGTGCATCTCTGTCAAGCTCCTATTAACTTCACTAACTTTAGCACCAACTCACGGTCATCATTGGCGATCCTAACTTTACCGACTGATGCTAAACGTGTATTATGGGGCGGCTGTTTGGAGAAGTGGTATAATTGTCGCGACAAATGATCAGTTTTCTAGTATTTTTCGGGCGTTTTAAATCCTGACGTCCCCCCGCTAGCATGATATGTAGCATTGGTTTTCGTGTGTCCAGTCAGCCACTTTCTTCAACCTTTCCTGCTACTGACTGGATGTCACTAGCTTTTAATGTGTAATGTATCCGAGCTATAGTTAAAATACAACATCACTGCTAAGACAAACCGGTTAAAGAGCAACTCTGTTATCTCAGAATTCTTACAAGATGTGCTTTCCGAATGTGAAGCTTTCTGTACGTTCTCGTTTTTTTTTTTTTTTTGGTGGGGGTCCGTGAATGCATCGGATTATTTTTTTTCTTTTTGAAACTTCATCTGTATAATCGTAACGATTACAAACAACACACGACATTTATTTTGGTCACATTAGCAGAATAAATCCAAGTTATTTGTACATAAAGATGCATGTATGTTGAGATGCATGATTATCAAAAAATCTCATATGTTTAATGCAGTACCTACAGTACTACTTAAAGGGAACAATACCACTTTTCGCCTGTATCCCTTATGAACATAAACACTTATAAGTATTTATAGCTATTCTTATTCTTTTTTCAGTATTGGGGACAAAGTTTGAGTTTGTTTTTCAGCCTTTCCACAGCATAGTTTTCCAGTAATTCTCTCGGGATGTAAATGCTCTTTCCTTCCTTACCTTACTGTTTTCTGTGTTTGCTTAATCTGTAATTAAATACAAAACTGAGATGTTAGGCTTCTTAGGTGAGTAAATACTAGGAGTCGGTTAAGCACTTAGTTTAGAGAGTGGTCATGTGTTTTTGCATGTTTGTGGGTGAATGCTTGGTTGGCCTGGCTACCCTGAGGGTGCTGTGTGTTTATGAAACCCAGTGTCTGCTTGGTATATGTTTATCTCCAAACAGCATCAGTGAGAGCAAACATGTCTCTGCTACGGGCAGCACAGGTCATGGGAAGGTCTTATTTGTGTGGTGACCTTGCCAGGTGTCATTACTGAGGCATTTTGGGTAGGCAGAATGCACCTACGGAGCGAAAGAGAGCTGTTCTGGTATGGCCAGTCAAGAATATGAGGTTAATCTTTGTGCAGCTTCACTCCAATCATTAACTGGATGTCAGTAGTACCTGTTTTAGTCCCCATGCTCCTCACTAAAATAGAAAAGGGAACATTTTGCTTTGTTTCTCTTGAGTCTATCTTGTTCTCTCACCCTCCCTCCGCTTGTCCCACCCCTCCCATCCTGTAACCACTCTCCTCTCTGTCCTTCTCCATCCTTCCGGTTCCCCTCCCCCCCTGGGTTTTTCATTGATGGGGCAGGTTTGCTCTTTCTCTCTCTCTCTCTTTAGCTTGTTGTATTCCTCACTACAGTAGAAAATTGCAGGCATATGCAGCATAAGCTCTGGGCCATGCCACCATTCCTCAGTACTTGTGAAGCTTCACAAGAGTTTTCATTTTTGAAAGGAAATCACTAATGTAGTCTGTGTTGCGTTATCATCATGAGTTGTGCACATGAGCTGCAGTGCCCTGCATTGGTGTTCCAGTGTAGAAAGTGTTCAGATTGAACCCGGGATGAGTTAACAAGAAGGGCATTGTGTGACATTGCTGACGTGGTTTTTGATGACGTTTAAATTGTGGAAGTTGCTGTAAGCAAATTTCTTGAGGTCAAGACAACAATATCTTTGTTTGCAGAGTTTCACCCATATCACTTAGGTCTTGTTTATCCACAAATAGGACAAGAATTATACACACTTTTTTCCTACTCTCCCATAACTGCGACTCAGTCTGCTGTGTCTACTTTCTTTGTGCTAAAGCTTTATAATGATCCAGCCCAACATCAGTTTCTGTGTAAATTTGATTTATACTTTAATTAGGATTTTATAGGAATTGTGCTTCTCCAAGTTGCATAAATTATTCCTCTGAATTAATCATTAGTTGACTAAAGTGCTCCACTATATTTTTTATACTGAGAATAAATAATGCATTACCATATAAATTTGTTTCCACGGTTGGCATGAAATCAACATTGCAATGAATGTCATCATACCAAGTGGGTTAGTTAGAGGCTAGATAGTCGCAGTGTACCTGTAACTGTGATCAAGGATAAATGAGAACGCAAGGACAAAACGTGCGTGTGTGTGGATGTGCATGTAGGACTGTGCACACGTATGAGACAGGCAGTCTGCCTGATATGCTTTTGTACTTTAAATCATGTGGATGCAACATGCGGCATCCTTTCTGGCACCTGGTTGAGCCAGTCAGGGAGAGCGTGGCCGCCTGCATCACTCCACTGTCAGCCTGTAGCGTCAGAGTGGAGGCGGGGCCGAGGGAGACATTTAGTTTGACATTGTAAATAAGCAGAGACCAGTTGTCAGAGAGCAGCCGTGGAACCTTTTTCATCCTTCCAACAGCATCAGAGGCAGAGGACCGCCTGGGAAGAGACAATGCCGAGGCAAGCCACAGCCAGCACACACTCACTCACGCCCTGAGAGCTTTCCACAACTTTATCTGCTCTTTTTCAGCTATTCTTATCTCCACTCTCTCTTCCTCTTTTCTATTCCCTGACCCCTATCCTGCAGCTCAAGGTAACTTAGAGCAGGAAGTTGGCTGTCGGTAAAAGGGGGTTGGGCGGAGGAAAGAGGAGGAGCAGGGGATGTGTCGAGGCTGATCGGTGTGCGCAGTGTCCAATAGCACAGTAGGGTTCTGTCTTTTCATTGGCTGTAAGGGTAAGAATGAGGCAGGAGGCGGATGTGAGGCGGGGTTTGAGTATCATGTAGCATGCTAGATTGATTACGCTTGAATGTTAAAGGGGAAGGAGGCTAGAGATTTTTGTCTGAGTCGGGAGTGCCGCTGTACTATTTGCCTGCTGCTGCTGTGCTGCTCCTCTATTCCTTCTCACCCTCTTCTCTGCACCAGGCCAGGGGTCATCTCAAAGACAAACATATGGGTCACTGGCTGAAGAGAGGGAGAGGGGGGAGAGAGAGTGAAAAGGGCAGCAAAAGAGAAGGTCAGCAAGTTGAGGGAGACTTAGTAAAAAAGAAACAGAAAAGACGGGACTGTATGTCTAAGGAGGAGGAGGACGTTGGGGGGCTGTTGAAGGAGACGGGGCAATGTGTAAAGGGAGAGTGGAAGAGAGAAAGGGGGAGGGGTAGAAGAAGGGGGGGGCTTGATCTTCGCTGTATGTCCGGGCTTAGAGCCTTTTTAAAGCCGTCCAGTGAAGCCAAAGTGCCTTTTGTCTGTTGATACGATCAGAGTACTGGAGGAAGTGAAGGAGCATGAAAGAGTTTTTCTGTCAACCTCTGCCTGCTTTTTGCTGCTGCTTTCAAGGAGACTTGGACAGGGCTATCTGTTTTCCCTCTGTTTTTGCTGTGCTCCAGCGGGGCAGACTGTTCACCATGAAGGGCACAGGGGTAAGTCTGACAGCTGAAATCACACACTCCTGGAGCACACTTGTCAAGTGAAGTTGCTTTGAGTTTCCGAGAAAAGCAGTTTATCTCGGTTCACTTTCGGATGTCTCGCTCTCCATCATGCTACGCAGCAATGAGACGGTGTCTGTCCTTTACAGCCGTCCTCAATTCCCCCTCCCTCTCCTGTCCTGTAGTACTCTCCTTGGGAGATTGGTGGTGTGTGTGTTTTGTGTGTATCTCTCATCCTCGTCCTTCACTTGTCACTTCTGTGCAGCATTGACAGTTTTACCGACGAGTGAGGGGGAAAAAAGTGCATTGCAGTTTTTGCTATTTTATTTATTTAATTTCTGCTAAATTCAAAGTAACAATGTAAAGTCAAAGTCTTTGGATGTCATGTATTGTAACTTTGGACAACTGTGCATACAAACACAGACTTGTGTACTTAGCGACCTGTTATCAATTGCATGGAAGTGACTAGCTGCTAGGTACTGACTTTGTGCTGAGATGCTAACTTGGTGGACTTTCTCCCTTTCGGATGTCTTAGAGGACCAGTGCTGCTACAATGCCCCAGGTGGCAAATCTGACCCCATGTTCTCTGTCAGACGTGCTAACATGAGACAGTGACGCAGAGCCAAGTTACAACAATGGCATCCATGTTGAAAGAAGAGTGACTGTACATGAAAAACTCAGAGAGGATAATTCTCAGTGTCGTAGTCACTGTTGGTGTCGGAGGTCCCCAGGGGTGGAGGTGCAGCTGGTCTGAGTGACCTCAGGACCCCCCAGGCCCCCTCCCTGACAGTGCCAGACGCCCAGATGGGACAGACTGTCAGCCTGTCAGCTTCGGGGGCAGGGGAGGGTAATCATTTGATCTGATCTCTTCTGATGGAACCTTTGGAGGGTGCCTCTTCGCTCACTTGCCTCTGCCTCCCTTACTCTGTTCTCCCTTCGCTCACTAATTGAAAGTTTCCATTGGTGCCTTTCACAAAACAAAGTCCCGTTGGGTAAAGAGAGAGCGGGAGAGATTGAGAGAGGGAGACTAAAAATAACTCTTAAGTTGAAGCCCTTGCTGCCAAATCCCAGGGTTGGCTGCTGTCTGCATGAGATTTGAATATCATTTGTACCCTACGTTTTAGCCATAGGCACACAGAGGAGGAAAAGTAAACTAAAGACGCTAACCACTCAGGCATAGCTGGGCTTTTTCAGCTTATCGCTAAGGTGACCATTACCACCGCCGGTTTACTCTTTTGCCCTTGCCCGGCTTGGTTTTTACATGTGTACACTGTCACTAAAGACAGTATGTGGGCAGCCCGGGGGAGTCAGCTGTGTTCCAGCTTGCAATATGCAGGTACCTTTTAGCCCTGCCTACTTTGACGCCAGAGACTGGGCCTAGCATTGGATGAAGGTCACAGGAATGTGAGATTGACTCCTGCAGTCTCTCTGTCAGCACTGACGAAGGAAACGTGGAGAGAGATGAGAGGACACCGAGGAAGTGAAATTCAAAGGGGAATGTGGAATGCAACTAATATGTATAGTATGTGATATTTTTATTACGCTTCTTAGAAAGTGCACAGTATGAAGCACTGGGGTCACTTAAGTGCTGCAGCGAAAGTTGAAAAACCTGTCCAATTCTATCCTCCCCCTCTCCCTCCCCTTCTCTTTTTCATCTCCCTCTCTCCCCCCCTCCTCCCTCTCTGGTTTCTCTCTCTCCTCTGTTGAATGACCTTGGGAGATCAGTGACTAGCACTTCCTGGAGTTGGCTGGAAGCAGAACCAAGGGCAAAGTTTGCTGGGCTGTTTGGTCTGCTCGCTGAGTCCAACAACACCAAATGTTGCGCTGCATCCTCGTCGAGAGCGAACCCATTGTTCGAAGACTCGCCTGTTCTCTTTTTTAAATCGTAAAACATGTGTACAAACATCTGTGAAAATTGCATGTGTATCCAAGCGGTTAATCTGTAATTCCTGGCTGGGAACTTATTGTTTTTGGTTTTGCACAAGTAGATCATTTACCCTGCTTGGTTTACCCATGCCAGTTTGTTTCTGAGTGGTATTTGTAAATGGGTTCAACAAGGTGAGTTCTTAGAAAGTAAAGCATTTTTAACCCAACTTTTCACTCCATGTCCATGATTAAATTAAATATATATCAGATTGACATTAGCTTCTCGGGTTACTTTTTATTTATCTGCTTGGAAACAACAAATTATTGTTAGATTTGTGGTCCAGCAATACATCTTTGGTTCGTAAAGTGTGCCCTTCGTTTTATTTATATACCGATGCGTCATTTAAAAATCTAAGAGACTTCAACCTTTTGTGACCTTCATTTAAAGCTATCCATTCTGAACCATGGACACTGACACAGCAGGTTTTTCTCTGGGGGAAAAAAAAATCTCTTGCCGCAACGGAGAGAGCAGGGATCATTCTGAAGTTTGAACTTTGTCATTTAAAAATTAACTTTACTTTTTAATTTATAATAATGGAAATTAGTCCATGTTGTCACATACTTGCTCTTTGCACAACTTAATGTGTATCATGGTTATCATCATGGTTTGTGACAGTGTTGTTAGGAGCAATGACAGTGTTCAAAATTAGTTTATGGTGATGATAAGGAGGAGTAATTTTTTTTTACTTTCATGACATAAACAAGTCTTCAATTTGTGTAAATCTGGACACTACGCTGCACTTAAAATATACAGAAATGGTTGTTTTGCCTGCAAGTATGTGTTAAAGTCTTTTTAATAACCACACAAAGCATCAAGCAACATTTATGTAGAAGTTTCACATTTTTCAATCCATAATTTGATCACCTTGAAAGCTACTGTTGGTCTGACTTTGAGAGATAAAAAAAAAAAGATACTTAAAGCGAAATCAACCAGTTGCCACACACGCTCATATTAATTTTGGCTTATCGTACGCGGCTGGTTCTTCGCGGGTCGGGTTCACCCAGTGCACATCTGCTTAAATGTGAAGTGTCAGTTGTGCTTCAGGGGGAAAAAATCTAGGATGCAATGACTTCTTCGCCATTGTGACAGTGATCGTGATCTCTAAGCACCTCAGGGAAAAGTGCAGCCCTCATCCCCTCGCTCCTTTTCACCTACTCTCAGGAAAATAAAGAAGAACTTACACAAATCACTGAGTCATTAGGAGAACAATTAGTTGCGGAAACATCCCACTTGATCAAATCCATCTCTTTTAAAACGACGCAGAAACATCTCGTCTGCCTCGCTGCCCTTTTGTTTTTCAGTCGGTAACCTTAAGGAGTAAGTTAAAAGACACAGATAAGTGATACTGTTTTATGTTTTCCGGCGTTCTGCCTCCCTGTGCTGATCTGAGGTCCTGTCGGGTTCATTTGGACCGGAATTGAAGTCGCATGTAAAGTGGTGTGATGTCAGAGTTGGAGCGCGTCTCAGTTGCTGCTGTGAGTGGCTACTTGACGTGACGTGCCAGAGAGCTTGAGGGTGGGGGTATTAGATGGAGGGAACTAGAGAGAAGAGATACAGGACTGGCAGAACAACATTAGCGCTGATTCAGCTGCTGCAAGCAAAGCAGCATTGACTTTCTCGAGTGGTTGGAAGAAGCAGGATCAGGTGAAAGTAAGTAAGGCAGGAAGAGAGAGAAACACACACACGCATGACAAAGAGAGGTAGAAATTGCTGTTCGAGAGACTGAGAGATGAGGGACAGGAAAAGAAAGTATTAAATGTTGAGTTGACACAGCACAAACAATTGTCCTCAAAGGCGCACATGTAGAGCAGAGTTCGTAGGAAACCGAACACCAGCGTTTGTCTGCCTTGATGACCTGATGAAGGACAACGGAGCTGCAGGGAAGAGGAGAGGAGAGGAGCAGCATCATGTACCCGAATATAGCCAACAGTAGCAGCTTAGAACAACACGGCAGAGATGAACTGTTCTCAACTCTACAGAATAATCTAATGTATCTTCAAGAATCTCTGGTTAAATCCAGTCATAACATTTGAGCTAGGCCCATTTACAGTAGTAATCATAAGAAGTACTTTACTATTATTACTATTTTCTACATTTGTCTTTTTAAACTAAACCTTAAATAACATTAGATACTTTAAAACACCGGAACAGATTGGCCTCATTGTATTTGAAACACGCCATTGTGCCTTGCTCAGGTCTCCTGCGTTAACCTTCAGACCGTTTGCATCTTTTATAAAGTTGACGTTTATTAGCTTTTAGGGGAGCTTCAGGGATTTGTTGTTGCAGAGAAAGGCCTTGCTCACTGCCTTGATTTGACCTGTCTCTTGAAAAGTGTAGCATAAAATCAGCAAAAGACAAAGTTCTCAATTTGTCCCGAAGACAATGACACACAATTTTTCCACTGATCCAGTTGTAATGTAGGGACTGTATAGTGTAAGTGGAACATGCTAGCTAGCTAGCTGGAGGAGCCGTGCTCAAAGACATGTTGATACCCTTTCACACTTTCTCTTGCTTCAGCGTGCCTCACCATCCTCACCTTCTCCTTTCGTCTCACTTTCTGACTTTATTTAGGTCCTGTCCTGCAGGTATGAATACTGCGTTTCCACTGAAGGTCATAGGACCAGTCAGAGAACAGGGCATTAGGTTCATGTTTGATTTTCTGACAACGCTGTATCGTCAGTGTGTTTTGGAAGAAACGGAATGAATTTAAGAGAAATTGGCTGAGTGTGAAAACTGTTTCTTATTTTATCTTATTTAGTTTTCTATTTAAAGTCATTATCCTTTTTGACTCTGGTAGCCTATAGTTATAACTTTTAATGTCATCTGTAGTTTAAACAAATTGCATAAATGTCTTTTCATCATGCATAGAAATCTCACAAAGTATTTTCGTTCATAATTGTCACAAGACTAATTAGTGATAGGTGTTGTAAAGTGCCTTTGAGCTAATAATAATAATGATAAAAAAAAAAACTGCATTCTGCTTTTAAATTGCTCTCCAATTTTGTGGCGTCATAATGCCTACACATTTTCCTTTGGACCATTCATTTGTGTAGACGGCAGTTCACAATTGTGTCCAAATCTGAAAAAAAAAAACTACAGTTCCCATCAGCCTATCCTGCCCCATGGAATGCTGGGATTGTCCTGGAGACTGCAGGTTTTCAATCAACCTTGAAATGCAACTGGACACTGGAGCGTCAGACAGGGAAGGGGAGACACTGTCAAGGTCAATCACTAGCATGGCATGCCATAGCGACGAGCGGCCTGATTGATTTATATAAAGCCCCCATCGCATCCAGTGTTGTGTCTTATTGATTTAGGCTACTGTCTGTCGAAAGTGAATGACAGAACAGGATGCAGCAACACTTCTTCTCTATTATTCAGTGACTTCTACATTTGAGACAGAAGCTTGTCTGTAAAAAAAGAGAAACAAATGATAATCGCTTACATGGAGATCCTGCATCCCAAATCATTGATTTATTATTGTGAGATTTTTACAGCAGCACTTAATGGTTTTAAAGGAGCTGCTGCAGATGAAAAGTGACAACAGTCCCTCATAATAAAGCTGCAACAGGACCTAGAAGAGGAGGCTTTAGTGGACTGTCTGAGCGGCTGTTCTTCGTATTGTACTTATCTGTCAGCTGGACCACGGATGGAGCCATTCATGTTTGTTGGACCAGTGTAAGGGGGGAAAAAAAAGACATGATAAAGATGAGACCACCCCCACTTTGCTAACTCTCTTTCTTTGTAGTGTCATGTCTCCCTTTCTCTCTGTGTGTCTCCCTCTTTCTGTCTGGTTTGACCCACATAGCAGGTTTGCACAGCAGCTCTGGCTGTGGCCCTGTCTCCTACCTCCCCCTGTTAAAGCCTTTGGCACTTTGTCTTAGTGCTGGATTAATGCTGAACTGGACAAGGCACCAACCCCTCCCTCAGCAACACACATAAACACATCTCGTCTCTCTTGAGTAGCTCCAAACACTCATCTCTTGTTCTGCACCCCCCCTTACGATTCCTATTCTTCTCCCTTCTGTCGAGTCTTTTCACCAAGGTGGGGAGAAAAGGGGAGAGAGTGAAAGAGTTTGATCAAGACACTCCAAGCTCTACATGTTCAGACAAGCAGGCCAATATTCCCCCAGCAGATTCCTGGCATGCCATAGTAACCTCCTGGATCCTCTTTCAATCCGCAACAAGTTGTTTATTTTTCGTCACAACATTTGGATAATGTGTGAACGCGTTTTCTTTTGTGTGTTTACAATTTGTCAGTTTGTCAGAAAATAGCTCCGGTGTGCCACAAATCACCAGTGACTTCTAGTTCACTTCAGTATTGTCCTCATGACTTGGGGTCACCTGCCGCTACTGACTTGCACATGATACGCATGTGTGTGTGTTTGTGTATAGAGAAGCTGCAGCTATGTGCTGAAGGTGAGAAAGCCATTCATAATCAGGGAGCATGCAGCCAGACTGGTAGTGGGGTCTTAGGCATGTCAACAACCCATGAGGACAAGAATAGTAACCCCTTTGGTCCCTATTTTAGATTTCAGTGTATTTTAATTATAGGCTGTGATAGGATATGCAACTCTTACACATGGAAAGCGCTGAAAGCTGCACAGGCCTGGTTTGGACTTGCTGTGCACCGGTGCCCTTGACCTGTTCCTGACAGATGGATGTTTACATGTGTTCTATTTTCCTCAAATGATTAATTGTTTGCTTTCATCTCCTTTATCTTCTGTTTCCTTCATGAACAGCAGAGTAGAAGATGTCTGCGGATGCGTTTGGAGCCGGGGGCAGCGATGCCCAGCAGACCTTGCAGTCCTTCTGGCCGCGTGTCATGGAGGAGATCAGGAACTTAACCCTGGTACGTGGAAAAAACAACGCACACTTCACGCAGATTCACGGGTTTCGTCTGGTCTTCAAGTACTTATACACAAAACACTGTTTGTGCTCTTTTCTTTGTGCTGTTTTCTCCAGAAGGATTTCCGTGTGCAGGAGTTACCCTTAGCTCGAATCAAGAAAATCATGAAGCTGGATGAGGATGTCAAGGTAAAAGGAGACCCTAAACGGAGGAACCTTTCAGAAAAAAACATTGGCAAGCACATAGTGGAAAAAACCAAGATCGCTTTGAAAACATAACACTGCAGCCAGTATAAGTGCTTGAACTGCTTTTAGTTGTTGAGGATCAGTTTGGACTTTTCCGCTCGTAGCGTAATTTAGATTGGTCCTATGTTGTTACAAATTGCTGTTTATGACGTAAAGCTGTATTATCAACGCTAGTAATCACTTTAAGAATGACAAACGTTGACGTCTGTCCCGTCATGCCGGCTTTTAGCGGATGTGTACATGAACTCTGTTCAGAGGAATCTTCCCATCGCCTAACATTTGTCATTTGCATTCAAGTAGGCAGTTATGGCTCATGGAGGAGTGATTATTTTCCCCTCATTATGCTGCGACTGCACATGGCCTCTAAATAAAGCCCTTCAGCATGTGTGTGGCTCGGAGGTGCTGTGCTATCCCCTTAGTTAAGCAGCAGCTTAAAGTGGTAAAGAGATCAACAGATCACTGACATATCTGAAGGAGGGACCCCTCCGTCATCCCTGATGCAGCAGCTTTCACTCCATGTGTGCTAATGCATGTGAATGGTGTTGTGTTCATAAAGTGCACAGTGCACTTATTCTGTCATGCTGTGTGCCGTGCAGGCTGACTCATGGCCTACACGACTCTGTTTTCTAACTAATGTTCTCTGAGGCTATCAGATGTGATTGTAACAAATAGTAATTGTCTTGGACACTTGTATTAACGACATACTTGAACGCATGTGTTTATTCTCTACTTTGCAGCATCTGTGACCTTGTCGTAACCCCGCTGCGACTTAGGTCCTGAGTGATTTATGTTTTTGATGACGCGTGATTGGTTGTCTGTAAGTGTAAATTTAACCAGGTGCAACTCGATCTCCTCTCCTCAGATGATCAGTGCAGAAGCTCCTGTCCTCTTTGCCAAAGCAGCCCAGATCTTCATCACAGAGCTCACCCTCAGAGCGTGGATCCACACTGAGGACAACAAGCGACGCACGCTACAGGTCTGAAAAGCTGTGTTCACCCACCTTCTTTTTTTTTTTAAAATCTTCTAAAATTACACATTTTTCCACAGTCGAGAAGAAAAAAAACAAATTGGTGTTTGAGTTTTGGACCCCATCGTACTCATATCCTGTTTATCACATATCCTTTTCCCCTCTATACATTTCGACCACTTTCGTTTTACTTCTTGCCCCCCCACCCTCGCATCAATTTGCAGTCTTTTCTGGCTTGTTACTTTCAATTCATTGAGTGCCACAACTGTGTGTGTTACGTGTTTACAAGCGGAGACCCTATACCAGCATCCCCTTGAGGACTAGCTCTCTGTTAGGTTCTTTCTCCCTCCACTGAGTTTAAAAGCAAAGCCAGGCGGGCGCTGGTGACCCACTTTTCTTCCCTGGTGCCATTTTTCCCGTTCTGCTGTCCTCACATTGAATAAGATGGGCCCAGGAAAGCTACAAGAGTAAAAGGAAGCAGAAGCCATAAAAGCGCTGATGGAAACAGTCGGGAAAATAAGTCGAGCGCTCGTCTCACCTGGATGTCAAAAGGGGAAAACTGTGGGGCAGAACATGAAAGCCCTTAAGTCCACTTTATCCATTCACATACCTCTGAGAGATTAGCAGTCCATGGATATGTGTGTGTATGCCAACGCAGGTAGAAAAAGAGGCCGGGTGGGGGAAAAAAAAAAGAAAGAAAGAAAAAGGAGAGTGTAATCTGTCTTATCACAGTTAGTCTTGGAGGAGACTCACACTAAAGACCTACTTTGGAAGTGTTCTAACTTTACTTTAGCTTCACCTCATCTCTGCCACTGATGATAGTCCTGTTTTTAAGCACCAAACTCTGTTTACTGCTTTAAATAGAAACATCTCCTGGAAAAGTGGACGTTAATTGTATTTTACGCCACTGGTGACGCATCAGACACGAGCGCCAGTCGCATTGTGAATGTGTGATTTTCTTTTGCCTTTCGTGACGGACAGTGCCCCCACCCCCTCCGCCCCTGTATTTGCACAAGTACACACGTGTAGGGCCTGAGTCCCATTGTGAAGCGGGCACGCTGATCGGGGTCACCATAGCAACGCTCATCAATAGAACAAGTGTAGATGTGACCTGATGTTACCAGATATTAATCAAGCTGCTATAAATAGTCTGTAGTGCAGGGAGGGCCACAATGGGGGGTCTCGACAGCCAATATCCTGTGGAAAATTCCACAGAGACAGCACACTGCTGTGGATATAGGAAGGGGTATGGAAAGCGTGCGCTCACGAGGGCAGGAAAATGTCATTCCTCTTCTTTACACACAGATTTATGACTTCATTTTACTGTACTATTTGCTTTTGCCGTCTGTCTTAATGGTTGTTTAACTTTCATTTGTTTAAACCATTAGTTATTGTAATTTTATGTCACCGATCAGTTGCGTTCTGAATTTTTTTTTGTTTCAAAAGGGGGAAAAAAATTAAAAAGCAAATTGCAGCCCTTGATCATTTCTTTAAGTTGTGTTATATTTGAAATGTTCTTGATCCCTCTTGCTCAAAATCCAAACATCCCAGTTTGGTATTAATAAAGTTATTAAAGAACAAACAGCACAAGTTATAAGCTGTAAATAGAAAATATCAGAGTTTTTACTGGAAGTGCGACTCAGTTGATTAACCAGTTATCTAAATAAATCTATCTTTGGACCACTGACTTCAGTTCTAAAATTAGTTTCTCTTTCTTCGAGCTCAATTATGAAAGCAAACACCTGTTTCATTACTACTGGGACCTGTATTTCAGTCCCGCTGTAGCCTCTCGTGTGGCTATTTCTGAAGCAATGACCTCAGACCTCGTGCCATATTCAAATAAAAATATACATCGTTACCTGCATATAAAGACTTAAACATTAACCTTTTTGCTTTTTTGACTTTCATGCTTGCAGAGGAATGACATCGCCATGGCAATAACCAAGTTCGACCAGTTTGACTTCCTGATTGACATCGTGCCCCGAGATGACCTGAAGCCCCCGAAGCGTCAGGTGAGACGAAGCAAACACTGCTTTTCCACTTATTCCCGGCTCAGTGGTAGGAAAGCAGCTCTTATTTGAGAGCTTTATGGAAAACAGTTTACTCACACATGAGCACAAGTTACAGCGGGACAAAGCGCACTTCATTTGGGTATTCAAGTCAGGTACTTTTTTCCTTTGTTGGCAACTCGTAGGTGCTGTAAACATCCTTGACTGGAAGCTGAGGTTTTGACAGTGAGGGCTTTCAGTCGGATGTTTGCAGCATCTTATTGCCGCAGACAGCCAACAGTGACTTCAACAGCGAAACCAGATTGTCTGAGTTAGTTGCCGAATATCACTAGTAGCTTCAAGTGTTGAAAATGTTTATTTTTCCTAGCAGTTTGTTTGACTGGGACTGACAATGAACACACTGTATAAAGTGGAAGCGGACAGTTGATAGACTGTATAAAAATATAGCGAAGCAGATGGACGAGTGAGACGTTTAAATTTGTTGTCAAGCAGACTGTCTCCAGGCATGTAAACATCCTACACTCTCAGCTGTGTTGTCATGGAGCTGGGAGAGGGGTGTTTACGCTTCTGGTGATGGAGAAACCTCATCAAGATGAAGCCACGCTCATTAGGCAGGTATAAAACAGAATGACACAGGGGAGAGTTTAATCCGGATTTTAAGTATTATAAAGGTAAAACCTGGAATGAAGTGCAGAAATGGTAACAGACATGAAAGTGTTTCTGTAGAATAATGTTAATATATTGCATTCAAACACAATCAGTGTCTGCTTCAGTCTGATTGAACCAGATGATCAATATTCCAATAAATAGTAAAAACAGATGCAGAATATTAAGAACAGTCCCAAAAATAATCCTGTCCCCTACTGCAACGTGAACCCTCTCTGGCCCCATTTCCACCTGGCATTAAAATGCATCCCAGGTGATCCGAGAACATGTGGCGAGGCAAGACGCAGGTGTGTTTTTTTTTTTTTGTTTGTATCATGCGTGCCGGCCTACCGGATTCATATCAGAATCCAGTAATTGATTGATGGTGTTTGGCGCCGCGACTCCGAAACAAGGAAAAAAAAGAAAAAATAAACTCTAATACTATATGATAATAAACTAAAAAAATTCTGTAAATAATCTGCAATAAAAGAGCAGATAAACAGGTTGGGGTGCTGGAAAAAAATCGCCCTAAGCAGGCAGGCTTCAGTACCGATTCTACCAATCACTGATGTCTGCCATTCATGGCAAATTTTGTACCATCCATCGCTGTCAAGTTTATAAACGCACAGTATTTAAATTAACACTCGGAATATTGGCTGAAATTGAGGAATGATGAAACACCCCACATAAGAACTTTACCGCCAGCCGCCACTGCTTATGAAGCATTTTCTGGCTGCGCCGCTGTCCTGAAGCGCATTCAGGACGCATCTTGTTCCCACTACCAGACGTATGTGAGCCAGACCGCCTCGGGAAGTTGGGTTGACTGAATACGCATTGGTGCCTGTTCACACTTGTGCTCGAATCATCCGAGACGCATTTTAATTCCCATTTGGAAGCGAAAACTGACCATTACTACCTTTGCAAACGCTGTTGTACTGGATTACATTGAACTTCAGAAATATACCTTAAGAAGTGAGTGCTAGGTGCGTGATCCATATGGTAAATGCGGGCCTATTAGTGTGTCTGACAGTGTTCATCCGAGCGTGCCTGCATTGTATGTTATTGAGCGGTATGATGGTTGTAATGGATCTTACATCCAGATTACATTACTCTTCCCCAGCCACATCCCATCACTTATTTATCAGGGCTGCCCTCCTCTACCGTTACACCTGCAAAAATAATTCATGGAGATGTAATGAACTGATAGGCCTCTAATATGTGTGTGTATGTATGTGTGTGTGTGTGTGTATACTTTGTGTTGGTGCGTGCGTATGTTTACATGTTGCGTCTTCAGGAGGAGATGCGTCAGTCCGTGGCTCCAGCAGAGCCGGTGCAGTACTACTTCACCTTGGCCCAGCAGCCCGGAGCGGTGCAGGTGCAGGGCGCGCAGCAGGGCCAGCAACCCGCAGCACAAGCAGCCGCGACCATCCAACCGGGGCAAATCATCATCGCGCAGCCACAGCAGGGACAGGTAACACCCATGTTTTGTTTTAACGGGTTTTCACAGGATCTATCGTCCGACAAAGGGCAAAAAACACTCTTAGAATATGTCAGTGTGACAATAAAGTTGACACTACACGGAGGAATAAAGTTCATGAGTGCATCTCTGTGAGAGATGAATATTGACTTCTCACAGGAAGTTTTAGTTGTTTGTTCTAGCGCCACCCAGTCCTGCTAGTCCAGCTCCAGAAGTTTCATTTGTTGGGTAATCCTGGCTGGCCTTCCTGATACGACTCCCAGCTCACATATAGGAGCAGCCTATTCTCCCACCAGAAAGAATAACAGGACCTCCAAACACGCCCAGCGCATGTAGCGAGACACAAACACATGCACACCCACTCACCAGAGTCCTGCAGAGCCAACACCACTTCTGAACTTGTTTTTAAAAACACGGCTCTCTGATGTCCTTCTTACTCCTGTAAGAGAGGATTTTAAAAGAATAAATGCAGGTTATTTTATAAATATTGTCTGACCAGTATTTCACAGACTGCAGGACCCTAGTGTCTTCCATGTGATTTGTGGCCTTTTAGATTATTCCCTAACACATTTAAATCATCAGTTTCACCTGATGGCATTGTAATTAATTCTAATATGTAAAATATAAAATACTTGCATGACAACTGAATAAACCTACTTTAAAGATATCCATTTAGACAAAAAGAGAGGAGATGTGAGGAGTCCATTCCTATTGCTGATTGGCTACCCAGAAAGATGCTAAGTCTTCACTTGTCTCTAATCGAGTGATGATCTTGGGTTGAGACTTGGGTCACATGGAAAGGTGGCCGTGTGATGACATTAGGACCAATTCACCTATCGTTCCTCGAATCTGGATCAATACTTCCTTCCAGTGTAGTCACTGCGTGCGGCGTAGCTGCGCCGCTGTGACGCTTCTCGCTGCTCGAGCAGATTGCTGGTAGCTGAGCTGTTATTCGTGTCACACTTTGACACTCGCCCTGTGGCGACTTCGTCGCCGGCTGGTAATGAGGCGCCACCTTGAAAATCCTTCTGGGTTTGACGCTTCACTGCAATTCTTTTTACGTTTTATTCTACTGGGTGAAAACATTCCCTCTTGAGTTACATTCCAAGTAAAGGTTGAGCGTTTTCTTATCATTCGTCTTTTATTTGAGCGCACCTTTTGATTTTCAACCATTCTCTGCCTCTTTAAACAAAATACAACGTTCAATGTTTCCATTAATTTACGAAAGAGTCATTCAAACTGCGAACAGGATTGAATTTTAAAAACAACAAAGAGGCGGATGAGATCTCAGCTCATGTCTTTCATGTCTCTGGGCAGAACTTTTCGTGTTGCTCGTTGTCACCGTTGTATCAAATCTGTCATTTCTGTTCTTTCTTTCTAATCTTCAGTGACATGAACTGCTGTAAATGTAACTTTAATGTACATAGTAATACTCTGAATCAGTGCAAACGCCTGTTTTTTTGTTTTTAATAATTTTTCACTTCAGCTTCTTTGTCACTGTCACAGTTTTACCTGCAGTTTTCATTAGCACGCTCTTAAATGTCATTTGCTTATTTCACATCACTTTTTTCTGCTCTGTCTTTGAAGCTTTCCGTGCACACACACGCACGCGCACACACACACACACGCACACTGCTCATGCTTACATTTGTGTGTTGAGTTGTTGCGATTGCTGCTTTCTTACTGTGTCTTTCTCTCATTTTCTCATTCTGTCCTGTCGGCCGTCAGATGTTGCAAGGTGCCACCATGCAGCAGTTACAGCAGGTGCAGGTGCAATCACAGGGCACACCCATCACGGTAAACACACATACTTTTATCCGCACACACAAAGCGCCGCTGGGCGCCGTGGCCCTGTAGGTCACCGCCCGACTGCTCAGGTGACCGAGGTCCGTAGGGATGACCACAGCATGAGATCAGGTGGCCTTTCCTGGATTATGTGACAGACAGAAGAGGACTTGAAACCTGCTTTGTCACCTTAAGTCCACATGTCCTGTGTGCACGCCGATCTGTTATCAGACTTGTACAGTTTTAGGAACGGCTTTTTGCTGCTGAAGTTAAACTTGTCTGCCCAGGAAATCAGTGATTTCCTGCCTTTTTTACTTTGCTTTGTGTCAAATCATTCTGTTGAAACTGAGTCTCCTGCTTGCACTCATTGAACAGTTAAAACTGTTTGTGTAGTGCCGTTCTCACTGTGTTCTCTCTCTCGTCTTCTTTGCTCTTCCTACCATTAGAGTGCGCCCGTTGCCATGCAGGTGGGCGAGGGTCAGCAGGTGCAGATTGTCCAGGCTGCTGCTCCCCAGGGTCAAGCTCAGGCAGCTCAGGCTCAAGGCCAGACCATGCAGGTCATGCAGCAGATCATCACCAACACGGGGGAGATCCAGCAGATACCGGTGAGACCCCACATCCAGCCTGTGGACAGACGAACGCAGTAAAGGGACAATGCAAGGCGTCGAAAAGAGAAGAAAAGATATGATCCGCTCAAAGACCTCCTGATGTTTTCTGTCCTTAGCTGTGATTAGACACAAGCACGAGTTTTAGAGAGTTCACATTCCAAGAGCAGAGAGGGAAGCAGGAAAATGGCTGTGACCTCTGCGTTCATATGACCTTTGCTCTAAAGCGAACTCTGTCGCCCTCTTGTGTTGGCTGACTGCAGGTGCAGCTAAACACGGGCCAGCTGCAGTACATCCGTCTTGCGCAGCCGGTTTCTGGAGGACAAGTGGTCCAGGGGCAGATCCAGACTCTTGCAAACACCCAGCAGGTGATTAACAGAAACACCTTCTCTCAGCACATCTTGCAAATATAAAGCCTTTATTTTTTCTCCCCTAAATGATGTTAAAATGATACAGTGGTTTATTACTTTGGAGTTCTCGTTGGATCAGAGTGTTTAAATACCTCATTTTGCTTCCAGATCACACAGACAGAGGTACAGCAAGGACAGCAGCAGTTCAACCAGTTTACTGATGGACAGGTAAAAAAATGTTGGTCATTTTAATGGGACTTTAGACATGCTGTTGTTAATTTGGGGTTGTTATCCTAGTTACTCGATCTACTCACCAAGTTAAAAGTTAGGCAGTGAATATCTGCAATTGGTAAATGTTTCATCAGCACAATATAATTCAGTTAAATGTTAATTTTAAATGTGTGATCGAGTCATGTGAAAGATGTTGAACAGCGCCCTGTATCAAAACACGAGCTGCCTGAAATCTTGCAGCCGGATCCAGTTCAGCTGACATGCAGCCCACACGCGTGACCCTGACCCTCTCCGTCTCCCTGTTCTGCAGCAGTTGTATCAGATACAGCAGGTGACGATGCCGGCGGGACAGGAGCTGACCCAGCCGATGTTCATCCAGTCCACCAACCAGACAGCTGACACGCAGGTCACGCAGGTCAGCACCGACTGAGCCCCAGCCAGGAGTCTCTCCCTTCACACGCGCGACACGTGACGCTGCCCGAGGCCATCATCTTTGACAAAGGAGCTTTCGCGACCATGATTTTTAAGCAATGTCAACTGAAACGAGGGACCTGAATACCTGAGATACTTATTTCTTGTCATAAATGTAGTACAGTGGATCAAAAACCAAAGGGACACTGACCGACTTTTTAACGATCATACGTTACCTGCTTAAACCTGATGTACTCTCTTGCCACATGTCTCATATGAAGAAAACGTGAGTCCATTTCTACAGCCACTGACAGCTTTTTCACAAACCAACTCTGGGTTGTTGTTTTTTTCTCCCTTAGCACATCATCTTAGACTTAAAAACATTAGAGAAGGTTCCTTTGTTTGTTTGTTTTTTTATATATATATATACTGGCACCTTATAATGCGCTCTTCAAGTGAAAACTTATTAGATAAGTGTCCATCTTTGTCTGTGTGACCGGCTCTTAGCACAGCTGTGGCTGAAGGAAGCCAAGAGATTCTTCCAGTGTTTCGTTTAGGTATCAAAAAAAAAAAAAAATCCCAAGTCATTGTTTGAGTAGTTGATGGACGAAATGAAGCCATATACCTCAGATTTCACTTTTTACAACAATTCAATACAAGGGATCTTGAAAAGAGGTTTTAAGGTTTTGGTGGTAATTTTTGTATTGTCTTTTCTCTTTTGTGATGTTTCCACATTGTTGTTGATGCATGAATTATGTTGTAAGGGCTTCGGACTGTATAGTTGATCCGTGTATGTAATGTGATGTGAGTGTGTGTGTGTGTGTGTGTGTGTGTTTAAAGCACCCACACTCTCTTTCCATTTTTTTTTTCTTAAATCTTATCACTGACCTTCTTTTCTCATCCCTCAGTCTTTAAAGCAGAGAACTTTTCTCTGTGTTTATGCAGTCTCATACACCTCTTCTCTTTCCGTATGGTTTTGGAGTCTGAAGTCTTGTGCCCTGGTTTAAATCTCATGTACAAACACGACTGGAGCAAAAAAAAAAACAAAAAAAAAACCTCTTTTATAGATTTGTCTTGCTCTTTTTCAATACGATTGTTTTTTTTTTTGTTTTTTTTTTGTTTTTGAAATCGGCCTCTTATTTCAAGTAATTTTTGTACAGTAATGATTATTATTAGTGTTGTTATTGTTTTTTTGCATGATGTTCAAACTGCCAGCATGACACGCAATAGATAGGTACAATTTTATTTTTGACGTTCTTTTTTTGTAAGCAAATTTTGTTTGTGGGAAAAAAAAATAAAACAATAAAAACCACAAGTTGTTGAAATTTCCTGATGTGTGTTTTTTTTTTTTTTTTTTTTTGCGTGTGTGTTGTTAGGTACTGATCCCTCTTTTCATTGTTTCATTGTAGGAAACCTAAGCACCTCTCTAGTGTGGACAGTAGTCAGGGAGACAGGAGAGACTGAGCAGCACGCCCAGGGACTGGACTGTTTCCAGGTAGAGGCAGGTCACCTGCAGAGCCCACAAGATCATTTCCAGTGTTCTTTAATGTTGATGAAATTTTAGCCACTGTCCTGCAAAAACGGCAGATTCTGGGAAGCGATAGTCTTTTTCTCCAGTCCCTTCTTTTATAAAGGCGTCACCGGAAGTTATAGCATGTTGCACTGCACTGTGCACTTCTCAGTTTAGGAGCTGAATGATTTTCCTGCTTCAGTAGGTTTTCTAACTCTGGTTTCCCACACTCAAAATCTAGATTTAATCCAAAGCGCCACCAAAGTGAGAATCATGGTCACAGGACATCAGACGTTTTTCTGTTGTTGTTTTCCCTACTGGCCATAGGAGGGCAGCACTGAATCAGCAAACTAAATACTGCTGGTGCATTGTATGGAGTGACCTGATTTCATACCTTGACCCAAGCTCATTGTTCTTAGCAAGGAGCAGCATTATTTGGGCAACGCTGTGCTATCTGAAGTGCACAGCGACGCAGGCGTCATTCGAAAATGTAAAAGCACCCAGATCTGACATGTATGAACGCCACTAATCTTATTTTTGCTCCCTCCTGGAGCGGTAGAAAAACTTCATGTGCCACAAAGGGGCAGGCAGTTAACAATAGAGTCACGAGTTATTTGGCTGGAGACTGCTGAGCTCCTGCGAGATCAGACTGCATTCCTTATCCGACCTAAATCTTAAAAGGAAGAAAAGTAATTATGGTGGAACAGAAACGAGGCAGGCGGAGATGACGGGCGCTCATTATGCCCCACTTTGCCGAAATAAAAGTGTTTCACATTCGCGTTGGGCCTCCGTGGTAAAAGTCAGAGTTGAAAAGTCGCGGCGAACACTTTGAAGTGTCGGAGAACGGGGCGGACCTCCACTTTAACGGGGACCGCTCGCTCCACAGTTGTCAGGCTAAGCCTCGGTAGTCAGGACCGCAAGTAAACATCGCTCAAACCAGAGGGCCCGTTCTTAAATCGACTTAATCACCGAACAATAACTGCATTAATGAGTGCAGACTCATGCTCGGCTCTGTCTAATAAGAGGAACGAGGATTGTGAGAATGTTTGAGCTTTAGTCGAGCGTGAAAAGGATTGTCTGGTGGTATTTTTCTTGGCCGGCTCGTCCGGTCAGATCAAGGCAGCTTTAGCCGTATAAACTGGGGCCGACTGCTTTGGCCGTGGTCTGGACCTTGTGATTGGGCCACAGCACCAGCTCTTCTCACCAGGTCTGCAGCGAAAAGCCCTCCTCACGGGCGGACTTCCATTGATCCTCTTTGCTCTCTCTATCTTAGGTGTCAGGATCTTCTCTTTTGATTATCATCAAACCGCAGCGTAAGCCGTTCCCAGGTCCTGGCGTTTTGCAGTTGTGTAAGATTAATATGACAACTTGATGATCGGGTCGTGTAAGTCGGATTTCTAAAGTGTCCCTTCATCAGAATCTCCCTCCAGCTTATCACATGTAAATAAAATATTTAGGATAAAAATGTCAAAACTGCTGAGTACACCGTCAACCTTCATGCAGTTAAAATGGAGTCTTTTGAGAAAAAGAAAAAAAGTTGAGTTGTTACAATTTTCATTGCTCTTTCCTTACTCCTTTGTGTGTGTGTGTGTGAGTGTGTGTTTTTGGAGTCTTTTAATAACTCCGAGCTGTATAGTCAGGGCTGTTTTCAACTGCCGGAAGTGAGGTAGTGTCTACACCCGCGGCCCACTCCGCCCGTCTCGGTCTCTGTCCGTAAAAACAGCGCGCAGCTCCGACGGGAAGCCTCCGGGCCCGCTCAGCCGCTGCTGTAAACCCTCCGAGCGTGGTTGGGAGGCACAAAGGTCCTTTTGACTGTTCATGAATGGGCTCCTGACTTGAGGTCTCCACTCGAGCGGCTGTAATTTCCTGCCTGGCTCCCTGAGCGCTCGACACGTTACATATTCATGCTGCTGACTGGAAGGTTGAGGGATCGATCGGTACGTGAAGACCGCCTCGAAAAAGTGGACGTGCCTGCGAGTGTCTACGTGATGATCGGAGTGTGCGGCTCACCGGGGGTCCCCTGCTCCAGAGTACAACATCATTTGACAATGTCACTTCATCCGTCCAATGACCGTAACCAGACGTATCACAACAACATCAACCAACCGCAGCAGACGCTGTATCAACAACTCATCTGCCCCCTCCCGGCCGCCTCCTCTCCCCTCGCTCCTCTGAGGCTTTCCATTGAGAAAAGATCTGCGTTAAAAACAAGGGAACAGATAAAAAGCCGAGGAGAGAAGAGATTAAATAAAGACAAACAAAAGTACGGTCTGGGAAAGCCATTAAGTAAGCAAATGTCCAACGGAAGTGGGGGCTCGGCGGGGGCTGCATGCGGCGGGCCCGCCCCGTTCTTATGTGGAGAAGCACAATTGCTGATGTGAGTACTTTTAAGTTCTACTAGATGCCCTGAGTGGCTGTCAACTCAGGGAGCTCAGTGGGCTCTGTGGCGCGTGAGTGAACGCTCAGAGTGGAAAAAGAAAAAGCCCAGAGACGAGAGGTGGGAACACGACGGAGACCACCTTTTAACACCGGGTCCCTGGCAGCCCGCGCTGGGGGGTCATCCCCAACTGTAATTCTACCCTCGCAAGACACGTTCCCCACTGTCAACAGATGTGTGTATGAGAGCTTCCGTACGGTTTGCTTTCGCACAGTTGTGCCTTCAACCGTCCGCTCCGGATTTTCCAGGCTGGCCCCGCTTCAGCTGTTGTGTGTTGTCACAGCCTTCAGCCCAGAGGCCACTCTGGGCGCTCTGCTCTGAGGTAACGCTGAAACAGGGTGCTGGAATCATAAGAGAGAGAGAGAGAGAGAGAGAGAGAGAGAGAGAGAGGGGGAGAGGTGCGGCTTCGCCATGTCGAAACTTTGATTCTTAATCCCTGGGGGTACAAGCAGAGCTGGCCTGTCTGTCAACACCGCTATCCTCTGTTACCGCCTGGCCTGGTTTGGACTGTTGTTAGAAGGAGGAGAGGCCGCCGTAGAGGGAGATCCATGGGGAGCAACGGATTACATGTAATGGCGTTATGTAATTAGGATACAAAAATGTTATCTGTTACAGTACAGAGAAAAACATGTCATCCGATTACTGGAATTTATTAATCAGTTGAGTTACTTTTTAAAATCAAAATTCATCCATGACAGAAAGATCCACACTGTGCTCACAGGGCGACACTTGAGAAACACCTGCAGAGGCTCTCGGGACCAGAGGCTCTGACTATGTAACAAAATAATAATGGAATAAATCTTTATTATACATTCTATGGGATGTACCGAATTTCTTCATTAGTTATAATCTTCAAAATGTATACGGTCGGACGTTTTTCTTCCTAAATTAACCCCATCCTCATTGATAATGCTGCTCTTTGAAGAAAGATTGAAACACTTTTCTTTCAACCTTGAAAAGTGACTTTGGTCCATTTCTCAGTTGTCAGCCACCGATTTGTTTCTCTACTGATTCACTCTTATTTTCTATAAGCTATTTTCTATGGGAGTAAGCTGAAAAAACAGAAACAAACGTTCACTCACTGTGTGAAAAATGCTCCAGTGTATTTCAGTTGAATTTTAGTGTTAAACTAACATGTGTGTCACACACACTGCTACAGGTGTGTGTTGGGATGGGGAGGAGGTGTGATGATTTAACAACAGTAAATCAAAGATTTTATTGCTAAAAATTATTTTAGAAAATTATTAAATGTAATAAGATAGTTTTCCAGCCCTTTAAAATCATTAGAAACATTAATGACAATCTTTGTATCTTTGATTGAGTCTTGTAAAATTCACAGTTTGGCGCCAACAAAAATTCCTGTAACTGGTTTCGATTGGTGAAATTGTCAGTTTCAGGTTTGGACTGAATCACTAAATTTTGTAACTGTATTTAAAAATATATATTTAAAAGAGGCATGTCACATTAACTGTGTTAGATTAATGTTATTTAACTTGAATTATAGGATTTATCAATTACCAAAAATGCACCTCAAATGCATCTGGAATAACTTGAAATGTCGCTCCAGAAAAATAGATTTTATACTTGTTAAAACACCATTTCTGTTTGGAAAGTTTCACCTTTGAAGGCTTCAGACTGATTTGTCACATCGTTAGCCAGCCGTCCGCAGAAACACGTTGCCGTGAAGCGCAGCTGTCAACTGTTGATTCCGTTTTATCGCCAACAATGAGTCCGTGGAGTCTATATATGCAGCACTAAGTAAAGAGTTGAGGATTAGTGATGTTATGTTATGTAATGGGAGAGGGCCATGGGAATAATGTCTCGGTTTGTGCCTTGTGAAACCCTCCAGCTGCATGTCATACCTCACACCTGCGTGTTCCATAAACTACAGCGTAACACTTCAGAATAACACACGCAGTTAACGCCAGTAACCCGCTCCTGCTATTGTTACTGACCCCTTGTAAAACGTACACGATGCTGAGTGCACATTTCAGCCTGATGCGTCTCTGTTAGATACAGACAGCGAGATAAACACTGGACGCAAGAATAATGGTTATGCATTTCACCTTAATGTACTGTAGCAGACGCCAGACGGGTGTGTAATGAGGTACTCGAGAAAAAGAGCAGGTTTTGTCTCCTTTTGTTTGAAAATACTTTGTAAACCATTTTATGCTTTTGAACTGAAGTCCCGGTACTTCCAGGTTTACGTCCGACCCCTTAGCCGTTGGACAGAGCTTCAAGAAAACACGTCAGTGTGAGTAATTTTTTATTATTATTTGCTGGTGTCACTTCCAGTGGTCAGATGATCCAGCGGGGGCCAGTGGGAGGTTGGGGACCACCTCTCCATGCATTCCTCTGAGGCCCTCTGACAGGTGATCGCTCCACTATTTGTGTCAAAGCCACGGCGCTCTGTGTGTCACAGTCGTACATTTAGAAATCTGTACAAGAAGAGTGGAAGCTGTGGTGTGACAAACTTTAGTCATGGATCTAAATATTCTGTTGAAGAGATCCATGGCCTTTCTGAATTCAAACATTCAATTGGGCTAGCTGAGAAGCCCGGTGTAGCTACTGTGGTGGTGAGTGCAAGTTCTATTTATTCATGAAATAATGCCAATAAGTGGGCCTGATAAATTGCACAAACCCCGAACAGGCAGCCGTTGTAATCCTAAAAGTGATGTGTGGGTCTGTCTCGGTTAGTCAGTGAGTCAGTGAGGAGTAACAGGTAGAGACAGAAGGGTTTTTCCATCCATCTGGGGCACTGGAGACAATCCCAGCTGACTATGAGTCAAGGCAGGACATATAGTGCTGTTGGAAAGGCAGTTAACCAGTAAATCAATTCAATTACAGTTTATTTATAAAAGGCCAAATACAACACAGCAGTCATATCAGTCACAAGCACACATACATTCACACCTTGAGGCAAAGAGACTCAGCAATTAGCCTCAGTTGAAGGGGCAGAAATAATTCAACAGGGAGAACATTCACTTAGAATTTTTTTTTACCGATGAAAAATAAAAATAGACGATCCACAGTTTCTTATTGTAAAAACAAAAGTGTCATTTTCATTTTAAGCTCAGGAATGTATTTGATTCTCTGAAAACACTTGACCACGGTGCGTCTTTTGGACAGCCGGATGATGTCTGCTCCGCTGAGACCGTCCGTCTGCTCTGACGGGTTTCCTTCACATCCAGGTGCACGATCAGCGCGTCGTTACAGACTCCAGTGAGGGATCACTCACTCTTCCTGGAAAGATTCATAAACAAGAAATCCTCTCTCTCCTTCTCTCTCTCTCTCTCTCTTTCTCTTTCCCCGCCACTGCGCGCGCCTCGTGCCCATCCCGTGCGCCAGGTCCTCGCCTCTCGCCGCGCTTTCTCTTTCCGCAGGAGAGCAGACTTTCCTCCTTCTGAAAGCGTTTACAGAGGCTTATTCGGCCTTGTCCGCTGACTTTTGGAGTTGGTCTCGTGCGGGTCCTGACATCCTCCTGATGTTGTTGACTTTTGCGCGCTCCAGCCCGCCTGCACGAGCGGAGGCGCGCTGGACCACAGAGAGCCGGGAGGAGGGCGCAGCCAGCTGATGTTCGCGCCTCACAAATCAGAATCTGTGACCAACTTATTGGAAGTGTCCAGGTTACTAAAGTTAGTTTAGAAATCAGGATTTCGTTACATGATTTTTTTTTTAGTTTGTTTTTTGTTAAAAGTGTTTTTTATTGGGACTGATGATTTAATTGCTCGAAACCACTTTCCCCTGCAGAGGGATGGCAGGTAGTTATTCAGCAGCTCGGTTTCTCGGTTTCCTTGCAGTTGTTTTCACGAGTAAACATCGACGTGCATCCAGATGATTAACCTACTTCTTTACACCTGTCCCTAAACAATGATCGCTGAAGGTCACGTCTCAGAGCGACGCACTTCTCCCACCGCGGCGCATCTCGTCTCCTGCGACCGTCGCTTGATTTTGCAGAAACTTCTTCAACATTTCAGCCAAGACTGCGCGAAAGCAGCGGGAGTTTTAGAGGTTGACTACTTTTTCAAGTCGAGATCAAGCCGCACTATGAGGTCCAAACTTTGCGCCGCGCTCCTGCGAGTGGTCCAGTGAAGAAGGAGCAGAAGAAGAAGAGAGAAGAAAGAAGAAAGTGTGAAATCATATGTAGTTCACTCGCGAGGATGTTAGGGAGTCCGTCAAACAACGGCGGCATCAGAATGCTCGTGCCCCCGGCTCCGAGCGACGACAGGCGGGTGGAGTTCGTGGCTCTCACCGCCGTCCACACGGAGCGGAGCGAGCCGTCCACGCCGGAGCGCGGACACCCGTCCCACCGCACGGGGCTGCTGGGCACCCCGCTGCCCGGGCCGCCCGGACCCCGGGCCAACGCGTCCGCGTCCAGCAAGCGCTTCAGAAAGTTGCAGAACTGCCTGTACAACGTGCTGGAGAGACCGAGAGGATGGGCGTTCATCTACCATGCCTTCATGTAAGTTTATCATTGTTAGTGTTTGAATCATTTATGATCTTTTTCTTTCCTTTATTTTAAAATAACTTTTTTTTAAAAAAAGTCTCCTAAAGTTAGAGAAACAAGTCACATGCTGTTGGAAACACTGCACTGAACTTTCCAGTCTTTCTGTATGCCAACAACTGTTTGATGAAGTTTCCAATTAACAAAGCAGAGTTGCTTATAGGACAATTATCTCGGTCATATGCCATACATCATCTCAGCATGGGGCCTGCTGTTCCATTTACCCTGGTCTCTGTCTCATTAGATCATCCAGAAGACTTTGGATATTAAATGTAATTTGTCGAAATCTTTTTTTCTTCCAAACCAAAGTTCTTTGGGAAAAACATTTTGATACCTGCTGATTGATCTACTACTGTTTAAAATGAATTAATTTCTGTTTTTTGTGAGTTGACATGTTTGTCAAATGAGTTTGTATGGTATAGGTGTAAGGGATGGAGTAAAACAAATGTTGACGAGAATATATACAAGTAAGAAAAACATGTTTGAAGCAGGTGAAGAATCCAGAATGAACTTAATGCATGAAAGTTTTATCAAGTGAAACTAGTAAAATGCTGCCAAGACAGAATGAACAAAACTAAACTAAAGCTTCATGCCCACAGTTTCATGGCTTTAAACAATACGTACACAGGAAACGTATGCTTTGACTGGTTGTAGTAACTGTTCCCCCCTGACACACTAACAGTTTAAACCTATCTGATGCAAAGGTCAGGTATTTAATTGAGACATGAATATAAACTGTTGAATTTGTATTAAATTTAGAATAGAACGTTCAGTGTAGGAAGTAGAATGGAGTTATGAATTGTAACCCTAAGTGTCTTTTTAAAAGTCAGAGTTCACTCGGTGCGTATTTACCCTTGACTAAGTGTGTCAGTATATTTCAGTCTCTTTGCATAAGTGAGACAGTTGTGAACCGGCAGCTGTCTTCCAGCTGTGTCTGTGTCTGGCACATAGTGGACAGAGCGCTGTGATTGGGAGCTCCTTGGACCGGGTCGTGTTTTCCGTGCCGTTGTTTAGACGAGTACAGCTGTCTGCCTGCCAATGCCATTAGCGTTCAGCAGAGGGAAATCCCACTGACTGCAGTGCTCTCATATGTATTCTCATCATATATGAATACATTAGTGAGGGCAGGCAGACAAATACTCACCGCTCTTTGTCTTTAACTCCGAATACTTCAGTTGTTTCTTTCTTTTGTGCCTCCTTTAGACAGTGAACATGTCTTGCAGCACATTCAGGTCCTCATGTCACATGTTGGGGCTACATGTATGTCTTCCACCTGGCGTGTTTCTCATTAAAGAGCACTGGCCTTTACAGGGTAGCTGCAGATGACATTCTCCCTGACATTACTCGGCGTTGGGGCATATAGCGGCTCTGCCATTGTTGTTATTTCTCCGTTCGGGAGGCAGGACATGCACTCGGAGGTGCCCAGCTCATGTTTCAGATGCCATGGCCTCATAGATGTAGCTGGACTGATTTAGGAGAGGAGCAGCTCCTGTGACAGTTTCATGCTGCGGTCTCTACGGATTGCAGAATATAACCGACAATGAAAAAACATATGCACGACAGAGTGTGATTTATTTATTTTTTTTAAACAAGTGCATAATTTCTGTGAAATTGTATTAATTTCAGCGTTGCATCAATTAATTGCATGAGGTTTGCTCGGCAAGCTGAAAACTGTACCAAGTCTGAGGAAAACTTACTGTATAGCGAGGCTCAATTAAGCCCTGATCCATTGTAATTAAATTGAGCCATACACTGCTGTGAAGGGTGCTGTGCTGACTTTCCTTGATCCTTTAATTAGAACTCGGTTGGAACAGATGCATTGCTTCTGCTTGCAGGTGAATGTGTGTGTGTTATAAGGCGTTGGATAGTGCAATGCCTCTCCACGGACATCCACTCAAGTGCCACCACACTCCTCAAACCTTCTGTCAGGACTGCCCATGTGACACATTTCTTGCCAAGTTAAATGTCTTTGATGACTTTGAAAGGATCCACATGACATTGTTTTGAATAACTGTATCATGACCGTGTCGTGGGGTTTTAGGTGTTCTTCGCCCGCTGTCCTCTACAAGAGTACCAGCTGGATGCTAATTGACGGCCGGCTATAAGTTTTTCCGTTCCTTTTCTCTCGTCTCTCTCTTAACATAAGGAAAAGGCTACAAACGACAGACTTGTTAAAGGAGACGGTAGAGTTCCCGGAAAGTTCAGTATAAACCTTCCAGCCTCAAAGGACTCCTTTGCTCATAAACCTCATCCGTTGCTTGGACGACACGACAGCTTCTTAAAGTTCTTGTGCTCACAGGGGCTCAAGGTCAAGTGGTGCGTGGGCCGACGTGATGTTAAGAGCCACTTGTCTTGTAACTATACCTTCACTCACTCACAGTAAAAGCACGAGACCTCTGTGAATCCCGACTTCTCTGTTTTGTGTCACCTGTAGTAAACCAACTGCGTCAGCAGGTGGGAAGGTCTTCCTGTCTGGTTTGTCCCCCAAACTTTGTACAGACAAACAGCAGCAGCGGGTTTGGGTTTTAAGAAAGTCTAAGATCTCCATCGATACTCAAAGCGTGAACAGTTGGTCCGTCTCCAGCAGCGACCTGTTGGCGTTACAATTTGAACCATGAAGCCTTCTCGTTATCAACTTGCTTCTCTAAAGACCAAATTAAATGACAAATTCGATTTGCCACAACTTGGATTTTTCTTTAGGAAACTTATTATCAACCCAGCTTTGCTATTTGCCCTGTCATGTCCAAGTGTGTGTATATTTACTCAAGCGGAGTGTGAATCTGTGTAAACTTGCCCCGTGAGTTTGGCAAATGACCAGCAACATTCAAAAGGATCAGTTTCTGTGTTTCCCCTCACCTTTGGCCTCTTATCCATTTCCACCGCAGACGGTGCTCGATATAGACCTTCACATGAGACCATCTGTTATGGTCGTATCAATTCATCCCCGCACGAGGTCCTCTAGGGCCGTGGCACTCCGATGTAAAATTAGGCTGCCGGCGATCACTTCATAATAGCTGGTGTCAACCGACGCCAGCGCTTTGGAAATCTAAGAAGACGCTACATTTGTGTCCCCTTCTCTTACTTCATGCAGCAGAAAACGCCAGTCTGAACGTCCAGTGAAGACAGAGAATGCAAACGAATGTAAAGGAGTGAAGACGGGCCATTGGTCAGGCTCAGTGATTGATTGGTTCAGGGGATGGCAAAAATATACCGGTCATGTATTATTGATATCTTCTGGAGGATGAGCAGAGACGGAGAGCAAAAATTCTAACATGAGCCTTCAGACTTGAAGTTCTGCTGCATTATCTCTTTTTGTAGAGTCGGAATATCGGCTGAAGTTGAATATTTAGATGTGTAGATGTTTTCTAAAATGTTTTAATGCAAACCCTCCAGGTCGACTGGAAATTTAGTGGATTTTGCATCAGAAATATCATTTTGTCCTCTGTGGCTTTGCTGATTTAGAACACCAGTTTATTCCTCTGTGAAAATAGAAGAATAGAAAGAAAATACTTTGTTTATACCAGAGGAAAATCCTTTCAAAATGCCATTATTTTAGTAAAACTGAATGTGACATGGACATGTTTATATAAAGATAACAGGAGGAGTTTAGTGATTGTGACATTTGTTCAGGTTTTAGTTTTGAGTTTGAGTAGGTGATCATGGTGTGGGTTAAAACTGTGAAGATCAGGAGACATTTGGTACTTATAGCTCATTTAAAGTAATTATTTAAACCCCCCAAAAAAAGTTTAAGTTTCCAGTGATCCATCCATCTACCCCAACTTCCTAACCTGGCAAAAGCCATATTGACATGTGCAGCAACGAATTGCTTCACATGTCAATCTGGGATTTCGCTTGGCAAATCCGTTCGGGGAAGGAGGGACTTGCTGTAGAACTCTTTGCGTTCATTGGATGGAAGGACACAGTGCGCCCGCCTAACCATGTTTGGTTTCAGCCAATCTCTGCAAAGAAAAAAACCTCTTTCTGATCGTTTTTCAAAGACGCAATAGAGGATTCATCCAAAACAGATTTAATCGCTGTCGGGATATCCATTGTTTTCGCTAGCCATGCTAATATTATTAACAGTCCGTCGCTTCCTGCTTCCGTCAAAGCTTCATGTCCCACCCTAAACGACGCGTGATTGGTCCGGCCGAAAAAAATCCGAGCGTGATTGGTCAGGCCGAAAAAAGTCTGATCCCGAGCGCATAGGCTCGAGCGGTACAAGATGGATTCTCATGGTGTGTGAGAGCAAATACCGCGAGAATCCAGCTTGCCGGCAAAGTTACCAACTTCCCCCCTTCACCGAGTTTCCTGTGCTTTAATAGTTACACTGGATGTCTTCTTTGCTCCCATCATAATAAATTCATTATCTAATTTGATTCAGCAGTATTCTCTATTAGCATTTGGTAGAATTTTAAGATGTAGTCTTTAATAAGAGGGGACAGCATTCATAAAAAAATGTTTTTTTTGCTGTTTTAAAAGTATGTCAATAACACTTATCAATGCTGATGACCAAATGTTTACCGCTACTTTTATTTAATTTAATTTTGTCACCAAATCCATTAATTTAAAGCTCGTGTCCGGAGTTTTGAAAGAATGAGAGTTTTTTCAATGCCACGTCTCGCGGTTCCGCCCCCCCACTCTGCTTTCGTGAGCGACCAAGCCACGCCCCTTTAATTGTGCACGCGCATTACCCGTAGGGTCAAAATGAGCGCGTCCAAGTCCTACATGTTTAGCTGTTTACGGTGGATGTTCAGCAGACAATGGATCTATGAGACGAAGGCAGAGATCATAAATACATTTTTATATTGCTTTATGCTAATGTTATAGTATACTATCGAACTAGACTAACACATTTAAGCTCTGTTAAGAAATGATGCATACATTGGAAACGAACATTGGACACGAGCTTTAATGCAATTTAAATGCTAAATCCTTGGATGTTGCGTGTTCATATACAGTGTCTTTTTTGTAAATTGCACCCTTTAATGCTTACTGTCTGATAGGTTTATATTAATACTTTTTTTTAAAGAAACAATATTGGTTTGTCAACATGAAACATGAAAACAGTAGTGTCTCAAATTCCCACGTCAAGCTTCTCTCGTCAGTCTCCGTGGCGTGTGGGATTCCCTTCACCTTCACCTTTTATGGCACGTGCACCAGTGATGGTGTCTGTTTATGAATGCTTGAGCCTAAAGCCACATTATTTATAGATGTTGAGGGAGATACCAGCAGCAGGACTCACGGCCTAATGCGGTCCAAAACGTCTCCGCTGATGGTGTGCCCATTTGCCCAGAGAGGTTAATGGTGATTGTTAATTCTTCACACATCTTTTCTGCTGGGCGCGGTACACAGATTGCATGTTGCAAGCTTTTCATTAAAGGTGAATTGCCTTTCTGACATTATTAAAGTCATTTAGCTGGGACTGCTTGTTGATTGAGTGCGTTCCCTCCGTTTGTCCGCTCTTGCAGTTTTCCCTCCTTCTTAACGCAGTTTGAGCCAGCTAATCTGCTTTCTCACCTCGGTCATCGAAACTGTTTGCTGTGCTTTTTCCGGTTTTTCCAACCGTGCAACACAAAATCTGCTAAAATTGCGCCCCCGCCCAGCTGTCATTCCCCCCAAAATAAGTAATGCATTTGATTGTAGACATTTTTCTATTAATAATTTGAGCGGTGTCAAAAAATAGCCTTTGAATTCATTGTTGGCTCTTTTTTTTTTTTAGTTAGCACACAAATGTGCTTTTGTTGATGACTAAGTAAGAGAGAAAAGAAGGTGGGGTAAAAGAAGTGCCACAATGAAACAGTGCGGGGAGAAAGCCACTCTGCACTTTGTGCTTCAACCAACTCAGAACTGCAGTCTGGATGCTTGTCATGAATTCACTGGTGCAGGTTTCTTTTTCTTTTTCTTTTTTATCTGTTCACCTCAGCAGGTTGTGTAATTTCTGCTCCATTAAGAATACTTTATGGCCCAAACGCCTTGCCCCCTCCCTCCCTTTCCTCCTCCTTCCTGTTTTCCTTTTCCTCCTGAGCAGGAATATCATCTCACATTTGCTGCACCGCCCTGTCTAATTGACTTCCCCACCCACCCTGCCTCTCCATTGTTTTCTCCGTCCTCGTCTCGGTGTTGATTGACTGATCGCCTCATTACTTAAAAAGGACCCTGCGTATGCTCAATTTATTATACTAACACTTACAGACCTATTACAAACTCATCATTTGAACAATATCGATGATTTAATATCACTTAGTGTTTGCTGGCTTTCTTTGTGGCCAAATTTTACAGTAAGAGTAAAAACTTTTAAACTGTTTAAAAGTTGACAACTTGTTCAAGAAATTCATTCACTGTAATTCTGCACCGACTAAAGGGTGTTGGGGTTAGTGGGTTGCCAGTTCAGTATAAAAACAGCTGAAGAAGCCAGTGTTGATCCTCATTCTCCACGCCTGAAACAGTGGGAAGCGAATAACTGTCTGTGTATGGGTGCCTGGAAGGGACAAAAAGGTTGCTACTCTCCTGCGGAGGAGGAGGAATGGACTGCTCCCAGCTGGCATCCAGACGGAAAAGCATGCCCCTCAAATATTAACGCGCTGTATTAGCTTTGTGCCACGCTGCTGTTAATGCATTATTGCTGACAGCCTCAATTTAGAGGCTACAGTCGCAGCAAATCCTCTACACCCGTGTTTCCCAGTCCTGGTTCTCAACCCCCCCCTCGTCCAACATGTTTTAGATGTTTTCCTTCTTCCAACACATTCTGCAGAGCTTGACGACGAGCAGATCATTTGAATGAAACAAATCAAAGTTCAGATGAGTTGATGAAATGATTTGGCTGACTTTTGTTCAAAAATACATTATTATTAATTATATTAAGAGAAAGATGCAGGCTTAAGGCAAAAAGCAAGCACTGATGGAGTTTCGATGGAAACTAGTAAATAGCTTCACATCTTAGATTTCTTTACTTCTTAGAAATATGCTCAAAACGTATATTGTGGCTCAGTTTAAATAAAAGAAGCCTGTATTTAAGGATGAAACTCATAAGAAACACAAAATGGTAAAGGAGAGATTGATATTTATTGACCAATATTAACAGGGGGACTTCCTAATGAAACCCTCTGTGCATGCGCTGTGCTTTGCTGACTTTTTCATCATTTAAAGGCTTATGCGCATCACATTCTGTCTGAAATCCTCACGTCATGTACCCTGACGTTGCTTTCGATGACCTGCAGCATTCTGCTCCCACTGTCCTGACCCCCTCGGCTTCCCCGTGGCTTTAATTTTCCATAGAGTGACTTGCTCCCTACTAACAGCGGCGTGTGACAGACCGGGAGCAGCAGAGGAAGGAGGAGGCAGTCGGCTGGAGGAGGAGCGAGCAGCTTGATTTTGGTTGCTTAGGATGAATGATATGAACAGTTTGATACTCTTTTGATTGCTTTTGGAAATGTTCTTTCGGTTTGAGGCCTACTGTGAGCACTACAGCTGGCAGAGATGAAGGACATGGCAGCAGTGGTAGTAAATGATAAAAACAAACTAGGCCAGAAAAGATGGCTGACCATATCAGGAACACACAGTTCCTTTTGATACGTCATGTACAGTATTTAAAAAAAAAAACAGTTTGTTTGGAAGATAAATTAAAGCGCTGCTGTATTGGAGGGACTGAAGAGGACGATATTCACTGCCATGTCGTCCTTCAAGCGAAGAGAGGGCTTGTCCTGAGATGTGTGATTTGTCTCTGTGTGAGGAAGAGATAGGGAGAAAATAGGAGTGAGTTGGGGAGAGCGGAGAGTCGAGGTTAGTTGCTGTATTAATTTCTCCTTTCGGGGCAAAATGTGTCTCTCCTGGGAGGAGACTGTCTGTCCTGGGATGGCCGATCGGGAGTCAGGTTTCCCCTCCCCAATATTCAGCCCTGCTCCCTGTGCTCACTGTCAAACAGGAACAGGGCTAGAGAAAATAAACACACACACATACACACACACACACACACACACACACACACACCATTACTGTCAGAGGAAGCAAACTACCATTTGTTTATTTACTTGACAGTGCAGAACATGTAAAAGTGCTGAATGTGAAATTTAGTAAACACACACACACACACACACACACACGCACAAATGCACCCACAGAACACCTTCACCCACGGAAATTCTTTTGTTTTATTATTCTGTACAAAAGTGATTAGTTGGGACTGTTGTCGCCCCATAATCTGCAGTAAACAGTTTATGTAAAGTTATCGTCACCAAAGCAAAGTGGGCCAGGAATTCTGTGGCATTTGACTGGGAGCGTCAAAGGGAAATGCCAGCAGTTTATTGACCAATCAAGACCCTCTAAACACTCCAGATCTGCTTTCACAGCCAGGAAAATCTCGTCTCCCAACTCTTGTCTAGTGTATGTCTCGGCAGTATTTCACCTCTTTGTACAACACCATACAGCGTCTATTGTATTTTCAAAATAAAAGCCTGGCGGCTCCACATGTGAACGGTACCTCAAAAGTTCAGACGATTGTCAAGTCGTGACAATAAGCAATGCAGGGTTTTGTTGAATGGGTTCATAAAGGCTCTGAAGATTGCTTAGAGAGCAGGGTCTGTGTGTCGCCAGCAGCTGTGAAAACCATAAGGCAAGTAGAAAATAAATCAATAGCTTTAGCCATTATCTCTCAATAGCACACTTAAGGTCCGACCCTAATGGCTGGCCGCACAGCGCGCCGCCGTCTATCAGCAGATGCTGAATAATGTGGGAACTAACTCTAAAGGCCAAGCGCTGATAAGAAATTAAAATGTTTGTATGCGAAAAATGCAGGAGGGCTGCGCTCTTATATTACTTACTGGTTCAAATGCAGCGCCGTCGTTTAAGGATGAGTGGAGACAAATTGAAAGGTATGCAGTTTAGTTTCTACATGAAGAAAGTTGCTGTGGAAGTTTAATAGTTTATTGCTTCATAGCAAAGTTACCACTGAGTCAGGAAGCAAATCAGATGTGTCAAGCCGCCTGCACGTGCACGCTCTCCTGTATTCTGTGCACAAAAATGTCAGGAAATTTGGGTTTGGTAGATCATTTCTTTGTTGTAACGATGGTTCTTGGTAATAATTCCCATACAATGTTAAGCCATGTTTGTAGGGAACATTTGTTGGACGAGTAGCTGAGCTGAACACGTTTTTATCTTGTGAAAAATGTGTCTGTCGACCTTCTTTGACTGTGCAAAACTGTTTTTATTTGCTGTTGCAGGTAACTTCTGTTTTGAGATTCTAATGCCCACGTGCTGAAAATCAGAATCCTTACTTGCGCCGAACTCTCGGCACGATGTTCTTAAGCGAGTCCAGATTGTGCCAGTGACTCTTGGATTGTTCGGTCAGAGTGTGGAAACGATGTGATAAACACTGATAGCAGTACAGATAGAGTCATATATTTTGGGGGAGGCGGTGTGATGCTGTGGAGCGACATGATTGGACGTTCAGTGCAAATGCGGTTTGATCATATACTGTACTTCACAAAGGGAATCACTTTTGATAGAAAATTCCCAAATCACTGTCAGTCACAGTTAATCACAGGACAAACTCAGATAGAAAGACTGTCACACACATTCATGCTTTTGGACATGTTATTGTCTCCTATCACCCTCAAATGCGTGTTTTTGGTTTGTGGTAGAGAAGCGTAAGGTCATTTAAGGTCGATTTTCTTTGTGCATAAACTGCTGTATAGTGTAACACAAAAGATATGACTGTAAAATCTTTTCTTTTTTTTTTTTATTTGAGTGGACAGACCTTGGTTGATTATTGATTTATTTAGATTCAGCCTTCAGCAACTTCTGTATATAAGCCCGTGTCTTTGTGCCCAAGAAGTGTTTGTAACTTTACTCCATGGTGCTCGTCAGCACCGTCGATGAACTGCACAGGTTCCCCCGGATGAGGAGCCTGCATGACTGTGCAGGTATGGTGTGCATGTCTGGGTGGAGATGCCACCGCCGGCTCTCGATCCAGTCGCTGTCTGGGGGTGAACCCTCCTCTTTCATTCTTCCCTTCTTACTTGTCTCCCCTCTGTCTCTGTCTCTTGTCTCTCCACCCCGGGGAAAGCCCGGGTCTCGGTGTCCTTCGTCTTGTTGTCCCTGCCTGGCTGCTCCCACATGCACGGCTTAGCTTAAGTGTTGTTAAGATCATTTTAATTTATAACGGCAGCTACTATAAACATGTGAGGAAGCAGCGCCATGGAGACGCGGCTCAAACAAAATCACAACGTAGGACAGTATTTATAAGGCCTGCCTCGCCTGCAGAACGCCCGCTGTGGTGTCTGCACATACATGTGAGCGTCCATGCGTCAGGCTGCGTGCGCATGCTGTCAGGAAAGCATTCGATTGGCTTTTGAACGTTTCAGAGGTTTGAGTGCATACACGATCGTGTGTGTTCATGGCGATGGTGTGGGCCGCTGTGCTTCTGTGTATACTGTACGTATGTATAAATACCTGCACGGTGGCGCTGTCAGCAAAGCATTAACAGTGATGAAATATTTACTTGGAAGCCATAATTACGCAGACGGCTTGTCACTTTTGTGATTTCTTTCTCGGTTTTTTTTTTTTTTTGTCTGCATTAGACTCCATTTGGCTCTAAAATGTTTTGTTTGCTGAAGGCTTCCACTTAGCAGAGAATCATTTCTTCTGTTGTTGCTTTACTCTCTTTTTTATGCTCGGAGGAATAATGTGATTCTCATCTGTTCTATCTTCATCTTTTCATCACAGTATTGTCTGTTGCATGTCTCTTCTTTTGCCCTTTAAGCAGCTTTTCATCTTTCTCTTTCCTCATTGTTCATAGCAAAAGTGACTCCATGCCAACAGCTTTCTCCATAACAAAGTGTCCGAAACTGTCCCGTGCTCTGGCCGCCGTCCTGCCATCCTCTTCCCGCTCTGGAATCAGCTGCGCTGAAATATTTCCTGTTTTTTTTTTTACGATAGAGATCGAACATGATGAACGGTTATTGATGATGGGGAGGTTTGAGTCAATGTCGAAACATGTTTTCTTTTGGAAAGTGAAGGAATGCGTGAAATACAAACGCAAACATAAAGCTGCCACATCAACCTGTCCGCACCGCTGTGATGCTGTGCTGCTGCTGCTGTGTGTGTGTGTGCGTGTGCGTGTGCGTGTGTGTATGTGTGTGTGTGTGTGCGTGTGTGTGTGTGTGTGCCTGCCTACATGTGGACTCTGTGGTCTGGTCCTCTCTTGGCCCACAGATTAAAGCCATGTCAGCAGGTGTGCGATGAGACCTCACAGACGAGTCCTCTCTCTTTTCCTTTCTGGTCTCTCCTCGTCTCTCGTCTGTCAGATTCATTATTCAGCTCCCTCCTTCTCTCTCTTGTCCACTCCTTTTTTCTCATTGCCTATCTCTCTGTCTGGCTGATACTAACTCCTTGTAGTCACTGATAGCTTCCCCTCACCACACACCCATCCGAACATATATTACTGTACTATATCTCTTCTCCCCCTCTCTCTTCTTTGCTCTCTTTCGCTCTCACTCATTCAATCAATCATCCATTGCCGCGACTGCCAGACCTCGTGGTGTCCTGGAATTTCCAAGCAACGTCTGGGAGCAAACACCAGCGAGGGCAGCAGAGGGTACGATGTGTGTGCAGGCTGGGCGCAGTCATATAGTCTGACCTAAAGAAAATAATCCACAGAAAGCTGTCAGATATGTGAACAGATAGCATTTCGTTTTCAACTGTAGTGTGTTTTCACTCAAAACAGTTTAAATATGTAGCGCAGGAACAGCAAATTTTGTGATAAACAATAGAAACATGTTCAGAATGACTGTACAAATGATATTGATCGTATTATCCCACTGTGGGAGGCCTCCATAAGGCAGAGAGGCAGCAGCAGCAGCACAGGAAAACACACCGAAGCAGCATTGATGTCTCACATTAACAACAATTCATGCAGATTAATACAAAAATGCATGGGAAAGACCCACATGCACCACTCTCAAAGTCTGAATATGTACCAGGTGAGCTTTATTCTGAGTGATACTTGAAGTTTACACAGAGATGCTCTATAATTTTTGTACATTGCAAATATATGTCCTCTGTATGTCTAAATTATTTCAATCGATAATAGTCAATAATCTTTTTCTAAAACCAAAGAAACAAAATCAGATGTGCTTCTCGGTTACTTTACGTGTCTAAGATAATCACTGAAAAATCCCTGGAATGAAATAATGATAGAAATAATGCCTATTCAGTGCAGAAAATCATAATGCAACTACTATTCTTGTTCTGGTGTGAAGTGGATTTTATCTCTGCCTCTCAGCCACCTGTGGTTGAAAGAGAGACAAGAAGAAGAGCAGTGGGAGAACGGCGGCAGGAATAAGATCTGCGCTGTCTGGGCGGGCGCTGAGAGAGCAGGAGACTGTCAGAGGCAAAGACGAGATTCAGTCCAGGGATGAATAATTCAGGGGAGTGTTATCTGGCTGTGTTCAGCCGGCCCTACCATCCCCGGCCGATCACCTAATTGGTTGTAATGAGTTAAAGAGGGGAGCAGGCGTGGCTGAGAGGCCTGAAAGTGGTCCACTGTGTCACTGATTGAGTCTAGAAGAGGAGCAGAAGAACACACTGTAGCAATCCGAGGAGAAATTTTTGATCAAAATATGCGCAAACACTAAGTTTTTCTTTGTTGGTTTTTCTTTGCTGAAACAATGCATTTGGCAGTAAAGTCTATTTATTTCCCTTTAAAGTAAAACCAAACTTTGGAGGAGCATACAGATAAGATTAGGCACATTTTTTCATGAGAATCTTCCACATAGCCGTGCCGCTCATTCCACAAATGTAGCACCATTTAAAAGGAAAAATTAAGACTTTAGAATAATAAACAATCCATTCAAATAAATAATCTGCCAAACACAAACTTAGTTACTTTTTGTGCAAAGTTCAAGTGCCTCAAAATTACCTCATTGATAAAAAAAAAAAAGTCTTGAAAGTAAATATTTGAGTTTGCAGTCTCTGACTTATGTCCAGTCCAGTAGCATGAAGGAGGGACTTCATGAAGTGTAAACTTAATGGTCGCTCTCTGTCCCGCTGCATGTTTTTGTTGGCCCGCGGGGAGATGTGTGTTAGAGGGGAAAAAATAACATCACACTGTTCATGAATGAGCTATTTATTACCCAAAGTATAGGAAAACAGAGGTTTTAGACATTTGAAAACATGCTTCCTGTGCCAGAGGCACTCAGCAAACAAGGGTCAGCAGCGCTTTTTTTTTTTTACACAGCGAAGATGCTTTTACTGTAAGCTGAAAGAGCGGAACATGAGGAGCACTTCCCTTTATCCCACCAACAGGATTTCTTACGTTAGCTGTGGCCTTTTACCTACTGGCGATACACAAGTAATACACACACACACACACACACACACACACACACACACACACACACACACAATCAACTCCATGTCACATTTTCAGTTTTGGCCAAGAGTTTTGTTCCTTGGAAACACATGTCAGGAAACGGTTTATGGGTAAAAAAAAAAAAAACAAAAGAAGAAGAAATGAAGCAAAGTTACTGTAAATGCATGATGTGTGTGAGGAAGGTCGGTTTACTGACGGGTGGTGTGAGTTTGTTCCAGCTGGTTCTGGACTCTGTCTTAAAAATACACATAAAAGACAGTGACAGACAAAGAAACGTTTCGTTTGACAGCGAGTCATAGCTGTAGTCGCACCGGACTGAGGAGTAACACAGCGCAGCCCCTGTGTGTGTGACGTGACCTGGGCACCGCGCTTTAACCTCAGGAGCAAAACAGACTGAAGCATCAACTGCTGTGCTGCTGCCATGGTAACCAAATGACGACATGCAGGTTGACGACTCAATTTTAAAATATTTGTTGTAAATATTATTTAAGCTGAAGGGTTAAGTCAAAGTTGTTTTAAATTTAAAACCAAGCAAGTCAAGTCAAGTGAGGTGCTTCTGTTTGTCCTCAGGAGTCTCTGAGTTCATGTGATTTTTCACCTTGCACAATGGGAATGGTCTGCTAACGTATTAATAGTTAATGTGAGTGCAGCTGAAGGGTGAAAACATGCATCACCCAGGAGGTCAATGAGTTATGGTTTTCTGTTCCTCTCTAAAAACACACGGAACCAACCAAGACAACATGACACAAAAAAGCCACGTTGTGTATTAGTTCAGGTTAGATAAGATGAAAAGATTATTCATATCTTTGGAGGAAAAAAAACCTTAAATTAAAAACTATGCAAATGGTTGAATTCCTGTGATCCTAATGTATTAAAAGAATTTGAATTTGAAAAAAGTGAGTGGAGGTTTATATCAAACTATTATATATAGCACATTTTAACCAGCCATTCAAAGTGATTTACGTCAACAAACACTACAACAATTGTAGAATAAGCTTCAAAGAAAAGCAACAATAAAAGTCATATGGAACCACATTTTAGTATTTCTCTTAAACATTTCATGTGTGAGCCACATGGTATTGTGGTTATCACTGTTGCCTCACACAAGATAAAATCATTGTTTCTGTACATTGGGTGTTCTTGATATCTTTCCTCGTCACAGAAGCCTGTGGGTAAAAGAAGCGGCAGATAAAATGTGAAATTGACACAACAGAATATAAGATAATGTACCTATTTTTGAAATAGTCAAATAAGTTTCAGTAGAGTAGACCAGTTGAGGCCGTCCTTGCCACCATGACTCTGAGTCACACGAGTTTGCATGTTCTTACTTTGTATATGGTTGGAGTGTCGTCAAAAAAACATTTGAGGTAATGGGGAACTCTGAACTGTGTGTGAGTGTAAATGTGTGAATGTGGTTATCTGTGCTTGTCCTGTCCTTCATCCGCCGCCCGCTGGCCTCGGCTCTGACAGTATGTATTTTAGTGCAGCCATGTTTGCGTCTCTTTCCTCCCTGATAACATTAGCAAGCTCAGTGTTCGCTGGGATCTTGTTTAAAGGAACATTACAAGGTAGACAAATACATGACAACACCCCAGAGCTGCTTCATTCACTTTCACATTCGGTGATCGACTTACAGTAAACGTGTGTTTTTTAAAAACTTATTCTGCATGTTGTGTTAAAGTCATGTGTCTGCTGACACCTTGTGTTGCTCATTACATCACCTCGTCTGAGAAGAAACAGGCACAGACGACCTGTCTGTATCCAGCTGTGTGGCTCTGCGACAAATGTGAGAGGATAAAGATCAGATTCAGGTCGTTAACAGTACTGATATCTGTATTTTTTTTTTTTTTTTTACCAATGCATTGACAGCACATGTTTTCATTGTGTCAAAATGCAGACGCTCTTCTCTGGTGATATTCACACAGTGCCTGAAATGCTTTCAACCCTTGGTATCAGTATTTAGCGGCCTGAACATTACTGCAGCATCCTGTGTAAATCCCGTCAGCTCCTCCTTGAGATCCGCTGACCACCGGGGTTGTGTGTGACCCCTGCTCGTTTTCTCACACACCCGTCGCCTCAAACCGCCGGGCCAATCCCATTACCCCGAGTTCAAATGTTGCAGTCATCGCTTTCTTTTTGTTGTTTCCCCCCAATCCCCGAGAGCTGCCCCCGACCCTCTGTAATCCATCACCGGAGATCCCCGCTGCCATGGTAACCAGATTAGACCTGTCACAGAGTAATGATGATTGGTCTGAAATTCAGTCACGGCCTCGGTCACAGGCAGGAAGGGGGCAGGTGTCTGAGAAGTCACATGTTTTCCTTTGTTTTTTTGAACTTTTACATGTTGTAGATGAAGTTTTAAACTCACCAGTGCAGAGGACATGCAGCATCGATAGCACAGCCGTCCAACGCGTCCGAGCGTCACCGACCCAAGGCTGGTGAAATGTCAGCGCTACACAAGCAGTGTAGCAGTGCACCGGTGTGCAAAGTGGCGGCCCATACACCTAGTGAAGGGTTTGTAGGCTCTGCGCTAATTGGAGAGCTCCTGGTAACAATGCCACAGCTAAATGTCAGAGCTCTCTCAGCTCTTTGCCGAGACCCCGGTCACATCCCCCAGTTCTGTACGGTCCTCGGCACTGACGGCAACGCCATAGGCAGCAAAGAGCAGGAATCAGAAAGAAAAGAAAGGAAATATCAGCGACAATGGAGCTTGTGTGTGTGCGTGCGTGTGCTTACGCCTGAATATATAAGCGCATTCAGGTCTTTTTGATGGCCACCGTTTTTTACAGCTTAGTGGGAAAGTGAAGTCAGTAATATGCAATAAGTCACACCACTTCATTTTTACCGGTCTTTTTTTTTTGTCACAGTGACATAAATCTTTAAGGATTAATGGAAACAATTTCACACGGAATTGTCCAGATGTTGTCTGAAAAAAAAAAAAATCTGATTTCCCACCAACGCCACCAATCATCAAATAATTGTCTGTAATGACTGTTAATCCCGGTCTTTTTAGAGACCACACACACACACACACCCACACACACACACACACACGGTTGTGCCACCCTTATGAAACCATTCTCCCCTCATGAAAATATCCTCCCGCTGTGGTTATAGTTTAATTTCACTCCATTTACTGGTTAGATATGTGACCACACTGGACATATTTCTTCAGTCTCTAACCATCCGTGTTTCACCGAGACGCACGAATCCACCGCTGCCAGCCGCACTGTGTATGTGTGACTATGCTGCATTATTCCGTAATCTCCTCTTTATTGCACCGTATGTGTGTTTGCAGTGCATGACAGTAAAACAAATCAATCACACTCACAGGATGGGCTGCATTACAATTTAATGTATCTGCACTGATACAAAATTAGAGGATAAGTACATTGCATTAAGATTCACTGAAATGTTGCTTAATTGTGATCCATAAATCAATTTGTTTAATGAATCATTGCCAATAACCAGAGGAGGGCTTCTCCTGAGGCACATATGAGCCATTAGGTAGACAGAGGAGACATAGCAGCACCTACAGTAACAGGCAGGAGCTGCTACGGTAATGTTTGAGAGTGTATTTTGCAAAGCAACACTGTTTATATCAGGTATATTGTGTGGTTGTTGGTACTGAGCACATGAAATGTGTTCCTGAAAGTCACACAGGAAGGCCAAAGTCTTTGCTTTTTAAGACAAATAATAACTAATCAATATAATCTATTTAAATCAATTAATAAAATAGATGTCAACTAATTTAGTAATCGATTAGTTGGTTAATGAGATTTTTCAGCTGAAGTGGCCTTTTTTTATATATTTTAAAATTTCACAATCAGTCAGTCCTAGCAGCTACCACAGGGTGGCAGTAATGAGCCACCCGTGGCTGTCATCTACCAGCACAGAAGGAGAAGTAGCCAACAGTCAATGCTTTCAGCAAGATGGCGTCAAATGGTCCTAAAAACAGGAGAAAAGTGATGCACCGAGAGGGAAAAGTCATCCACAGAAATCTTCACACTAAATCCACAAAAAGAACCAGCAAACTGGCGGTGGAGTACAACATCTACTGTCCAATAGTTACTCATTAAGCAGTGATTAAACTCACTGCGTTCCTTTTGAGCTGCGATTTATTTAAATTAATTAAATGAAATGTTATAAAATGCACAATTGTCTTTTGTTTTTTTTTTCTTCAAAAGAAAAAAAGTTCTTATTAACTTACCAGAGTAAAGAAAGGCCAACATTTTTTGTCTGAAAACAAAAAAACTAAACAGTTCATTGAATAATCGTAAAAATAACTAAAAGATTAATCGATTAGCAAAATAATCGTTAGCTGCCTCCCTGGTTCTGTTTGTCATAAGGGAAATTTCACACCGGTGTCACAGATCGCTTGGTTGCTGTTATTTCAGGTTAGGATCAGTATGATGATTTTCCTCATGGTCATCAGAGAGTGACCTGATATATTGAATCTCTCAAAGCAAACACTAAGTTGTTTCCTCCCTCTAAGTCATGGTTTTATTTTTATTTTTATTTTGAAATAGTCCACTGGGTGTAAATGGCACTTTATTTGAAAAACTGCATTTGAAGTAGACGCTGTATTCTGGCTTCTTGACCACAACTGTTGGAGGATTTTGTTTGAGATTTATTATTGAAGTAGTCAAGTGGGTCGACATGGCACTTTCTTCACTCTGAAAACTGTATTTGACGGAGTAATTACATTAAGTTGTTCTTCCTGGCAGTTTCTTGAAAGAAAATACAAGAGGTCAAAAAGGAAAATCTTTCTTTGTGTTTGTTTGATTCCTTATTAAGACATTCTGGTAAGAAATGCTTTACATTAAACTGCTTTGAAATACAAAATAGCAGAATTTTAAATATGCAATTCAAATGTTTGATTAATTATTGAAATTTTGGATTATTTGCAATTAAAAAGCACTCTTTTGAAAGCCCCTTTTTTGTATAATTTATTTTTTTGATAGTCATGTTCTGCAGTGATAGTGATGTGCTCCTTGTTTACCTCTTTGTTGTTCAAATTATTAGATTAGAAAACTCCCAAATTTCTTTTTTTTTTTCTACTAAACTAACAATATTAGCTAGATATCATTCACAAAATGCATGCTAAACACTGAGATAGGTTTTGGCTCTTATTGATTTGGGATCTTGTGCATGGCAGCACGTGCAGGAGAGATGACTGCTCTATACTGAAAGGGATCCTGAGGATGGAGCCGTCAGGCGTTAGAGCACATGCTGCTGATTTAAAGTGAGAAAGGAGACAGAGGGAATTAGAAGAAGTGTAGTGTGGATGTTTGGCCAAAATCATCTTTTCATCAAGATTTGACATCAGTGTTCTGTGTCTGATGATTTCTGTGAGTGAGGGCTGTAAAAATGAAACAAACACTGCAAATACTGTGTGAGGAGGCGGTGCGTACAGAACCAGGAATTTGTGCAGAAGTGTCCGACTTTGCTGTTCGTGCTGCAAGCTGCCAGGGTTGCACTGCGCCGCTTCTGCCATGACCTCTCAAGATGTAAATAATTCATCAGGCTTGAATGAAAGTTGTGGCATTCAGAAGAAAACAAACAACATTTTTCTCATTTTTTGCAGAACACTCGCATGTTAGGCCGCCGCCTCCACGGCCGCCCCCGATAGTGCACGCACCACGCACCACTACGAGAGCCCGTGAGCTGCTCTGTCAGCTTCTTTTCTTGTGAAAAAAGCACATTTCATCTCCTATTTGTTTGTGTGTTGAGTTGGGTTTTTTTTTTTTTTTTTCGGTGCCTTCAAGAGTTCCTGTCCCAGAAGAAACGGGAGGGGGTGCACCTCATGTACCCGGCTCACAGGCCGGTCTGTTCGGAGCTGTTCTCCCGCTCTGCAGCCTACCTGAGCACATTTTGCCTGCAGTCCCTATTTAAAGAGGGTGAAATGCTATTAATATCTTTCTACTGTTTCCACCTTTCTCCGCTGCTCTCTCCTTTCTCTTCCTCTCCTGATGGCGCTCTTCCTCCTCTGTCTCTCTTTCCGCTAGTTCACCTTTTCCCCCTCATTGTTAACATGAAGCAGCAGTTACACTGTGGTAAAGATGTCTTTTTTTTAATTTAAAGTTTTACAGTGAAGCGATGAGAGTCCTCCGGTTCCAAGGTGACCTCTGCCTCCCCTGCTGTAGCATCACCGTCTACGTCAACGTCTTTTGTGGCATATTTGTTGAAGCGGGTCAGTGTGTTTACCGTTTTTTTTTTTGTCCTTGCAGAGGTTGTGACTGCAAGAGTGTGTTCGATATTTGGACGGTGTTGTTGTTTGTGTTTGCTCAACAGCAGCATGTGTGGGACGGTGCTGGAGAGTTGTTGAGTTTCAGTCGAGCGCTACCTGCGCACGCAAACACACGAGTGGGGGGTTGTTTCCTCGTCTCCGACATCCCTGCAGCTCTCTGCATCTGCCCTCTCAGCTGTCTTCCTCTCTCCTCTCCTCCGTTTTGTGTAACTGATAGCTGCTTTATCATCCAGCAGCGATTGAATCACAGCTGCATTTTCCCACTGTCCGGCCCCTCTCAGCGAGGAGTGCTAACAGACGCACATTAACGCAGCGTAATGCAACGATACACAATGTCATATATGTTTATTAGAACTGGTAATACCTTTTTATCTCACTCGCAGGCCAGTCAGAGTAACGTGAGACCTCCTTTCTCACTTGCGTCTGCTTACAGGAAAGCAGCAGTAAAAGCACCTTGTCTCGTTTCCATTAAAAGCAATCTGGTTGTATTACGTGTGTTTGTTGTCTTCCCCACCAGCAGCCCAAAAGCTCTCTGGAGCTTTACCTCCCGGAGCCAAGCCGTGCGAGTTTTCTACACAGAGAGAGAGAGAGTAACAGAGACCAGTTAGGAAGACAGATAGAAAAGGCAGATAGAAACTGTAAATAAACTTGCAAATTGGTGTTTTCTTTTCTTTTCTTTTCTTTTTTGTTTCTTCCACCGCGCTTGCATTTTTCTTGATTCTCCACAGCGTCCGCAAGACAAATTACTTCAGGAGAAAAGTCAGATATCCTCTGTTTATAGCAGAGCAGGCATTATTCTTTGTTAAAAGTTTTGGGGAAATAGCTAATGCCCGGCACGCTTACAGTAAACATCCTGAGCGGCTCACTTTCACAAATGATCTTTACGAAATGCTGATATTTATTATTCCCTTCCTTTGTGCACACACCTCGTGTTTCTTTTCATGTTTCTTTCTCGTGCATTGATGCTTCTTTTACTTCCTTTTATTTAAAACCAGGTGTTTTTGCAGAGCTGTAAATGTGAAGCAAAGACATTGTGATATTCTCCTCACTTTATTGTCTTCCTCACAAGAGCAAAATCTACTCTCTCCTTTGCTTTCTCCGCCCTAAATTATGAACTCTTTCAAATATCTTTATGAACTCCGCGGATGTGGTGATATTTTGTTGAGGCAGGACGGACTCGAGGCCAGGAAAACTTTTTTCAGAAGTCCCACGAGACCAATCCTGCTGATTTGGTGGATTTCCACTGACGCTTTGCTCTTAATTGACGTTTCCCTGAAAGGAAGGGAGGGATGGAGGGAGGGTAGACTCTGGTACCGGGGTGGATGGAGGGCGGCGGTGGAGAAAAATATGCCCTCAGCAGAAATGTAGCTCCCCCTCCACATGCATCACACATGCCCTAAATATCCCCTCATCTGTTTGGTTTAATTATATTCCTATTTATGCATTTGTTCATATGTACATTTTTTTACTCACTGGGGATGACAACGCGACAACACCCAACCAAAGGAAGCCCCATCGGAAAAAAACTGGTGTTGCCAATGCAAAGGCACATATTTTTCTTCAAGATTGTGCAAATGTGGCATGTTGCGTCTTGAGTTGTCCATCCGTCTATCTGAGCCGCGACTGGTTTCCTGTCATAAAGCAGCGCCGAGCGGAGGAAACTACCTGAGAAGCTCCCCGGTCCAATCTCCCCCCGGTGGAAACAGGCGCAGCGCTTTGAGTTAATTGAGGGTAAAAAGACAGACGGTTCAGTCAGCACATTACGGAGCTGATGAATGACCAGAATGTGTTGTTTTGCAGGGAGTCATCTGAGTATTTTTCAGACTAACTCTTCCGGAGCAGAGACTCTCCGCTGTGCACGCGCCACCGGGCTGAGGAAGATACTGTAGCAGTTGGGGGGTGTCTGGTTATTCACGCCTGGCGTCCAGCGGCTTTCTGACTGTTTCAGGGCTACCTTAGCATTCTATTCAGAGCACTGCACCGTGTGGAAAACATAGCTGTGCAAACTGACAAAATGAAAACGGTCTGTGAAGCTTTATATCGACTTCACTCCAATGTGGAGACAAAACAAATGTGTTTCGTTTATTTTCTGCATTTATTTGCTTGAATGGAATTCTGACGTTTTACTTTTTCAATGCCACATTTGTACGTTGGATGACTCTGGTAGTTTATCATATTTGACTTATTGACAACTTGTTGAAAGGACAGGGTGTTATCGACAGTGGCTTGCTCTGTTGTCTCACAACTAGAGAGTTCCAGGTTTGAAAGCCTCACTACATGGAGTTTGCATGTTCTCCATGTGTCACGGTGGGCTCTCTCTTCCTCCTGACTGACTGCATGTCTTTGAATTACCGTAATAGCATAAAAGATTATTGGAAATGGTTATTGATTTTAAACCAATCAAAGAAACTCTTTAAACTCAGTGTCCAATTTCAGATCACGTTTTACTTGATTTTACAGTCATCTTTAAGCAACACTGTAAGATGTTTGTTTTGTTATTGTAATGGGTTACTAACAGATTTCTATCAGTTACTTTGACTCCACTAACTAGCCATTATTTGATGCAGAGTATTTTGTCGTTGAACTCGACAACATCAGCATCGCAATGGGACTGTTTATTTCTTTTTCTCCTCTTGATCTAGTAAGGAAAGTTAAATAAGCTTCTCCAGCTTCTCTGAAAGTATGCTGATGCTGTAAGAGCATTGTAAAGCAGTCAGACAAAGCCCTTATAGTCTCATATTGTTTTAGTTTCCTTGTCAGTTTTAATGCAGAGCTGAACCGGCCTGCACCGTGTCCGAGGACGGCGTCTCAATCTTCGTCTGGCTGTTTCCCCCTCTGCCGAATGCAAATCCTTCTTCTTGGTTCTGTTTGTTTTCAAACTTCACGATTCCGTGTCTCTGTGAACTGACAGAGTTCAGAAGCCCATCAGTCCAGCAGCCGCCCCCTCCCCTCCCCACCCCTCCCCTCCCCTCCCCTCCCCTCCCCCCACCACTGTTTGGACATCTGATTTACACCCTTCTCTTCTCAAAGCAGCATTTTAAATATGAACACTTACAGCGTATTATGTGTCACACATATTAGCCTAGTTAGAAACCAGCTGATCGTGTTACTAATCGCAGAGAAAGGCCACCCTTGTGTGAAGCTGTGCGGAGGCGGTGGGTGGGTGGGGGGCGGCTGCTTTACTGTCCAGCAAGTGTTCTCTGACTTTGAGCTCTGACATGCAGACCAGCTGGACCGGCAGCTGCCACCTGGCTAAATCCGCCCCGCCGCGCCCGATTCACACGGCGCGGTGGTTTGTGTGTTTGCGTATTTATTTCTCGCAGCTCGGGCTTATCTTTTCCACCTGATATGTTGTTGCTCCCCGCTCGCAGGAATATTGCTGTTGCGCCGTGGTTTTCCTGGCTTATCTGCACAGCTGGTGCGTTGCGTTTGAGGAGTTTAGTGGGTGAAGCAATCCATCATTTTGGGCACAAGTGTGCTTCGTCGGGCCCTCTGTTGCTCCCATTCAGGCAATCTCTGTGCCATTGTATCATGGGAAAAGATATCTCCCACCAATGCAATGTCCTAAAAAAGGATTTTTTTTTTCTCTCAGGTTGCAGAAAAAGAGAAAAAAATGGCAGGAAAAGATTTTGTAGAGAGCACATGCACCTTTATTGATGATAGGAAAAGGAGTTTTAAACATCTGTATCTATATTTACCCTCTCATCGATCACTTCTGAAGAACCAAAACAACCAAAATTGCCAAAGAAGACACAGACAGTACAACAGCCAGATGATGCAACAAAAATCACACTGTTTCTAATTTACCAATGACGATCTAAGAAGTGTTATGAAACTAATCTAAATTTAAGATTCGCCCCTGTGCCGTGTGGATATTTCGTTGCCCCTTATAATCTCGCTGTTGACAGTCCCGCTGAAATAACGTCTAACAATAACTGTTTCCACTTGTGAACTGGGACAATGTGTCAGTGCCAACATATTTCTTTTCAGCGCCGCACAGTATGAAAACATGTTGTTATCAGGTGTCCATTCATTCTCACTGAGGAAATCAGTTTGAGGAGCAGTTAGTAGCCATTCATCCGTCCGTCTCCTACACAGCTGTATCCACCCCCCACTTCACACTCTCACCTTCAGGGAATTTATGAGTGCAAAATGACCTCAAATGCATGTTTTGGACTGTGGGCGAACTCTCTCAAAAAAATCCCCCTAAAACACAGCCTGGAAGAGTGTTCACCATTGCGCATTCATATTTAATTTCCCCACGAACAGAGGAATTCACATCATGAATGCATTACCTATGAGACTGGCTCGTATTGATAGATTTGGCCATTTTAGAAATGTCGGACATTGTGTTCCCTTCTGCCGTGGTTCGGCCTCAAACGTAAGGACGGGGAATGCGAAGCGGTGGCTTCCAAAATACCTACATGACATGGAAGAAAGGAAGTGTTTATACTAACCCGAGAGCGCCTCGAACATGAGACACAATTTGTCAGAATTTATGTTGTATTATATTTCAGAGTCGTTCTGAAGCTGAAGTGGCCATTACTTCTATGAGATACTTATTTCTGTGTCAACACGGCTGTAGGTCGACGCTGTTACACTGCGCTGAGCTGGACTGTGAGTGTGTCAGTGCTGCACTGAACTCTAACGAAGTTTACAGTAGTTCTGCTGAAGTGTAGTGCAGTGAACTGCAGTTTGGTGTATTGAAATCATGACATCACATCACGAACAGAAAACAAGTGGATCCTTTCCCTCTTTAAAGTCACTAAATGTGATAATTCTCTACCATTTGGGTCACTGTGTGGTAAAGTGTTTTGTAGTTTGCTCAAATATAGTATATTGCACTATAACGTACTGTAGAGTAGTGAAATCTACTGTACTAAAGTGTACAGTAGAATACAGTACAGTATTATTGTGTAGTATAATGAAGTGTAGTGTTGCATTTTGTAGTGCACTGTTGTGTCCTGAGCTCTAGTGTATTGTAGTGTAGGGTGCTGAACTGGAGCGAACACTGCCGTGAGAAAAAAAACATCAGAACTTTCCTCCATTGTTATTTTTTTTTCTGCATAAACTTTTGCTGTTTTTTGTGCTGAGAAGAAAGAAATCCTTTTCCCCTTAAACTTTCATCACCATTCAGACACTGAATGAATTATATTCAAGGAGTTTTAGTTATTTAGTTTAACAATTTTTTTAAATGGATCACATTCAAATTGAGCTTGTCCTTTATCAAGGGTTTCAAAGATGCATCTCGTGGGTCAAAGCAGGTCCAATCTGGGTCATTTCAAAGACTTTTAAAACTTTTTTTTTTTCTAAAGAAAAGTAATTGCTGCTCCTAATTTGTCCACTGGAGGTCACATTGTTTAGCAGCCAGATCTGACCAGTAGATGGCAGCAACACTTCTGGCTGAGAGGTGAGGAGCTGCAGTGGATGCTAGCCACCTAGAGCTGGTGAAATAGCATTAAGGCTAGAGCTATGCTGTGAGGCTGAGTTCAAGTAAACATGCAAAGTGGGTTTTTAAAAAAATGTTCATGTTTGATTTGGTTAAAAGTGTTACTAAGCTTAACATGTGAACAATAAAACTATGAAAATGTTGCAGTTGCCTGCATTTTTCTACTATAATGTTAAGCTTTGATCGGTCCTCTCAGCTATGATTAAATTGTGTGTGAACCCTGGACTTGAACTCATCTGACCCTCCTATTCTGGTGTGTGTATTTTAAAATGTGTGCGATCGTCTGTGTGTTGTAGTTTCCTGCTGGTCTTCAGCTGCTTGGTGTTGTCAGTCTTCTCCACCATTCCCGACCACCAGAAGGTTTCCAACCAAGGCCTCTTCATCCTGGTAAAACCGCTTTCCTTCACTCTCATGCAAACACACACACACACACTCCCGTCTCTGCACGCCGTCTCACTTGCCGCAGCTTGCGTTTGTGCTGCTGTGCCGTGCAGACAGCCATGTAAGCAGGTGTGGAGATTCAGGTGTTGTTGACTGCGCAGGAAATCACAGCCGTGATGCACTAATCCTAATAGCTATCCCTTAATCTCCCCTCTTCCTCTGTGCTGCAGCGTAATGGACACTGGCTTCTCTCCTTCTTAACCTGACCTGTCGTCTCCTCTCTCCAGCCCTCTCACATCCCACCTTACTCATCTTTTACTTGTAATTTAATGGCAGCACTCCTGACTTTCATATTCTCTCAGTTCAGCCTCCCCCGATCAATCACCCGGCCATTAGTGAGCAATCAGCCATTAGCAGACTTTACTTACACGAACATTTGCTCTAATGACAGATTGGTTCAGTGAACCTTAAACCGCCTGCTCCGCCCTGAAACCTACGAGTAAGAAAAAGACAGAGAGAGATCATCCTGCGATTGATGGCACGCTTTATTTATTTAACCCTCAAATTGACTTTACCCTCTCATTCAAATACTTGGAAATGGAAAAATTTAAACCTTTTTATATTTATAGTTCTATGTTAGATCATTTGCTGCAATACTTTTGAAATCGTAACACTGATCAAAATCACACATTTCAACTAATTGATTAAATATTTCTTGAAATGGATTCCTGTGAACTTGTTTTGCCACATTCTGTACCCATTAATCACTACTGTTAAGCTACATAAAGTGTGGTTCGTCATTTTGTCATTTGTACACACATTACACCACTGTAAATCCTTTTATTCACCTCGTTGATAGTTCCACATCTGTGAAGAACATGCATTTCTCCGATGCGCATCAGAGCTGTGCACGGTCTTAACAGTTGTTTTATCACATAAAATATAATGAAACCGTTTTTTACAACATAACCAACTTTTTCCCAACTAAATACTCACTTTCACCATGTTGTAATTTAAAGTGTTATAAAGCTGTAAAAAGGTTCTAAGATGTTCATAAACAATGATCTGAAATCCAAAAAAAAAAAAAATATATATATATCATGCATGTCAAACCCCTCACTGCAGAATGACGGCTGATGTAGCGTGTTGTTCTGACCGGTGTGTGTGTGTGTGTGTCACTGACCTTTGTGTTTCCCTCGCTGCGTGTGTCTTGCAGGAGTTTGTCATGATCGTGGTGTTTGGGACGGAGTACTTCGTGCGGATCTGGGCGGCTGGCTGCTGCTGCAGATACCGCGGATGGCAGGGACGGCTGAGATTCGCCAGGAAGCCCTTCTGTGTTATAGGTTAGCGAGCGTGCGTGCACTGTGCACCGGCCCATGCCAAAGTGCTCCGAGTACACTTGTGAATAATTGTGGGATCTCAACACCTCGTAAAGATGCTCGCTCACCTGTTTCTTCCCTCTCTCTCTCTCTCTCTCTCTCTCTCTCTCTCTCTCTCTTCCTCTCTTCTGGATCTCCTCTCTGCAGACTTCATCGTCTTCGTGGCGTCGCTGGCGGTGATCGCTGCGGGCACGCAGGGCAACATCTTCGCGACGTCCGCCCTTCGCAGCATGCGCTTCCTGCAGATTCTGCGCATGGTTCGTATGGACCGGCGGGGAGGCACGTGGAAACTACTGGGCTCAGTAGTTTATGCTCACAGCAAGGTGGGATGTGAAAACAGACACCCGACAAAACCATCATATTTACAGAATGACCAGCTTGATGATTACATTCACTGCCCTAAAAACATGAAAACACTCCTTTTGGCCCTCATGTTTGCCAGTTATTCATTCCTTCTTGTGCCGACATGCATGGGTGTCCACTGCCAAAGGGTCGGCAGCAGAACATATATAGACGGCTGGGATAGTGATAGGGAGGATGATGAAGTGATGATGATGATGCATCAGCTGTCTCAGCAGAGCAGTGCAGCCAAGTCAAAGTGCAAGCCAAACGTGATTGTGATGAGGATTTAGCCAATAACGATGGGCGTGATTCGGTAATGACAGCGGGGATTGCGGCGCTGCGGCCGCTGACAGGTGTGATTGATACCTGCGCTCTGCCTCCCAGGAGCTCATTACTGCCTGGTACATCGGCTTCCTGGTGCTGATCTTTGCCTCCTTCCTGGTCTACCTGGCAGAGAAAGACGTCAACTCAGACTTCAGCACCTATGCAGACTCCCTCTGGTGGGGAACTGTGAGTACTGCATGTCACTGTGGGAAAGGGTGCACCAAACTGTCTTTGTGTGCTGAAGTAGAGTTTGCACCTATCTTCCTAATAACTTTTAAATGTCTAGATTTCTTTCTCTTTTCCACCATCGCAAACCTCACAAACTTTAAATGAATGGGAAATGAAGATAAAACGGCATCCTTTCATGTGTCTTAAGGTTTTGCCAGTACCCTCCTCTTTACTTTCTGCACTTTTTATTTGAGCTTCTGTTCATGTACCTGATGTGTCTGCTGTTCAAAGCTTTCATGGTTTTGCTGTCAGCATCTATTGATCCGTTTAAGAAAGAAGTTAAATTGTTCCAGTCACTAAAAACATCACAGACAACACAAACGATTGTGGAGCTCAGAAAATAGAATCTGCGACATGTATGTCCAAAACGTATATTGATTATCAGTACATGATGATATTTTATTGAAAGAAACTCTGTAAATAAATATTTCATTGAAGTAGTGCTGCTGATGCCTGAATATTATTGAATCTCATTTAGAATTTCAGAATAAAAGCCCATTAAAGGTTTATGATAATCACACACATGTAAAACTGAATGTTCTTGTAGAGCTGATGTAATTAATGTTTTTTAGAAAGTATAAAACACAAACCTTTGCTTACAATGTGTAGTTTAGACAGTAAAAAACACTCTGCCTATTCTATTTGCTAGACTTTCACATAAAACCCCCCCACACATTTAGTGTTTTTAGTTATTTACGATATTTTTAACCTCTGTCTTGCGATCCCTATCTCGACGTTACTGTAAGAAAGAGTTACAGAAAATTAAAATGTTGATTAAACAAGGCTAGAAAACATAACATATAAATTCAATCATTTATATAGATTCTAAATATTGTACTGTATTTCTGTGCACTTCAGAAATAAATGCAAATAAGTCTCATAATTATTCAGAAGCTTTTTTATAAATTTGAACACATTAGGTTTATTGGCCATAAAAGGTTTTGACAAAACAAAATATTCCAGTAGGTTTGATTGCCTGTGGCTGGTTTCTCTTAATTTTGTCAATGTCTTGAACTTCGATGACTGTATGAATGCATGTGTGGTTTAAAATAGTTTTAGTCGTCATAAAACACTAGTTTAGTAGCATAAAAGCTGTCTGGCTCTCTGAAACAAGAGTTGCTCCTGACATGCCAAGGAGTTGTGTGTGTTGCGTGATCTACTTTTCACACTGTAACAAATGCAAATGTTATAACCGTCCCAGATAACGCTGACCACCATTGGTTATGGGGACAAGACCCCTCGTACGTGGCAGGGACGGCTCCTGGCTGCCGGCTTCGCTCTCCTGGGGGTTTCCTTCTTTGCCCTCCCGGCTGTAAGTCTCCTATATTTACCCGCATCCCGTCTGCGGCTCCTCGCGAGTTGCGCTCCTGACTTCAGTCTGACCCTTGACCCCCAGGGAATTTTGGGGTCAGGTTTTGCCTTGAAGGTTCAAGAGCAGCACAGACAGAAGCACTTTGAGAAGAGGAGGATGCCTGCTGCGAACCTGATACAGGTAGTGACCACTGTGACGGCCATGGAGGCTCTTCAAAGACAAGATCGTTTAATAACCCTTTACCAAAACCCACTATTTTAAGAATTTGTGAAAAAAAAAAAAAAAAAAAAATTAAATCTACTTTAACTTTTCAATTCAGGTGTATTTTAAAGCTTTGTGACTTTGTTGGGTCAGTTATTAAATTTAAAAGTTGTATTTTGAAGCATGCCGTGTTAAAGCCTCTGTGTTTTTCGTCAGGCTGCGTGGCGTCTCTACTCCACTGACGCCAAACACTCCTACCTAACAGCTACATGGTACTTCTATGACAGCATGTTGCCTTCGTTCAGGTAAGTGGTCCCATCGCACTTCCTGCAGAGTGGATTCAGCCGTCAGGACTCTGTGACTGCCGCTGTCATTGGTTTGGAGTGTTTGTAATACATGCACAGAGATTTCCCATCATAGAAGCTCTCCCCCCCCCCCCAAAAAAAAAATGATATCAGCTTGTGAAAATAAGTTTGCAATGATTTGTTTAGCTATTCCTAAATAAATCTTGTGCAAAAACATTGCGTCGCAGACAAAACTTGCTGTCTGTGTGGACACAGTTTTTAGTTTTCAATTAATGTGAGGGTTGGAGGAAAAGAGAAAGACTTTATTTGCTTAACTTTTTAAAACATTCCTTTAGATTTCTGCCTCTTCTCCTCAGTTATATTTGCATTGATTTTGTTGTACGCAGTGGTTTCTTACATTCTGCATTTCTGTATTAATTTGACTAATGTTTATTGGCTTAAAAGGAGGGAAACCTGAGAACCATTCCCAGAGACATTTGTCTGTTTTACATTAACATCCATCCAAGTTGCTGCTTTCCAAAATTTGATCCATGCGTCATCTCATTTCCCTCTTCTTTTGAGCGTTTGGACCATTGATGTGGCCTTTTTGTGGAGTTTCGATTTTTTTTTTTTTTTGGTTCATTTGTCATGTTGTTTTGTTTGTTGTTTTTTTTCTTTCATTCATTTGTGCACGTGGGTGTCAGAGAACTGACGCTACTGTTCAGTCACCTCCAGCGACAGCGTAACACCAAGAAGGTTCTCCACAACTCCTACCACACGCTGCTGTCAGGGCTGCGGCCCTACAGCTCCCCCTACCTGTCGGGGGACAGGTACGCACCCCGCCACCCCTCGCAGCCTCACAGAACATCCAGGCAGGTGGCCAACGGCCTCACCTACAGCCGCACACTGTCACCCAGACACAGTCCAGACGGCAGGAACTCACAGAGCAGCACATTCAACAGGTGCACATAAAACAAAACAAGAAAAAAAAAAAAAACCTGACTGCTCCCAGAGCTGCATGGACGTGTCGTCTCTCTAACAGAACTTCACTAATCTGATCTGAGACCACTGTGTTGTAGCCCCCCCTTCCCTTCCTCTCCCCCTTGCTTCTCTGCATCTTTGTCTGCTTTGCCTCATCGTCTTTCCCATCTCCATCGCCGCCTGCAGTTCACTCACCGGTTTCCTCTTCTTGTCTTCCTCTTCCTTTTCTCTTCATTTCTGTGGTTTCCTTTCCGTCTCATCCGTCCTCCATCTGTTCTCAGGAAGGCAGACGTTCCATGCAGGTTTGTTCTTCAAGTCGTGAAATGTGCTTGTTGGTTCAAGGCATCAAGGCGTTTTTGCGCGTCTGTCCCTTTAAGATCCGGCGCAAACTTTGCGTGCTTCTCCCTTCAGAGCTGAATGAAATGTGTTTCGTAGATTTATGCACCTGTATATATCTATGAATGCGTTTTAGATGATTTCATCATTTTTTTGGGGGGGGAATGCGTGACTCAAAAGAAATCTGCTTACGTGGCACGCAAACATCACACCTGGTCTTAAAGGGACAGGCACCCAAATGCTGGCCCAGGTCTTAATGTGCTGAAGGGTTTTTATAGCTAGAACGGAGGTGTTTCTCTAGATTTAGTCAACTATAGGTAGGAAGGTAACGGAGGGCTGCTGGTGGAATTAGTAAACATCTGATTGTTGCATGAGTGAGACGAGAGATTAGCACAAGCTTCCCTGGTAGCGGTGTGCCGGCGTCGAGGAGCTGCTGCTGTCACACCATGGTGTTTAACGGGCTGCCGTGATGAATATACTCAGGTGAAACACCACTTAACACCTTGGCATGATCCTTCTCCACCTACTGATCCAACCCACCCACGCCTCACTCCTCACTGTGTGTCTCCATAATCCAAATCCGCCTCTCAAAACTGTGTTTTCCAGTTTGAGGTCAGGTGACCATTTGGGCTATGAGAGACGTCGCACATTACCTCCCCTCCCTCACCGTCTGCTCCCACACTTCTTTCCTCTTTTGCTCAGTTTTATCCTCATGGGTCCACTGCGTACCCTGGTTGTATCCCAGAACCTCTTGATCCCCCTCAACCCCAACACCTCTCTCCACGCCTCTCCCCACCCCCCCTTCACCCTCTCTCCCTCTGCCTTGTGTGTCTCCTCAGTCAACTCCTTTCTAAAAAGCGGGGTCTCTTCCGGATTCATGCTGGCCGCAAGCAGAGGTATCCACGGCAACGAGCCTGTGCACGGGGCACGCTAAAATGTCACCGGTCGATAGCATCGCTCCTTCTCCTCTAATCCCGCTCATCTTGCTAGAAACACTCAAAAGTTTGTGGGCCGATGCAGTGGCTTGAGAAACTATTCCTACAATTTGTGAGGTGAAAAAAAGAAAGAATTGGATGTATTGAAATGCCAGTGGACTGCAGACACCAATTGGATGATGTTAAAGCAAGCTGCTGCATTCTGGTCTTACAAAGACTTGCGTGAATCCTTTACTGTGGAGACATCCTGTGTGCTCTCCGGTTCAGAGTTCATCCTGGTTTGAGAAACAAAGACTGATGGTTGTTTTCCTTGGCTTGAAAAACAACTTGTCTTGTGTTGAAAACATCACAAACGTCCCAGAGGATTCAGTACTGAGTTGAATATTTGATATTTTCATTTGATATTTCAAGTGAAAATAAGAAATCAAATATTCACACACACACAAAAAAAAAAACTTTTTACATATAAACCTTTGAATTTCGTTATTTTTCAGTTCGTTTTTTTACATTTTTCTTAAAGGAAAAGATTTAAATGATTGGACCGTTTTTTATTTCACATTCGTACAAACCTTGGTACCAAATCAGTGTGTTCATGCTGCATTTTCTACAAGGTTTTTCTAAGTGCAAGAACACATCTGTTTGCATGCGACATTCTTGAGAAAGATTCAGTGAAGTTCATGGTCTGAATGCACCCAAACCATTTACTTCCTTTTTTCCCCCCAACAGCATGCAAAGGTCTTTCACTCTATCTCCTCATTTCCTGCAGTCGAGCTGAAGCATTTCACGTTGGCTTGTATGAAATGCTGTTTCCGCTAACATTCCTCAGCTGTTCAATTTTTAATTCAAATGGCCGGCTGCCGTGTAAAACACGCGGCAAGGACAAAGGAGTGTATCATCGTAAACATCGTGGGAGTGAAGGACTTGGTTGGAATTGCTCTGTGGTGCATGGCGTTTGCGTTGCCTTATGGATCCGTGACAGTGTGTAACGTGTAAGTGGCTGCGGCGTGGGAGTGGTCTCCGGAGCATGCTATAACAGCAGCATTAGGAGTCAGTCTCCTGCTGAGAACGGCCGCCAAATAGCTTTCCCCCCCGAAAATAGATGACCTGACATATCAGCCCCGACTGGGGCCGTGGTGAGTGGTACAGAGTGCCTAATGAGACACCTTTAGTGCAGCCGCACTTTTGCAGCCAATATTTTTGATGCTTATAAACTCTGTTAAAGGGGTTAAGGGAGCGTTTCTCATGGTAGAGGAAGCATTTTCCACTGGCTCTGCAACACAGCTACACTTGAATCAGGTTTCAGTCTGAACCTGCTGATTCAGGCGCCTCAATAGACTCTCGAAAGAAGAAATTGTCAAGACAGCCAGTGTTTAGTAATACCGAGGGGTGTTTTTTTGGTCATGCTGCCTCCCTGATAAGCCAGATACCACTGAGAGAACATCTTAATGTTTACCTGTGTCTGTGTCTTGTCTCTTGTCTGTTCATGTGACGATGAGGCCATATTTCTCTGTCGTTTCAATGTCACTAACTAACGTCTTTCTAACAAGCTCAAGCTTCCCCTCTGCTGCTTTCCCAAGCTCCCAGGATAACACGGTGTAGTTTTCCATAAAGTTCAAAGGCATGGATAATGTGACCAGTGAGAGAACTCAGTGCCCACCATTTTCCTAAAAGGAACCCTCCTCCTCCTCCTGCGGGTTTCGCTAACTGTCCCACCTTCACTGTCAGCAGTAAAATGGGCTTCCGGGATCGGATTAGGATGAACAACTCCCGTTCGTCCCAAACCATCCGGAACAAGGCGTCGCCGCTGCCCCCCGGCTCCGGCGTCCGCCGCTCCCCCAGCCAGGAGAACGTCCCCGAGGCCATCAGCCCGGGGAAGGTCCAGAAGAGCTGGAGCTTCAACGACCGCACACGCTTCCGCACCTCCCTCCGCCTCAAGCCCCGGCCGCCGGCCGACGGTGAGTCTGGCTCTTTAGTAACAACCAACAGCCGATGAATCCCCGGTTCTGACCGTCTCTGGTCTGCTTGGGCCCAGTGGACGGAGTCGGGGAGGACAGCGTGGAAGACAAACCTTATTGTGACGTGGCCATGGAGGAAGTCATCCCTGCAGTGAAGACGTTAATACGAGCTGTCAGGTGGGTCAACACACACACGTCCGGCCAACATTAGTGCTGGTTTTGAATTATTCTGAGATATTAGTCAATTAAATTTAGTGGGTTTGGACTAGATTTTCACATGAATCACTCCTCACGTGCAGAGGTAGAAGTCCAGAGTTGACATGTGGATTCTCGGTGGCAGATGACGGTATCGATCGGTGGCCTGAGCGCTGCTCTTGCTACACAGGTTACGCTAAACGGGAAAAACACGCCGCTCTTCCGTTTAGGAGCCGGCTGGTGCAAATTCAGCTGACGGAGCAGAAACGTCCACTTAGGAGAGGTAACTGAGCCTTCCTGCAGGCAGGGTGAGCTCCCCGTGTGACCTTGTCCCTCAGCAGGCCCCGGCTCATTCAGACGGTTCATGTGTAAAGAGGCCTGTTAGACACGAGACACACACACACACACATATGCATTCCAGTCTCATCCAGTTAAAGTGAAAGATGGTGGACACACAACCTTCTGTGCGCCAATGTATCGATACCCCACATGGCTACCGACCATATTTCCTCCAGTGACATGTAAACGCACACATACAGGACCCCCCCCCCCCCCCACCACCACCACAAACACTCACACAAGCACAATCATACAATAACTGCAGCTTTTCACTGATGGAGGCAGAAAAAAGTACAGTTGCCAGCAAACATCTGGGATGGGGGCCGTGCCGTGACCCGGGAGGTGTTTGATGAGAGCGGATTATAATGACTCTGATTCCGGTCCCTGGTGTCAGCACTGTACCCTCGCAGCATTTTTCATGGTGGCGTGACGCTGTCTGCGTGGATCTATTTTGGCTCTGTGATGCTCCTGAAAGAAATGTCCATGTGGATTAAAAAGAAAAAAAAGAAAAAAAACCCTGTATGAAGCAACATTAGGGATTAGGAATTTCATGTGTCAAGCATCATCCCAAAATATTCTAGAAGCTCCAAACAAGGTCATTCTGGGTGTGTAGACCTGTGTTCTGCATATTGTACAGTCAACTATTGCTTTACGTTGATGCGTCACTGTTACTCATCAAATAACTTGACTTTTTATCTACATATTGCCATTTTATAGTTTTCTATTGGTGGCTGAGAGTCTCTTTTAGTTCAAGTTTCTGTGACAAGAGTGTGACACCTCTTTCAAGGATGTTGATTTGAATGTATCACTTTCATGCTCAGAAACAGTTAAAACTCGTGGGTTTTTTTTATTTTTTTTTTCATTTCACTACACAGTGTTGTAGGGGTTGGCTGCACTGCCTCACAGTGAGAAAGTCCCCGGTTTGAGTCCAGATTGGCGGACGTCCCTTTGAGCCTGTGTGGATTTTTTTCTCCACTTACTCTACTTGCCTTCCATCATCCAAAAACTTGCATTCACACTCAGTTGGTGCCTCTAAATCTCCAGTAGGTGTGAGTGTTAGTGTGTGTGACTGTTTCTCGCATCATTCAATTACATGTAACAATTGTTTTGCAGTAATTTTTCAGCATCGTCATCTGAACACGCGGTCTTCAGTTTACGTATCGTAATGTCACTGATAGGGCATTATGAGATCTCGCTTTGGCGTGCGCGTGACTCAGCGTATCGGCCTGACCTCGGCTGCTCCGCGCTGCAGACAATGGGAGCCAGAGACTTCTTATAAATGGTGCAGGTGTGTAAACAGCAGGTGCTCCACACACACGCGTTCGCACGCAGCGTGTGTGTCGCGGCTCGTGATTGATGTCGCTGAAGCGCGGGGTTTTTGCAGCAGGCCTTAGTGCTGAGGCTTCACTTTAGATGTGGTTTATCAGCGCCCGGCCGCCCGAAAAAAAAGCGTACGACGTTCTGTTTGTGTACAAAAAGGAATTGGTGGAGGGAGGAGACGAGGACAAGAAGGAAGGCGATGAAAACGGGGCCTAATGTCATCATCCCTTTGTCCTGTAACTCACCTCATGCACAATCCAATACTGCGTGAAACACAGAATTTCTGCTCGTTTGCAGTCCCGGACGAAATGTGCTTTATTAAACAGTCGGGACTTTCTTGCTATTAATAAACTCTTCTTTCTGGAGTCTTCATCTTCAGGTTTTCCTGCGTTCCAACCCGGCCCGCAGTGGCTCGCCGAGGATTCACGTCAGCATAACAGTCATTTTTAATTCCCAGATAAAGCCGTGCCATCTGAGACCATCACCGATCCTCCTTTGCTGAATTGCAGAAATTCCCAGCTGACACTTCCTCTCCCGCCAGGCGTCGTCGTCTTAACTTCCAAGCTTTGGGTAGGAACCATATCTTTTGGTGAGGCGTGCCAACCGTGCTGCAGCACTGCCAGGGACTGGGAGTCATCCCCCCCCCCCCCAAAAAAAAAAAAAAAAAAACCTGACTGTGTGTTATGAAAGCCTTTCAATGAACAGAAAGGAGAGTCAGCAGTTCGAAGAAATCCTTGGAGGATCCGAATCTAACCCCCCCCCCCCCCCCCCCCCCCCCCCCCACCACCACCTCTTCTTCCCCGTTTCAACCTTTTCTCTTACCCACACCTGAGACCCACCCTGGCAAAAAAATCTGCATCTACCTGCAAAATGAGAAAAGACTTCCTGCAAAAAAAAATGCCCCAAACGCAGAAGTCATCAGAAACGGAGTGCTGCGTGAGGAGGGAGGAGCGCGCTGACGGCCGCTACGGCACCAGCTGTGGACCACCACCCCTCCTCCTCCTCCTCCTCCTCCTCCTCCTCTTCTCCTTCGCTTGCATCTTCTCCTCTTCTTTGTTGCAGCGCCGGTCACTACGCAGCACTGTTGTGCTGTTTGTGGTGGCCGTAAGTGCAAACACTGCAGACCTCAACAAAGGTTACTGTGGTTGTTTCAGAAAAAAAAAAAAAAAAAACTGACCCCTCCTGCAAGTTCAGGTTTCGCTGCTCGAGCGTCGTCCACATGCGTGACCGTGTGTTGGTGTATTCATGTCTGAGTGGACGGCATTGCATTTCTGTCTGTGTGCGCGTTTCTCTCAAAACGGCTGATCCTCCGATCTTTGGCTTATTATTGTGGACTTAGTCGTCTGGGTGTGGGAGATAGGATTTCCTCATAAAAAAAAAAAAAAAAAAAAAAAAATCCTCATCTTTCTTCCTTCTTGTTCCTTCCCTTCCTTCCCTCCATCACTCTCTCACACCTCACGACTTGCGGGACAATCCATCACGGGCCGGGATGGCGGCTTGAGTGTGTCTCTACTCTGTCTTGCTTACATTGGGTGTTTCCGGTCCTTTCGTCGAGCCAGCATCTTTCAGCTGACTGTTGTGTAAATGATGAGAAGAAAAATGGAATGACCCACCCAACGCTGAACGCCGGAGACACACACACACACACACACACACACATACACGGACTCAAACTTTCCTCCGCTCTCCTCCCATTATCTCACACACACCAGCCTCCACTCCTTCCAGCGTGACGTCCAGGCAGCAGGACTCTGGAAGCTGTCAGTGATGTGTTGGATGGTGCAGTACTGCTGGGTCGACACTCCTCAGTATGATCCCCCGTTCCCCGCCGCCGCCCGCCGTCCTCCCCCCCTCCTGCACGCGGGTGGCGATGAGGAGCCGTACGCGCCGTGAGCGGGAGCAGCTGTGGTCCACCGAGTGTCTCCAACATAGCTGTCAGGCCGACAAAAGAGCGGAAAGGGACGGTGGCCAGCATGTGCGTGTTACTCATTCCCGTCCCGGCCAAATGTGCTAATTGCTGAAGCAGCAAACGCCGATAAGGAAATGTCTCCGGGAGACTTTCTCATCACCGCATGGTTTAGTAGGTTTGTGGCTGCTTTCTTTATGGGGCTGTTTGTGAATGATAAGGTCACGCTGACTTTAATTAATCTTCTCTGGGTGCAGCGTTGTCATCTGAAAGCCTCCTGGCCAGGCGTTTTTCTAAAGGTTTACTGTATATCTGGATATGTGGACATGCGGTGTGATGCTCTTTAAAGGTGTCCAGAGGAGCGATAACGCAGTGTGTGGTGTGTGTCTGTGTGTGTGTGTGTGTGTGTGTGTGTGTGTGTGCGCGCCTGTAGGATCTTGAAATTTCTTGTGGCCAAGAGGAAGTTTAAAGAGACGCTGCGTCCGTATGACGTCAAAGACGTCATCGAGCAGTACTCCGCTGGTCACCTGGACATGCTGGGCCGCATCAAGAGCCTGCAGATGAGGTGAGGTGTGGAATCTGCACAGCAACTTTACAAAGAACAAAACTATGCACGGAAAATTAGGCCTCTCATGTTTGGTAATTTGAAGTTTTCCTTGTGGTAACACTCCCATAGGCAATCATTTTTATAACACTGGAAAATCACATTATTGCCTTCAGTGTGTAAAAAATTTGCCAAATCTTTTCCGCAACTTCAAAACAGATTTAGAAAGAAGAAACATCCTTAAAACAAAGCAGTAATTCAACAAGCGCACATTTCTTTGCTTTCCTCTTTCCCATTAGTAGTAGTAGTAGTGGTGTTAGTATGATTATTATTATTATTATCTAAGTCTGACCCGAAGAGGATTACCCCGGGGGGTGGTTACAGTGGAGACACAATGAAAGCAGACAAAAATAAATTGAAAAATACATTAAAAATTGTTTTTATCTGATCTGAAATATAAACAAATCCATAGATTACTATGACTTCAAATGTAAAATAAAATGTTCTGAGTTAAAATTAGCTCAAAATGCCGTAGCTTCTTATTAAAGACAACTGAAGGAGCTTCACTTCCATTTTCTAACTTTTACCTCTAAATTGATTATAAAAGTTACAGTAAAATCTCTTTGTTCTTATTACATCTGATGACATTTGCTCCTTCTGGTCAACAGGGTGGACCAGATAATCGGGCGAGGAGCCGTTCAGTCGGATAAAAAGACGCGTCCTGAAAAGGGAGAGAAGACTCCACCAGAACTGGACCCGCTGGACGAGCTCAGCATGATGGGACGTGTGGTTAAGGTGGAGAAACAGGTAACCACAGAGAATAAAGTGAGTTTTCTTTCATCGGTCTTTGTGCTCTCAGGAGCGGTGAAGAACTGATGAAGGAAAGGAAAATGTTTGGTCTGCTCGGAGAGGCTGAAGCAGTAACAGAGTGTGTGTGTGCTCTTCTTCAGGTACAGTCCATAGAGAACAAGCTGGACCTCCTGCTCAACTTCTACTCCCAGTGCCTGAAGAAAGGCTCTTCCCACTTCACCCTGTCCTCCCTCCTGGACCCCGACCTGACGTCTGACTACCAGAGCCCCACGGACCAAAGAGACCTCTTCCCCTCCGCCAACACGCTCAACATCTCCCAGTCTGAGAGCGGCAACCTGGAATGACAGTGAGCCGACTGCTCCGGCAGACGCAGACCCTTTACAGAACGTCTTCCCGCGGCTGAGTCCTCGCCCGGCAGCCACGGCGTCCTCACTTCATTTCTTCTTTCGGTCTGCCGTCACCTGTTCCTCCCCGTCTCCTGAAATGAATGTTTCCAGCGTCGATACCGATGGAGGCCAGCAGATGGCGCCACCTGATAAGGACCCTGGGAAAGCTGCTCACCGCACATGCCTCTCAACACCCCAGATGAGGACAGACACTTCAACGACCTTTACTTGACTACTGACCCACTCCCACTGATCTAACACTATATATCTATGTCTACTTTAATGCTTCACTTGTAGATAATCAGACTGCATTGATGTTTGTTTGTTTGTTTGTTTTTTAGCATTTGAAGGAACCTTTTTTTTTTTGTTTTTTTGGTCTGTCCATCACTTCTGTCTTCTTATGGCTGCTTAAATCGACAAACTGAAACAAATACTGCACTACAAGTGCCACGCCAAGTCGTTGGTCCAGTACTCCGCCAGTCACAGCTCGAGACGGCGTCACGGTTTGTGGGACTGTGGCGAATGTTAATGGTTCCCATCAGCGACGTTTCAGTGCACGCCACACACACACCGAAGAAAGCCGTCGACACACACACAAACCACCCCGGGACGGCTCGGCCAAAAGGCACCCGAATCTTCACGGTACATCCTTTCATCCAAGCGAGTGTCTGAAATCAAAAATCCCGTATTAACATCCCAAATGCATCACCTGGAGACAGGGTGAGAAGAATGTGTTGGAGTGGAGGGTGGACGATCTCTACTGTCTGCTTTTCATTCCCTCTCTGTGAGATCCAGTCTTCAGCAAGCCCATGTGCAAAAAATACAAAAAAAACACAACACACTCTTTTTTAGTTGACATTTAAGTGACATATTTTCCTACTTACAGTGGCAACAAAAAAATGTGTGAACTTTTTGCAGTTCCCTTCATTCCTGCAAAGACAAAACTCATCGACTTAATCTCTGGTTAAGCATCTTTTCTCTTCAATCAGGTAGTTTGATTGATGCATTTAACTTAATGATCATCAAAGTATGGTCCAAGTAGAGCGACTGCAAGATTTCAAACACAGGTGACATGAGTCACATTCAGGCTCTTTGCTGTTTTATAAATAATATATTATCTGTGGACGTTATTCTATTTGTGCTTGAGAGCCTAAAACAGAAATCCAGTGAGACATTTATCCTATTTAGCCAAGGAACGGTGAAATCCGAGTGAATTTAGTCAGTAAATTCTCACGAGCTGTAAAGTACTGGAAATGTCCTCAGATAACACTTTAAGAAGTAATCAGTGAAAAAAAAACATATCTATCAACATAATGCGCTCTTAAAAGATGGGTTAAAAAAAAAAGATATGAACTCTTGTATTGTTTATGTGTTATTAGGTCAAACACTTCCGATTGATGCAGAAAATTTGGAAATCCAAATGGTTCACATACATTTTCTTGCCACTGTAATTTGGATTTAAAGACCTTTTGAAATGACGCGTGATGCTTTTTATATTGAAGTATTTCGAGTAAAGCCTCTTACAGGTAGATCAACGAATGAATACTCTGAAATGTTTCTATTTTAAAAGTTGTCGTACTTCACGGATGATATCTGTAAATTTCTCCCTTTAACTCTTGCTGGCATCCCGTCCCGGGTCGGGTTCAGCCTGTCAGTCATCCCACTGCAGCACTTCCCACTTTGGTACTATTTCACACCGTTAAATAATCTTTAAGGTGCCCGGACATGAAATATGAACGCACGCGTCTTAGGAAGCCGCCGACCCTCACAGGTTCAGCGTGGAGAGGGTGTGTTTGTGTTTGGGTGCCTGAAGGGTTTCCTGGAAGTCTTCTCCAGTGTGTTTAAACTCTCCTTCCTCTTTCCCCGGTGACGTTTGCTCGCTGAACGCTCCCTGCAGATGGACAAAACTGGAGAAACGTGCACACAAACACACGTATATAAACAGAGAAAGCGATTCCTTTACTTAATACTTTGGCACTTGTCTTGTATGATTATATCTTTCATGTGTTTTGATTACTGTAATTGTGTTCATGCACTTGATTTTATCGTAACCTATAACAGAAAATGTGTTTTTTTTTTAATGATTCTGGTTGTTAAGGTGAATGTAGAATTTAAGTTAATATATTTAATTGATTTAGATATGATCTTTGGATGAATGTAGCATTTTTTTTTTCTCTCTCTTAGCTTAATCATGGATGACACAACTGTAACCGCTCACAGCTGATCGGGTTCACACACACACAATCTGCAGAGCTTGTGAGTTTTTTTTTTTCTCTCTCTCTCTCCTTGTTTTAAATCCAGATAATTGTTAGCAGCTGAGGAAAAAGGTCATCAAGCTGTATTTGGCCAGTGAAAACTTTCCCTCTGACTCCAGTCAAGCCAGTTGACTCAGGTGCTTCTCTTTCCGCTCCAGCTCAACCCCAGACTCCTCAACACTGAATGTATCTCATGTTTTAAGGTCTCCGTCGCTCTCTGTTGGCATTGTACACGTGTTGTACTCATTTCCTGGATATTACGCTGTTTCGCTGTACCTTCTGGTCTTTGTCGTAGAGCAGACGTGGTTTTACTAGAGGCATTATTAGAGTGGACCGCCACTTCATCGTCACCACGAACGCTGAGCTTCGTGAAATCGTACGTGAGACCGCTGTTTTTGCATGTCGTCGTTTTGGTGGTGGCCCCAGTATTAGAAGAAAAACAAAAAAAACAAAATACAAAGAAAACCTTCAGGATGTCTCCTGTGAGGTCTTGAGTCAAGACGTGAAGGGATTTTGACCTGTGCCTTCTCTTCTCTGCCCTCGTCCACCGTTAATCCTGCTCCGGAGACAAAACTTTGCAACGTCACACGAGGACGGCCACACCGTTGTTCTTCTTTACACTAACAACGCAGCCCACAGTGCAGCTCCTCCTGACTGCTGTAAGCTTTGATGTTTTCCCTGATTAACCCTTCTGCGTTCGACATCCCACCCGTCAGACCTCGGACGCCTGCAGAGACGCCGCCTGCTGTCTTCAGGCACGTTGTCCCTTCATAAAGCATGCCACATAGATCAGAACGGCTCCCACACAACTACCTCTACGGCCGCTAGGGGGCGCTAGTCTAGGAAAAGAGTTATGAGAAACCGTAAACTGATTGTCTAACTGACTGAATGCTATGCATGACTCAATCTGCACGTTCTCCTTTTCACCTCTTCTTCGTCTTCTTCTTCTTCTTCTTCTTCTTCTTCTTCTTCATGACGTCCACCTCTCACTGACTTGCCGCCATGTGACATTCCAGCTCATTGCTCTTTGAAACGCTCTCTTACGTGTTGGAACTGTTGTCGAAATGAAACATAAAGCAATAAGCAAACATAAGCCTGACGAAGTCTTCCAATTCCAATTGATGTCGCTTCTGGTTGAAGAAAATATGAAGCTGATTTGTTTTCTAATCGAATGCACACCTCTATTTAATCTTTTAAAGAGATACATCCAGTGTGTATCTGCGGAGGATAAAATTAAATCACTTGACTAACTTATTAATTTATTTGTTTCAATAAAGCTCTTTGGAGTGTATGTTTCTTATGGTCTCATCATTTCTGACTTTCAACGAAGTATTTTGTTGTCCAGACAAGTAACCTTCACTCAACCTATTTTTTTTTTATCTGTGTTAAATAAAAATGCATATTTTCTAAAAGCCCATTTTTATTTAATTGATGGCTATTGTTTAAGCAATTTAAGGCATGAAATCCTATGTGGACAAAGCAGATTTGCAGACTTTCTACATATTTCTATTAACAGCATCCACTCCGACTCCAATCGTTTATTGACACATCATTTCCACAGGGCTAAATAATGGTTGAAACAGGAGACAACTAAAGAAACTGCTCTGAAAAACTGCACGTCTCAGCTTCAGGTTTAGAGAAGAAATGTCTTCAATCTTCCAGGTTCTTCTGATTCAGCAGGATCAGCTCTTCAGCTTCACACCGTAAAGTTTCCCACGCCGTAGAAATGGCAGAACAGAGTCGCGTGACGTTTGAAAGGGTCGACGATCAAATAGGCAAAGGTTTGCTCCTCCTCTTGTGTCCCGGGGAAACGCCGGCCAGACTCATCCTACAGAGGATGAATGATAATCTGAGCTTAGCAGGTCAATCTGAAATTATTACTGAGATAATTCTGCTGTCTCTTTATTTTAAATGCTTCTTTGAGCTGGTAGATGATGTAAAGTGGCACAACTAATTAAAAGGGGCATACAACAGACAATAGATGCAAAGAACACATTCTAAATATCAGGCCTAATTGTTGTAAATATGGAGAGTTGATTTTTATTTATTTGTTTCTATTCCCACAAAATTACAACTTCTCTACTTTAGTTTAACAATTTCTTCATGTGTCACGTGTTTTTCCGGCTTGTTTATGGGGCCAGAAATTCACCAGGCCCACTTATCCACCTCACAGGTCAAAGGTAAACTTCAAGCTTTCCTGATGTGTCGATGAAGTTACTCACTCTGGCACAGACTTTGAGCACAGTGGAGACAACGCTGATTTTCTTGGTCTCTGGATCCTTCTGCACACTACAAAATAAGTAAATCACACATTTCCCCTTCATATGAAGATGGATTGAAGCAACTAAAGGTCGAGACTATGTGCAAAATGTTGATGTAAACAGGATGTGATTGAAAATCTAAACCCACATTTTCACAAACGACAAAATATTTGATGGAGCTCACCTGATCAGATCTTTGTATATTTTCTTCGTGACGCTGATGTAAGGATCGATGGTGTCTTCATATTGACAGAGCTCTCCTCCAAGACACAAGTGCTTGAAGAGGAGAAACAGGAACTCCCCCCGCTGCTCCCTCCCCAACACGCCGTAGTGCTCAGAGTCCTCATCCTGCAACATCTGGAAGAAGCAGTGGAGTCCAGAGGAGACGGCGCGTCAGGGGAGATGGATCTGGACAAGCTGAGCGTCAGACAGTGGAGAGACGAGACAAGCACCTGTCTGAGCTCATCATAGTCGGGGTAGACATCATGAAAGCATTTCAGGATGTGTCCAGAGGGCCTCAGGATGCCGCACGAGTACAGGGGATCAAACAGATCCATGGAGACCTTCGTGCACGGGACGACCGCCACACTGACCGACACTGCCTTCTGGTCTACACACACACACACAGGTTAAAAGCATTCCTCTGACATCTGACTGCAGATGAGCTCCATTTCCTTCTGTCGATGATGAAGGACTTTGGGGTTTGACACAACATACCGACGGGCACCCAGACTCCAGCCTCCACCCTCCTCAGACTGGATGCCACGATGGGGTCCCTGAAGAAACACTGCAGAGAGACGCCAAACACGTTCACATAGGATCAAACACATGGAAGCACATTATTGAAGAAGACAACCAGTTTGTCTTTGGAAGCATTACAGATGTAAAACATTTGTTTTTGAATCAGGGCACAAATTCAACATGGGTAAAACCGACATTTTACATTAGTTCTGGATACAGTAGATAGATAGATAGATAGATAGATAGATAGATAGATAGATAGATAGATAGATAGATAGATAGATAGATATTTCATACCTTCAACAGGACATGGAAACTTGAGATATTGGAATAATTGTATTTTTGTATGTAATTTCACTCATACAATTGTATGAAGAAATGTTCTTTGATCATAAAAATAAATTAGAATATAATTAAGTCAATTATGGTAATTATACAAATTAATTCATTTATGGGGAAAAAAACCCTTATTCTCCAGGTGGTGTAAATGTTTAAATGAACACACAAATCACATGGCAGTGTGATCCATATGAGTGAGCCTCACCTGAACAAACCTGTCACTGCTGTAGGAGCTGAAGTTGTGGTCAAAGCTGTAAGAATGGGCGGAAATCCTCCCCAACATGGACCTGAACGCAACACAACACACCGCTGCAGCTCAATTCACTTATTTACTCTAAGGTTGTTTTTTTTTTTTAAACTTGTCCGAAAACAACTTTACCATTTCATCAAGAATTCCGTCACTTCTTTGTCCTGGAGGAAAGAAAACTTCTTGGTGGGGAGAGTTTTAAAAGAAAAAATATTCTCAAACGCGCATTTTTCGCCTGCCATGTTGCTTTCGCTCGTCTTCGGAAAAAGAGCAGCCACTCCTCTTCAATAAGTATCAGGTTTGTAGGCGCTTAAAGGCCAATCACAGGCGGCTTTCCTCGCCAACAACCAATCAGCATCAAGAAAAGGTGTCACGCGCTCATGCGAAGAAAATAAACCAAGTGATACATCTTCATTTTTTTTAAATCTCAGGTTTGGCTCGTTTACACGTTACTATGACAGCGGAGATCACAAGAACCTTATTTTTTCCAAATAGCAATAAATAAATAAATAAATAAATAAATAAATAAATAATAAGTTTCCAAATAGTAAACTGTAATAAGCTACAAAAAAAAACAGTTTATAATGTAATTATATTATTGGGTGAAAAGTCAATACAGTATGTGGCATTATCATGTTTGAATTAATGTAAATTCATCGATGTTGGATGAAAAGTTAAAACTGACTCCTTGTTTTTTACTGAAAGTATTGATTCTATAAATTTTAAAAATGACATAACAAATTTATAAAAGTTTCTCTTTTGTTTCTTTTTTTTTTCCATTTTGACGTCTGTTATGCCCCAACACGTGTCATATTATGAAGGTTTGTGCGGCTCTGGAGCGAAAACAGGTGAAGATTGTGTGAAGTGGATAAATAGTGCAGTGCACAATTGTACAGTAAACAGAGAGGTATTTAACAAACAGTTTGACATATTTCTAAGAGTTTCTGAATGAACGCCTTGAATTGACACTTTTTTTACGGTCTATGGTTGCCACGCACTTTGATTAGCCATCATTAGCTTAGGATACATCAGTATAATTAACATAGTTTGCATGGTTTTGCAAATCATGAAGGATGTTATGGTGCAATATTTCAACGTGAGTTAACCAATTGTTTTTTTCTCTTTTCAGGAATCTGCGACTCCTTAATTAACAGAAATGAACCCTTTTGGATACCTGCTGTCTGTTCACCATGCCTACATGACTCTTTCAGCAGACAATTTCAAAAAGGTACCTCCTTTTTATTTTCAATTTCAGCTTAAATGTTATTCAAGGACCGAATGCGACACAGTCATTTTAAGGCACTTTCATTTAACGGAGGAAACCCCATCATTTCAACATGAACACGTGTCTCCGTAAAGCTGGCCTTTTTTAATGAGTGTACTCACCTTTACATTTACGATACAGTTTTGGAAATGTAAAGGGTATTTCCGAGTGTTTACGAATTTCACATTTGTTATTTTGAAAATGGGTAGGTGGGAATCATGGGTATATCAGAGCTAAATGACAGATTTGTGCTTTCACTACTGGAAGGATGAAATGTCATTTGTTTACTGTAAAAATTTAGAGTTTATACTCTGAAACTAAAATCTACAATAAGTAACATTAAGCAAGGTCTTTCACTTATATTTAACATGACAATATTCGTACTGAGCCATAAAGTAGTAAAGCTTTGTGTTTGCACAGTAATGACATTCATACAATTTAAACTCTACTTTTACCCTTTTTATTGATGTCGCTTGAGCTTTTGACCTCACTCGCCCTCATTCAGTAAATATATATATTTTTTTCTGCTTTTATGGCAAATTATGACCTGAATTTAATTAATTTCATGGTGTTGCAAATATGTGTTGGGGCCCAGGTGGACTTGTATTTGTATCCACCAGAGGGCGCTCCTGGCCCTCTTCAGAGACGTTCTCACTTTGCTTTCTGCAAGTTTGAACATTGTGCATTATTTAAAGTCTGTATGTTTATAGGCCAAAAAAAAAAAAAAAAAAAAAAGACATTCCTTATCGTTGTTACTGTCGGTAAATCGGTAATTAACATTTCTTAACTTGTTTTTAGCACATTTAAGTTAAATAAACTACTTCCAGTCAGTTTACAGTTGATGGAGTGTGTGTTGAATGTTGTGTTTGCTGAAGACTGCTGATGAAGCCCACATGATGCAGTTGAAAAAGTTTCATCTCTTAGGCTTCAAAACATGTTGTATTCTTCTGCTTTACCTTTTATTAAGATAAATCCATTTATCCGTTGTTTTTTAATTCCTCTTAGCTGGATCTTGTCTCTTACATCCCTCATTTCTTTCACTGGATTCTGGTAAATCCCTCAAGTATCCTTTAGAATATTAGCCTACTACTCAAAATACCAAATGTTGTCATGTGAAGAGTCATAATCTGGCCTGAACACATGAAGCTCAAACTGAAGGTTCGGAACCATCAGCTTCACTGTGTTCGATGATCTTTTTGCTAATTTAGCGTTTGTACCTTCTGCTCACGGTTACTCGACTTCTTCCACTGCATGTGTTTTGTATTTACACTTGTACCATCAAGCCATGCGGCGTGGAAGAAAGTTCTTGTATGGCGTTTGCACAAATCCCTACAAATATTTTATCCGTAGCGGCTTAAATCCTCATTTCATTCCTCTCATTCTCAGCATTCCTGGATGGATGAGGATGTGTGATCCTTTTGATCCACATTCCAGTTTCGTTCATCCGGGCGCTGATATTCCAGTTGTAGAGGAGCCCAGAGCCCGGAGACGCCCTCAGGTGCTGGAAATGTAATCGTGTCCGGTGTGTAACTTAGTTAGTTTCACTCCTATTAAACTGCGGCCAGTGAGAATTCTAGAAGCTGACAGACTTGCTTCATGTGAAGGAGGAATCAAGCCATCATTCACAGTAATCAGAGGAGGAGGTGAAGTCAGATGACTTTTAGAAGCATTTGATGATTGATGAGATGTTTCATGCCAAGAGATCATTTTAATTCTGAATGTTTCTCAGATGTTATTTTTGCTGGGCTGAGAAGCATCACTGCTGCGCTTGTAGTTAGAGGCTTCTGATTTATATGGTTTGTAACTGTCATAATTATTACTGTAGGTCAGGATTAAATTTATTATCTCTGAGAAGCAGTCTGTGCAACCAGCAGTGAAATACGGTCGATTGAATAACAGAGACACCACATAGTATATAGACTATATACATATAAAGGCATGCGTGTTGAACAGAGCAGTGAAGGGAAGAACAAATGAGTTCTTATATCTAATGTCGTAGGTTCGATTCTGGGTGCTCTGTCTGTCTCCCTCACCCTGTCCTCACTAATGGTCAGTTGGGATTGATTCCGTCACCCTAAACCGGATAGAGTTCCATGAAAGATGAATGGAAGAATAACCCTCCACTTGTTTCTTTCAATCATGGATTCTTCTTAGTTAAAAGAAAAAAAATATTGTGCTGGGAAACTTCCCCCAATACTGCAGTTCTGTTGTGCCATCTCTTATAAAGATGAAATACATTTTTAGATTTAATGGAGTTAATTTACAGATATTCTGGTAGCACTTGATGTCGTATTAATGGCTCAGTAAGGCGTGATATTTACTGAGTCAAAGGATTAGAAGACACTGAGCAATTGAGGGAGTAACTTCTTTTTTTTAGGTTTACCTGCTCCAAATGACCTGGAACAAATGAGTCAATCATTTCATGTTTCCTCAAAGCTTAATGACGAATCATTCATTTGAAATAGCAACAAAAAAGAAAAAAAAACAACCCAGAGAACACCGTGGCCGACTGTGTCAAGGACATCTGGTTTTAACTCTCGTTTCATTTTCAGTGCCAAAATGAAAATGAAACCATGCTGTAACTTCATGAGTGGCTGTTAGATCATCCTGAATTGTGAGGATAATGCAGTGTGAAATTGAGCTGCCTCTAAACGCCGTGCACCTGTAATGAAAACAGGCAGCTGGGGACAATCCGGAGGGTCTAGACAGCGACGAGCTCTGTGACGAGTTTGAAAACGTCCAGAATGAAGCCAGACGCAGCTGTTACATCCACAATTGTTGGTAAATCGGGCCAAATTGATGTTTTGAGAGGGTAACAGGGGTTAAATGTGACATAACGGAGTCAGATCAGTATTATTGGAGTGCTAATGTCACTGTCTGCTGAGGGCGTTGTGGTGATTACACTTGATTCCTGCTCATCAGGCTCTAACGTGAGAGCTGGCAGGCGAGAGGATGTCACAGCGGAGAAATGTTGGCAGGTATCTGCAGTCGGTGATTGAATCTTTCCATGCGGTCCTCTCAGATTTAATCGCAGATTTGGAACGTTTCCTGATACCTGCTGAACGGTGGGGGTTACATCAGGGGGACGTCTGTGCCGCTCTGCTGTCTCTTGCAGATTTCTCCATGGAGAAGGGTAAAGAAATAAACTCATATACAGACTTAACCAGCTGTGATGCTGAAGTCAGACTGTGCAGCCTGTATGATACCCAGAGACCTTTTAATAGCTGATTATACACTGTTTCCTCCTGTTTCAGAATTTGGAAAGTGCCAGAGGTCAGTGCTCGGGTCGCTCTGGTCGTCGTCCTGAACTAGAGTTGCCTTCAGTCCCAGTGGCGTCTCTCCGAGCTGATAATTGCTCCTCAGCTGACCTGCCTGGACTCTGTCAGTGCACGCTTCCCGATTTCAAACATTACTCAGAAGTTTTAAAAAGCTCTCAGTGGCTCCGACTCACATCCACTCAGAAATGTCCACAGGACAGAGTCAAACACACAGAGGTCACGTCAGCACTGCTTTTAGGGGCCGACCTTTTCTTTAGCTTTTTCCTTTGTTTTTTTTGACTTAAACTTTGCTTTTGATGATGGTTAAAGTTCTGGAATCAGACTGAAAAGAGACAAAGACATGGCCGATGCAGGCACACTCAGAAGCAGCAGACCTTTGCTATTGCAACAGACTAAAGGAAGGAGCCTCGGCCGTGCCCAGACTCGGAGAACAATGGAAATATCTTGCTGGAGTATTTTGATAATGAATGAATCAGTATCTGAAGCCTTTCCCAGTGAAGTCATGTGGAGCGGCGTTTGGAACTGAGCTCTTTTTGTCCCGTTTCAGGGTCGCTCGGCTCAGACTCCCTCGAGGAGCGCCGCTATTCTCAGTCACTCAGTGGCGCTTGGCAACTGCAATTGTTTTAGTTTGTTATAACGCTGTAGAGAAAACAGTGACGTTATCACTGTCGACTCAACAGGTACTAAAATATGTTGTTCTTCTTCATGCCTCCATGTTTTTCGTTAGATTTTAAAATTGCCGATAAGTATTTGCACACATTAAATCAGAGCGTAATAAAACTTTCTCGCATTTAGCAGCGTTTCTTCGAGGTCAGCCAGGCCGCTCCGGGGTTTACAGGTTTGAATCAGCGCTCTAATGCAGCGGTCATCACATTATTAGGTTGCGACCTTCATAAATGAAGAAATGAGCCGTCCGGGTTGCGTCCTTGTGCGTGGGCCGTCCTCGGTTTGAGCGGAGCTACTTCTCCTTCTCAGATAATCTCATCTGCAGGTTTTCAGAAGTGATGAAGAAGTAAAAGTGGCCCGGATTTCCTCTCGCTGCTTTACTCAGTGCTTGTCTGAGATTTAGGCTGGAAGCTATATTTAGTGGTTTCTTAAGAGCACATTTTTTCAAACGTACTTTTGCTGCTGCAATTCAGAAAATAAACATCCTGACTTTAGTGAAACAGCCCCCTGATCCCGTCCTCCCCTCTTCTTCACTTGCCTTTGTTTATTAATCTCACTCCTCTCCGTGGTGCGATAGCGTATCTGGGATATTCTGGGAATCCTGGCGGAGCTTTGCAGGGACATGCCGCAGGACGGCGGCTGAAGCAGAGGAGCGGCGGTGTGACGGGAGGGGGCGGGACAGATAAAACCCTCACCGACGTCTCCGTCTTACGTTTGATGGTATCTGTGGGAGCGTCTCCTCTCGGTCTCCTCGCCACGCCGCGACTCTTAACCTGGACGCTGTCGGCAGCCTCAGCCTCAGTTAGTGGTGGTCTGGGAGGATTAGAGGTTTCAGGTGTACAGGGGTCAGAGGTCACGGCAATTTCATTCGGCTTGAGTAACACTCCTTTCAACTCTTAAGGGTCAGTTATCCATTCATGTCCATGGTTGATAAGTGTTAAATTACTTTGGCTTGTTTTTGAAGTCTGATCTTGTAAAGAAAGAAAAAAATAATTCCATAGATTTTTTAGTGCTGTCAATTTTAATCGCGATTAATCCATTGAGGTCTGCCAATTGGGTCAAAGAAAAGAACTAGAGGATAATAGTGTTTTTTCCTGACATTGGGACTGATTTATGAGGATTAGATTCTTCATTGCAATTAATCTCAACTTTAAAAAAGTTAATTGTTGACAGTTCTCCATGAATGAATCGCGATTAATTGCGATCAATGCGATTAAATTGCGATCGATGCGATTAAAACTGACAGCACTAAGATTTTTACATCCAGTGAGGAGGAACTGTTTGTGCTCTTTGGCCTCACTGGTGTTTTTCCTGCTGTCCTTGTTTTTCAGTTTCTTTCCCAGGTGGCCCAAATGTTACAATCGGAAAATCGTTTTCCATGGATCCTGCCTTCCACCTCCTTCCCGTCTCCTTCACTGCTCAGACACTCTTACATCCAGGCTTTTCTCAAGGCAACCAAATCACACCAGTACATGAGAACCTCCTCAGTAATGTTGTTAGCGGTATTTTGATGTTTTCATCCGGCAGATGGGACAATAAGCCAGATTTGAGTCACTCTGGACAAAAGCTGTACCAAGACGATGCTTCATCAGTGACGGACACTTCCCTCTCATATGTCAAAACATTTCTGTTAATAGATTCTTCTGAGAAAGTCATGTTGACATTTTCCGCGCTGGTGACTGAACTGCTTCTTCTGTAACTGGCTGCTCTCTCACCATTTCCACATTTACGAGACAACCCAAACACACCACGGCCCGCTTTCTCTACGCTACTGTTTGGCCTGTTTCATTGTCCGTCTCCATGGTTGCGGCTCACGGACAGTCGCCTGACATGGGCCACGGCGCTGGATGTGCCGCAGGCGTCCAGGAATGCAACCTCAACTCTTCGCCAGCTTGTTGAAGCCTCCGATTGAGACAATCGCCGACTGTTAACAACAGTCTTACTCATTTCTGCCTTGAGTACGCACTCCTCTCGGAGGCTCGTTTCGCGTCTTCACACTCTGTCCTGTTGTGCCTGAACACAAACCCTGAAAACAACTCAACAGAATAACAAGGAAACCAAATTCTTCTAAACCATGAGACGTGTCTTCAGCTCTAGCTCCCTGCGGAGGTGAGCGGATCGCTCGAGTTTCAATTGTGGGAGTGCAATAGAATAAACAGATGATAAACAGAGGAAAGCTGCAGCGCTGGTTGTGCTGCCCCCACGCCTCAGCAGCTGGCCCCGCTGACTCCTCTCTGCTCCAGATTAAATAAAAGCCTTCCTCTGGGCCGGCCTACCGCCACGGAGAAGATGCTCGGGAGGAAATCGAGCTGCACACGTGTCGTTCTGTAGTGAGTCATGAAAATACTTTAATGAGATATTTGCAAAGTGAGTCAGCAAACCAAGATCTCTTGTTTTTTTGTTTGTTTTGTTTTTTTTTAATTTTCTGTTGTTTGTGATGCTTTGTCTTTCTGAGAATTCAGTTTTAACTTGTTTTCTTTGTAAAATGAGTGATGTGAGGATGTAGCTGGAAGCGTGACGGCGCTAAGGACCAGCTGGTTCTGTCCATCAGCGAGATTCACACTAACGTGACCCTCAGGGTGAAGTATTGAACGCCAAGGTCACCCTGAGCTCATCTTTAACCGTAATGATGGTTCACATTCGACCCTTACGAGAAAAAAGGCTGACATACAAACATCCAAGACTGTCCCGTGATCCATATTCTTTAACTGCTCGTTTGATTTTATCGTTTATGTGAAATCTCTTCGACACGATTCCATTCCAAACCGAGGGACTTCACGTTCGCTGCTTTCAAGACGAGGCCTTTTTAAAGAGGCTCAGCAGAGATTTTAAACTCCATTAGCACAGATGAGTATCTTCAGCGGATGGATGGACGGGTGAGTGAAGAGCGGGCTGACAGGTATTGAGCGCGGGCCGGTCCCTGTGGAGATGCACAGATAGTCAGACGGGGGGCCCGGGGGGCCAGAGGGGGCCAGAGCAGGAGAGTGTGTAGGAGGACCACCTGAGACCTCCTCGCTTGTTTTAGTCTAAAGTGGACATGTGACTTTACTAATGAGGCAGACGGGTGTGTTTCATCAGTGAGATGGAGACACTCCTGTTTGATAAGTCTGACCGTCTTCACCGACGGATGTTTCCACCCTGTGGAAATGACGCTGTTCTCTCAGTATGGTGCTGCGATACGGTGATTTCAACACAGTTTTGACTGTCAGCACATGTTCTTTCTGTGGAGACTTTGCCATTTTGATTTTTTTTTTTTCCTGTCTTTTTATCTGTTGACATATTTTCGGCACTTCCTGGTAAACTGAAAAACAAATTGACCTTTAAAGAGTCACGTTCAGGAACAAGGCTCAGGCAGCCATGGCTGATGTGACACATCTGGAGTGGGGCGAATTCATCCTGGTTCTCTCCAAGTCCATTATTCCTACGCTTACTTGTCTTTTAGCACTACGTAAATTTAACTTGTGTTATTTCAGAGCTGGTTGTGAACCAAAGTCTCTTTAGCTGGTAAAAGCACCGATGAACTCAAACCTGTGTGATGTCAATGACCAAATTTACTAATTTCTTTTTCCTTCAGAAGTAATTGTTGTAAGTGTCATAATAGAATACATGGCTAAACAGTCTGACAAAATGTTACAGGTCCCAGAAAAGGGCCACACATTATGAATGCACAGATTTATTAAACACAGATAAGATGCAGCAATAGGGGGGAAAAAAAGCAATATTTCGTGTATTTTTTTTAAGATGGAATAAAAGTCCCTGATTTGCTGTTTTTGTCAATTGTTGCATAATTTTTGCAAAGAAGATCACATTAATCCTTGAAATGTTATTGCAATTTTTGAGAAAATGGCCTGCAAAATCATTTTTTTGCCTGCAAGATCCAGGAGGGACTGAGAATGTGTCCTTCTTTATGATCATCACAGAGGTATTATGTTTGTGAAAGGTAACAAGAAAACAGGAGAATGTTTGGGTTTGGGCTTAATAATTGAGGATAAAGACCAGTTTCATAACTCTATGCAATGAATGTGTTCAAATGCATACACAGCTTTTCTTCTCTCACTCTGAAGGAGAAAGAATCACGATGAAATTCCTTCAGTGGCATCGACAAACACTGCAAGTTTCCCTTTTTTCTTAAGAAAAATTATCTTAAGTCCAGTAACGGCTGATGACTGCTTTGTTTACTTGACATCTCATCAGTGTCAATAAAAATGTAATTTGTTACATCAGTAGCTTTTACCACATAAGAAGTTCATATTATTATAGTTTTAGTTCCATTTCTGTGTTATCCAGGACTCGGCTCGAAACTGGTAATAATAGTGATTTAATGATAAGTGTGTGTTTCATCGGCTGCTTGTTTGTGCAATCATCCCGTCTCAAACTCAACACGTTTCGACACGACTCTGATTTGTTCCCCGGCTCTATCGTCACTTTGATTCCACTGCGTTGGCTTTTTTCACAACTGACTAATTTGACCAAGCAGAACTTGATCTGCTGATAAAAAACAGAAGAGTTTTGCTGAGTTCTTTCTTATGACTGATTCAGATTCTTGTCAGCATTCATCAATCTGCAAGTGAGCGGTTTTCACAATCGATACGAGTCTGATGTGACAGACGTGTTGGGCGGCAGAGGCGACAGACGGCTAAACCTTTACAACACCTTATTGACCCTCTAAAGTGGAAAACTTGTTTTACTCTGACGCTGGAGTTAGTGAAGTTTGCCAATTAATAAAAAAAAAAAAATGCATGTTTTTTTGACCAAAAGAGGCATCTTTGTGATTTTCCACCAAATAAATTTACCTGGAGCCACAAAGCATGTTTACCCTTTAAAATGAGGCTAACAGCTTATAAAGTTTCTTATATACCATAGTTTAGAATCGTATACAAAAACTTATGTTGTACTTATGAGGTCCCAATTAGACTTTAGGATTCATTACAGCTGTTTTTGTACCTTCATTTTAGTGGTTTCAGCTTTCTTTTCCAGCATTTTTCAGACAATTTTGATATTTTAGAATAGAATGGCACCCAAGGGAAATTCCTCTAAGCGTAGATCGACACAGAATGAATCGATAGAAAGTTGAACATCAAAAAAAGAAAGGATCAAAATTAAATAAATCATTTTTGAATATGAATGTGGAGTAATTATAACCACAGAAATGATAAAATTAACACAAACAAGCAATTTTTAGAGGGAGGAGTTGAAGAATCTTATGACCACATGATAAAAGGACATTTTTAACATTTTATCTCTGTTCTAAGCAATTTTATTCTGTTTCTTTTTTGAAAAAATCTACTCATTTCAGTATGGCTTCCATTTTTTTCAACCCTTGAATAAAATCCAAGAGATAAGTCATTTTTACAATGACTCTGGTGTGTGAATCGTATAAAAATAACATATATTCAGGTATACATTTCTGGAAGTTTCAGGAAGCCACTACAAAAGGGCCAAAGGGTCACATGTGGCTCCAGAGCCGCAGGTTTCACCCACTTCAGCTAAAAGTTGATGAATCAAGTTTCACGAGTTAGAAATATTGTTGTGGGAAGTGGAGGACTTGATTCTGGGGGAACTGTGGAGGCTGATCAAGTGTTTAGTTGAGGTAGTTATGGTGGATTTATGGCTGCTTTGATTCTGTGAGTTGGTGGGAGTCTGAAATCCTGACTGGCACAGTGTCTCTCCTAAACTGTCCGTTACAAAACAAACCCTTTTAGCAATATTAGAGCCCAGCGGAAGACTGGGACCAGGTTTGCATCAGAAGCAGCTTTCTTTTTAACCCTCACCTGAACCTGAGGGGTTACAGGGATAAGGATCATGATGCACCTTCTGTTTTCCTCATAAAGTCTGATCCGTACAAAGTGTGAGTCACTCAGCTTGTAAACAGCAGCGGCTGTCAAAAACAGCGGCGGCGTGCCGCGGCTCCAGCTGTAGGAAGGAAGAACAGCCAGTACAGTGACGCTCCGAGAGTCTCCCCAAAGCCTGTGACTCTCATCAACAGGAACGTGGCTGTTTTTCCACACACCTGCGGCGGACCGCCTCAGAAACGTCCAGAAGGCTGTGCGACGCCCTCCAGACCCCGCCCCGGCCCGTTCGGCCAGCGCGCCCGCTCCTTGTTTACCGCCGAGCGCCGTTGTTGTCCTGCGTGTTCCTGGAAGAGGAAACGCACCAGAGAGACGGAGGCAGAGACGCATCCACTCCTCCGCGGGGTCAGGAGAGCGGACCTACACCCTGACGCGCTGCAGCTGGGATTCCCGGCTGCGCTGCACGGCATCATGGGAGGATAATGATGCAACGGCGAGGAAAAAGAGAGGGATTGTTCCTCGAGATGCCTGTGTGTGTATGTGTGTGTGTGTGTGTGTGAGTGGCCTACGCTTGGCGCCTGCCAGTTCGAATGTCAATACTTGTTTGTGTTTCCTGAAGGATCCTCATTCTGAACATATTTGAAGCAGGTTGACGTGAACCCATGTTGAAGTACGCTCAGTCCTCGTGTGTGTGTGTTTGAACGTTGGGAATCCCTGGTGTGTGTGTGTGTGTGCGCGCACTCTGGATGTTGTGTGCATGTATGGGCTCTATTGTTTCCATGTGTGTCCTCAGCCTACACAGTTCAGTCTATTTTCAGGAAATTATCTCACAAACAGAAGCGCCGCTGAGCTGATATCCGATTCCTTTTTTTTTTCCTTTTCTTTTCTTTTCGGCCTCTGCTTCACACACTCAGGAGTCAGCCGTCCAGATGTGTCACGCTGGTTCAGAGCTGACTCACTGCAGCGTACATATCAAATGTACACACACATATATGAATCTTACAACACACACACACACACACACCGCCTACTGTTGTTGTGAAATCCATGTCGAACATCCATCAGAGATGATTCACTCTGATCCTTCGGTCACTTCCTCCTCTGATTCAGGGGTCTTCTCTGACGAGCCTGAGGGGAACGGGGGTAACTCACACACACTCCCACCCTCATGCACATGGCCACAATTATGTTCTTGTGCGTTTACCATCAACGTAGCATCAGAGCAGTTTCAACGTATACGTGACTCATCTGCTGCCCGTAACCGCGCAGAATGGCGAGAATCAATCATCGGGAAGGTAAACAGCAGGTATGGCGAAAGGCATCAGGTGGTGAAACCAAAGCGCTGCGGAGCTCACACTGCTTTTCTTTAGGAGGTTGTGTAAGTCATGTTAAAGCTGTAATTATGGTTTTGTACAAAACGGGGGTTGTCACACCTTCTTTTTCACATTACTGACAGAAACTGCAGGCGCTTCATGCACTAATGCACTATTTAGACACAGCTTTAAATATTGGAGATGATTGACACACAAAAGGGAAAATTGCATGTTTTTACTTCGGTCAGGACTTTAGACACGCTGCAGATCACCTCTGGAATGTTTCCAAAATACTTTTCACCAGAGATTCTGCTGTAATTTTGAGTTTGATCTGAAGTTTAAAAATGTTGCATGTATTCTGTGTTGCTTGTCACTTTAAGCTACACTTTTGTATTATTTAACTTTAAAACAAACGACAAGCTTCTGAACAGATCAGCATGCTCATCCTTTTTGTCTCTTTTCTGATTTCGTCAGATAAAAACACTATGGTCTTACTATTTAAGAGTATTTGTGTGATGAGTTGTTCCCACTGTGCTCTCCCTCTCTGCCCAGTCCGTCCCAATAATCCCCTGCTGTGTTGCACTTATTGATTCAGCTTTCAGCTTATTGATCGACCCAGAGAGGGGTCTCTGCCACTGTTTGGTCTTTCAGGACCACCATGTCAATTATTGAGCGTTCTCATCCAGAGAGACTCGGGAAAATCTCAGAAACCATGTGACTTGTCTTTGTTTTCTTAGTAATAAATACAAAAAAGTGAAGGAAAAGGTGGGGATGTTACAAAGCAAAGACTGAAAATGTAAACAAATTTAAAGTAAAAGGGATTTTGATAAGGCGTGAATAATCTTTTAAGCATTCAGGGAATTCAGCCTCCCTGAATCTCTTTCCAGAGGCCAGTTTGTCCGTTTCTAGAAGCTGGGAGGTCTTTCCTTTCTGGCCTGCTTGAGGAGGAGTTATGCAACCCCTGACCACTAGATGGTGAGCAGGAGGTCAGCGGTATCCACCGCTGTGTCCACCTCAAGCTGAGATGACCCTGCATGGGAAAAAGCCTCAGATAAAAGAGGAGCAAACATAGCAGGGGGGCGAGAGACAGTGGCCCGACAGTATGGGAGCAGCAGCAGGGCGAGTGTGACTGCAGCCTTTCTCTCTGGTTCCAGTCTGATAAGAAGAGGAAAAGCATGAAGAGATAGGCAACCTGTGGGTGTCACAGGGAGAGAACACAGTGTGTGTGTGTGTGTGTGTGTGTGTGTGTGAGGGAGGGAGAGGCAGTGAAGCAGGGCCAGGGCCGGCGGTGAAGGGGGGTCGGGGGAGTGGTTAGCCCGGCTCCCTGCCTGTATATAGAGAAGACCGAGGGTGACAGAGCAGATCCTGTGAGGAGTTCAGACAAGGGAGGCTGACCTTTTACCCAAACCCTCTCTACCTGTGGCTGACTGCCCGAGCAACAAAGCTCTACAGTTGTTTCTCTCTCTTTTTTTTTCCCCCCTCTTTCGGATTACAAAACCAGGATTTCTCTGTCAACACAAGGTAACAATTTGCTTTCTTCGTTTTCCAGCAGCAGGTCTCGGGCAGGTGCAGCCTCAACCCCCCCCCCAGCTCAACTTCACACTTCTCTCTGAATCACTTGAAGCCTTTAATGTCTCTTTAGAAGTGTTTTCTTGTCTCTGTTTTACTATTTGCCTTATCCTGAGATCTTTATTGCCGAGTATCGGTTGGTCAATCCTGTTACGACATACTTACCTTCAGCTTGTGGGACTGTAGAGCATAATAAGAGATGTTATTAATGGGCACAACAGTTTGAGTGGGAGCTTTTCCATTTCTTTTCCCTCCAAAGGGTTATTGAGTGCAGTGGCTGCTAATCTTGTGTAATTCACAAAGACCAGTAATCCTTGCGCTCACCTGTTGTGGTGAAGGCCTCATCAAACACCTGCAGCTCCACAAATGTTCTTCACTCCCCACAACGGCTGCATGTTTCACAGATGAGACAGAGGAGAGTGAAGGGCTGTGTGGCTCGGAGGGAAACAGAACAGGCTTTTATACAGATATTCTGGGCCAAGAGGCAATTATCTAGCGGGCAGTGCAGTGATATCTCAGAGATGAGCAGCCAGAAGGAAAGGGGAAGACTGATGTGGGAATGCAGAACTTAAGAAGTTTCTGTTTGAGTTATTTAGTTTTCTCTGTCCCAAGATTTTTTTTTTAACAATCTTGATCCCATAATCTATTCCACAATTCTCAGAGACATGAAAACATGAGATGCTTGGTTACTGCAGTGCAGAAGCTGTGATGAAAACAAAGCTGTTCACTGGTGTAGTTCTCAGTGTGTGTGTGTGTGTGTGTGTTAGTGAGTGTGTGTGTGTATTAACTGTGCTCGGGGTGCATGTGTGGAATCAGCAGCTTGGCTGATCGGCTTTATGACAACTTTGTAACTTTACAAACCTTAAAAAAGAACTGAAACATTAGATTTTATAATGATCTCTATGTTGGTTGATGAAGCTGCTTTTCATGGTTATAGTTGTAATATCGGATTTTACATGATTTCACACGTTTTACTTTGCAAACAACAAACCTAAAGATGAGAAGTGTACAACAATATTTACATTCTCCATAAAGTAATTGACACAAGTTACTGTTCCCAGTTCAGCAGCCATTCATCAGGAACTCATGTACGATCTGAACACTTTGCTTCAGGAGGAAATTGTCTCAGTGCTTTTAATCCAGTTGTGTACAGTGGTGTTGAACTAAGCTGTAATATAATGAGTGCTTTGTAATGATTTGGCCATACTATTAACCCTTTAAAGGTGATCTTTGTGTGCCTTTTATACCTGTGACAAAATACACAGAAAATCATTAAACTGACCTACAGTAATAAAAGTCTCTAGATAGGATTCATCTCTCACCAATAACAGCCAGAGATTTACTGAAAGAATTAAGGTTATGTTTGAAAACTTTCTTGTGTATAAAACTTTGCTTAGTGGCAATTTATTTATATTTTCATGTTATCAGTCAGGTGAACAGACAAGCTTTAACGTCACTTTATTGACTTTGTAAAGGCAGACTCCCGGCTCCAGACGGTTTGTGCTGCATCGCAGCAGACAGTAGAAATTAAAGAACTGGATGCACTTTATTGCCCCCTGTGGACCAGCGGTGATTTGTGGTGGAAGTTACTTTATGGAGAAGCGTCAGCAGGACAGCCTGACCTGAGGATGGTGAGCAGACTGGTGGGTGTTTTACTGCACCGCCGCTCAGACTGCGCCACAACAAAACAGTTGTGTGAAGAGGGCGACCTGCCCATCCCACACACAGCCATATGCTGTGTGTGTGTGTGTGTGTGTGTGATGGTTTCGAGGGGTGGGGGGGGCTTCACTACAACTAAAGGTGAAGTCATGCAGAAAACAGGGCAGCTCAGATCTTTTCCGGAGTCCTGCTTTGTGTCCATTGTGCCCAGAGATCTGATTGGATAATTAATGATGCTATTTATGTGAGCAGCAGGCCAAGCTGCCCGTTTGACTCAGTGACTTCAGTCCAACACACAAACAATGCATATGGATGGCTGTTTGACCCGCTGTGATTCAGGGGTTAGAGTGAGGACAAACACCTCCCGGTCCTGGCTGTCGACGACGTCTCTGGCGCTTTTACACAAACCAGTGAATGAAAAATGGAACCAAAAAAACAAAACACGGAAAGCAGCTCAATGAGGAATCATAGCGGAGTCCTTTGGCCTGTTTGCTCTGAGATCTGACACCTGAAATAACACCATCAAACGGCATCCAACGCTTGAGAGCCCCCCATGTTTCTGTCATTCAGGAACTGTTTTCCATCCACTTTCCTGCTGATTTCTTTTTCACATTTAGCTGCGGTTTGTCTTGGCTGCTTTACAGGAACGAAAGGAAGAAGACTGAAGTGATCTTCAAGAATTATGTGTTGTTTTTCCCCCCTGATAATTTGCTACTTTAACCTCTTTGTCTGTCTCCCTCTGAAATGCAAAGTCCTTGATTATATACCAGATTAACAGCAACAAAACATGTTTCTTCATTTAAATCTGTCCACCTCCTTCTTTTCGCAGAGTTATCATGAAGCTCATCCTGCTGGTTGTGGCAGTGCTGCTCCTGGAGGTGCGAGAGGGAACTGCAGACAGAATCCTGTCCAGAAGGACCAAGCGGGAGCTGGCCAGTCCTCTGCATGTGGGTGGCATCAGGGACCCGTTCGGCTCCTACTGCGAGAGGCGAGGAGGCTGCTGCCCGGGCAGGGACGACCTGTGCACCGTGCCCTACCTGGACACCATCTGCTACTGCGACCTCTTCTGCAACCGCACCGTGTCCGACTGCTGCCCCGACTTCTGGGGTCACTGCCTCGGCGTGCAGCCGCCTCACATCGGTTCGTATAGCTGATGATGTGTCACTCTGTGCATTAGTCTTTTATATTTCCCCAGTGTGTGTGTGTTTGTGTGAGTGTGTGTGTGTGGGTGAGGATGTGCTGTCCCACTTGTTTAAAATCAGTCTGTGAGCAGCAGGAAACCCTGCTGATGAAAAAGCAGCATGGCCTCTGAAAATACATCATTATTACATACCTGCTTTCTGTCAACCTTCTTTCAGATGTTTCAGGTAAGTGAAGATTACAGCAGCAGCAGAGGAAACCCGGCTTCTGCATGAGGGAGGAATTTATTTATTTTCAAAAAGAGATAATAAAGTAAAACTACAATCACTTTTAGGTAATTTTGCAGTTGAGGATACAATAATACATCTCATTGATGATTAGCCAGGGGTGGCAATTAGTGAATTATAAATTAGAGTGTGTAATTTTGCATCAGTGCAGTTTACTCCATGTAATCTACTTTGCTGCTATTTAAGATCATAAGTATTGTTACTGAGAATGCCCAGTATTTTGTAACCAGTCTGAGTTTCTGTAGCCATTAAGTTTTTTCTTGTAACATAAAATTTCCAGTTTATTTCTATATTTGTGTACATAGCAATTTGCGATATTGTACTTTTTATAGACTTGTTTTTCTTGTAAGAGGTGAGTTTTATGAAGGCCAGTTCAGTCAAATCCCTGCTGCTGACGATGCAAGTAAACAGAAATGGAAGGAACTCATACTATTGTTTTACAGCTCTTTCAACTTTTGCTTGAATATTTTGAAACAGCAATAACTTAATTCATAACTGAGTGAAATTCAAGCCGTTTTCCAAACGTTGGACGCCTCATTGGGGTGAACGTGTCCCTTTTTTTTCGGTGGACGTCGCTTTTTTAGCCAAAGCGGTCACTGCAACAGTCCGGCGCCTTGCGTTTGATTCCACACACAGTTTCAGTTCCTTTATCAAAGCGCGGAGGTGTAAAATGTGCCGGTCGGCGAGAGCAAAGGCGCACAGTACCTGCAGGGAACAGTAGGTTTCTTATTAACCCAGACGGAGCGAGGAGGGGTGGATGGAGGGATGAATGGAGGTCAGCAGAAAGAATGCGGGCTATGTGTGTCGTGGGCGTGACAGACAATGAGGGCAGGATAAAGCGGTGGGGGTGGGGGGGCTGCAGGTATGTGGTGTCCAGTCTATACGATAGGAGACTCAGGAGGTGTGACGCTCAGGCATGCAAACACACACCTGATTCAACCTAATGGAAGCCGATTCACTGTCACCATTCAGTGTAAAAACAGTCACCTCTGCTGTCAGAGGACGATCTGCAGAGCTGAGTGTGTTACGTGTTAGGTCCCCTCTGCATTAATGTGTAACTCGCCTCAGTGACTGAGCCGTGATAGACTGGCCGAGACAGCTGTAAAAGGCGGAGGTGTGCGTCTGAGCGCCTCCGTCGTAAATCACACAATCAGCTCCGCGCCTCACAGCGGAGGCCCGGAAACCTGCGCAGCGCTGTAAATTCTGAGCCAGCTCATGCCTCAAATTCCACGTGAAATTCACACTGACAGCACCGATCCACTGTAAACCAGGGAGAGATAAAACCCTCACTGTAAGTCTGTCAGCGACTCACTCTCCTTTTTCAGTTTGTAAGTGACTGGCTTCAGGCTGAAACATCAATTCAGAAGGATCGCGGTGTGCGTTATCGTTCTTGTGAGTTTGTGTTGCTGCACATTTTTATTCAACCCACTCGTGTTTGTCTTTTTATAATGTTTAATCAGAAACGCGTTGGTATGGAGGCTCACGCTTTGTCTCAGCAGAGGTGAAAAAGCTGAGTATAAGCTGGTTAAAGCATAACGAGGGAACCCAGGGAGCCTGGGAAGGCAGGAAAGAAGCTAAGGCCGCATTCCTACACTGGATTACTGCAGCTTAGAGCCGCCCAGACCTCACATATTCTGTGTGTGTATATTTCAATGTGCACGCAACGTTACAGCTTTTTTATTGTTGTTATACGTGAAGCAGTATGACCGCTGTGTCTGCGGTGTATCAAGTGCGATCGCAGTAAGTGGAAGCCCTCGTCTCTGCGTCTTCGTATCCGAGGCTCCGCTCGCAGTTTTTCCTTGAGATTAAGGGCAGGATCTGTGTTGCTTAGCCACAGCAAACATGTGTGTATTAAATATACGCCCTCTGTCTCTTCTCAGGCATCTGTGAGAGGAATGGAAACAGGTTCTTTACAGGGCAAACATACAAAGAGAACTGCAATTTATGGTACGTAAAACTCTCTTTTTCTTTCACTCTGTTTTTTTCCCCTGAAATGTCTCCTTTAGTACATCAAGTTCACAAACACTTCATATAATACAACAACTAAAAATTAGACACATTTGTATTTACTAGAGAAGGATCACTAAAACAAACAGAAACCTCGTACGTGAGTGAGAGACATGTGTTTCCAATAGTGTAGTTACTGCTGGCTTTACGAGTAATAATCACCTTTGTTATCCCATGTTTTGATTGTAGATCTTTCCTCGACAACATAATGATCACATCCACATGGTTTATATACACTTTTAACCCCCTGACCCAACTTTTCTCCCTGCACGCCCCCCAAAATTTTACCCAATTTCTGCCTTTCTCTGTCAGGAATTTTCAAATGCCAGCAGGAAATTTTGATAAAAACATAAATCAAGGCTGAATCCCACCCAGCTGCTTCCGTTCCTGAGCTCTGATATTGTGCTTGCTCAGTGATTTTGATCGAGGAATCACTGACATTGCAGTTTTTGTGTTCATCCATTTAGTGCTGGATGTAACCATATAAACAATCAAATAACCCAAACCACAGGTCTACATTTTATCATCCACCCATCCAGACAATAACTGATTAAACTTGGCGATAGCTTCTGCCCCGGCGTTAAAAGAGTGGCCTCATGTTGTCCTGTGAAAACCTTCAAGGATGATCGATATTCTGAATGCCATCTATTTGGAGACACCACTTCCAACAAACTGTAGCATGCAGCAGAAAAGGCCTCTCTACGATCAATGTCTCTTATTGCCATCTGCTCCAGCTTGAGACAAACAGGCTTCAGTCGGTACATCAGGTCCACTCCCAGGGTTGGTGGTTCGATTATCTATATTCAGCAACTACATCTAATAATAATTTAAAAAGTTATGATTAAGTGAAAGCAGTTCAATAATTAATCAAAGTTAATGAAAACACGTGGACATTCCCCCTGTCTTGCAGTAAAGTTTAATATGCCTTCAGCAGTTTTCGGGTCCCCTGCATGGTGACGGGAAAATGTATTCCTAATTGAAGCAGTTTTCCTGTTTGGCTTCTCGGGTGCCCGGTTTCTACTTTGATGTCGATAAAAATCCACTCTCCTTCAGTCCAGCACCACGTCTTGTTTTGGCTGCACTTTTGATCTCCCCTGCCAGCGTTTTCTTATTTGTCCTGCTAAGTGTTTCTGATGGGCAGATTTACAAATAGCCTTTCTCTTCATGACCTTGGCACGAGGCTCAGCGCTACTAAAAACAGCATTTTCAAAAAATAGCTCAGAGAAACACGAACGTTTTTTTTTTTACATGCTCTTCTCCACCTTGACGGCAGCATACTTTATCTGCCTGTGGTCAGTGTCAAGGACATGGGAAGGGCAGACTGAAAGGAGGAGGCGTATTTTTACACTGAGAGGGCTCGAGGAAAGGAAATTGAATTCCTCACCTGTGCGTCACTCTGATTTCTCGCGTCTGTGTCATTTAATGTTTGCACAGGCAGCGTATGGACCTGCAGACAAATATTGACTCCACCATTTGTGTCTCTGCATCGTGTTTATATGTAAGAACATGTCCAGTGTGACCTCTGCTGACCCCACTTATCTCCACAGGCATCGAAGTGTGAATCTTATCAATGTAGCTCGATTAGGAGCTTCGAGAGGTGGATTTTGACGACAAGCATAGATGACATTTCTTCTCAAAAAGGCTGGTGGAACGAACACATGCCGCGTGATAAAAATAGTCTCCAGTGTTCCCCGCCGGAAAACGGCAAACTAACAGAAAGCGGCGCTCCTAAGTTCACTCCTGCGATTCGCCGTCAGACAAAAGAGGCTTATGCACTTACGCAGTCACGCGTGTTTCTGAGGCAATACATGTACATGTTGCACCACGACGTTTGCACCGAAGAACGCAAACATGCATACACTCCCTTTTCCTTCTCCCACTCTCTCAACTTATTAATTTCCCAAATGTGCATCCTCCCCGTCCTCTCAGAAACAAAGCCTCAGGGCGGAGGACCGGGCTTCCTCTTTAGTGGACATGCTGCTTTCCCCAGTTTTCCTCTGAAAGACTCCGATTAGCAGCGGCACACTCTAACCGCACCCCCCACACGTGGATTTCTATGAAAAAAGGAAGTCATACCAGCGTTAACCATATAACAGCGCAGTGTGACTGAGCCTGGAGTGGTGCTTTTGATTACACTTTGTGCGTGAAAATATACCTGCGACCTTTTGTTGTTTTGACGGGGTTTCCAGCTGAGAAGTTTCCCCGTCTGATGCGTCGACATCCAAGCTCTCTATCGGCCCCGAACGATCTGATGCTCGGCGCCACCGGCGGTCTCAACGGCCCGAAGGAGCAACTGTCAAAGCTTTGATTTGGCAAATTCTCTCCCTGTGCTGTCTGTGTCAGGATGGACGGCAGCCAACAAATGCAATGAATATCTTTTCTACGGCTTCTCGGTGTATTCCCGTAGAAACGAGGCTCTCATGTCAAAATACGGCGGCGCTCTCGCCGTCTGCCTTTGACAAGGAGTGTGACAAAGAATGCAACATGTGTCCTCACAGGTCTCATGTTTTATTTTCAGTCTCACTCCGTGGCCCTCGGCTCCATAAATCTGCCTTTCCTCCCGTCCCTGCGGGTGATATTAGTGTGCGAGCGTGAAGTCGACCCGCTGCCTGCATCGACTCCCGCCGAGAGGAGGAAAAGTCATTAAGGCTCTTCCTTTAATCAACTTCCTTCAGACGTTCAGGGAAGCATAAAGCGGGCTAAAGTGGATTTGCCTCCGTGGAAGGAATTGAGTTTGAGAAGTTATTGAGAATTGATATAAAATGCAGCTTTTGTTCCACAATATAGAATAAAATAGAAATACTTTATAAATCTCAGGATGAAATTCTTGAAATTGTCTTGAATATTGCAGTTTACTTTGGTTTATCCTCACACAGTGTGTTATTGAAAACAAAATCGCAGTGAAAACATTGAATAGCAATAAAATAGATATGATAAAGGTCTCTTCGATAGAAAAGAATTTAAAGCTGCTGCCGATGGTCTAGTGCAGGTCTCCCTCTCTGTAAATATGACGTCTGGCGTGCCGTCGGCTCAGCAGTAGGATGTTGTTACATGCCTGCGTGGAAACCTCCCCTCGTTCCTCCGCAGCCTCCTCCTCTAACGCTTCAGCATTGCTCCATCACATTGACTCATCAGAAATGAAATTCCCTCGTTCTGAACATCCCCAGAGTAAACATCTGCGTCTGCTCATTAATTTCCCCTCCCTCTTATCGTGCTATCTCCGGACTAAAAATGGCGTGGCGTTTCTGCAGCCTTAAAAGGCCGAATGTTCCCTTTGACCTCTGCACATTTTTTTCTCACTCCCTCATATGTTCTTTTTCTAGATATTGACATTCCTTTCGCCATTCATTTCTTATTTGGAAATTCCTCTGAGCCTCAGCGTGCCATCTATATCTGATCCGCTGCTTCTGTTCTCGCTGTGGCTTCAGTTGTTTTTGCATGAATACGTCATTTTGAAGTCATTTTAGTGGGAATTCCTTTAAATGTTGCATCTTTTCTGTGTTTTTTTAAATTTTATTTTCCTCTTGTAGTACGTGCGGGTCGTCTGGGCGCTGGGAGTGCGAGCAGAACGCCTGCCTCATCGAGTCCGATATGATTAACGCCGTCAACAGAGGAAACTACGGGTGAGAAGCTCGTCATAACAGGCTTGTCTCTGGTATGACTTGGACGGCTTTGCAGTGAGATATTGGTGCCATTTTGCCATTATTTTCAGGTGGAGGGCGGCGAACTACAGTCAGTTCCATGGGATGACTCTGGATGAAGGGATCCGCTACCGGCTGGGGACACAGAGGCCCTCCAGGACCATCATGAACATGAACGAGATGCAGGTAGGGTTAGGGTTAGGGTTAGGGTTTGGGATAACGGTCTACTTTGGACCTGAAGGACTCGGCTCTTCAGTTCAAAGAAAAGAAAAAAGCACTGTCATTTTTATTTGGTTCATAACAAGGAAGTAATCTCAAAAATAGTTTTTTAATAAATTTTTAAGCTGGAATACAGTTTATGGAAAAGGCCTGTATTGTTTTTTTTACTTTATCAGTGAAGTTTAACATTTATGTAATCCTTATGAACTGAAAGAAGAATGAATGAATGATTTACCATTTTGGCAAATCATTATGAAGCATGTTTGAAGACTTTTATTTGAATATAAAGCCATCTGAGCTCATTTCAGTGTGAAGTGTGACACATGCGGCATTTTCAGTGTCTGGAGTGGAAGCAGGGAGGTTCAGTTCAGACGGAGCCATGTTTCACTGACAGGTGGGAATGTGTGGAAAAAAAACAACTTGCCACAGTTGCTTTGTCGTCCGTTTTATTTATTGGCGCCCCTGCATACCGCGCTGAATTCCTCGTTTCTGATATACAGGCTTAACACCTACTGTGCTACAACAAGTGAGCAGTGATGAAAACAGGGTTCCTCTCAATGGCGGTGGGCCGTCGGTGTGCCGGGGCGTCTCTGTCTGAGACTCCGGCCCCCTCTGATCCGCTCAATCTGTGTTTACATTTCACCCAGACAGATTACATAAGATGGAACCAAAACACGAGACATAGGAATGGAGGCTAATGGAGGCTTCTCTTAGAATAAAGGATCACCCTCCTGTTCAGTCTGCACCTCCGCCCCGCCCCGCCCACCCCCCCTCCAGGCTCCCAGAACAACATGTTGGCGCTCCCCCTCCCTCTTCCGCAGGCAGCGTGTCCCTACCTGTGTCGCGTCCCATTCCTAAGGCCCTCTGTCCTTGTAAATTGTGAATTTGTGAATTAATTTATCGCACTCCATCTTCCAGCGTAACTCTCCATCCTTGCCACGTTTTGCTCGTGTGCCTTTTGGAGTTTGACCCTTCTCAACTCCTGACCGGCAGCACATTCCATGGTTATGTATCAGGTGGCCATTTGTGCCGCGGACGCCTCACTATTAATCGGAGGAATGCGGCGCAGGCGGCTGGGGGCTTTGTTAGCGAGGGGAAGTCGGCCGCGCTGACGTGCGTCCTGTCTTATCGCACGTCGCCGGGAGATCAGCCGAGCGTCCAGCCTTAAGTGAAGATTAATGGACAAGAGTGCGCCTGGCATCCAGAAATCACCTCCAAGTGGCGGCGCAGTCCCGTCAAATTATGTGCCTCTCGCGTCCCAGCGTTACCGTCACGCCCTGGATTTATCATCACAGTGACAGAAAGAGTTCAGGTGTTCTAAATGACGCAGTTTAACCGATCAGATCATCGCTTCCTACAGAGGATCCAGATAAAAGGCTCTTGTCTTTACTACCTGACGAGGAGGCGGAGTTAAACGGCCTTAACTGTGATTAAAGAGGTTCCTCTGCTGCAGACTCAATTATCAGGCTTAGGGAAACTTGTCATACAATTACACAAGTATTTTAACCCCTTGTTGAGGGAGAGAAGTTACTTCCTGCATTTCCTATCCAATATGTCTACTCAGTGATAATTAGAGTGTTTTTTTTTTTTTTTTACCACTTCCTGATCCTCAGATATTTCCTGCAGACTTTTTCTAATTTCTGAGTGCTCTGTGAAGTGTTAACTGTTTCCTTTAGTTAGTGATATAATGTGTGCAAATGCAGCGGGACACAACTTTTCACAATTTACCTCGATGACAACAGTTATCACTCCTTTTTACCTTTTAATGTTTTGGACTGTTTTGCAGTACGATGATGATGTATTTTTTTATATAAAATGTACTTTTTTTTTCCTCTTGTTTTTTTTTTTTTGCTCCTTCTTCTGTCAGATGAACATGGATCCTCAGAGTGACCAACTGCCTCACTACTTCAACTCAGCAGAGAAGTGGCCCGGAAAGATTCACGAGCCTCTGGATCAGGGCAACTGCGCTGCGTCCTGGGCTTTCTCCACTGCAGGTGAGTCTGTCTCAAGGATTTATGAGAAATATGGCAGCTTATTGAATGAAAAACAAACTGTATTTCTGTCAGGAATACAGTTCAAAGGTCATCACCCCACCATTAACCTGCAATGGCTGCTGTCCTCTTCTCATGTGTTCTTCTTCTGCTTGTATAACTATATATAGTCTCAATATTAATGTTGAATCTCCTGTTTGAAGCTGTGGCGTCAGACAGAATCTCCATCCAGTCGATGGGTCACATGACTCCCCAGCTGTCCCCTCAAAACCTCATCTCCTGTGACACCCGCAACCAGGGGGGCTGCGCCGGCGGCCGCATCGACGGAGCCTGGTGGTACCTCCGCCGCAGAGGGTACGCGCCTCACAGCCTCCTCTTCAGCCGTTTATTGATGAAACTTTTTTTTAACCACGTCTCACCCGGTGGCAGAGTGGTGACGGAGGACTGCTACCCGTACCAGCCGCCGCAGCAGACCCCGGCGGAGGTGGGCCGCTGCATGATGCAGAGCCGCTCCATCGGCCGAGGGAAGAGGCAGGCCACGCAGCGCTGCCCCAACACCCACAACTACCACAACGACATCTACCAGTCCACGCCGCCCTACAGGCTCTCATCCAACGTAAGGACGGCGCAAATATACGCACAAATGAAACACACACACATTTAAAAGATATATTCATTTGTAAAACTTCCAGTAAGAGCATGTTTTTTTTTAATTTGCAGTGAATTTGGCACCAGCCTGAACTGCCTGTACATTTTTCCCCTCATCTTCAGCTACAGTAGACATAATCTCTCTCACGTGTTTCGTGAGATTTTGCACATTTTCCTCATGCATACTTGACTCGCCTGTGAAGGAATATGAGAGGAGAAAGGATTAAGCACTGTCCTGCACCGCAGCAGCACGAAGGAGTACAGTATCTGCCTGCATGTTTAGGATGGACTATTAAAGCTTTTACCTTGAGCGTACAGATTAGATACACAGATTTACAAGGTACAGTAACCTGTTATCATTACGACCTGACATGTACTGAAAAATACTGCAGTAAGTGAATCACCAGGGTTTCCAGACTGCCCTGTGGATATTATCATTTATGGTGACTGTGACACAGGAGCAGGTCTGAAATCAGATTTGTGCCTGTAAACGACTGATGCTCTCCTACATGACGGCTATTTATGCTCAGCCACAGTAAAAGGTTCAGTAAACCAATTTGCAGATATGAGGCTGAGAGTTGATCGTATTATGGAAGAATGGCAGTCGCTCTCCGTGAGCCTGAATAAGCAAATAATATACCGACCGAACAGATGAATCAACTTTATTTATTTTAGGTGGAAAATTAAATAAGGAAATCATTATACATATATAAAGATATTCAAAAGAATGGCAAAAAGCATAAACTTAAATCCCAACTTTTCTTTATGTAGAATTTCCCTCCAGGATTATTAAATTGTTTCTATTCTGTAAAAAGGATTTGGTGAGTGTGTAAAACTAATTTGAAACGTAAGAATCTGGAAATAAACATTGTCTGGTCCGCTGGAGAGGAGACCTCTGCCCTCTTCTAATAACACGCGGTATCGTGTAACACTCACCTAAACTGCTTCCAGAAGCTGTGTGTGTGTGCGCGTGTGTGTGTGTGTGTGTGCGTGTGTGTGCACGTCCCGGGACTCGCAGCGAGCCGGCATGTGGTTTTATCGGCCTGCATCCATCAGTGCTAAACGGCGGCTAATGCCTCTCAGCATCGCCGCAGCCTGTCGTCCGTCTCCTGATGGCCTGTGAAGTCAATAAGCCAGGCATTAAGAACAAGAGCGCCGGCCCAACACAACCTCGTTATCGGACTTTTAACATCCAGAGGGCTTGTTTTCATCCTCCTCGTTTCACTGATATGTAATGATTTTTCTGTCTGTTTTTGCCTCCTCTCTCTCTCTCTCTCTCCTCTCTCTCTCAGGAAAAGGAGATTATGAAGGAGATTATGGATAATGGTCCTGTGCAAGGTAAGATGATGCCTTCATGCTTTTTGTGAAATACCCTCGTGAATAATATTTCATTTTGGACGCTGCCTCCTCTGAGGGACTCGCAAACCGACCCGCATGCACCTTGGAGCTGCGTGGCGGGTGTCTGACCCGGGGTGAGGTCACGTTTGACCTTTTGGTTATAATGGCTTTGTCCCGGAGTTCAACTCTGACCTCAGTCACCTGGTCAGAAGCGATGGGGCCGGGCCGACGTTCCTTTATTAGCCCGCCTCGCTGTCTGGTGCCCATCTGGACCATTGTCAAGTAAACTTGAATAGATTCACGTGTAGGTGTGTGTGTGTGTTGTGTGTGTGGATGAGTGTGTGTGTCCTTTGTGAGCTTGTGCCAACTTCTTGTTTTATTGTTGCGCAGCTCAGGCAGGAAGACTTTCTGGCTTCAAATCAAGTTTCCTTTTTCTCCTTTGAGTTTCTCTTTAGCACAAAGGAATTGTGTTTGTATTGTGAGTCGCTGCCGAGAGCAGAAGGCCACGCTGTTCTCAGTCAAGAATGCCACAGCATTTTAGTGCAGGTGAAAAGAGTAAAGTCCACATTGAGACACACACACACACACACACACACACATCAAAATGTACTCTAATGTGTGGGTGTGTGCAGCTCAGGGGGATACTTAAAATTTATGTTGTGAGATTACCTAATTACTTTTAGATGAATCCAAGTTTGAATAAGATTTGTATCTCTCCTTTCCATGATAGATTCAGGAAGAGATAGAGTGTGTGTGTGTGTGTGTGTGTGTGTGTGTGTGTGTGTGTGTGTGTGTGTGTGTGTGTGTGTGTGTGTGTGTGTGTGTGTGTGTGTTGTTTTCGCCTTTTAATTCTCCCTGTTTGTTTTTCCTCACAGCTATCATGGAGGTACACGAGGACTTCTTTGTCTATAAGAGCGGGATCTACAAACACACCGACGTCAGCTTCACCAAGCCGCCGCAGTACCGCAAGCACGGCACACACTCCGTCAGGATCACTGGGTGAGTAACTAAGTACTGGTTTACAAACTAAAACTTCAGAAGATTTAAATAGTTCATGACATAGCGACTTTAAGATAATGAATAATAAAGCTGAATAGAAGCTCCGAGTGAACTTCACGACCCTGAGCGTGACGTTTGGAGTCCACAACGCACACACACACACACACACACACACAGCCTGGAGACTGTGTTCGAGCTTTAATGTCTTCTCTCAGTTAGATAAACCAATAGGAACAAACCGTGCGTCTCTTTCGGCAGCCTGAGTGTTGTCTGGACAGAAAGCTTCGCCTTTTCCTCGCCGGAGCTTCGTTGTGTCTGGTGTCAGTGTTGCTACACGCTCAACTGTTTCCAGATCAGCAGAAATGGTGTTTATGGTGGATGAATCAGATTTTATTTGGGTAGCTACAGGGATTAGGTTTTGAGTCAAAGCGCTATTTGCCTGTGTGTTTGCACACAGTCAGGAGAGTACATGTGAATAAGCGTCCCACCCAGACTCCTGCTCCGGCAGACACACCTTGTCTCCACTGCCCCATCTGCCCCAGACATTGCCCTCGCCCCCCACCCCCCCAATCGGGTAACTTCAGCGACCACAAATATGCAAGCGAGTAGACATCTGACACACCTGGACGGCCTGCCTCCACTCCTCTTCCTCCGCTGAATCCCCATTTCCCCCCCCCCGCTCCCCGTCTCTTTGAAGCCGGCCCTCCATCGCACTATCTGACTCACCGACTGTCACGCTTCCTTTCTTTTTGTCCTCTTCACACCAGAGCCAAAACACTCATCTTATCGCTCAGACTCTTATCAGACTCGGGGGTATTTGTTTGATGCTGCCTTTTTGCGTTTTTTTGGTGGGGGGGCAGGAGGCCGGGAGAGGCTCATCCAGCTGCTTTTGACATGTGTCTGCTTGACAATGATATGTTGTCGCTCACAAGTCTCACTTTACTCATTAGCAGAACGAGCGGCTAGCACAAAACCGGTCTATTAGCACGGCTGAGGAATGTGTGTTTGTGGTTTAATTTTATTGTTTCTCATTCACTGGTCAACGTCTCTGTGCAGCTTCTCTTTTATCTGATTGGCCATGAAGAAGACAAAACCCACCATATTCCCCCATTTTATTTTTCTCTCTGTGCATGCGTTGTGCTTCTGTTTTATTAGACCTGGCTTTATGATGTGACTTCATGCGTAGGCATGTGTATGATAAACACTCCCCAACCTGTACTTAGCTCCTTCAACCACCACCTATAAAGTATGCGCCGTTCAGAAATGGCTTCTTCACGTTCACTTTGCTCATGTTGGGGATCACACCGTGCAGTCTGTAATTACCTGTCTGCTGCCTCCGTGAGCTGTGGAGTTGTGCAGAGACGATGCTTTCCCGCATTCTGACTTCCTGCCTCTCGCCTCCTCCGACTCCTGAGCGCTCTGGAGGAGTGGAAGTGGAGGCGACGAGGAGCCGCTGGTGGTGAAACGCTGCAGGCATGTGTCGTGCTTTAAAGCTCCAACCTGCCGGCCACGGGCATCAGTGTGTTTTCACAGGCCAAATCCCATAGATGTGGGCTGCTTTAAGCCCGGGGCCTGGGAAAGTTTGTGGAGAGAGCATTGAGGTCCAGTGTGGTGGAAAGGGCATTGTCTGGGCCGCTGATCCCGACCGCGCTGGACAGAGAGAGGAGGATCAACCCCCGGAGGAGAGGTCAGGGCTGGGATGGCTGCTGCAGGGCAGAGGGCGGGGTGCGTGGGCACAGCAGCGTGCCCAGCATTGTCCCCCGAGCGAGCCGATGGCAGCGCCCGATAAAAGGTCGGCGGTGGTCTGAGTCCGTCTGGCTCCGTCACACGCACACTTTCACAGGTGTGATCCTCGCCGTCGGACCCTGAACCGAGTTCTCCGGGCTGTTTCAGACCGCGGCTGGCACTGGAGCTTGTTTATACAGCTGTTTTTGAAGCGTCTGCTCCCTGTCAGTGCGACCGGCGTGACGTTCGACTCCATTCAGGGAAATTCTGAGCTAATAAAGTCTCTTGCTGATAGAAGGTTGGCACTGTCTGCCAGCGCTGCGGTGGCAGACTACTGATTTGGCAGCGTCTCAGTCCGTCTACTCTATTTCCCAGCATTCCTTTCCCTTATAAAAGACAACAAGCGATTGGGCAGCGGGGAGTCTCTTGGGAAACGAAAGGCCAGGAGTGCAAAAACAGGATGGGACGTGGCTTCGGGAGAATATTTTGATCACGATGCGCAGAAATGGCAGACGCTGAGAGCAGCTACGCCAAAGTGAGTCGCATGATGGGGAATGCGGGGATGAGTGCCAAAAAAATCCTGAGAACAAACCTGCCAGCGAGGGGGAAGGTTACAGTAAAGGTCCAGGTTCACACGTGACCGTTTGTCTGTTTGGAAATGTTACAGTCTGCGCTTTGGCAGAAGCGAGGTGGCGCTTCGCTTCCTCCAAACCTGCATTCTCCTTCCTGTCTCACGTCGGGACGCCGGAAATATCCGAGGAAGAGGGGGAACTCCGTGTTCCACTGGAATGATGCTGGAGTGCAGTGGGGCGCTGTCACGCCATAAATACTTCTGTTTTCAGGATGTTGTTAACACAATGAATGAGGGTTTTTTTTTTAACCACTTTGACCGTTTTTTCTTTCCTATCAATAACCGAGCCTGAACTGTGATCTGTTTACATTTGACTCATTTGTTGGAAATCAATCCTATTTTAAAAGTAGCTGTTCTGATGCTGCTAATATGATGTTTATATTAAACAGCAGTTCCTGTTTAACTGTTTGATTTCACCGTCACTTCTTCTTTGTGCACTAGGTGGGGAGAAGACAGAAACTATGATGGGACATCAAGAAAATACTGGGTATGTTTTCCTTTCAGTATTATTATCGAACACAGCTTTTGCTTTCAGTTAATGTTGCAGTACATTTTAGCGATTAAACGCCTGATTTACTAAGATTCTTTCTAAGAGCACTGAACTGTATTCTTGAAAACTGATTTATCTGTGATTAGACAGGTTTAATTAGTTTAACTGGAGTTAAAAAAGTTCTCCTAAAAACAGCATTAAACAACAAAAACATGCTTCATGTCAAATCCAACATTTCACTACAAGAGTATGTAAAGTATTTTTACACGCTGCAAACACAGCTTCAATAATCCATTGTTTTGTCCACCCACCTGCCATATTTCAGACGCTATATGGCTCTGCTCTTTTACGCCACTATGCAACAAATGGAGGCAGAGAAACTACAGATTAAGAGAATATCATTCGTTTTCATTTTTATGATTAAGTCTAAAAAATAGGCTTGATTTCTAAAGGTTAAATAGACATTTTGTTTGTGTTACTGCCCGGTTATTAGAGAATGCTGTGGGAAAAACAACAAGAAGCACACAAGTAGTTAAAAAAAGACGCGAACACCTAAGAAGAACAAAAGAGAGAAAATATCTTATAATAACCTCTCTGCCAAGAAAACTGGGTGGGAGGGGGGGGGGGGGGCAGCTGAGGAAATACCTCACAACACAAGAACAACAAGGAACAACACACATCTCTGCTAAAGGGTGAAGTGATTTTCCTCTTCCTGTAAAATGTCAATCAGAAACACAGCTGTTTTTATACACTGGAAACCAGACTGAGCTTGACAGATGAATATGTTGGAATATAAAACCACCAGTATATTTGCACATTCTGGAAGAAATCATGTCATTATATTGAATAAAATCTGCCTCATCCTTGCTGCCTTTTCACAATCAGAGTGCCTTTTTTTTTGTTTTCCAGATTGCTGCCAACTCCTGGGGAAAGAACTGGGGCGAGAACGGCTACTTCCGCATCGCCCGCGGAGAGAACGAGTGCGAGATCGAAGCGTTTGTGATCGGCGTGTGGGGCAGAATCACCATGGAGGACATGCACAACCACCACCACCACCACCACCGCCGTCGGCACATTTAAAGACTCGGCAGACGCCGACGCCCCACAGAGACCTTCTTGTCGTGTTTCGTAACGCCGAAGAGGCACACACCCAAAGTCTCAGAACTTCGTCACATCCCTTCGCGCACCAAGTTGGCTGGAACAACCGCAAAACCTACACAAGATCATTCTTTAACTTGAACAAGGGGAATAATTTTCCCTGTTCTCCACGTTCTTCTTCTTCTTCTTTTTTTTTTTTTTTAACAAATCCAACCTTGTAATTCAATGTTTATGGCACCAAAATCCAAACCAAACCTTGCACCTCAGGTACCCATCACTCCAAAGACCACACATCCAGGAATCCTCTGGATATCCTCCCAATCATGTGCGAGACGGATTATAACAGAGAGAGAAGCTCTCTCCTCTTTTTATTCTCTTCCATGTCGTCCTTCAGTCGTGACTAATCTGAAAACCCAGACGGACTCGGTATATCGGAGGGGAAATCTGAGAGGCAGATTACCAGACTTCAGAGCCTTTTAGAGAGACACGCCCTGGTAAACGGTGTAACGCGATCACATAATATAGGCCACCTGAGTGACATTTACCTGCCAGCCATACCGAGGTGCACTCTGCTCCTTTCCTCTGGCTTTAGAGTGGACGCTCACGAAGACTTCACTGGCTGCAGGGCAGGAGTTTTCTCACACATTCCAGAAATCAGGAAAGGTGATTCTTTTCAGAGTGTAATATTACAACAACAATCAAAGTGTGTTAACATTAGGATTTTTGAAGTGAGAGAAATTGGCAATAAATTAATATTATCAAAGTCTTCATGCAGCATATTTGTTCTGGAATAAATGTGTGGATAGAAACTGGCTGTATATGAGTGTAAAATAAACAGTCAAGCCACATGATGAACTCTTCTACAAGCAGTGGAGATTAGAAACAAAAGCCATGTTCCCGTTCCCGTTCCCGGCCCGTCGTTTAACATTGTGTTTAGAGGTTGAAGATATTTTGATGCCTTAATGAAGCAGAGTCGTTTGGACCACAGCAGAGGTTCTCAGTGTGGGACAGACCACCCCTGGAGGGTGCCAGAGAGCTTCAGGGGTTTGGCCGGGGGGGGGACACCCTTTCCCAGCAGGAAAACTCCCCTTTGGTGAAATTAAAAAAATCTGTTGGGAGTATCGTTGATATTATAAAATACTCCTCGGTGTGAAACTAAGTGTAATAAAAGTTGCCTCTAAAAAGCCTGTTAATCTCAGCAGTTCTTAACAATCATATCTCATAATGTGAAACTTTCAACCAGCTGAAAGGTGAAGCGTGTGAGAGGGTCTCTGCCTCCCTCACTCTGAGAACCCCTGAGCGTCTTCATTCACTCTGTCCTGTGTACACTGTTACAATATGAGCTAAAGATGTTATTTTTGTTGCCATTTTGATCTTAAGATTTTATTTTACTACTTCTTTTACCGATGTACTGTATTTAGTGACTTTACATAACGACACTCATCGCCCTGTTGCTTTTCTGCTTCTGTATAGTTGAGGATGAGGGAGGGCTCCTGCTGCTAAAGTCCACAATGTGCTCAGATATTTGTCTTTTTTCCGAATTGGACGCATAATAAACCCGTAAAGCCACTTCAGACTAACGCCGAAGCACAAAGTCAAGTCTCACCGGTCGCTGATGATCCGTTTGGTTTGTTTATGTTGTCGTTTTTGTTTGGTTTGACTGCGCTCTGTTGGAAATTTCACGTTCCCCCCCGGAGCCCTGTGCAGGGCTTCCCTTCAGTTCTCAGTGCTTTCAGGTCTCTTTTTATGATTTAGCTTCGCTCGAAGAAGAAAAGCACAACATATTATTATCATGTACCTTAAATCACATCCTTCCCTGCTCCTGCTTTCACTTCAAAAGGCTTTTTTATTTCTATATCATCAGGTCTTTGGCTCTTTGAGGTCTTTTCATGATTCCCTTCAGGCGAGTGGATATGAAAGCTCAGAGAAATGTTTATACGGACCCGAAAATATGTTGGGAGAGGATGAAGCTCAGCAGTTGTTGCTTCTCATCCGATATTTTCTTTTGAACTAAAGACACTGTAAAGATGAAATAAATCTATGGACATAAGATGAATGGGGTTTTTTTGTTTCCAGAAACAAGGAGGGTCTCTGTATTTCGATTTGTGCACAAGTTGCAAGAGCTCCCTCACAGATTTGCTGAATCGGTTTACATGTTGCAGGTTTTTCTCGGTGTTTTCTGCCTGCAGCAGGTTACAGTATGAACTCTTGTGTTTCAGAGTCTCCAGAAAAAAACCAAAAAGCAACATTTGACCCGAGCACAGATCAGAGACCGAGACTGTTCAGAGTACATGTTGTCCTGTGATGCATTCAATTAATGGCCGTCTGTGTTTATTGTTAGCTTTATTTAAAAAAGAAATGCAATAAATTACACTGAGTATAAAGAAAGTATCTATGAAAGAACATTCTCACGAAGATGTCCAAGAACAACATTCTGTCTGTGCCACATGAATTATGGCCATGTTTGGATAGAGTTTCCGATGGGACCAACTGCTCTTTGTATCACTCAGTATTATCTGCAAATCGCACATCTCCTGCATTGATGAATTAGCTCACTCTGAACCAAAATTGTCTCTTCTCACCACACAGCCTCTTCTTCAGAGCGTTCCCGGGAAAAGCAGCAGACGTTGTGTATTTACTGTAAAATGAAACCACTTCATATTCTGATGTGTAGACTTTATTTATGACAACATTTCTAAATTATATACTTTTATTGTCCTTTTTGTTTTTCTTGTGCAATGTTGTATTATCTGCCTGTCTGTTGTTATCGTGTGCGCTAAGTGCGTTACCGCATTAGTGTCCACTTACACAATAAAGTCTTTGGAAAAAAAATACCCTGGAGTCATGTGCTGCTGAAATATCAGACGTGGTTCTGTGTGGATACGTGTTGTCTGGTAGTAGAAGTGAGCCGCAGTGGGAGCGGGTGGATCGGGGGGGGGGGGGGTCAGTCAGGATGAAGAGCTACAGGATGCGGCTGGGTGGGATGAGGACAGTTTTCATAAGGTCCTGCTGTGTCAGCGCGCTCTTCCATCACTGAGAGCAATTACCTCGGCCATCAGTCAATGGAGGACCGGGGAGAAGGCTTTGAATGGGCCACAAATACAGTACACACACACACACACACACGCACACACACGCACCCGACACTAGCTAATAAGGACTGATGATGAATCAATGTTGAAAGAAAATATCCTTCATTAAAACTTAGTGAAAAGTATAACTGCATGAATAAAATAGGAGATGAGGGATCAGATGAAGCGAAAAATTATTCCTGGTTTCATGTAAATTCTTTCTTTTTTCATGCAGGAATAAAAGTAGACTGTATATTTGATATAACAATGATGAGTAACTGATTAGACATAATTCACTGTGGGGTCAAAAAAGTCTCCAGTAGAGGTTTTCTATTCATCAGATTGCAGAAAGTTTTGAGGGTCTAAAATCTGAACGTGACTGTCCATCTTCTTCCATCACCGTCCACACACAGAGACAGACAACCACACACACTCACATTCACACCTACAGGCAGTTTTTTAACCTCAACTCATTTTTTTTAACTGTGGGAGGGAATCAGAAAACTCACTCACACCCACGAAAAGGCCCTCGAGCAACAGCCACTACACTATGGTACAAGGAGGAAAATTAGCAGCTTTTTATTTCTGATTCAAACTGCGTCTGTGTTCAATCAGTCCTAATGTACCGTGGGCTTAGTGAGAAAGAATGGAAGGGATTTTTGTAACTGTAAGCCTAATCGGTACATTCACACAAATAATCTTTTTATAATCACTATTGGAACGCGACAGAATGAATAAACATTTGATTTTAAATACAGTGGTGCGACCTCCGCTCAGAGCCACAGCACTTTGATCAGTGTCAGATCCTCCCCTTAAGTCTGATGGATGATCTGTTGGCGTGTTTTGCATGTCTGAGCATCCGCGTGCCGACACACACCTGGGCTAGAAATCCACCTCAGAGGTGGTTGGGGGGGGGGGGGGGGGGGGGGGGAGGTGATCCTGGAGTGCCAACACTCTCCTGTTTGAAGTGAGCAAATTAGCAGGTCCTGCAACATTATCTCTATTTGGGGGGATTGTCACATGCAGCAGTGAAAACTCGCAGGAAGTTTTCACTGGCAGCAGCTCTCTGATTTTAACCTCACATTCCTGCATCAAAACACTCACTTATGAAACTTTATAAGAATAATAAATAAAGGACAATCAAGCTTGTTTTGGTGACCCAAAAAGAATTATGTTGATGTGATTTTTTTTTTACAATTTACTATTTCAGTGTGCATTATCAAATTAAGAACTCCACCCCATCCACTACTTCTTCACTTCTCTCTATGCTCAAACCCATTCTGTTGTAAATAAACTGATGTTGATGCTGTTTAGTTCATATTAGTAGAAATAAAAAAAGAGACATTTTGCCAAGTAACGTCACAGCCTATTAAGACCTGACCTCAGTGAAGGCCTCAGGGAGGGCTGTGAAAGAATCTGGAGAAAAGCACACAACCTTACAGAGCTTATCTCTTTACAGCAGCCACGCCGACCAAGTATGGAAACTTGGAACAAGGGATCTGTCCGGTGGCTGTTTACATTTCTCTCATTGTTTCTGCGTCACCGAGTAGCCAAAGCACTCATTACCTCAGTGGCTCCTGCTCCTTTCCTCCCAGCTGATGGGGAGCAGTGGACGAGTCCCGAGGAGCGGGAGGAAGCCCTTACTCAGGGCAGGCCAGGGAAACAATCGGGGGCCGCAGACCCCACCCGCTCCAGGAACATGATCTGCTCTTCAGGTTGTGTTCACTTCTGCTGTTCACAGCCTGCAAACACAAACAGCCTCCCTCCACGTTTCCTCGTGCGGCCCCCCCCCCCGCACTCAGGAGACGTCTGCACAAAAACGTTATGGAAGATCACGCCGGTTGCCAGAAGCAATGGCCTTTCCCATAAACTGCAACCAAATGCAGACCTTACATTTTAATATTGGTTGCTTTTCGGAAACACGAAAACGGGACAAAATCAAATGGCTTTGGGGAGAACCCTGAGATGCCGTCCGGCTTTGAAGCATCGCTCCCCTACAGACTCATATTTTCGCATTTCACAGCGCAGAGCTCAGGTAATGCAGAACATTACCTGAGGGGAAATGTGCCTTCGCTTATCTGTAACGCCGAATCCGTCCCAGCACTAAACCAGCTGTGTGTAAACAAACAGGCATTTGGAAACTTTGTTCTTCTCATTCCTTTTGGTTTCACTTTGAAACACGACGAATTCTCGAAAACTTAACTCCAATCTTCAAAAGCAGAACAGTAAATAAACTGCTAACAGTCTTACCGTATATTCCCAACCCACTGTCCATCAGAGCTTCATCCTCTCACTTCAGTGTTTTGATGCTGCCATCTTCTGGTGATCTCTCAGCACAGAAACAATACAAAGGACACCACTGAAAAGCAGCTGGACTGAAATAATACCAGTACTGTCATACAGTCTATTGGCAGAAAATGATTTTATTGGTTCCACTCTGTCTCTGGTCATTACTGTTTCTGCAGAAACGATAAGCTTTGTAGCGACTTTTTCAAAGAACAAGTCGGTGTGGGCTGTTAAAGACCTCCAGTGTGGGCTCCAGGCCTCAGGCCTCAGACCCAGACCAGATCCACTTCCTGTCTGCAGTCTGCTTCGTTTCAGTTCAGAGCAGCGTCATCCGCTCTTGACATTTTCCTCCAACAAGCCGTCTGGCTCCCTCTAGCGTGGCCCAGTTCCTCTCCTGCATTCACACATCCTGTAGGCGCAAATGTAGAAAATACCTGCAACAGACAGAGAACATTTTGTTTTATTCCATTCTGCAAAGTTGACTCAATTTTTCAATCCAATAAAAGAAATGAAATGAATAAAAACCACTCTTCAAAAGATAGAAACCCCTGGTTTTATGATATTTTCTTTTACACCTTTTTGATTCTTCATATTGACATTACAGGCTGCACAATACACAATAACAAAAGTTTAAAATGCTATTCAAAACAATCTTCTTGATATATTTTTGGAACTGTATCCAGAATGGAGTACTTAACTCAAACAATATCATGTTATTTGCAAAAAAAAGTTTTCCATTTTTGCATTTTTGATGCAAATAAGAGATACTTCCTCAATGCAAAAGGACAAAGCACAACATTGTGTGATTGTCAGTTGAATACTTTAAATGGATAACTTTTATTAATTGACCAAACTTTACCTATGCCTCACCTATTCCAGTGTATCACAATTTAATCAAGGATAAAAATACAATTAATTTAGTTAATTTGGAGAAAATACAGAAATGGATAAGTTCCTAAATAAGGTAACTTGAGGGATAAAAAGTGAACTTGGTTTGAGCGGAGCATTATTCCTGTCTGTTTCTAGATGTAATGCCCCTGGGGCACTTAATTTCTTTGAAATAACTTTCCAAAAAAGAATAAATAAGTTTTATTTAATCTGATCTTACTCAGATTCTATATCATCTTTAACATTTACACAACACTGAGGTTTGTCTTGGAATAAGTTGAGCCCAGAAGACGAGTGGACGAGGTTCGGGCCTTCGTGAAGACGTGCCTCCTGATTTTTAAGCATTCTCACCTGCAAAGAAAGTCATGAGCATGGCCACCCAGCCCAGTATGTAGGACCAGGAGAACCTCCAGTCACCGAAGCGTCTCCCCAGGAAGTTGACTGTCACTCCGGTATAGATGGCCATGCCGAGCAGAACGAAGAACGCTGTGAGGGGAGAGGATGTGCAGATGAGGATCACTACTGAGTCTGTTGGTGTGTTTCGAAGTTTGAGAAGAAAAACACTCACTGGAGACAAAAAACATGATTCCTGCTGCAAAGGAGCGGTTGAACCTTTCAAAGGAGGAGAAGTGGGAAAAGGACATGATGCCGGCGATGATGCCTGCGAAGCATGACATCCCTGAGAGGATCATGAAGGCTCTGGTGGCGTTCCAGTATGCTGCCAGGAAACAGGTAGAAATCAGAATGAATGGCATCTCTACAAGTGCTTCTGCAAACACAGATATCTGTTCTTTGGCCTAACGTTCTTGAATGAATTCACAACTGAATCTCTGCCAGACACAGAGTTGTGTACCAATAACTGAACCGAGGAAGAACCATGCTCTTCTGTTCGGTTTCCAGCCGATCGATCAGACGTGCTGAATGTCTCACCTATGCTGTCAGTCTGCATGTAGCACTTGTTGGACATGCAGTATCTCCACAGTCCTTGGTGGGCATAGTTCCCCGACAGGCGGTACTGCATCCAGTAGTCTGTCGCGGTGGAGACCACTAGCAGGATATTCCCCACGATGGCACAGAACAGCCCCCCTCCCATGAAGCTGTACATCTTGAGCTGAGAATCAGGGGCAGCTGCACAGCAACTGGAAAAACAGTTAAACGGTATTAAAATACGTTTTTTTCTTCCATTTCTTGTGTTCTATGGCACTGTCAATGAAACTCAGTTAACCAATATAAAGATAAAGGGAGAAACTGCGTGAACTAACTCTTTCATTTTGAATTCATTTGCATCGGCTCCCTCAAAAGCGGACTCGGGATCGGGAGGTCAGAGGTTCCAGTCCCACAAGCGGACAGGTCACCCCTGACCCCCATCAGCTCCCCGGAGAACTCCCAAAACAGGGTTAATAAAGCATGGCTGGTTGAATTTTTAGATTTTAGCCAACCTAAACATTTAAAGGCACATTTATTTGATATTTTATTTCATTTTGAAATAATTTTTTTTGAATGAAAGAAATATTTTCATGTTGTCCCAATTTAATCTTCAGAAAACATTCTGCCAACTTGTGTTAATAGCTTTAAAAGAAAATCATTTAATTCTAATAACATTTGTTTAAACTGCAACTCTCTCATGAGTTTAACCGTTCTTCGACTAGACTGAGTCATCTTTTTGTCTGAATTTATTTAATGAAATCCTTTGTCACTGTGGCCCAATCTGCAAAGACAACTAAACGAGAAATGGAGGTTTTGATTGTAAATTGAATATGTCAGTGGTTTGAAAAGCTTTAATGATAAATAACAGATCCGGACCGAAGCGAGGAGAGAAAAAAGAAAAACAAATCATCCTTTCCAACAAAAATATTTCATGAGATTTAATCCTACAGTTAACGTTTCAATATTCCAGTGTTCAAAACAGAGTGGATGTCTCTTTTTCAGAAAATATATTCCCCTCTATTTTTCCATAGTCATCTTTTCTACTTGAAGCATAAAACAAAATGTGTCTAAAATCTTTTTTTTTTTCCTGTTCCTACATCCGATCCTTAAAAAGCAGCTGTTCACATTCAGTCACTATCCAGTCAGAGCCATGTTACATGTAAAAATACCACAGCAGGATGAATTTAAAAGATATGAGGCCTTACCTTGTTTGTAGAAAAACACCCTCACTAGTGCCAACTTCCTGAGGTAAAGACAGAAACAGGTGGAGGGGGAAGAGACAGAGTGCTGTTGCTCACTCTGAGGGTGAGAGAGAGAGAGAGAGAGAGAGAGAGAGAGAGAGAGAGAGAGAGAGAGAGAGAGAGAGAGAGAGAGAATCACAATACTTAAAATTTGTCCCCTCTGGTATTTTTGTTGATGGAAGCAAAATCCTTTGCAGCGACTGGTCGCCCTGCGTGTGATGCTCTTGAATGAGGCGCCGCAGTGCATGTGACCCCGGACGTGTGTGTGTGTGTGTGTGTGTGTGTGTGTGTGTGTGTGTGTGTGTGTGTGTGTGTGTGTGCGTGCGTGCGATCTATGGGGCCTTAGAGGAGGGGTGGCGGTCCATGTTTCTTTTTTTGGAGGTTTTGTTTGTTTGTAGATGGTGTTCTCTAGAACTGGGGATGTGCATAGGTATGCAGGACAGTCTGCGTCAATGCAACATGCTGAAACAGACATTTCTCTTTCAGAGCCGTCCTGCTGCGGGGACATGGAGGACCACATATAGAGGCTACCCTCTATACAGGCAAAATACCTTTATGTCTACAGTAGGAGTGTCTTAATTATAAGTTAAATTTGCTGTTTTAAGGTTTTCATTTTGATGATGAGATTTTCAGTTACCAGTATGACGTATAGAATCATATACCTTTGTTATTATTTTGAATATGGAGTCTTAAGTTTTTCAAAGAAATGCAGGAAATTTGCAAAAATGATGTGCAACAAATTATATTTGGCCAACAATTTAATCATTTTCTGTCACCAATACTTATTGTCTTTGGTAGGAATAAACAATCAAAATCAGGAACATGCTGACTCAGAGTGACACTGAGAAATTAATCAATACATTTGTCATTTCCGGAGTAGAGTATCGCGATCACCCAATATCAGGGTGTCCAAATAATTGCTCAAGAGGTCTTCAGTTGATTAAAAATGCTGCAGCAAGAGTATTGACAGGAGCTAGCAGGAGAGATCACATCACTCTAATATTAGCTTTTCTTTATTGTCTTCCTGTTGAATCCGGGATTGCCCTCTTGATTTCACGGGGTGTCATCGTTTTCATGTCTGTATTATAGATGAGTCAGCATTTACTAAATTTAGTCAAAAAACTAACTTTTAGTGTTACATTAAAACTGTATAATGTATTTGTTTTTTAATAAAATTCTAAGTCTTTATGTAAAAGCCTCAAAATATCTTGAAGATATGGGCGTATTGAAAGTGAACATCCTGTCTACAGCTAGTGAGCAGCAGGGGTCAACTAGGTTTACAATGGTTAAAATTTGTGTCCCTAAAGAAAAAAAAACTTTTGTACCACTGTTGTAGTTGAACTATTGCAGGTTTAGACTGCTGGGATACCTACAGAATCCTTCTTTTCTTTCTAACTGGTGTTTTTTTGTATTCCACACATTTGCGTGTCAGTAACCCACAGCCTCTCCTGTAGCCTGCCCCGTGTGGAATAGCTGTTTTATTTTCTGTGTTAAAATAGCTTGTTGTATAGAAATAAAGTTGAAATACAGTGATGTGGTAGCTTTGTCCGCTTTTAATGTCTTGAGATGCTCTTCGAGGAGCGCACACGTGAACTCCTCCGACTCGTTCTGGAAACACGGTTTGACCTCTGATGACCCGGATGCTGACGCCAGAACCGAGCTGTTCCATCGGTGGAGTAAAGATGGCTGACCAAGGCGCCGCAGATCCTGGTAATAACAACAATAATAAACCCGAAGCCACGGAGGGAACTATTATCAAGGTCACAGTGAAAACGCCTAAAGACAAAGAAGAAATCGCCATCGCAGAAGATGCCTCAGTCACTCAGGTTAGTCGGGAGCTGGCTGCTGCTCTCGCGTCATGCCCCTGCCCACAACTTCAGCTAGGAAGCTAATCGGTTAGCTCCGTTAGCATTCGCCGTCAGCCTTACCGGCTAACCACGAGTGCGTGAAAGGAGCGTGGTTGTGTGTAATGGGAGTTTTACGGGTTATGTTAACGAATATTTGGCTACATTTACGTTACTAATATGTAATAGAAGGATACGAACACGCTGGTTTATAAAATTGCTAACCGGCTAGTCAGCTAATGGCGAGAGTTAGCACGTCGGCTAAGTTAGCCGGGGAGCTAAGCCAGCGTTAGCTAAGTGTAGCCAAACAAGTGTCAGCTGACGGCGACGCTCTCGCTGTGCCTGTTATATCAAGCAATAATGGGCTAATCGAGACATCGCTGTGGTTTCATGGGGATGTTCTGTGGCGTGGCTCTCATTCCCCTCTTGGGCTCGGCAGCTTTAAACGGACTGGAGCTCGGTTTCCCTCTAGAACATTCTCAGTGCTGCCACTGAGTCATTCAGCTTTCTGGGGAATAAAGAGTATCCTCAGTGCTGCTGTTGGCCTGACGACGTGTTGCAGTGAAATCATAACGCAATCCGTGTAACCACATTCAAGTCAAGCTCCCGAGCTTCAATCAAAGTGTCCTCTATTTCTGGTTTCCTTTTCCTGGAGACCGTCACATTCACAGTGTGTCCCTCAGTGGTTCATCTTTAATCTTTGAGGACGACACTCATGCTTTGCTCATCTTATGTGACTTCATTTCACAGAGTGAGCTGTTGTAGCCAGTTCAAAGCTGTTATTTTTGAGTGAATTACACATTTCTCTTCCTACATAAGGTAACCAGATATTTGTCCTATAAATGGAAATTCACACCTCAAATATCTAAAACATACAGATGTGTTGATCTCATGTCCAAACTTTTACTCAAATTTTGCAAGAGAATCTTTACAAATATGAAAAGATGCACTTTGTATTTAACTAGATGTACTAACAGTTGATTTAATAAATTACCGATTATGTTTTCTTTCTATTAATCACATAAAATACTCTCCTCATTTTTAATATTCACCTCATCAGGAAAACAGGTCATTTGGACTGACAGATCAAATGAGTGCTCAAACAAAAAGTTAAAACTCAAATGTTCTCTTAAGACAATTGAAGAAAAGAAAAGTTAATCAGGAAAACCACTGACAGAAGCCACATTTCAGTCAAGACAGTTGCTTGTAATATTTCTGTAATGACAAAGATATTGTGATAAACAAGTTATAACAGATCCATATCACACATTAAACACACTCACACAAAGATATTATCAAATAAACAACGATTTGTTCGAACTTTAGGCTAAATATTTAATTGTTCAACTTCGAATCATTTTGTTGAGTGAAGTTTATTCATAAAATGCTTATATACTCGGCTTAATCAAACTGAACTGAAATCAGTGACTTACCACACTCTATTCAGTTCACAATCAGCTGCAGTAAAAAAGTCTTCAGGAACTGATGTGGCTGCCATCTTGGATGGGTCTTGGCTTCACGTCCAGTACATTTGCTTTCACTCAGGATAAAGGTCTTAAAAGCGCAGTCTTTATTGTAGAAAAAGCATTTTGGATTGTACCTCATTGTGCACAGTCAGTAAGAAATCAAACCGGTTTAAAAATTCTGAAATTAAACACCTTCTTCCTCAGTAGAACAGAATGCAGACTAATCAAACTCATCCAATATGGCAGCCAGACTGATTCATCAGCTCTAACAATCTGCAGTAGTGAAGGAGGCGTCTTCTTATTTATATATTTGTGGATGAGACGAGCTCTCGGTTTCGCCTCCTGTCCTACTGTGACTGACCCTGCAGTTTCATTCATGAAAGTGTTTCCTCTGTGCTACGTCATATCAGTTTTAGAACGCCTGCATTTCACACATTTTATTTTTTCCTGTAAAATTCGCTCCCACAGTGCTGAAGTTTCCTTTGCTCTGTTCAACTTGCTCTGCCAGTGTATTTCCATTACCTGAAGTGTCATGGTTATGAGGATCATCTCCATTTGTTGTCTTTAATTTTGATTTGCACTGTAATTGTTCAAATTAATTTTTTTCTTTTACATTTTACAATAAATTTTTTTCTACTTTTGATGACTTAAGATTGCTAAAACTTAAATCACTCTGAACAGGCGTGTTGTTCTATTAGCATTGACTTTCTGCAGACAATTTCCACTAAGTATCCTTTAGCACAAAAAATTAAAAATGAGACAGGATACCTTTATTAATGCCAGTCTAACATAACAACCTGTAAATCACACACGTTTCCATCACCAGCGTCTTCTTAATTCTGAACATTTGTCAAGATGATTGTTATAAAGAGAATATTCACAAGGCTCTGTCTATTTTGGCGGTTTTGGGGATAAAATTTAGCAATCATGTCAAAAATAATTAGCTGGGTCTGTATATCAGGATAGATGTTAATGGGTGAAGTAAGTTAGATCCTTATTTTTATTATTAGTCTATTATACCCTTCTTATAGTTTCTGCTTTCCTCTTATTTTTTTTTATCTGCTTTCAGCATAATTTCTCACGGCATTGCTTTTGTCTGTTTGTTTTTTAGTTTAAAGAAGAGATCTCGAGGCGGTTTAAAGCCAAACAGGACCAGTTGGTTCTGATTTTTGCAGGGAAGATCTTGAAGGATGGCGACAGCCTCAGCCAGCACGGCATCAAAGACGGCCTGACGGTTCACCTAGTCATAAAGACAGCACACAAGTAAGATTACAGCATTATACAAAGCGTTCCGCTTCAGCACAGCCTTTTTCTGGGATCCTTGAGGATAGTTTCACAGTATAATTTTATCATGCAGTTCAGTATATTTATTACAGCAGTAACATTAAGTTTATACAGTTTCCAGATGCTCAATAAGCTGAAAGAATTCCTCATCTAGCTATAAATCTTTTGTGTAGGGCGGGAGATGGCGCTAGCACCTCAGCCTCTAGCTCCACCTCCACTCAAACAGGCAGCACGTCCACCTCGAGTCCAGGCACCAACCCCCCCCCTACAACGGGCCCTGCCGGCTCCGCCCCACCACCCACACAGACCCCCAACATACTGAGTGAGTTCACCCGTGTGCCGTCGTTTCTGTCTGCCGCTGAGGCGAGCGCCCTGCTTGACTCTCGCTTAATGTCCCTCCAGCTGGCTTCGGTGACCTGGCAGGCCTGGCTGGACTGGGCATGGGCTCGTCTAACTTCATGGAGCTGCAGCAGCAGATGCAGAGGCAGCTCATGTCCAACCCGGAGATGCTTTCTCAAATCATGGAAAACCCGCTGGTGCAGAACATGATGTCCAACCCGGACCTGATGAGACAGATGATCATGGCCAATCCTCAGATGCAGCAGCTGATGGAGCGCAACCCCGAGATCTCCCACATGCTCAACAACCCCGAGCTCATGAGACAGGTACAAACCGTTCCAGACAGCACTTCACAGGAAATAGTGGGGTCCTCCATAAGCTGCACATTCGATGGTTTTTAATCAGGATCTGACTGGCTGTAATACAAAAGCCTCTCCCGACTGACTTCTCCTTCTTTTCGCACACCTCCCAGACCATGGAGCTAGCCAGGAACCCAGCCATGATGCAGGAAATGATGAGGAACCAGGACCGAGCTCTGAGCAACTTGGAGAGCATCCCAGGAGGTTATAATGCTTTGCGGAGGATGTACACAGACATCCAGGAGCCCATGTTCAGCGCTGCCAGGGAACAGGTATCTGCCACCGAAATTTCATTATTACAACTTTGTCTTGTTAGCTTTTTAAAGAGTTTTGTTGCCACTGCTACTTTAAGTCAACACTGACCGTTTCAAATGTGTCCTAATTCTTTACCCGCAGTTTGGTAGCAACCCGTTCTCAGCTCTAGGCGGCAACTCTGAATCCGGCGCCCAGCCGTCACGGACAGAGAACAGGGAACCCCTCCCAAATCCATGGGGGCCACCAAATTCCTCTAATCCATCTGAGAGTGCGGGAGGAACCACAGGAAATACGAGCAGCACTGCAGGCACCAACCCCAGTGTGTCCAACCCTCTGGGCATCAATGCTGGGAGTCTGGGAAATGGTACAGCAAAAAGAATGTTTCTTTCCTCATACACCATATTTACCTATTTACTGAGTTATCTCATTCGTGTGTATGGCTATCTCTTCTGGAGACAAATCTGTTTACACTCTTCTCAAGTCAGCAAACAGAAACTTGTTTCAGGCGAGGGCCTGTTTTAGGGTTAGCGTAAGGTTGTCTTTCTGTGTTGTCATATTTCTGGTGACCATGCACCGATTTAGCCCGAGTCAAGTGCAATGTCTGCTGAAGGTGTGAAAACACGTGTGCATATGTGTGTTTGTGTGTGTGTGTGTGTTGCAGGCATGTTTAACAGCCCGGGCATGCAGAGTTTAATGCAGCAGATTTCAGAAAACCCTCAGTTGATGCAGAACATGCTGTCTGCTCCCTACATGCGCAGCATGATGCAGTCACTGTCTCAAAACCCAGAGTTAGCCTCCCAGGTAAGAAGAAGAACAAAGATACCTGTGCAGCTACACATGCATGCCACTGTACCACACTGCAGTTTTAATGAATGTATGAATTTGGTCTGAAATCCAAACTAGAACAAGTTCATTGTCACATAACACAGATTATTTGGAATTCTCTTACATGTAAATCAGTGTATTGTTGAAAATCACAATAATGCACATCAGATTTAAAACCTCTCTTCATGTTGTTGAAGCAGCATCGCCTCGTGCAGAGTGAGAATTAACTCAGTGTTGTCGTCTCTCTCCATCAGGTTTTGATGAATAATCCCTTGTTTGCTGGAAACCCACAGCTGCAGGAGCAGTTCAGAGCCCAGTTGCCTATCTTTTTGCAGCAGGTACTTCATGTATTTCAGTTCAGTTTATTTATGGTTTTCTGTTTTTGCTGAAGCAAAAACAGAAAACAAGCAGTATCCATAACCGAAGAATGGTGCTGATTGGTCTCAGCGATCACTCTGTTCATGTCACACTAATGGGGCCTGGAGAGCATAATCATAAGGTTGCAGGTTTGAATCCCATTATGGTTTGCTGAATAAAGCCCAACTGCTCAGGCTGTGTCGAGAAAAGCATTCGGCTTAAGATTTGTGCCAGATCAAACATGTGGACCACATGATCTCTGGTCCCGACCCTGGAAGAGATCAGACAGAATGCTCTCCTCTTTTATTGACAGTTCAACTTGTTTAAAAAAAAGAAAAAAAAAAAAGATAAAAATAACACAAAATTCAAATTCTTCCCCAGTTAAACTAAGATTTTGACTTGTGCAGATGCAGAACCCGGAGGCGCTGTCGGTGATGACCAACCCTCGGGCCATGCAGGCGCTCATGCAGATCCAGCAGGGCTTACAGACGCTGCAGACGGAAGCGCCGGGCCTCATGCCCAGGTATGCTCACACCGACAGACACACACACCTCGCAGTTTTTTAACTTTCTTCGTTACTCACAGCGATGGAAGCTGTTAACAAAGCTGTTTTCTTCCTTTGGGCGGGGGCCTAGCTTGATGTCGGGTGGAATACCTGGCATACCAACAGGAGGCGGCGTGCCTGCCGAGAACCCGGCCTCCTCGCCCAGCAGCGCCGGAACGAACGCCGCGCAGCAGCAGCTGATGCAGCAGATGCTCCAGATGTTTGCCGGAGGAGGCGGAGGAGGAAGCGCAACGGTACACACTAACACGGAAACACAAAAACGGGAAACGCGTCCCTCAGACACGTGTGACGTTCTCAGTTGTGGAACCGCCGTCCCGTCTGTCCCCCGCAGACCCAGACCCCAGAAGTCCGGTTCCAGTCCCAGCTGGACCAGCTGAACGCCATGGGCTTCATCAACCGCGAGGCCAACCTGCAGGCCCTCATCGCTACTGGAGGAGACATCAACGCCGCTATTGAGAGATTGCTAGGCTCACAGCCCTCGTAAAGACATGCAGTACATACTGACACACCGACGTGCGCGTACAAACATACCTAACTCATAAAGACACCCAGCATCCACAGAGATCCCAGAGAAATTAAAATGTATCGTCCCAAACTTTACAGAAGAATTTTTGGGCAGGATCTGTAAGACCCTCATTCTGCATCTGTTCTCAGATCATCATCCCCCCCCCCCCCCCTCCTCCCCCCTTCCCCCCATCCCTGTCTCTCCATTTTCACTTTTTGGCATCATCCAACCAGATCTCTTTCCCAGAGTGCTGCTGTAGAGTCGTACTGAACTGCTCTCACCTGTTCCGATGCGGAGAAAAGAAGTGAAAGCCTCTCCTGAAAGAAAAAAAAAAAAAAAAAGGATTCCCAAACATTTTATCCGCTCATCGTTTTCTTCTCATTTAACTGGAGTCAAGTTGTTGCAGGCAGATATTTACATGACACATATTAAACCCATGTGATGTGATTGGCAGTCGGCTCTGTTTCGTGCGTGCTCACTGTGAGGCGGTCTGTTAGCATCGAACTAGCGAACGGATACATGAAGATCATCTGGTAAACATCCATCCTCAACACAAGCAGGAAGACTTACTGTCCACACAGAAGTTCAGCCTCATTCCTCACTCAGTCCCCGTTCTTCACATTCTTTCTCAAGTTGCTGTTTTGGCCCAACAGCTCTCACTATTTATTGCAAGTGCTTAAGAAAACGAAGCCCTCCACACATTTTTTCCCCCCCCAAGTCAGAATTTGTCATTCCAAATGGAAGTGCCCTCTCACAGGTGCACATGCTCTTTCTTTTTCTTTTTTTCTTCCTTCTTTTTTTTCTTCCCGAGACACCTTTGCTGTGTCCGCAGCGTTCCACCGGCCTATAAAACCATCATCTATATATTCCAACCCGACTGGGTGGGTTGATTGGGCAAACGTCACCGAGTAAATTCCTCTCATCAGCCAGGTCTTCTGCCATTATCGAATATCACATTGCAGCAACTCTGAAACAGAGAGGGCTGTTAGAATAAAAATAAATTAAACAAACTGTTATCATTTTAATCAGATTTTTTTTTTTTTGGTCTTTTTTTTTTTTTTTTTTTGAGGTGCGACTAGTACCTAGAGATGAGGATGATTTGTCTCACATGATATAAACGTGCAAATCAAATGAGTGAAAACATGAATTACTTCACAAAATCTCCTAGTATGGTGGCACCATACTTTTCTCAAATCATATTCTATTTTTTTTTTTTTTTTGGTTTTTGTTTTTTTTTTCCTTTTTAAATTTTCAGCATTGTAGTTGTGGTAACCTTGGCAACTGCTTCTATAGCTTTGCTTCGTCTGTTGACCTCAGCTGAAGAAAACACAACAAATAAAAGAAATCCATCTCCCGATTGAACATGTTGGAACTAACTTTTAACAGTACTGTACTAAAAAAAAAAATGAATAAAACATGGTCAAAAACAGTCCACGGCCCTGTGTTCATTACGATACCGGAAAGTCAAAGGCTACCTGGAACGCTGAATATCTGAAATCATGGTTGAGTTTGCGGAGCCGTTTGTCTTCCAATCCACAGGTTGGCAGGTTTCTGATCCCGCCCTGACCGGTCCCAAGTTCCCTTCACTGTGGTGCGAACACTTAGCATGGCGATCGTGATTTGTTTGAGACTGGATTTAACGGGTCATGTAAAGGGCAAAGAGACTGATCGAACGGGAAAACGTGCTTTCTGGGTTCACCATAGATCTACTCAAAATCCTGCGTTAAGATATAATTGCAGATGTCGTATCCTGAAAAGCTTTACATTTAAAATAAAGCCTCATGCAGCCATGTGTTTTTTAGGAAGAACACTCAATGCATCATAGAATAATCTTTACCCAGTATCAGCTAATAAGGAAATAAAACATTTCATTTGTAAATGAATTTACAACTTGAAAAACTTAACAGTGTTGCATGGGAGGATAAGAAGATTACCACGGTAATAAAATTGAAATGTAAAAAATCAGATAAAAGTAGGGGTGTGACATGAGGATAAGGAAATAAAAGCTCAAAAACATGATAAAATCATTAAAAGGATGAAAAGGGGGTAAAGGTCATCAGCCTCTGGTTCCAAACTGGTTTTTGTCAAAGTTTCTGAAAGCATGAAGATTAAAAACAGTGAAAACACAGCATGACACCAGTTCTCTAGCTGCGGCCCATCAATCATCTCCTGCAGGAATGGAGGCATGCTCCCGGCCTGCGTCGCCTGTAGGCGAGGCCTATTGTCACACAAATGATCGGGATCAGCAGGTGGAAAGAGCGTAGGGGAGGGCGGAGCCTGTCTCCGTGTCTGCCGCCGGTTCTACCTGTTCCTCCTGCTTTCCCTGCTCCCTCGCTCCTTCGGCTGTCAGCTGATGTTCGGGGCACCTGCCTGCGCCGCCTCCCTGCCTTCCTGTCCGTCCTCGGCCGGGAGCTGCCCCCATACACAGATCAAGAAGGAAGCAGCTCCACCTGTTCTCTCTCTCTCTCTCTCTCTCTCTCTGTCCTCCATTTTCACCTTTACTCTCTCTCTCTCTCTCCACACCGGAGAGAGAGCCAGAGGAGTGCGGCCGTGTTTTCCTTCTGCGTGGTTTTTATTCACCCTCTCGACTCCCCCTGGGGATCCGGGGTTGAAGGTGGTTTCGGGGGACTGGGTGAAACAGGAGCAGCATGGGGTCTGACGAATCCTACAACTTTGTCTTTAAAGGTGAGTTCCCCCTCGGCTGTGATTGGGGCCGACTGGATGTGTAACGCAGTGCAGTCAGGGTGTGTTTGTGTACATGTCGACACCGTGAGGTGCAGCTCCGGCTGCGATTTCTGAGGGGAGGGGAAGGAGGAAGTCATTTCTATCCATTTGGCTGTGAATGACTTGACCTTTGACCCGCAAGAGGGACACAATCTCACATTTCCTGCTTCACTTTGTGGGCTGTTGTGTGCCGTGTAGTTTTTCTTTTCCATGGCTGAAATAGCCTGCCGTTCCAGTGTGTATCGCCAGCTCCTCGGAGGATCTGCCACGTCTGGCAGCTTGTGAGGCTGACAGGAAGTCTGACCAGATGAGAGATAACCGAATTGCTTCACAGAGCTACGGTTTCAAACACTTGGCAGTCAAATAACCTCTTTGGTTATTCAAATCACATCAATATCCAATGTGATTTTCCTATTTTAAACCATTTTATTTCCTTCTCTCTTTTCTAAAAGTGGTGTTGATCGGAGAGTCCGGCGTGGGAAAGAGCAACCTCCTGTCCCGCTTCACCAAGAACGAGTTCAGCCACGACAGCCGCACCACCATCGGCGTGGAGTTCAGCACACGGACCGTTCAGATGGACAACTTCACCATCAAGGCTCAGATCTGGGACACGGCGGGGCTGGAGCGCTACAGGGCCATCACCTCAGCGTGGGTACAACACACACACACACACACACGAGGAACGAACGCGTCGTATAAAGAAGAGAGGATCCTCAAATCAGTGTTTGTTCACACGGTTCAAGCACCTCCGTCTCTGTGTCTCGTCACTCAGGTACTACAGGGGAGCCGTCGGGGCGCTGCTGGTCTACGACATCAGCAAACACCTGACCTACGAAAGCGCGGAGCGGTGGCTCAAAGAGCTGTACGACCACGCAGACCCTCACATCGTCGTCATGCTGGTGGGGAACAAGAGCGACCTGGAGCCCAGCAGGACGGTGCCCACCGACGAGGCCAGAGACTTCGCAGGTGTCCGAGCAGTGTGTGCCGTGTGTGTGTGTGTGCGATCCCATCGGGATTCTGCAGTTCCAGTCCACCGGACGGATTCCTGTTCCTGTTGTTGTGGCCACACCGTGAGCCGAACGCTCTCTGACTACGACTTGTGTTTGTCATAACATTCGCTTTTCTCATTCTCAACCAATCCAGAAAAGAAAGGCCTTATGTTTATGGAGACATCGGCCCTTGATTCCACCAACGTTGAAGCTGCTTTCAATGAAGTTCTCTCAGGTACAAATATGCAAACAAAATAAAGCAACCCTCCGCTGGACTTCCTTAAGTTCAGGTTCACACCTGGTGCTCTGGTTGCTCTCCTCAGAGATCCATAGGAAGGTGGCCAGCAAGGAGGTGACGCGCGGCTCCATCTCGGCCGTGACCCTGTCCAGCCCCATCAGGCCGTCCGGCGACACGCAGGAGGAGCGGAAAGGCTGCTGCAGCCGCTCCTAACCGGCCGCCGCGCCCGCCAACACTGCGCTCGACTGTCTTTCACAGGATGTGAAGAGCAGGACACCTGGTCCACATGTGACCACATGGTGTTCAGACCTCAGGAAATATAAAAGCCGTACGTTCCATGACTCACTGATTCACTGCCACAAAAAAACAATCTAAATTTCATACAAAAAAAAACCCCACAGCCTCCAAACGGTATTGCTGCAGTTGTGTTGTTTCTTTATACTCCTGTTGTTGATGCTTTGTAAAATTTTTGTTGGTTTTATAAAGGAATGCGCACGGATGTACTTGGAATAAATTATTTATGCTCATTTGTTGGTTTGTATTCACCACACAGAGACACAGATCGGCTTTTATCTGCCAGGGACACATTCTCAGCATGACGTGCACCAACAGGAGGGAAATGGGAAGTGGGTGATTAGGTTTCAGTGAAAGTAATTACATGTCTATATTAAGAGAAAATACTTCACTTTAAATGCTCACTCAGTAGTTTACTTTACAATAGGTTATTATTATTATTATTTTGATATTATTATCAAAGCCAGATGTAGAATAGAGTGTTTTTTTTTACCATTTTATGTGCTGGTTAAGAAGCTTCATCTTCTCAGATCCATGCTGTTTGTGCATGATGTTATATAATGTTCGCTGTATGTCAGATGAGCTGCACCCTGAGGTGACAGCACGCAGCTGGGGACCTGAGCTCAAGGTGCTCTGTCCTCTCTCAACCTGTAGGTGGCAGTGTTGGTTTTGTCAGCTGGCTCGTCAGGCCTTCAGGATGCTGCAGTAGTGAAAAGCATGCCTGCCCCCCCACCCTGTCTGCTTATTTAGTCCAATACTTCTCATACTACCAGCTTCTGTTCACTCTATTGTTGTTCATGATATTGAGCTCATGACACGCAGTGTTGTTGCCATGGCTGCGACCTTCAGTGCCCCCTTGACAAGCTATTCGGCATGCCGATCAAGTAGGAAATTAATTTACACTTTTTCCATCAATAGTGAATTCATTCACGGACTTGATGGCTTTATGTCAGTGTGTGTGTGTGTGTGTGTGTGTGTGTGTGTGTGTGTGTGTGTGTGTGTGTGTGTCTCCAGACTTTGGGTATAATTGGAATGGCTCATACGGCAGAACTGAGAGAATATAAATCTACAGGAGCAGTGGTTAATGACATTTTGGACAGATAGTGCTCTATCTCTGGCTCGCAGATGTGTGTGAGGAGCCTTTACTGTATCACGTGTGTGTGAGCTGTGTCCCCCCCCCCCCCCCCCCCCCCAAGCAGGATTTCCCCTCCAGAGATGATTTTGCTCCAGTGAAATGACCAGAAATGCTTTTATTAAGTTTCTCTTATGAAAATATGATGGGGAGGCTCTGCAGCGAGCAGTAAATGTTTAATTATATCCCGTGGATGAGGATTTTCTTTATGGGCTGAGCAAAGGCATCTGGTGTAATAATCCATGCAGCCTGAACAGGCTGCACAGGTTGAAAGTCTGGTCATGCAATCTATAAATCTTACTTTTTCCTGAGTCCAAAAGTATAGGCGAAAGGCCTTTAAAAGTTGCAAAATTTAAAAATTTGCTCTGAATAACACAGAGAGGACGATCTCCTTCCTGCGTTACAGATTCTCTCAGAGTCCTGCTGCTCTGCGTCTGACCTGGCCTTGAAGGTAAAAGCTCCCACAGTGGTTGGAAAGAATTGGATTTAGCACATACATGTGGTGGCTATTACCCACGTGCTACTCGACATGTGTAGCCTGTAAAAAGTGTGTCTAAAAGCAAGGCTCCTCCGTGTTAAAGTGATGAGTGGAATAGCACCTCTGACATCTGTTTATTTCCCATTTGCTGCTCCTCCCCACCTGCAGCTCTCTCTTTCCATAGGGGGGGAATTCTGATCCTCCAAGAATCAGGCATTTCCATTCACGCTTAACGACACGTTTTCATTTATGTTTTTCCTGTTTCTCACTCTTGAAGTATACTTTGCACATCCACCCACACACACCATGTGAGAATTTGCATACCGCTGGTCAGAGTGCAACATGCGTATTCCCCACAATGCCTTACTGATGAAATGTGGCATCGGTTTTTTGTGACCAGTGTAGGCTGGTTTATCTGGTCCAGTTCTGGGTTTCACCAGCTGCACAGAACAGCACCAGACAGTCAATGCATTGTTTTTTGTTTTTTTTTTCCTTATCAGGCTGTCCAGTCTCGATGATCTGCAGCGCTGGCTGCAGCTTGGTGACAGCTTTCTAGTTTTATCCCATTGTTCTCTGTGGTAATTAAATTGATTAATTACACTCATTAAGAAAGTGCATCTGTGTGAAAATAGGCTAATTTCAAATGCTTTTGGTTTCATTGTAGTGACTTCAGCTGCAACAGTCGCTCCTCAACTTTCCCAAATATCCTTTCGTGAGACTAAAACACAGATTGCTCTCGTTTCGCAGGTCGAAACAGCGGCTTGGTAGCTCACGGCCAAAAGGTCTGGGAGTGCAGTGATTTTCCCCCGGATAGCAATAAAAACGCCAAGTGTATTAAAATCCAGAGGTTGTGAACTCACACCTGCTATTGACAGGTTTGTGTTTGTGTGGGCGTGCGGCTGCAGCCGTGCATGCAAACACATGCGGGGAAGCCAAAGTCTAAACACAAGTGTGCAGCAGCCTCCGTCCGTCCGTCGGTCGGCCTGCGTCTGCCGGCTCGTGTCAGCCGCCGAGCACAGACCTGAGATTTCCACGTCGGCTGACATCACCGCATAAATATAACTAAAGTCAATTCACGCTGATTACCATGGTGATGTTGTTATGGCGACCAATCAAAAGGAGAAGTGAGCTGATGGCTGACTGTGTGTGCTCGCTCTCCATTTCCCAAAATGCACAGTGGAGAGAGAGAGAGAGAGAGAGCTGAAAACGAGCAGAGATGGATTACTGCCTGGAGGTGACTGTGGAGAGGGGGGGAAAAAAAAAAAATTAAGCTTGTGTTTCTCACTGCTGGTGGAGACTGGACGCGTGAAGCCTCGGTTTGATTTGTTCAAGAAATGAATACGCACTCAAAATGTGTTTGAGTCAGATAGAGAGAGGCGGGACGGACCTGCAGCAGGTGGTGTGGGTGGCAGAGTGCAGCGCAAACACACTGCCACCTCCGATCAGGCATATTTACTCTGACTGAGTACATATCTTGAAAAACTTACCTGACTCTGGACTTTATCTGTTCACAACGATGCCCTTTATGGACATATAGACTTTTAGAACTTCAACAAATTAACAGAAAGAGTGATTCTATCTACAATCTACAATCTCCAATAATACCCGAGGGCCATTTCAGGTCCACAATAATCAGATGGATGTTTTTCATACTGAAAAGTCTTATACTGAATGATCCAAAAGCCCAGCATGGACTCAAACCGACAATCTTCCAGCATAAGAGAATGCTGATCAATACACCACTATTATTTATAATGAGTTTATATTTCAACATGCAGTGAAATCCCTCTGTCCTCTATTCTATTCTATTCTATTCTATTCTATTCTATTCTATTCTATTCTATTCTATTCTATTCTGTGCTGGCAGCTCTGTGTTTATACATTCATCAGCCACCTCCTCGTGTTTGCCAGCGTCACCTCCTCGCTCGGGTCAATTAGGCCCTCAAAAAGCCTCTAATTTCATAAGAAGCCTGTTGTGTTTGGCTGTCCAGCCGGGGTCACAAGACTCCTTTCCAGCAGGTAATTAAACAGGTTGCCAGCAACAAACGGGGCCTCAGCAATAGTCCACTTAGCATAATATTACATACCTCAGTTGCCGTGGCAACGGCGGTGTTTGCCTGTGAGACTGCGATGCTAAACGGCTGCAGGTGTAAAGCGAGGCTCGGGCCCATCCAGCTGAAACCCGAGCCCAGGGACGGTGTAAAATAAGATTGTCATTAAGATATTGAGTCTCTCGTGACAGGCCAGCTCGCCGTTCTTCCCTCCATTTGTGCTCAAGTGGCGACATCTTGGGAGCAGGAAGCAGATCGTGCTTTGGCAACTTTTCCCGTCACATTTCATAATGAAGCCCGTTCTGATCCACTTGACTCGTTCCCGCTCTGACCACAGCTCGGCCGGCCAGCCCAACAGTTTACCCACTGGAACAAAGTTACACTTCAACAATTTAAAAGTGAATTCCCACTCTGGCAGCGCTCCGGCACTTGAAGAAAGAAGACACCTGGAGAATTTGAGACCTTTGAAAGCTTTTCTCCGTGGAGGTAGAAACCTTTTAGCCGCTCCTTCCAAAGACGGGGAGAAATAAAACGCCTACAATACCACACAGCCCCCCAAAAAGTGATCTGCTCTTTCTCAGAGGAACACAAAACCCCTGGCTATACAGCAAGTGACAAAAGGGGCGTGAAATTTAATTTATGAGTGGATATTTCCATGTCTGTCTTTTTCTTTTCCTCAGCTTTTGTTCCATGCGGCCCATGAGTGGAGGTCCAGGCCAGAGTGGAGGATCTCGGAAAGCAGATATGCCCTGAGCGTGAAGATCCCACATTTAGATGCACACAGCAGCCTATTCTGTTTCACCGAATCAATAATTTTGTCACTGAAAAAAAAAAACCTGAGTGAGAAAAGCCTCTTTACACGCCGCACTTTACAGTTTCTTTGTGTAAGTTGTGCTCTTGAAATACAAATGCATTCCCATTTCATGTGCATCGCCATTTTAAATGCTTCCAAGTTAGAGAAAACACAGGAGCATGTCGTGTGTGTGTTTGGCACTTTATTTATTTATTTATTTATTTACTGGCAGGGACTTGAACCTAGCACCATACCCCGGAGACACATGTCTCTGATTGGACAAATTGTGATATTTCCTCAAGGAAAATCAATACTTTTTTTTTTTTGCTGTAGTTGATAAAAGTTAAAGTTTTACAGCTGGTGTATAAAAAAGTCCCTGTTGAACTATACTTAATTTCACCACCAATATGCAATTATTATTATTATTCTACTGCCTTCTCTTCATAATCACTAACAACAGTTTAGGCTGTTAAACTGCGAACAGGCTGAGCAGAATTTTAACAAATTTGACCCAAAGTTCACAACGATGTTTCAAAGAAAGAAAATCCCCTCATTAATTTTTCATTTTACAGCAGTCTGTGGCAGTGTAGCGAGTTTAGAGAGTAAGAAACGAATGTGAGTTGATATATTGTCTGACAAAGTGTGTGTGAATGTTTGTGCACATGCACGCATGTGGTTCCAGCTGAGTTCAGAACAGATCCGCAGTAAATTACTGTCCGAAAAGACACAGAGACATTCTGTGTGTGTGTGTGTGTGTGTGTGTGTGTGTGTGTGTGTGTGTGTGTGTGCTGCTGTCGAGCTGAGGGCTTTCCTGAGATTAATCTCCTCAGAGTTTTGGATTGTGGGAAAACACATGTTGTTGTCCACTCCACCGCTGCAGGGTGGAAACATGCTCAGGCTTGACGACAGGAAGGTTGAATCAGGGTCACATGATGCAGCCTGGACTCTGAGAGGCAGAGGGGAGCAAACTGCCTCCCTCTAAAAGCCTGATTGATCAGACCCATACTCTAGTCCTGCGTTACAGCTCTGTGCATGAAGCAGTTTTTATTTATTTTTTTTATTTTTTTTTTGGGGGGGGGGGTTGTTCCTGACTGTATATACATCCTGTGCACTTTCTTCTCCATGCTGTGAAAGCTCCAGGATGCATCTAAAAATACCCCGGGCCCATGAGGAAAAGCGTGAGGATGGGAAAACATTTAAAGAGGAACACAGGGCTGTTTCCTAAACACGGCGGCTTGGGAGGAACGCCAGATAACAAGAGGAAGGACCCCCCCACTTGTTCTGACAGTCTCACACTTTTACATCTGATAAACTTAAAGCCGCAGCCGAGCTCCTCGGAAACAAAACCAGCAGCCAGTCTTTTAAGGTTTCATGTCTTATACTGAGTTTCTCACACCTGGATGTGCCTTTCGGTGTGTTTATGTGACAACTGAAAGCTTCAACTAATCTAAAATAGAGATCCTGGTTATTAAGGTTAATTTCCAGCCATTAACTGAATTAAAACCAGATCCGTGGGAGATATTAAGACCGAGGCAGATTCTATGAGCAAAGGGATATTTAAAAGATGAGGAGGAGGAGGAGGAGGAGGAGGAGGAGGATGGGCGGGTAGTTTGGAGGAGGAGGAGATCCAGATGGGAAGGAGCAGAGGCAGTGCCGCAGAAGGGAGACAGAGAGAGAGAGAGAGAGAGAGAGAGAGAGAGAGAGAGAGAGAGAGAGAGAGAGAGAGAGAGAGAGAGAGAGAAAACGAGAGAGAGAGAGAGAAACGAGAGAGAGAGAGAGAAGGAGAAGACACGAAGCCTCCTCTGCGTGGAGATGAGAGACTCTTTCGGCGGACACTGAGCAGTCGGATCTCTCTCGGTGCCAAGATGTATTTCGGTGAGTAAACACGACTCAACAGTTCTTTTTCTTTTACAGCAGGAGTCACTTGTTGCTTTGTTGGACTGGATGACAGCTTAGTGAAGCTTTGTGGAGCTTTGTGAAGCAGCCACCTGCAGCAAAGCGACAGAATCAGACAATCCTATTCAAATGTAAATACTTTTGACTGGACTGAGTGTAATTAATGCTGATAAACAATTTTTAAAAATCACTAGAAAAGACGTTTAATTAAAAAAACTACTTTACTGCGTCGTTTAAGGCCTCTTAAAGTAATTATTACTTCTTCCGCAAATTATAGCAATTATACAGTTATTAATGGAAAATGTAATTTGTGTGCGCGCGCGCGCGTGTATGTGCATGTAGCTCTATCAGATTGCCCACGTGCATTTGTTTCTTGAGTCTCCCAACTTCTCTAAAAAGTCGCCTCCGCGCGCGCGCGCGCGCGCACGTGCGGTGAGACCCGCCGCGTTTATACACGCGCGCCCCTCGGAGGCAATCAGACTAATGGCAGAGCGGATGGGTGTGTTTGAGATTCTGATTATTATAATTACGACGAGCGAGCTGGGCCCGAATCAAACCGCAATCAGGACGGAACAACTCCACAACAAGGCTCCACGATAATCAGGGCTGCGAGCAGCACGCGCTTGGGCGCGTCCGCGGCTCGACAGGGCTGCTGCGCGTGTCCGCGCGCGCGGGTCTGCAGCGGGGATCCCTTGGCGTGTGTCAGAGCTGTGTGTTATGTGATGTTGAATATTTGTGAAATGACTTTATAATGACTTGTTTGGATCGTTAGAATAAGACGCTGAACATATAAATTCCAGTTATGGCTGCTTGTGGGAGAAGAAAGTAGACCTCTGGTTTTTCCTAATGCAGAAGCATATAGGAGTTAAGCTATAGCTGGATGCAATTTGGGAAATAAACTGGAAATAAATTACTTTTTTTTAAATGAAATATAGATACTATTCCCAATTTGCATATGGTTTTACTCAGAGAGCCAGAACCAAACAGCAGAATGTTAATTCAGAAGAGTAAAAGTTAACTTATTGGAAGCAAAACAGCTTTATCATGAGAGCCATATAACAAGAGAGATGTTTATGAAAACATGCTGAAGAGGCTGCAGAAATGGTGTGGCCAAGAGAGTGAGTCTTTCTTCAACATGAGTCTAGAGAAAAAAAAAAAAAAAAAAAAAAAAAACACTTTCTCCCCCCTGTAAGGTAAAGTCTGGAAGCAAGGGCAGCTGGAATTAAAAACTAGCCAAGTGTTTGGTGCAATTTGCAATCACTTACTGTAACGACCCCAGTATTTCAGCTTGCAGGGTAATTATTAAATGTCAGCTTGTTCAATTTACACCGCTCTCTGTCTGGTTTCATTAAAAAACGGTCGTCTAAAGCATCGATGTGCAAACAATCTTATGCAAAAACTGGAGTTTGATTTAGTATCAAGTGAACATCTCAGACTTGTAGTTTTGTGAAGTACATTTTTAACATGAAAGCGAGTCAAGCCATTCGTTTTCCTATTTCATTAAGTTTCAGCATGAATGGGTGTAAAAATAGATCAATGCTGCCAGCAGGCCCACAGGATGACCGTGCACACTTTCCCAGACTTCACAATGAAACACACTATGGCGTTGGGAGAGAGGCGCGAGCGTGTGAATGTGACTGATTTCGTAAAGTACGCTGGGACTGCTAAAGCAGCGTAATTGGCTGTAATCCATTTACCTTTCATTCACGTCTCTCTCTAATCCTGAATTTCACGTGTATGAATGTTTTCTCATTTCAATAAGTTTTAATAGAAACGGATGGAAACTGATCACAGAGATGGAACGCAGCTTTGTCACTGGAAGCTTGTCCAGTGGGAAGAACATGTCATTTTAATTGACGACTGCAAATCATTTACTTCTACATATTGAGATGTTGCAAATGAACCTGTTCTCTACAGCTGTTCGGTTACTGAAATTGTGGGAGGATTAGTTCAACATCTCATTTGCATCCATGAAATTACAGCCTGAGAAATGAAAATAAGAGAGTCACAGTAACACTAGAGATGTTGTTTTTTTTTTTTCCCTCTCCATTGTCTTCGTCGCCCTCTCCCTGGTATGTTGACTTTAATCATCGTCATCCAGAAGGGGCGGCCTGGTCTCCTTGGAGCCTCTCTGCTTCCATATGTTTATCTCTGTGCCCGTCTCCTCCCCGCCGCCAGGTAACGTGTGCCCCAGCGCCCTGCCGCCGCCGCTGGCTCGCCCCACGCCGGGCCGAACGCAGCCCTCCCCCGACCCCAAGGCCCTCCTCCCCTTCCACCTGCTGCCTGGATTCACCGACGTGAGTCCCGCCGCTCTCCCGCCCCCTCCGTGCTCTCACACCTTTTGCTTCATATCCCCAAACTTGTTCCCTGTTCTCGGAGTAGCGCGCCCTCCCGCTACGGAGTCGACTCCACAATACACAGATGTACGAGCGTGCTGCCCACACCTTTCCAAATATATCACCTCTGATGCAGAAAGCTGTGACATTTCCACACAACCTGGGGGGGGCGGAGCTGATTCCTTGGTATTCTTCCTGCGGAGCTGTTCTCAGAGCTGTCTACCCCGCTGTTTGTGAAGGGTGAAGGAGGAGAGAGCTAAAGCCGGCCAAGTCCGGGCTCAGAGGGGAGCCGGAGTGTCGGGCTGGCCTGAATCATGACGTGTGGTTTACACTATACGTCTTCATATAATCCTGGCTGTATATCGCATGAAATCATCTCTCTTTTTTTTTTTCTTTTTCTTCTTTTGGCCTGACATGGTGTAGTAGGAGTGCAGGAGCTTCTATGAGCATCTTTTTCAAAGCCAACACAACATGATGACTGTCTTTCTTTTCCTTTGCTCTCACATGCTGAATGCAGAAGCTAAACATGTTCTGAAATAATGGCCTGAAAGGCGCTCATGGGCCCATTGTTGAGTCCGACCAAATAACCACTCCGAGGCAAAATTGTCTTATTTTTCTTTTGTCCCTCCCTTCTTTTCACTGTTATTTCATTTCTAATCCCCGATGTGCCGCTGAATGTTCAGGGGAGAGACACGGAGAGATGAATTGAGGGTTTAAAAGAAAGCGTGTGCGTGCGTCTGAAATCCCCGGCCTGTCAGCGTGCAATGCAGTGCATTTATTTTGCATGTGTGTGTGAGCGTGTGTGGGCTGTATGTGTGTGAAAGCTCCTTCTCTTTGTCAAAAAAGCCTATCTGCCACCTGAGGAGAAATCAGGCTGTGGTTTGGGTTTGGGCCCACTCCCCTTCCATTTCACCTGGCGCCCCTCTCCTCTCCTCTCCTCTCCTCTCATCCTCCCCTTCCACTTTCACTCTCTTCACTCCAGCTCTCTCTTCATTTCCACTTTGTCTCCTGCTGTCATCTCTGCCGTCCCCTCTCCCTCTCGTGCACTTTTTTTCTTGCTTTCAGAGTTTTCAATTCCTCTTTTCTCTCCTACTTTATCTCACTTTCCTGTCTCTCTCTCATTTTTTCTTCTTCTCATCAGTGACTACATATAGGAGCAGGATCACTAATATTACTTTTTTTTTTTTTTTTTTTAATCAAAAATGTTGACGTGCTTCATATTTCCACGACTTTCTCCAGGTGGACGTCATAAGCACAGATTGAAGAAATGGTCTAAATTGTCTGGTATCACCCTCACCCTGCTGAGTCATCCCTCTTCCAGCCTGCCTCTGCCCTCTTCCTTTTTTTTTTTTTTCTTTCATTTTATTTCAACACTTCTTCTTCCAGCCTGCAGCCATGGGAACACCATCACACCTGTAGAAAACTCGTTGAAATTCTCCAGGTTCAATTTTCAACTTATAGTGGAGGCAGAAGAGGTCACGCCGGTGGATTTCAGGGTGTGTGTTGTTGGGTCTTCCCCCATGGGGGAGCACCGGAGAGCCTTTGGGTGATCGCAGGATCACTTATTCCACTTCATTTGTTTAAATTAGCCGTTTACAATGTGATCTATTTATGAATTTAATCCCATCCTGGACAACAATATATCAGTTTTTTGGATTGGAAATCTGCATTGTTTGGAAATCCTCACGTAAAAATTGTTGTCTGGAGTGTATTTTGTCAGTGTATCTTCTCGCTCCTCTGAGTTGAACCTGTGGGTGTGAAGTAAGTGGGCACGCAGCAGAACTCTGTCCGCCTGTGTTGTCTCCCTGTGTTTTTATGTGTGTGGGTTTTCCACCTGTGTGTGTGTGTGTGTGTGTGTTCTCCTGTGAATGCTGGTGCGGCGTGCGTTGGCCTCTTTAAAGGGCTACACAGGAGTTTGTTTGGTGCCCACATGTGCGTTGTCATGGCTACAGCTTTTGCATGCTTGTGTGTGTGTGTAAGTGTGTGTGTGTGTGTGCGTGTCCATACTTGGATGCTTGTCGTGAGCCAGGAATCCAACTCTACAAACTCAGATTTCATTTTATACTTGGCTTATACTGTAGCAGCACTGCTCTGGTTTTTTGTTGTTGTTGTTGTTGTTGGTTTTTTGTGGTTTTTTTTTGGCTTTTTGTGTTTTTTTTCTAAATGAAAACGATAAAGCAACACTGGAGCCAAGAAAATAATGATGATTTAAATGACAAAGAACCAAAAGCAGCAGCTCATTCATCATGGCTCCCCGCTTTTGAGGTGCTTGACGTCACATGTTCACACTTGGCTGTCACACCGGCGCACGGTTTGAGTCCGGGGACATTCATCATGATGAATGCTGGAGCTGCTGACGACCATTCAGGTGCCGTTGTTCCTCGCTCGCCATATGTTCTTCCTGTAGCTGCCACGGTGAACCTGGAGCTTTCTGACATGTCGTCACCCCACCGAGTGAAGAAGCCTCTTGAGATAATGTGGTAATTTTAATTTGCACCTTTGAGTGTGGATGGGTTGTTTTCACTCTTCAAAGGTTGGGACTGTGTGGGGGAAAAAATTACAATTTTACTGTTTACTGTATCATAGAAAATGGTTATAGTTTGATGATAGCTCCACATTTGATTATTTTTTTTTAATCCATCCTAATATTCTGAGAGCCTCCTACACTTTTTTTTTTTTTACCCAATTCAGTTATTGTTGATCATTAATGTATTTTGCACTGAAGTATGTGTGGCGATGCTTTCTGTGCAGCGTGCTGAATGTTCTATTTTCATTTCTTTTGAATTGGCATTGATTGAGGCGAGTTGATTCTGGCAGCCGAAGGAGCGCCTGTGTGTGAAGGAAGAGCCCGCGAGTAACAAGGGTAGGCTGACTTTGCCACAGGTACCGGTCCACCGCGGAGCGCCGGGTGGGAGTGGAGGGTAAGAGCGGGAGTCCACGGGGAGGCAGGAAGGTGACTTTGATCAGATGGAGAAGAAGGGAGAGACAGGGGGATCAGAGGTAGGCAGATGGAGGGGTGAAGTGGGGAACATGTGATGGAAGGTCACACAGTGATTCAGAAGCCTCGGGGCTCAGAGAGAGAGAGAGACAGAGAGAGAGAGACAGAGAGAGAGACTGAAGGTACAATGCACATCACACAAGGGCCACTCTCTCATAAATGTTTCAACATAATGATCTGTCGCATTATATATTTTGTCTTGTAACTTGTTTTACGATTTGCAGTTTACACAGAACACACATGAGCACCGCTCTTGTTTTTTTTTTTTTTTTCTTTTTAAATACAGGTTGGTTTGAGTTTTAGATGCAGAATAAAGCTGCAGGGAAGCACAGAAGAAGATAAGAGACCAGTGCATGCAGGGATGCATCCAAGGGCAGTTCCCTCAAGGGATGATCAAAGAAAACACACACACACACACACACACACACACACACACACACACACACACACACACACACACACACACACACACACGTAGTCTGTTGCTTTTTTCAAGAGCAGGGATTTTTACTTTGGCACTGAAGAAAGGGGCAGAACTCTCTGGTGCAGTGCTACATGCTCCCAAGCTGTACTGAGCTGGCTGGCTCAACCAAAGTAACACATAAATTTTCACGTCACCACCAGCTACATTTCCATAAAGCCTCCCTGCTTTGGCGGCTGATACCCCCCCCCCCTGCATTTCATCTCAGGTAATAGGTTTGTTTTGCTCCACAAAGGCCAGTTGGGTTTTATTACACTGAGTATAGGTGCTCATTACAAATTCCGATAAAGTCCAGAGGTGCACAGCCTTGTGTGGTCAGAATCGGGCAGTGTGTGCACACACAGGAATACACCCTCATTTTCAAAAGTTCTACGCCGACACCTCTACAGAGCGGCTCTGCGTGCACGCGTCTTACATGCACGGTGATTTCCATCTGTGTGGCTGGAAAGGCCATCTGCAGGTTCGGTGTTGGGAGAGGCGGCACTCAGCCTGCAGGTTTTAAAAGTGGCCGTAAAGAGTTTGTAGTTTGCTGTGGCTAACACAGGCTGTGGTCAGCGTGGTTTCACGGTGGTCCAAAGTCAGTTTTGAACCTCTTTTTAACTGACTCCCTGTTGAATCTCCTCTACGTCTTCAAATACTCATTGTTTACCTTTCATCTAACACATAAAATCATCTTTGTGTATGAATTACTCCATGTCAAGCACAAAGAGGCATTAAAGACAAAAACTGGGATATAATTAGATGGAAGAGAGCGAGCGACTTGGCCTGAATTGTTGTTGTTGTTTTTTTGTGACCAGCAGTACAAGTGATTACGTGGCTGAAAGTGAACCAGATCCAACGGAGGATGAGCAGAATGCTTCACTGTTCTGGTTTCCTGTGTAGCAAAAGTTTGAAGCGGTTGGCTCAGAGGACAGAAATGTTGTGCACTTTTGTGTTTAACGTGACAAGACGTGTGTCATTATATCGAGATTTTTTTAAATTCATTATGACTCAAGCACTTTTGATTTAGGTGGAGAATGTGTGTAATTACACAGAGAAATCAGCGAGCACAACCCACTTGACAGAACGTCGACATGGAAGCTGGGCATCTCCTCGTATTTTGCTAACAATGTGAGCGTTTGGAGCAGATTGCACATAGTGGTGGGCAGAAGAGAAGTAAATTATACTGCGGAGTGGTTTGACAGGTTTTTGTAAATATTTTGACGCTTTTATCTGCCGCGATAACATGCCGCTATTAGGAATAAAAAAAAAATAATAAATGAATATGCTATGAATCCGAGCTGACCCGGCTCTTCCCTCTGCATGATCAAATGAAGCGCATCCTCTGAATGCCAGGCTTCAGTCTCAGAAGAGCGTCTCTTTATGTCAGCTGACATTAGTCAAGGTCTAACTTGTCTGCGGCGGCGAGCGCATCATTTACACTCCCTGCTTTTATCTTGACGCTAATGAATGACGTGTGCCTGTGTTGCATGTGTGTGCTGCGAGTGTGACTGGGAAATGAACTCTCTCCCCCCACAAAGTCAGCACCTTGGTGTAACCCCCACCTCTAACCTGACATATTATGAATCTCTGAGTCTCAGGAGCGGCATGGCAGCACGCCGACAGCGTGTCGTTTTCACCTTAAGTGATTACTTTCTCCGCCGAACTCGCATTCCAGCACTGTTTGTGACCCTAAGATGCCTTGCTCTGACTTTGCTGCAGATGGATCACATCCGTAAAGCTCTGATCGGCCCGGCCTTCGCTCTGAGTTCGCCCCTGAAGAGGAAGCCCAGCTCCTGCGGAGTGTGTCGAGTGCGATTCAACTCCGAGGTGGGTGTTGTCCTGTGGGAAATGATCTCTTTAAACTGTTTTTCTTTCGTGATACTTTTGTATTTCACACACACGCCCTCACGAGGCAGCTGCACAGATGAGTTTCAGCATGTGTTTGGCCACTCAACTGGTTCCAAGGGTGTATCCCTGTCGCGTTTAACAACTAGATGAAACGTACACGCCTTTGATGTCCGACCTTTGTAGAAAAGCATTTTTTAATAGTGACTGTTGCCAATATGAACTGCAAGAGCACTGTGACTACCTGTGTTTCTAACAATGAAACAATGAATTGTACACAAGTAGAAAAGAATCACTCAGAAAATAAAATGCATGTAAATTTGAGTGTTTTGACATGGAAGCAATAATATAAAATTGGATTAACTTGTCAACTTATCAACCTGTGAGGAATGGCAGCTCTTACACTTCCACTCCCATTCACATCACACATCACAATGTTAAATAAAAACATTGTCAGGCATGTGCCTGTTGTTATTTCAAGGCTTTCCTCTGCTGTTGGTCACGCAGGCACAGGCGTCGTCCCACTACAGCGGCACGAAGCACGCCAAGAGGCTCAAGGCTCTGGACACCCCGGATTCAAAGATCAGGACCTCTGAACCGGTCACCAAGGAAACCACATCGCAGATCCTCCCGTCACATTGTTCGCAGCCCTGCGGCTCCGACGCAACACCGGGAGGTGTGTGTGCTGCTGCAGGCGTGCATGATTTCCCTGCGTGTCTCTGCGTGTGCGCGGATTTGAGATGCATGACGGTGTTAGATATCTGAATGTGCGGCTCAGACCTCCTTTTCCCAGGCATGACTTTAACTGTTTGATGTGATGAACCTCCTGCTGCTTGCCGGTTGCACAGTGAAGAGATTAAAGGTTGAACATTATCCTCCGCTCTTTCTTCACGTCTATATTTTCTGACCTCATTTAGTGCCCTCTTGAGATCAAAAGCACATTGAGACTGCTTTGAATACGATCTGTGGGTAGCTGTACAGTGTGTGTGTGTGTGTTGCTTAAAACATCCTCAGCCTGTGTGTGTGTGTGGAGCCATGTCAGCCCGAGTGTGGAGGTGCGACTGCCTTCCATCATGTGTGTACATTTCCATGTCAGCCCTGATGTGCTTCTTTTGCCCATGTGTGGGCGCCAGGAAATGAAAATAATACATTTTTCTGCAGCGAAAGGAACAAAAAGGGTGAAGAATTGTACTCGGCACCACCGATATGGGCTCGCGTTTGAGAGTTGGGAAAGATGAATGATCATTTTAAGCCTGAAGTTTGTTTCAGGGGAGTGGAAGAAACAGCAGGAGAGCTCTCGGAAGATTACTTCAGTGTGAGTGTGTGGAATCAGCGGTAACAAACAGACACCCACTCTGCCAGGCTGAGCTAATCATTGTTATTAGCGTAGAACCAATCCTTAAATCAGCATGTGCTCCTTGAGGAGCAAGACAGCCTCACAAAAGATAAGAGACTCAAATCATCTCTATGCAGAACTGTCCGTTTAAGTGGTGGGAGGCTGATCCCCGGGGAAATGATTGATTATTACTGTGATCAGAGAGGTTGATAGGACTCATAATCAATTGTGGCACGCTGCGTCTTCTGTCATTTCTCCTGAAAAATGTCATGAAGTTGATGCTTGTGTTAGAATTCAGGAATTTCACAGCGATGGAGGGTAGAATTCTTAAACTATGCGTGTTTCCTGTTTTCAGTGCTTCAGTCTTTCCTTTCCATGTCCAATCATCAATCCATCTTTTATACTTGCTTCATCCAAGTTAGGGTCACGAGGATTGAAGCATATTTCAAGAGGCGCTGCGCTGGTCAGCAGTGCATCCGGAGCTAACACAAACCACACACACACAGAATCACAAATTTACCTCATGACTGGTCTTTGGACAGGAGCAGGAACCCGAAATACCAACGGATAACGTATGCGTGGGATTCATCCATATTCTTCTTGCAGTGCAGCAGCAATGCTAACCCCTCATAGCTTCATCTCACAAACATCTGATTTCATTTTGAATTTTTTTCGCTTCGTTTCAGAACCGTTAGCCTCAAGCCCTACCTCAGAGACGGCGCCGGCGGGCAGCAGCCTCACCGAAACTGTGAACGCCACGCCTGACCCGTCCTTGTCGCCCAGTCATGCGACGGCAGAGAGGGAGACGCTAAAAGATGGAGAGGGGGACGCTCCCGAAGAGGAGACGGAGGAAGAGAAAGCGATGCGTCTTCTTTACTGCTCCCTCTGCAAGGTGGCCGTGAACTCGGCCTCCCAGCTGCAGGCGCACAATAGTGGTGAGCGACAGTCAGACCGTGCACGTGAGCTGTGTGTTACGCTCTGCTGGGTGTGACTTTACGTCTCTACTTCCACTCAGGCACCAAGCACAAGACCATGCTGGAGGCCAGAAGTGGCGACGGAGCCATCAAGTCTTTCCCCAGAGCCGGGGTCAAAGCCAGGCTGGTTCCACCGTCCGAATCGTCAACCGGACTCCAGAACAAAACTTTCCACTGTGAGATCTGCGACGTGCACGTCAATTCTGAAACCCAGCTCAAGCAGGTTTGAATTGAATTTTGAATTTCTTTTTTTTTTTTTAAGTTTTTTTTTATGGTTCATCAATTCTGAGTTTAAATTAGTGTGGTTCATGGTGTTTTTAATTCGGAATCAGTTTATTCTGAATGAAGTAATCAGAATTATATTAATGAGCTTTGTGTTAACATGGGAAAACGAAGGATGTAATCCTCTCTCACGCCGGGGTCTGTGAAGCCTTCTGATTGGACAGGGGGCGGCCATGACGTACTGACGTCTCCCGGAAGTAAATTTCTCGATTTTTCTCGTCTTTCTTTCTCGATTTACTTTGACGATACAGCTTTTTAAATTTCCACATTGTTAAGCGCCCGTCAATCCGCTCGTTTCATTATATCAAATTCTTCTAAAACTGCCGTTAAATAAATCGCCTCCATACGAGTAGAAACGCGGAATGCGGGCCGCCATCTTGAAAAAAATCTGTCATCACGACGGAGCATGCGCAGAACAACCAGGGTGAAGTCGCGCCTAATTAGCATATACTTGGTATATAATTCCTCTTCCAAAGGAGAATAAACCACTGGCCTATTCCGATTGAATAAAGTTTTTGCCGTTTACGTGGATATTTTAGAGCGGAATTAGGCTTTACTCGGATTTATTCAGGAATAAAAAGTCCCACGTAAACGCATGGAATGTGTAACACTGCAGGACTTCCAATATCAGAATTTTGAACTAAAACTACAAAAAGTCTTCACCCTGATAGAGCATTTCAAGTAGCCTATTGCTAGTGAAATTATAATCAAGTAAAAGCAGTTCAATCATGAGTTACAGTATCAGACTATCTTCTACAATTCTTTATCTGACTTAGTGTTGAGGGCTCTGAAGCTGATCCCAGCAGACCACACACACACACACACACATTCACAGGCATTTTAAAGTGACCAATCAGCTTTGAATGTCTTTTGATTGTGAAGGAAAACCTGAGTAGCTGGAGAAAACTCAGACAGAAAGAGACGCTTTCAGGAAGAAATGAGGACATTTTCAGTGTGAGCGAGAGAGAGCCCTCACCTCGACAGCACTGAGTGTTATACGCTGAATTTAATGGCATTGTCAGAAGTCAGAATATTTTAACATATTTCACAAACAATAAAGTCTGTAAAAATTGCACTGTGGTACAGAAATGTTAATTTAATGCAAACCTTCTCTTTGGGAAGATAATAAACAAAACATTTACTGCAAAAATGAAATGAAAACGTTCTGTTGATTTAAATCGTGGACATGTATAATAGTGACTGACTTATATATTTTTAGCTAGTGATGACGATTCCATGGTGTGAATTTTTAATTATTTTTTAAAACACGCACACTTCAACAAAATACTGAAACACTTACCTTCAGGTGTGAGATTGACAGGCGGATCGGTGCAGCGTCTGCAGTGATCCATCGGTATGAATGTGTGTGTGTGTGTGTGTGTGTGTGTGTGTGTGTGTGTGTTTGCCAGTGATGGACTGGAGACGTGTCCAAGGTTTACCCTGCCTTCACCCGCAGTCAGCTGGGATCATCTCCAGCCCCTCGCGACCCTGAATTGAATAATGTGGCTTAGAAGGCCAGACGTCCAGCTCTCCCGCTCTCCATTTGTGACAGAATGAAGACAAAGTGCGATTTATGATTCATTGCAAATTTTGTGAATGATTAGTGTTTTTGGCATAGTGAAACATCTCTCCTCTTGTTTTGAATTTAAGGAACTTTTATCTAAATGAAGAGCTTCAAACTACGACGACCGCTTTACTATTTTATTCCAGGGCAGTTGAATTATCTTCTGATTTTGTTTCGGGTATAATAACATTAATAACAATATAACATTTTATTTTTCAGCTCTTTTCAAAAATATCCATAGTCACTGATAGAGAAAAGATCGGTTAAAAGGTGGGATTGAAAATGTATAATTCCAATCAATCAGACACACTGTTTTGTGCAATGACACAATCACGGACTACCTGCTCATCAAACTTCCTAATGGTTGATTCCCCTTGCGCCTGCAATGCAATGAAAAGGTCAGACGTCACACAGTTCAGCAAGTCCAAGCGTCAACAGAGCCATCATCACATTATCCATCATATATTACGACCTGGCGTCGAGGACCGTGCATATTTTAGTCCGAATCACAGTGTGAGCGTCTCACACCTGTCGCTGCAGGTGAGTTAAAATCACAGATCCCTCAAGATAATGAGAACAACGCTACTAAGCCTCCTCTATTTCCGCGAGCATTTGAATCTGATGTTTGCGTCTCTGTTGTGCGTGACGTGAATGCACAGTGCTGGCCGCCGTATCTGGCTGTTCAAAAGTTAACTTCGGCCAGGTGCTCATGAATATGTAGCAGTTCGCTGCTGATTGTGTGCCGCGCTGGCCGCAGCCATCTGTTTCTGCCTGTCAATCAAATCAAAAAGACTTCCAAACCCGCCCCTCATGAATATTGTTGAATCTCAGAGTCCGAGCCAACAAAATGTGTGTATTCTGCTTGACTGAAACCTTGATTTCCTCTCCACTGATTATCAGATTTTCCCCCGCTTTCCTTCTTGATCCTCTCTATCTTTATGCTGTTACCTTGCTTTATTTCCATCGATGTTTATCTGTGCATCTTCTCCCTCTGCAGCACATCAGCAGCAGGAGACACAAGGACAGAGCAGCAGGTAAACCGGCGAAGCCGAAGTTTAGCCCCTACACTCCCACCCAGCGGCACCAGAGTTTCCAGGCGGTGAGCGCTCTCCTGTTGTTTGGCCGTGTTTCCCCTCATCATTGTGTTTGTGTACATGAGTTGAATCTCGGGAGCCCCTTCCAGGAAACTTCCCTCCCCGCTGCCAGCGAGGCAAATTGCTGGTGATATCAGCTGAGGATTATATTCCGTTCAGTGACTAAAAACTGCCAGAAACGACAGCAGACGGCCGATAAGATTGTCGGGACAGCTTGTGCTTTTTCTACCTGTTTGTCCTCTTCTGGTATTTTCTGTTGCAACTGCTGTTTCCTTTTGAGAGAAAACACAATCTTGATAGCGCTTTGCTTGTGTCTGATCCTCAGATAAGGCTGACTTTGCGGAAGAGCCAGGACCTGACCAAACCTCTGGCGTCGAGCCTCCTACAGCGACAGCTCTCTGCGGCGGCGGCGGCGGCGGCGGCCATGGTGTCGATGCCCCCCTTCCCCCTGCAGCCCGCCTCAAACTCCAGCCCCGCCCTGTTCCACAGCCAGCCCCTCCCCCAGGCGCTGCTCCACCCCGCGCCCGGACCCATCTGCTCGGCACACACCTCAGTGTTGTTTACCCCCTACTGACTCGGTCGGTCCTGGAACACGGATAAACGCAGACCCGAGGCTCCGAACGGGATGTGATAGACAACGGCGGCGGCGGCGCTCCCCGGGCCCCACGCGCCGACAGAAAACCAATGGCGTCGCAGGGCAGCAGCGAGGACTGTTTGCTGTTTGGTGGAGCTGAAAACATTACGCAGATCTGGAGGGAGGAATTAGAAGGCAGCAAATCAGAAAAACGGAATATTTCCTGACATGGGAGAGCGTGTGACTGCCCCTGAGCGCCAGCACAGATGTTCACATCATAGAAGCACAATATTTGTGGCATTCTTTTCTCAGTTCCTTTAATATATTATGTTACATTCAAAAAGTGCTCCCTGAAATACATAAGACAACGATATAGAAGGGGAAGCTTCCATGATGACTGTATCTGTGCAGATGTGGATTCAACAGAGCATGCCTGATTATTATCTTCAATAAACACTTGCTGTGGGCTCGCTCATTGATTACAGAAGGCCCTTCCAAATAATCCTGTGGGTGAATGCATCCTGATGGTGTCACTGATGAAACTGACCCCAAACTCTAACAAGTTTAATCCTCTGAAATGTGCAATTAAATAAATGAATATGTGTAAATATGACAATATTCTCATGTGTTTGTTGGATGAACTTTTCTTCCATAAACCTATTAAATGTCAGTGTATCCATAACTGAAATAAAACCCCTTTAGCCTTTTAAAAATCTTTTAAGAACATAGAATCCAGACACTGCCGTAAAAGTAGATGCATTAAGACACATTCAGGCTTCACCTCCGCCCAAACCCGTAAATCTCAGACGGCCTGAACCCAGGTCATCCTCCTGTTAGCAGCAGCACACTAAATAATTGTTCCTTTATCTGCGTTCAGATATTTTCCTAAAAAAAAGAAAAACAGTGAAAGGGAGAACATCCACAGCTGGCAGAGTGTGTACAGCCGCCTCCTACCCTCCAGGTTGGTTCTCCAGAATAAATCAAAGCAGGAATGTTTTGCGTTACTTTTGTCTGGCTGTCCGATGAGAGGTTTTAGACTCCGGTCCCAGTGGTGGGTTTGGTGAGGCTGATGTCTGAAAGCGGCGCCGTTGGCCGGTCCAGAGGTGTGGTGAGAGTCTTCGGAGTTGTTTTAGTGCGAGCTCTGGCCTGACAGAATGTGCGTGTGATTGCTGGTGGCATTCCTCCACTGACATGATCTGAATGATGGTCCTTTAAGCCTTCTCAGAGGTCGACGTCGGGTCAGAGGCTGCGGGATTCCTCCCTTTCTTCTTTTACTTTCCGCGACCTTCTTCTTGTTTTGGTCTTTCATCAGAAAACTGACACCAAACTAGATTCATCAGTCAGATATTTTTTTTTCTCGTCTCACGCGGCCCCTCCAAAGTAAATAATGCTATCAGCCAATTCAAAGAATTATCATCCAATCAATCAGCTGCCTACTGATTCCCTGAGTTGTCACAGCAGCTCTTCCAACTGTTATTATTAATTGTCAGGGGTGATGATTGTGAACATCTGTGTGTGGGATGCTCAATTCTACACAGGCTGCAGGAATTTGGACCTCCACTGGCTTCTCAGCTCTCTCGCTGCAGTCCACAGGCCAAACCTTCACCGCCTTTTCGCCTCCACCTTCTGTTATCTTTCTTTGGTTTTTCTCACAATACCCTCATGGCTACTCTTCCCCTCCAGCTTTCTGCATTTTCTTCCACTGTCCAATCCGTGGCAGGCACACGCGCATGCACACATAAACATGTGTCAGCAAGACAAAAGCCTGACTTGGCGTCCAGGGAATTTTTTGTTCTCTGCTACCTGGATAGACTACAAAGGTGCAATGCAGAGATGTGTGTGTGCCATGTGAGGGCAGCTTGTCCTGCTGTTCACGTTGAAAAGAGACTACAATAAGTCCTTGGCTTCAGGATGCAACGTTTGGATTTCAATTCAGATCATAAAACAAAGGGAGTCATGAGTAATGCAGCAAACCTGGATCCATAGACATTTGAAGGAAAAAGGGAATATAACAACTTACACATATAAGCATAAAAGCGAAACAGCTATTTCGCTCCATCTATCTTCTGTTCCACTTTATCCGCTCCTGGAGTCGGTCCCAGTTCTGTCTGGGTTGAGGTAGAGCACCTTCAGTCCATAACTCTATAAACACAGAGAGACACACAAACTCAGATTCACCCCGACTGAAAATATAGACTCAACTATTAACCTTAAAATCATGTTTCTGGACAGCGGTGTTAAACTAGAGGACCTGGAGACATGCAGAGATAGAATGTGCAAACTCCAGACAGAGAGGCCCCAAAGAGCAGATTTGTATTAGAAAATCTGTTCAAACTCAATTCAAAAGTAAGCTTTAATCATATCAGAAAGCGTACTGGAACCATGTATTTGAATAAACATGTTTCTTTTTTCGGCGTGAGCCATGAGGATGGGTCTCAGAGTCGATTGTGAATCAGAAATCTAATCATATGTTACAAAAGTAAACCACGGGGACTCAGGTAGCCCAGTTTTGTTCAATGGAACCAGAGAAACAAAAAGAAAACCAGACAAGCAGAAGGGCAATTACTGAGCTGTAGATGCAGTCATTTGCATTAGACAGCCAGTTCACCCTTCAGCCTCTGTGCCAGGTAATTACATTTGCATTTAGGTCTTTGTTTCTGGTTCGGTGGCGTCCAACGACACCTTGATCTCGGTCAAGCCATTGTATATATGAAAGGTTGACCTGTGCTCGTTGACTTTCTGGAGCCGCGTTTCTCCTTGTGGGCTCACAAAAGGCAAGTGGGCAGAGGGGAGCGGTGGCACAAGCACCATCTGTGTAGGTCAACACACTTTCACGGCTATTCAGGGAGCAAAAGCTGAAAGTTCAAGCTCACCTGTCAAGAGCTCTTTTATTACTAAGCAGCATTTGTTGCTCTTGTTGCACCAGACAGGATTTGTTAAGTCTATGGGAGACTTTCCGAGTCCTGCAGAGGTACGGCGTGAAGCAACGGATCAGTAAATGGAGGGGGATGCAGGCTTTGAAGTAAATGGCTCAGCAGGGTTTTCAAGAGTAGCCTGTAAGCCATAATGGCCATTCTGCTTCCCACAGAGCCCTGACTGTGAGTCTGGGACTCAGTGCTGCTGTCGCCTGTGTTCAAAAGGTAGAAGAATACCTGTGCTCGTGCAGTCAGACATTGGTTTCATGTCCACGGAGAAAAGTGTCACGTTAAAGTTCCTCTCCAGTCTGGTTATCTATATTCCAGAAGCATCTTCACAGCGGGGACCAGTCTGTCTTGTTTGTTGCACTGTGTTTAATATTTCTGTCCAAGCGTGATTTAATGTCTACTAAACTGCACCGAATAATCGTCTGGGGCTCAGTTTGTACAGCGAGCTGTCTTTTAATCTCAGAGTTGGTGCCTCTGTACCTGATTTCTTAATGCCAAAGTGTTGTTGGGCAAAACACCAAAGTGGTGTGAGGGGTGCCACTGACTGCTGAGTGTGTACAAATAAATCAATGTGACTGCTGAATTAATAATATTTGCCTTGCCACACAAAATAGAACCTAGTTATCCACCTATCTTAAGAAGCCTCTGGAAAAGAGAAGCAGGAGAGAAACTGTCCAAGCACAGACAGATCGTGCAAACTCGACACAGAAAGACCAAGGTATGTAGAGTGGTGTGTCACCCTGCACTATTCATCCATGTTTTATACTGTCTGGTGGTCACAATGCACTGGAGTTGGTCCAAGCTGACTATGAGGGAAGGCAGAGTAAACAATGGGCCGATCACCTGTCATCAGAGTAAACACAGAAAGACACACAATCTTTTATACAATCACACACCCATAGAGAGAGACTCAACTCAACTCAACTCAACTCAACTCAACTCAACTCAACTCCTATGAATCAATTTATTGTCCTCGAAAGAAGCTATAATTGAATTCCCTGGGATGTTTCTGACTCCAAGTATATGGCCGAGGTGTTCTTTAAACAACCTATGTTATTGTTTCATTATAATAAAATGTGAGTACAGCTCTGTATGCATATTTTCCACATAAAAAAAGTAGGACTGTGCATTTTTGGTCCCAGAAGAGGCGAGCACACAGATTAATGTTAATACTTTTCATCTGGTAGAAAAGCAGGCCAGTAAGACCGTCTGTACAGGGATGGTCAAGCTACACAGCTGGCTGGACCACGGTGAATTTATGATCCCTTCATAGAGATATCCTATCTCTGCTCCAGAGGCTGAACAGGTATGAGATACTGCATGACCAAAAAGGCCATTGTGTTCAGTGAGCTTGTTTTTTTTGTGGTTATTTTAGAAGTTGCAACTGAGTTCACTGGTTTTTTTTTACTTGATCAGTTCCTCCAACCCTTTCCTGCACCTCTGATAATAAGTTTCTCTCCAGGCAGCCGCCATGTGGATTGTAAGAAGTTGCATGAAATGTCTGTGTGATGGATTTGTCCATTAAGGCAAGCTGAGCTAAAACCCCGTGGAGTCCTCCGACTGTCACACACACACACACACACACACACACACACACACACACACACACACACACACACACACACACACACACACACACACACACACACACACACACACACACAGCCAGCCATTTACCTACTCTGACAAAGAAAAATAGATCTTCTGAAACACAAGTAATATTATTGTTATTATTGTTATTTCAGGTCTCTATGTCTCCCTTTGAGAGAAAATTATTCTTATTCAATCCTCTCATGACACTGAAATGCCACATTTATTACTCAAACCAACTTAAGCCGGTTGTATTTCAGGTGGGACTTTCTAGGAAATGATAAGTTTCAGTTATTTTGCGTTTAATAAAACTCTCCTGCTGCACATCTTCATGGGCCATTTCGAGGTAATCCATTAAAACAACACACTAAGAATTCAGCGGAAAAATCAGTTGAATCAACAACTGCTCACATCCTTTGGTGAAAGCAGATCCCTGCATCAGGGCAGAGGCATCCTGCTGAAACCATTTTTCACAGGGGCGACAGTTATGGTACACAAGCTTAATCAAGACTCTTATGTAGCCCCTATGTGCCACTCAGTTGGTGGGCAAAAGGCTCTTTCTTGGATTTTCACTGACAGAAAGTCTAAATGGATCTCATTAGCAGCAATGAAAAGGTCCAAGTTTCTTCCTTGTGCCCCATGAATGTACCCCATTTGTCTAGTTGGACTTCGACTTTGGAAACTAAATGAGATCAAGGTTGAAATACCAACTAATCCAGTATTCATTCAAATTCAAACCTAATGAGTAGTAATGGCCACTTAAATAAATGCTGTAGTTAAAAGGCAGGTATTTGTGTATGTTTGTTTCCATCACACATATGTATGCCTTGAAGGACAAAGGGCAATTTAAAATTTGCATTCATCTAATAATTGACTGCCTTCCGGAGCAACTGTTTAATCTTAGATTGAATAAGTCACAGGAGTTTGAGAAAACCCTCAAGGAATACAACTCAGACACTGCCTGTCAGAAGGTTGTGAGATTAACACAATTATCAGCTCCATCCATATACAGCAAAGCACTTTACAGAGCAGTGCTGCTGCTCTTATCGTCAGCAGTCAATTATAAACACTCAGTCTGGAGGTGCAGAATGAGTCTGACCCTCGATAAGTCTTAATCCAATTTTCTTTTCTCTTAAACAAGCACACAAAACATCTCTCTCCAAGTGGTGCAGGCTATTTACTCTGCTTTGTTTGTTTCCAACAGACAGACGGAAACATTGAGAAGAATGCCAAGAATTATAATGAGATAATTGCAGTGCTGCGAGTTAATCTGCTGTGTGGAGTCATAGAAAATGCAGACAGATAATAAATACTAAATAAATTAAATCAATTCAATCCAGCGTAGTCGTCTTTTTGTTTTATGTACTTTACTGCCATCTAGTGGAGAAAAGTTTTCCCAATAGGATGTGACGTCACTCAGGGTCCAACCAATCAGGGGCCGCGGTTCCAAATTCGAACGTCAACTCTTGAACAGACCGGATGAACGGCGACTGAATGGAGCACTGAATTATTCTGTCAGCCTGTTTGTTTGTTTTTTAATTTATCGATAAACTATCTGCTTGCACACACTGTGGTGAGTTTCATTTCCCGCCGCTCTGGTTCTTTAACCAGATACTGGAGACGGCTCCGGTAACGGAAGCGTTAAACGTTTCTTAACGTGCTAGCCTAGCATGCTAGCTCGCACTATAGCTACGGGTTTGTTGAGTTGTCGTCGCGCTTTAATAAAAATAACCCACTGTAGTGTCTTTATGTTAGATCGTAGGTCTTGAATCATGGTGAGAGAGCGGGTCCAGAGGAAGACCTTCAATCAGATCCTGGAGGACATCAAGGAGAAGATGAAGGACAAGAACAACAAACGTCTGTCCAGAGCCTCCGCTCCAGGCAGGGGACGATCCAGGATGATCAACAAAAACAACGGTGAGCAAAACCATCAGCTACTATTTAACTATAAGCTTTTATTCTTTTGTTACATTAGAGTTTTTTTTCTTACAAAACGTATACCCCCATAGTGCATAACCCACCAGTATTTAATAAATATGTACTGCATTTACATTGTGAATTGTTGCTGCATTTTTCTCCCAGGGAATAACTCCATAAACACCATCCTCAAGGGGGTCCAGCTGAACAACAAGGAGCTGGCTGTAGCTCTGGAGGCTGAAAAGGAGAAAGTGAGGCAAGCCAGTGTGGTGATCCTCCAGCTGAAGAGAGAGCAGCAGGCCATGTTTCTTCACCTGCTGCTGCTCAAGAGGAAGCTGAAAGATCAAGAAGCTCTGGCTGCCGGTGTCGCAGACGTAGGTTCTCAAACTCCCCCAGACTGTTCTTATTCATATCAAATTGTTCTTCCATGATGTTTTCAGTTATCTAGTTTGCACAGCTCTGCTAGTGAAGCGTTACTGAAGTGCTGAATTGCACTGTTCCCTTGTTTTCTGATCTAGAAGAGGCCTACAGACGATCTCCTTGGATCCCAACAATGTGCAGTTTCCAAAAGGCGAGTTTTTGAAACAAAGATTCTATCAGTTTTCTTCCCCAACTTTGATTTTGAGTTTGAATTTTTGCATCCAAATTTACAGAAGAAAGCGGAGCAGCGAGACACTTGACGAGCAAATTTTGTGCGACTCTTCACCAAGTACTTCAGGTATTTTCAAAAACATATGCTAAGTATTTTCTGTAGCAGATAGGTGTTTTGTCACCTTAGTTAAGTGTTATTTCATTTAAAATTGCTAACTCAATTTAGTCTCAAGAACAAAGGTAGAAATTCATTGTTTTGATGATTAAAAAGTGAATAAAGTACCACTTATTTTTCATGTACAGTAAATATTCAGAATGTCTTCAAATGATCACACTTGTGTCAAGTTCGCAAAAACCTGTCATATTTGTCAAATTTAGCAGTTGTAGTATGAAATTTTTTCTCCATATTTTCTTCTTTTTTTTAGAACCACAACCCTTGAAAAAGAATGAAGTTCTTGAATGTGAAAAACCAGCTGCGTTACCACCTACAGTGTGTGTGAGACGTCGTAACACCGATCAGAGGAGTCGGAGGCGGTCTGAACGCCTGCAGGAACAGGTGATGTTGAGTGAAAGTCCCAGCCGGAGTCAAGTGCAACAAGCAGCAGCTTCCAGCGATGCAGCAGAACTCCAGCACTCAGCGCCTGAACCTGAACCTGTCCCGGCCAAAAAAACCCAGCCGCAGCCCTGCAGGAAGCCTCACCAGCAGCAGCAGCAGCAGCCCCGCAGCAAACCGGAACCGGCCTCACGGAAACCCGAGAGAGGCCGCAAACCAGAGCGTGCCCCGTTAAAGAAACCATGGGAGAACCCCAAACCCAGAGCCCGTTCGAAGAGTCGGGACCGGTCGGCCAAGCGAGCCAAAGCTGCGCCTCAGTCCCAGAACAAGCAGCTCAACACCTCTCTGGGATTTAACGACACTTTTGACTTTGACTGCGAGGAGACGGTCCATGTCACGCCCTTCAGGGCCAAAGCAGAGGACGCCCAGCCGTCCTCACCCATCAGTGAGGAGGCTTCACAGCCACAAGAGGTTCAATCGGAAGTTTCTAAACCGAATGAAAGCTGTTCTTCATCACCGTCTTCTGAGTCAGAGGACAGCCTTTATGTCCCGCAGAAGACCAGGCGGAAGCAGAGTTCTCCCGGCAGGGCGGGGGCCGTCGCCACTCGGAGAGGTCGCCTTTCCAGAGAAATCTCACTCAAAGAAAACATCCCTCCAAAACGACGGATCAGCAGTGAGAATTTAAATTAGTTATTTTGTGACTCGCTCTATTGTATTTGTAGTATCTGAACATTGTCTCTCGTCATTTTGTTTTTCATAGTCTTTAAGGACGAGGACTCAAGTCCAAAGGCCGCAGTGACTGATCAGGGAGACGGTTTACCTGATTGCAGCTCACCGATCAGCTCCGACCCGGTCGAATCCCAACACAAAACTCGGCAAGGTAAACGCTTTTTTTTTCCCCTCTCTCCCTCAAGTTTTGATTGGATGTCTGTGTCGAGGGCTTGAGAAAACAAGAAGTTAACAACACACTGGCATGTCTGAGTATTTATCATCTTAAAAACGTAAACATTTAGTTGTTTATAGAACGGGTCAGTCACCATTTTGAGCCAAGGAAGTACACCAGAACAACAGACTGATGTGACGTTTTTATGTTATGAGCTTTTGTTCAGCAAAGATAGCAGAAATGACTGTCTTTGGTTTGTCTCCCGTTGGATTAACGACGAGCTGTTTGTTGTGTTTCTGCAGAGCTTCTGGGAGAAGAATTGGAGAAGAGCCATTTGCCCCCTGTCAGTCCTCTGGTCGAGGCCGAGATGATGAGATTGGACGACGTCCTGTCTGGTTACGGAGACTACCCCGGTGAAACATCAACCCTTTTACCCCAACAAACCCCGCAGAGGTTCAAAATGTGCAAGAAACGTAAGTCAACCTGTTTCTCTCCAACACCAGGGTCTCCTCACCGGGGTCTTGTTTCTCCATGTGTCGACTTTTCACTGGTGACTGAATTCACTCCCTCCTTTCCCTCTCTCCTTCTTGTGCGTCCCGTCGTGTCGACCTCTCTGCAGGTGGGCTCGGGGTCAGGACGGCAGGGCGGGGCTTGAGTCTGTGTGACATGACCAATCTGTCCCCCGCAGCAGCCCGTCACAAGTCGGCCCGCGGCGACCCCCACCCGTCCGACCGCCTATGCTCCACCCCGGTCGTCTCCCGCAAGCGCCGCAGCGCCACGGCCGTCAACTACAAGGAGCCGTCTCTGAGCGCGTGAGCACCTTTCCAGAAAAATGGGTTGAATTCCCTTTTCGCGCTGCGATGGTTCTCAACAGTCCCCATTCTCACTTTGGCAGGAAGCTTCGGCGTGGAGACAAGTTCACGGACCTGCAGTTCCTCTGCTCGCCCATTTTCAAGCAGAAGCCCGGCCGGAGGTCTGTGCAGGCGTCCAGGAAGGCGGCCAGGAGCCAGCAGCCCTTCAACAAGTACAACGAGTCCTTCGTTGGATGTCGGTGACGAGTCACCATGTTCAACCTTGGGATGTGTTCCCTGTGTGAATAGTGATCGCTTTTGTTGTTTTATGGATGCGTTGTTACTCTGTAGAAAGATTTTTTCAATTTTAGATCCATTTTCATGCTTTGCTTTCCCTATTTGAAGATTCTGTATTTTACTTTTCATTCAGTTTTGCTCCTTGAGTAGATACAAAATTAAATTAGTCTTAAAATGGGTGTATTTGTCACTGTAATGTTTTAAACCCGGCTACATATTCACGCCTAATAAATTCTGAATTGGATCTTTTTAACTGTGTGTTCTTGTGGGTGATGTGGCCTGAACTCTCCTTACTTTTCTCTACATTCATGTGATGAGTGTCACTGGGTGTTGCCTGTCTTTAACTTCGAACAATACATGATTGACCTGTGCGTGTGTGTGTGTGTGTGTGTGTGTGCTGGTGAATGGGATGAATCATGTAACACGCTGACACAGCTGAATTGTTAAAATGAGCCACGTGGAGTTTTTGACAGCCATAAATAACGAAATGACATGAAGCGCTACAAAAGCTCCAGACACAGATTTAGCCTCTCTTCTGTTTTATTCAGTCTATAAAATAGGCTAATACTATATCATTAAAACCAATTGTACAAAGAGCATGAGATAATTTTTCCAGATATATTACAAAAGGCATTTTTTTCCCCCTAAAGTTTGAAAAGTACAAACACCTTTTTTTCTTTTTTCTTTTTTTTTTTTTTTTTATACAAAAAACAGCAAAACTACATAGTATTGCACAATCTTTTTTCATTTATCTCCAAAGTATAAAGTTATCAATCTCCATCTGCTGGACAAAAATAATAAATTAAGACCTCATCTTAAGCATAGCTCTTCTAAATTACAGCACATAAATAAGAATAAACTCTAAATTATTAAATTAGTCCTTAGTCAACAGTGTATTGTATTCGAAAAACAAAATCTGAAGAGAAGATGATGCTTTCATTTATGTCAACTAATACTTGGAAAAATAAAAGTGCATTTTTGATAGTCAAACTTGCCCTATGTGGCTTGGTGAAAAAAAAAAAAAAAGATTTCTTTAGTTCTGACAAAGAAAATATATGTTATATACACATTTAAAATATACAGTGGGTATAAGTGCTTCAAAATCATTCAAATCTGTACAAATTTAAAATATGTATTCCTCTTTTGGCAGGATGAACTCAGGGAAACGTTTGACCTCATCAGAATAGAGTTATACAGACGGGAACACTTTCGTAACGACTCGGCGGCGCCGCGGATGTACTTCACTCCTCGGGACCCGAGGCGGGCGGGCGCTAGACGTCTGCTCCGCACCGCGCCCTCCACTGTCACCGATTTCCTCAAACCTCTGCAATACTTGGCGAATAAAACGAAAACAAAGACAACACTTCTTGAAAACAGTCAGCAGATCTCGGAGGAGGCCGCTCCCGCAGAGTCAGCACCGGCCGAAGATACTGACTCACCGTCAACGACAGACGCATTTACGCCTTCGGGGAGAAGCTCCTCCCTCCCTCCCGGCTACTTCTCGATGAGGCCCGCCTCCTTGATCTTGGTGTAGAAGAACTTCTCCAGTAAGTTGGCACACTTGTAGTACTCGCTCTCGGGCGGGTTGTACTCCCGGCAGTTGGTGAAGATGCGCTGCATGTCGGCCATGAAGAGCTTGCGCGTCGTGTAGTACCGGCTCTTCAGACGCTCGCTCATCGTCTTGAGGTCTGTGCCGAGAGAGAAAAGGTTCGAACACTCCAGGCGCCTGGTTTTCGACGGGCTCCTCCGTGGGGAGAAGCAGACTCACCCATGGGGAAGCGGATGACCTGGTAGTACCCGGGAGCGTCCGTCTTCTTCACGGGCTCCATGAACGGCCAGGCGTTCTGGTGACTCTGCGATAAGCGGAGCAGAGCGGCTTGAAACGAGTGTCAGATGTGTGTGGTGCATGCGCACATGTGTGTGTGTTCCTGTTGCTCACCTTCACATGCTGGAGGATGACCTTCAGAGTGCTGTACAGTTGGTCTGGGTCTTTCAGCTCCTTCCTAAAGCAAGAAAAATCACAGTGTTGAGCCTGACAGTGGTGCTCAGGGTCAGGGTCTTGCTTCATACATTGGACCTTTGGCTAAGCCCCACCTCCCCAAACACAAATCAACCAATAGCAATCAACTACCAACTTCCTGGAACACTCTGAGAGTAAACCTCTGCAGAAAAGCCTCAGAGCTTTGACACATTTTTATTTTCTGGGATAATTAAGTCAGTTTAAGATGCAAAAATGGTGAAACGGTGTTCCTGAGGCTCAAACAGCAGCAACAGCGACATGAGGTGTCAAGAAAGGACAAGTCAAGGCGTTTAATTAACCCCATTTGTTCCAAGGTAAGGCATCGTCGTATATAATCTTAGCAATCTATTCCTATAGTATCAGTCAATAACACCGGCAGCAATGAACCTCAAGTTTGCCACCAAATGAAGCTTCTCCTTGATTTGGGATCTGAAAGACTCGCGGTTGTTGCAACTGCACGCAACAATACGCAGCTCTACTTCATTCTTCGTCTTCTCTTGTGGTTGATTTCACGCTGCAGCTGTCTTCACCTTGTCATGCGAAAAAGCTGGAATCGTCTGAACTTTTGAAGCCGCTCTAGAAACACCTCTGCTCTTCATTTGCTGAGATAAAAACAGGCGGTCAGCTGCGATGTGGCTTGACTGAGTTAGCAGCAGTAACTAAGGGGGGTGGGGCTTAGCCAAACGTCCAAACAATTGAAATTAAGATAAAAGAGGTGAACTGGATGATATATTTTAAAACAGTCAGCTCAGAGTCACACTCACCCTTTTCCCACAGGCTTCCATCCAGTCTCACCTGTTGGTTTAACCACAATAGAGTTACAATCCGACAAACCATCCACGAAAAACAAATACGTCTTTGTGGTGCACGTGACGTACGTATGCCAGGAATGCTCTCAATGGGAATCTGTCGGACTCCATCCTTAAAACAGGACAGCCCTGGGTAGACCTTTCTGATCTGAGCCTGCTTCCGCTCAATCAGCTTCTTGATGATCTGTGGCAGACAGGCGATAAAAATACAATCAGTAAGAAGGCACAAAGGACATAACTGAAGTATTAGAAGGGAAAAAAATCCCCCACAAACCTCCTTCTGCTTCTTGATAATAACAGAGAACTCAGTGTAAGGAATGCTGGGATTGAGTTCACAGCCCATGAGTGTGGCCCCCTCGTAATCCTTAATGTAGCCCACATACTTGGCCTTGGGGACCTTGATGTCTTTAGAAAAACCCTGGAAGAAAGGTGGAATATATCTTTTCATAGCAGCTGTGTACAGGATCGTAAATCAGAAAGGATTAGAAAAAAAAAAAAAGAAAAAGCCAATTAAAATACAGAAATCTCATGATCTGTTTATATCTATTAATCTTTGGGGAACTTGATGTGATTACATGTCATTTCAAAGACATATTTAAGTTGATCCTGGAAACAGTGTTAAGAATGAGAGGAAAAGTTTGGATCATCTTTTTTCAAATATTGATTACAACTAAGTTCCTGTTACCTGTTTCTTGAAGTAGCCGATTGCGTACTCGTCAGCATAAGTGAGGAAGTTGAGGATTTCATGCTTTATGTGGTACTCCTTCAAGTGGTTCATTAAATGTGTTCCGTAACCCTGAAAATACAACAAAATCATAAAAAAAAAAAAAAAAAATTAGGGCTACAACAATGAATCAACACATTTCATCAATGCATTTTTGTGTTGTTAGTTTGACAAGTGTTACAGATGTTACAGAGCTATTCATGTCACTATCGTTATTCACATCGGTGAATGATGGGTTTATCAATTTGACCCATCCAAGATGGCGGCTGCACTGATACATCAGTTCCAGCAGCAGTCTGTCTCTGTTTGCTGGTTAGTTGTTCTTTGGAATCAGTGTTTCTTTTGAATTGTCGTAAATGTTGTTATAATGTGAGAAACATGAACACCTGCGCTATTTCAGCACAATTTCACCAATTAAAGCTTTGGTTTAACAGAATATTCAAGTAGCAGCCTGTTACATGAGCACTTATTCACCCCAAGTTTTCTAATAAAGTAACAGAAATAACCCAAAAAAAACATGGAGAATTTGGATTGTCCATTGAACTGATAATTCAGAAACCAAACAACAAAAAATTAAGCGACTTAATGGATGATGAAGATCATGAGTTGCAGCCCTGGTTGAAATGGAAGAATTCAGGGAGCGCTCTCACCTTAACTTGCTCGTTGGAGGTGACGGCGCAGAATACGATCTCTGTGAAACCCTGTGAGGGAAACATCCTGAAGCAGATCCCTCCGATCACACGGCCGTCTTTGATGAGCGACAGCGTCTTGTGCTTCCTGCCATGAAAGCAGATCTGAATTCAAACCGATCCTCCTCTACACCTCTGGACGCCATGAGGTGTATCGTAGCTCCACTCACGGATCGAAGACCAGCCGGGTGATGTACTCCTTGGGCATGCGGGGAAGCTGGTGCGAAAAGACATTCTGGAGGCCGACCAGCCACATGAGGATCCTCTTATTGGGCTTCTGGTTTAGTGAGTTTCCAATGACGTGGAACTCAATCACCCCTCGGCGCTCCTCCAGCCGGGCCGCCTCGTCTCGCGCGGAGTGAGCCGACAGCAGGCTGGTCTGCACAGGAGGGGAGGCATTAGAAAATTATGAACATCTTGATCCCATCATAGCCGTCGGGATGAGAAAACGCAGCTCTGAAAGCGCCTGGACGTGTCGTCCTGATCGCAGCAAATTCTTCCCGTCGTCTGAAAAGTAAAGTTTATTCTCCCCTGATGAAAACGCTGCGAGGTGTCAGCTGCTTTTGGACAGTTAGTGGAATTTACTTTAAACACGGTTGGAATTGACGACACAGTGGTGCAGTGGTTTGTCATTTATTCCTTGTTCAAGTCCGGCCTTGGGGGCAGTTTGCGTTTTTACACTTGTGCATACGAGGCCAGTCAGTGAGCTCCGGGCTCAAACAGCTATTTGAAGAGTTGTGCTTTATTCGAGCTCTGCAGCTTGTTCCAACATCTTTTTCAGATCTCAGAGGATCTTATTTTTACAAATGTGGGGGACACTCACTCGAGACACCGGTTCCAAGAATAAGTTAACACAAAACAGCTTCAGGAGAGCGCAGGCTGCTTTCAATTCATCTTGCGTTGGCTTAAGTTGGAATTTGTGGAGATTTTTTTTTTGCTGCTCACAGGCAGCAGAGGATTAAACTTAAAACCTTTGAGCTAAAAACTTAAGTGACATCCACTCTGGTTTTGATGGAATTGTTTACTTATTGTGCAAAACAGCCGCAGAGGCGATAAAGAGGAAACGCTATCTTTGAATTCTGATACATTAACCAGGCGGCTGAGTCTCTGATGACCACTTTTTTTTAGTTAATAAATACAAAGAACCTTTTTAGAATGCCACGATGCAATATCTGTCTGCAAAAGTATAAAGTTCTCCAGCATTTTGTTGCGTCTGTCATTACCTTGGTCAGTTCTTCATTAGCACTGCATGTTTCAGTAAATGAAGCTCATTTTTGTGTTTTCTTTCATTTTTTTTTAGATAATTCATCCCAATGGAATCCTAAGAGCCACACTGAAGTGAAAAAAATAGTAAAAATAATCTTTACGAAAGGAGCCGTTCGGTCACCGTTACCTCTGGAATGGCAGCGGGGTCGGTGATGGTGGCCATGACTTCATTAATCAGGTCCATCGGGATGTCTCCCACGACCCGGGGTCTCTTGTTCTCCTCGTGGTGAAGAGGCTCTGAGGGTTTCCGCTTTTCTCCGGCTATGAGGAATCACGGACACAGAGAATCACTGTCATCTGACTTTTTCTTGCTTTCCGATGCTTAGCAATAAATGTGAATACAAAAATGGAAGAAAATCTTAGCTATAATCAACTCTGAGTGTTGATTGATCAGAATCAACTTTAAAACATTATTCTTCTGAGATTCTGTTTGGAATTAGACTGATATAGAACTAATCGATCAAACTGCGACATTAATGTTTAAATGTTGGCTGGCTTCATGGGAGCGTCCTGTTTACTCTCAGCTGTTACGTAACGATCTGGCTGAGTTTCAGCCTTATGAGTAATGACAGGTTTGTGTGCAATACCTGGGCTTGGCTCCAGTACAGAGGCAGTTTTCCTGGCAGGACTGACGCTGTCGCCGGCAGACGGGTCCACAGACACCGGACTGGTGCTGTAGTACAGGGGTCTGGCCACTGGGGGCGCACTGATCACTGTGGAGCAACAGGGAAGAAGGATTCGAAAAAAAAAAAAATCTTAAAAATGTTTTAAAATGCCAATAAAAGGTGTGTTTGTTAGGAGGTGTGTGTGTGCTGAACCCTGGGAGGGCGTGTGCTACCTGTGTGGATCGGAATCTGCCCTCCTGCTGCTCCTGCCAAGAAGTCTTGGCTCCAGATCGGAGAGCTGTGACTGTACACCTCCTCTTCCAGCATAGACAAGAACCTGAACCGAGGAAACACAGCAACCGCCATATCAACGAGGACAGTCTTTTACAAACATGTGGTTGTGCAATTTGATATCATAAATCTGCATGCACTTGTTGCACATATAAAGAGAGTAAACTGGTGAAATCATGAAGAACCGTATGGCTAATCAGACGCTGGTCACTTCTGTGTTTTCCAGATACTGTTTTTCAAACTCTTACTTGGGAAAGTGTGTGAGAATGAGTGTGCGTTTCTCAGGGGGGAGCTTGTCCTTCTCCTGTCGGGCCTGCTCCAGCAGCTGTTTCCTCATCACAGTGAACACGGAGCGCAGCAGCGTCCGCCCGAAGATCTGCGTGGTCTCGTACCGGGGCAGGCTGTCGCAGAACTGAGGCACATTGCAGTAGCAGAGCCACCTGCGACAAGACACGCCACAAAAAATCCATTAAAAAACAGTGAGAGATGCACGTGAATCGCAAGCACGCGGATGGGACGTGCACTCCGTGCTGCTACCTGGTGTAGTTGGCTTTGTATCCGGCCACGTCGTCGTTGGGCACCCTCTGGCGCCGCTGAGACGGCGTCTCCAGCTGCCAGTAGTTTATTTGGTTGAGGAACATTTTCGCCAGCTCCATTATAGTTTGTCGCTCTTTAGAGGGCAGGTGGCTGAATTTGTACTGGACAAAGTTGTTCACTCCCTGATCGAGAAGCACATGGCAAGAGGAAAGAGGAAAGGATATTGAGATGTTAATTAAAGAGCAGGAATCAGGATTTTAGGGTGTATTAATATTGTGATGTACCTGCTCAATGCTGGGTTTTTCAAACGGAGGACTCTCCTGTGCCTCTAACATTGGTTTGCCCATCTGTAAGATGGATTTCCTCAACAGCTGAAACATCCACAATGAAAATAGTCACATTTTAAGATTTGAAATCACGTTCTCGTATGAACTGATTATTAAAACTGGGAATTACTTTGAAGAGGGAAAAGTAGACTTGTTTAGTGTCGGCGTCTTCCTCCTTGTGAACGCATGTGTACAGATACTCCACGTCCAGGACGATGCCTAGAAGTCGATTCATTTCCTCTTCAGAAACATTTTCTAGATGTGTCACGTGATCACCTGCGAGGGAGAGAAAAGACACGGCGAATAGCTCAAAAGTCCACATTCCTTTTGTAGTTAATGCATCTTTAATTTCTCTTTGCGTACATGCTGACTTACCCAAAGTGTGAGAGCAGCTCCGACAGGGCTCCTGCAGGCTGACTGCGCTGGACTGCTGGTCGGTTTGAGGCGGCGTCGGAGGGGGGTTTTGACTCTTCCAGCCATTACACTTACAGGCTCCTTCAGCCTGGGAAAAGTATCACTGCAGTTAGCACATGTGAGGAAATCCATCTTTTATGCAACTTTATCCATCAGTGGGTTGTGGACGCACAGTAATGAACCTAACATGCATTTGTGATATTTGTGTGTATCTGTCTTGCAGGCCTGTGGTGTTTTTGGCTGATAAGTGACATTTCGCGTCTCACGTATGCCTTCATTATGCTGGATCTGGACCGCCAGAGCCCGGTCCGCCCTGCAGAGTGAAATGTGTTCGCTGTGAGAAATTATGACATTAACTGTGAGGTCTATATGGCCACCAGAGGCGCCCTTTAGTCTGGACCATCCGTTGGGTCAGTTCAGGTGATCCAGATTAGTACACAGATGAAGAGTTTGGAAAGTTGCTGTGATCATAATCTCAACTCGCCTACAATATGTTGGAGTTCCAGCTCCACATAGCCAAATGTTTTTCTGCATTTGAAGATGAAAAGAGTAGAATACAAATGTACTGTGCTCCATAAGGTGGAAAGCATGGCTAACTAAGGCATAATGTCGTTGAAATGTCTGCTCTTGTGTTCAAACGTCTGCTTTGACATGTGTCATAAAAGGATAGTTCAATAAATGTGAACTTATTCAGGATATATTATAGTTTGTGTTAATATATCGTGTTTTTTGTATATTATAATGCCATTATTAACTGGGACTGCCCTCTTGAGATTAAATTGCACAGTTTGGCAGCTGAAGTAAAGTGAGTTTATCAATTAATATTAAATTATATACAACTTGTTTTAAACCTTTTAATAGTCTTATTTCTTCCGGAATGAAAAGCAGCAGCCTTAACTGCATCGTATACTTGTAGCTGATTCAGATTTGCTCAGACTTTGTTGAGGGTTCTGGGTGGCGAAGGCCTGTCACCATCAGCTGGAGGCGCAGCACTGCGCATGCGCACTGGAACAACAACAAACTCCGCCCCCCCAGCAGCTGTCACCCTGTCAAAACAAAGACCCCGTCCCCTCTCTGCGGATCATACCCCCGCATAAGCCCAAATAAACTCCCCTCTATTTACCGTGGCCGCGTGACAGCAGCACGGGGACACCGTGAAGCCTCCCGCCGGGGGCTGGGGGGAGTTGCGGGCATGGCGGGGGTCCAGCCCCCGCGCGCTCAGCCTGCTGCTCCCTACAAGCAGCGCCGAGCCAATGTTTACGTCCACCAACCCCCCACCTCAACAGAAACATAGTAACACTGTAAAACCGCTGTACGGCTTGCAGCTGGATGCCCCCCCCCCCCCCCCCCCCCCCCCCCCCGCCCCCCCCAGGGAAGGATTCCCACCATAATAATAACAGCACTTTGAATCATCCAGGTTATTAATAGCGCTCTCTTATTGGCTCGTGCATGAAAAATTAAAAAAAAAAAAAAAAAAAAAATGAAGTGCGGCAATGGCTTCCTTTGCTGCGCTTGCATTTTGGAAACTATTGCAACCTCGCGCAGGAAATACGCTTTCCAGAGAATAAACCCGCAAAACTGCGCGTGCCTCGAAAGTCTGCTGTGTGCAAATGTGGCATACTTTGCAGGAGGAATACACTCCGAGTTTCTCCAGTTTCTTCGGCCGCGGTGAGGAGCGGAGTTGCGCCTTCTTCGCGGCGATACGTGCGGATCCTCCAGCGGCGCCGGAGCCCTCCGTCCCCCCGGCTCCAGGTGCGGCCGGAACCAGGCCCGCGGCTCCGATGGCCGGCGAACCTTGCTGAATCCCAGCGCTGTCGGCCATGACTCCCACCGAAACCCGAAGGGACCGCCGGCCGGCCCGGGATCTGCTCGCTGCGCCGTCCGCTCTACTCCACAAGCGGAGGATCAGACATGGCGCTCATCCTTATTTTCAATTCCTCACTGTAGGCCCATTTTCCTCCGCTAGGGGACCCGAGTGGGATAGGCCAACAATTCAGAGAGGAGAGGTCACCAAATGCGAGCGTTTGGAGCAAAATTTCAAGGTCAAATGAAACGAGGGGGAATGTTGTGTGAGAGCCGAGGACCGATTTATCCAGATGTTAGACCAAACACTGAGCAATTACTGAACCAATAAGGGTTCATATGCTGTTAATTTAACATCTCTATTTACTATTTAAACATGAAATTCTTTAACATTTTTTTTTTGGTAAAGAGAAAAAGTTTAAAAACTGAGAATTAAAAAAAAACATAAGGAGTATAAAGATAAGAGCTCATCCTAACAAACAACATCACACACACCATACACACAACGCCATTACAATAATAAATGATCAAATTTATTTCAGTATTTATTTGGTCATTACATAACAGTACTGTAAAATGCTTGCATTTAAATGTTTTCGGCTTTAATTAAGTGTTCACGGCAAAAAAAAAGAAAAAAAAAAGAGAGAGAACAAAAAGGAAACATACCATTTACAACGTGTTAATTCATATTTTCACCATACCACTGTGCCAGCTGATAGTTGTTAAAGTGTTCTTACAAATATATTACTGAGATGTTATGAAGGAGGGAGCAGACACGCTCGCGGTGTTTCCGGCGGTGGTGTCCGCCTCCTTCGGAGCTTTAAAAACCAGTGTCTCTAGTTTAACTTGCAGGGAAGAGAACTGGACAAGGCATTATAATCTCATACTCAAAAGAAAACTTATGGAGAAATGACAGACATGATGATGCTAAAAAAAAAAAAAAAAAGCTGAAACCCAAATGTTTTGGATATATTGTTTTTTTCTTTCTTTCAAGAAAAACTACAATTTCGAGAAAAAAGATACAAGACAGACGACTAAATAAATGCAATTTCTGTTTTCGTTAATAACACTACGGACATTTATAAAGACCACCATTGATTATAATTTAACCATTTGTGTGAAAAAAAGAACAGCAACAAAACTCCAAACCCAGATTGTAGCTGTTTATTCCTGCTCACTGTACAGTTTTTTTTTCCTGTGATTATCTGAACTCCCGAGCAAGCATTAGTCCTGTCACTGATAAATTGAAAAAAGAGACTACACTGCAACACCCTATTTACAGTATATTATTTATATATTTATATTTATATATATATATTTATATATATTTATATCACACTGGCTGAAGTTATGACAAGATATATTCACGAGCATCATTAGTGCAAGGCATGAGTAAGACAGACCTGTAAAAAGAGTTATTGACCAGAAGTTCTATACGTGTGTATGTGTCTGTGCGTGCACGTGTGTCTGTATGTAACAATGTACAGTGAAGAGACGGAGGAGGGGGGGATTTTAAAAACTGGAGAGAATGAGGAGTAACAGACTGTGTGTGTGTGTGTGTCCTGATGTGGGACGAGGTTCAGCTCTGACGGGGGGGGGGGTCTCTTGTGCAGTGGTGTATTCAAATATGCACACACACACACATATAGATGTATATGTGCTTGTAGGTAAGTCTAAGAATGAAATCTGTCGGCCATTCCAGGCTCGTCTTGTACCCGCCGACACACGACCGCGTCCAAAGCACTTCCCCAATTGAGAGATGTTGTGAAATAATGATTCCAATATGATCGTGAAGCAATAGCACATATTGCAACTCCCCACTCACTGCTGTCACTCAGCAGCCCAGCAACACTGACACCATAGCAAAACAGAAAAGAAAAAAAAAAAAGGCTACCATATAGACTGAATCATCCAAAAGGCAGAAACCCTACAGACCCAGGTTTGGGACGAGGATGCTGCATGGGAATATGAGAGAGTGGTGAGGGTGATGTGCACCTCTGTGCTTAAATGAAGATAAAGTTGGGGGGGTGGGGGGTTCTCTGTGCTGCATTGGTCCTTGCAGACACTGAACTCACACAGTCAAAATACTGTGAAACATTGCACGATGCCACTAGGGACAGCTACAAGCAGGCATGGCCCAGGAGAAGAGCCGACAGGTGGCGTAAGACAAGGAACATGAATGCTACTCTGGATCTAATGTCCGGGACAAAGTGGTAGCGGTGGGCAGACAGAGAGGATGACAGAGAAATTTAAACAGGACTGTAGTCCACGTCTTCTTCTTCTTCTTTTTTTTTAAATTCACGATAAAAATGGTCTCTGTGACTAGAGAGGAAAAGCTCAGAGTTCCCATTATTCTTTCTGCAAACTTGTCCATCCTCTTTCTCAGAATCACAAGAATACACTCCTAATAGATTTTTTCTTCTGTGCTACTGCAGACAAAGGTTACAGGTTTTTTTTCTTCTTCTTCTTCTTCTTTTTCTATTTGTGGCCACGTTAATTTACAACAATGTGCATCCATTGCCTTGACAAAGTTTAAGTAAACGATAATCAGCACTTTTACCCAAAAAAACATAAACCAGAAGACTATTAGAAATGCTGTATTAAATTCTTACGCTATCCCAGGAAAGAGAAGCGATCACTTCCTCTAAATAGATCTCCGATGACAGGTGCGAGGATGTGTCTAACATCTGCAATCACATTTCCATCAACGGCAACTGATAGACGTAAGAAGCTAGATGGCGGAAAGTAAGACAAAGTGGTTAGGAGGCTTCACCAGGTAGCAGCAGAACCACAACGGAGGAAGAAGAGGCAGAGCCATGAAGTGATATCAGAGTCATGGTGTTCACTTTGCTACCGAGAGGAAAAAAAGGAAAAAAAAAAAAAAAAAAAAGAGTTGAGGGATGCGGAGCATCTCTTCTTGTTTCAGAGAATAGGTGACACATTGAATTAGTAACTGCAGTGGCATTGGGGGCGTTGGCCGCATTAGTTACTGCTATACAGGGAGATCGGGGGTGTCGTCTGATGTTAGTTACTGCAGCAGGGAGCCTTGGCCGGCTGGGCGGTTTCTGTAAGGTCCACTCCCCGGTTCCTCCCGCTGCTCGGTCCAGGAGCCTGGGGCTCACTTTTTGGCAATCGTTTTGCTAAAAGTGAAAAAGGAAACTAAATCAAATCTTGAACAAACAAACAAAAAAAACCCTTTTTTTTCCTTCCATTTTGCAGGTTTAACATACCAATAGCCATAAATATCTCGTTCACATTCATTGACGTCTTGGCTGATGTCTCCATAAAGAGTAAGCTGTTGTCATCTGCATAGGACTGCGCATCCTGTTAACAAAACATAGAAACCATTTACAAAAATGTCTCAATTCTGAAACATCCTTATAAGACGAAACTAATCAGGTAAAAGTTGTAGAGAATAGTCATCTCATCATTTGCTATGTGTCCTCTGGATATAGTCACATTTTACAAATCAATGTAAATTTCTGTTGAGAATCACAGCCGAGTGTCTCAGAAAACAAGCTGCAAAGAGTGTGTGTGTGTTTGTGTGTGTGTGTGTGTGTTTGTGTATGCGCACTGACCTGGAAGTCCACAGCTCGCTTGTTGGCGAGGTCAGCTTTGTTGCCGGACAGAGCGATGACTATATTAGGGCTGGCTTGTCTTTGTAACTCCTTCACCCAGTTCTTTGCACGTGTGAAGGACTCCTGCAAAACGAAGAGATGGCGCCGCATGTTGACAATGCCGATGTTCCTTCACACTTTCATTCTTACAGCTGCTGTGCAGGCCTGCTCTCACGCCAGGACGGCCCGTGAAAGTCAGTCGCTGCAATCACTGCGACCGGTAAGACGTGCCTCGTTTGTGATGTCGTAGACCACAATGGCAGCTTGTGCTCCTCTGTAATACATCGGCGCCAAACTGTGGTAACGCTCCTGACCTGCAGTGTCCCAGATTTCGAACTTCACCGTTGTGTCATCTAGACACACCGTCTGAGTGAGAAAGGCCGCTGAATGGGGAAAGAGATCAGAAAATGGCTTCAATCACCTGGAAACACTCTTTTTAAGAAGCTACTGAAGGGTTTTCCCACATGTTAATTCACTTCTGCAATCACAACACAAGGCTGATTGTATCTGCTGAAAGCTGGCAGTTTGACAGCTGCGCCTTGCTTTGATGACGAAACACTCACCTCCTATTGTGCTTTCCTGGAATTCATGGAATTGGCCCTTGACAAAACGGAGCACTAAGCTCGACTTCCCCACAGCTGACTCCCCCAGCAGCACCAGCTTAAACTGACAGATTTTGTTGCCTGCATTGGGTCCGTTGGGCCTCGTAGCTCCACCTCGATTGGCCATGATCTAGACAGATCCCCTGGTATCCTGCGGGCCAGACCTCGCTATCAGGACTTCAGCTGCAACAAGCGAGGAAACAAACATGTTTTTGACTGTTCCAGAGTAACAGTTACACACATACATTTATATTGAGGTGAGCAAAAACAAACCCAACCCTGTTTGCTTAAAGCAAGGACACAACTTGTCAGAGAACTACAGTAGATTATTTTACAGTACTGCAGCCTGCTTACAGCAGTTATTCTTGACAGGCTGGTATTGATCATTCCAGATATTACAAGCAGCTATACAACATTAGATCAAGTGTGTAAAACAAGCAAAACCTCTTGATGCGGGGGGGGGGGGGGGGGGGGGGGGGGGGGGGGGGGGGGAATTGATCTATCTCAAAATAGGCTGAGCAGTGACCTTTACAATGAGGATGTAGAACAAATGTGCATTCTCACAAGAATATATTCTTCATTTACTGAACATTGACTTTGTAAAAACCATTGAAGCAGAAATTGTAGAGATATTAACCCCCTGGGTGTCTTTAAAAGCTAATTCAAGACTTTTATTGCCATTTATAGACAATAACAGCTGTTTAAATGAGCATAACTGAAGGGCAATTATTGAATTAGGACACTTTTCTTTTTAGATTTTTGTTTATGATTGCTTAATATAAGATAGAATTTGTAGAACTAAGTATGCATAAATTAGTAGTACCTATGTACTGCAAATGTGAAGAAAAGATTTAAAAAAGGGTCGAACTGTCATGAGCAGCATTGAACTAACTTGGCGTGAAACAGATAAAAATGACAATATAAATGTTATTTGTGGTTGAGCAGGGCTGTTGTGAAGTCTCATATATTTGCAAATTCACAACAATAGTTAAAAATAAATCTCCCAATCTATAGCACAAATAATTAATCGCACATCCTGTGACTGGCAGTAATAACCAATTCTGATCGCTCTCCTGATGAAGGGTTAAGAAACATTCAGTTTATACTGGTTAAGGGACAAATTTATAGACGTGTACCCTCAAATTCTGTTTCCAATACAGACTTTTGGGGCTCAGTATGTCAGCAATGCTTATTAAATGTACTTAAAAAAATAAAACCTTAATCTTTTGAGTCATACTTTCACCCATCAAAGGGCAAACAAACAAAGCAAGTTTTCAAATTGAAAAAAAAAATGTCTCATTAAGGGTTCTTCAACCAGCAATGGTTTGTCCCCAATTTCCTTTTGTACATCATCATACACGAGGAACGAAAACCCACACAATCACACGCAGTAACAGAACGCAAAGGAAGTTTTGTCATGAACCACAACACTGATTCATAAGCAGGAGAAAGAGGGCGGGAGACAGACCCGCCCACATGGCTCAAGACCCTTTGCACTGAGAAATCTGCTGTATGGATGCATACCAAGCATTCATACATTGCTTACTAACCTATTTAGTAATCAACTGCTTACCAATTTGCTTCACAACAAATGGCCACTGTTGAGCGGTAAACAAGACAGCCTATGTCCAACTTCAAAATGACATCTAATTCCAGACCAGAAACCTGAATTTCACCCCTCCGCTCAGCAAACTCACTAATATGTTATCTAAGTTATTTTGAATCATTGGCTTTGTAAACAGAGACTTGTCTCAAATTATCAGCAACACTAATGCAGGACATTTTCCTACCTTGTTGAAATATTTCAGTCTGTGGTGAACTCTGAGGAAACAGTTCATCATCGTGTTATGTAGCGTTCCACAGATATCATTATCTACGCCTTTTGTGCCAGCTTGAAGCTTGATATTGTGCTGGAAATTGCCAGTACTTGCTATACGTTTAGAATCCAAATACTGTAGTTTCAATTACTATAATTATATTGAAGAAAGAGTGCGTAACAGAAGTAATAACAAGTTGTGTTTGGACTGTCAAGTGTTGACTTTACTACAGGTTGAAGGCACCGATCTTTGTATCAGAACATCAACATAAAAACTTCCGACGACATTCAACAAATATCTGGTGCAAAGTTGAAAAAGATTAGGAATGAAAGAAGTCGTGAGATAATACAGAAACCTGTGTGTCTAGCTCAGTGACGTTTGGTTTAACACTATGCTAAATGAAATAACAGAAAAACATTCATTGTTTCAACACATCTGGGACAAGGGATGACTCTTTAGAGGAAAGGCTTTCGGACACAGCGTTTCAAAAATCATCAATATGGTTGCTATTGAGGTGGTGATGTTAAGAATTTGTAGTTTCCCCATAGGACTTTGTGATAAAAATCTATGTATATTTTCAACTGAATCTCATCACTGTGATTTAGAGGTGTGTTAATCCTCAACAGAGTGTTTTCCCAAAGCAGCATTGAAGCAAGTTAATGGGCAAATTGGACTACAGTGGGTTATAGCTTCAAAAAATTGATGGGAAATGTTGCATTCAAAGTAATAAAAGCTAACACGAGTGTCTGAAAACCAAGAAAACAAACACGCACAAGGAGAGAGCGCCAGTGTTTACTCCGAGTCATGACGAGGACTGACAGCACTGCGCAGTGCATGTGACTGCGACGCTCTCATCATATTTGGCTTTGACTGTCTTTAGTTGACAGTAAACACACTTGCTCGTGTTAGCTGGGGCGATGCATCTGTTTTGTTATAAGAGGAGGGACGCCATTTTCCAAATTGTTATTGTTCTCCAGCCTGATAGCTAACATGTTGTTAGCTAAGCAAACTGTCCCCAGGTCTGAAGACAAAAACGCGACAACTACAAATAACACAATGACAACGTAATGAGGTTGAACTGCTGGCGTTTAGTGCAAGTTATCAAATGTTTGTTGTGAGCAGCCAAGCCTTCAATTGACAAGCACATTAGCTTGTAGCAGCGTTAGCATTCCACCCACTGACCTGATTCCACCCATTGAGCTTTCAGCAAAGTCACTGTAGTCTGTCCAGCTAGCTGCGGGCTAACCGAGCCAAAATACCGCCTACAACTAGCAGCTGGACTCGGCAGGACGTGACACGGGCCTGCCTTTCTAGTTCCCCCTCAGCTAACAAACATTAGCAGGAGGCAGCTAGCGACAGAGCGAGCTAAACCAAGTCACCGATGACAACCGAGCGAACGTGAACGTTCGTCACGAGCCAGCTGGAAGCCGCGGCCGGTACGCTACCTGAGAGCCGGGCGACGGTTCACAACTTTAAATACCACTGGTGCGACGGGACACCGTGGCGAGGCGGCGCTGGACGGACAACAAAAAACAATTTCAACAATCCCGTCACGTCTCCTCCTTTCTTTCTTCTCGCAACTTCCCCCTGGAACCAAAACACAAACAAGCTCTTCCGCTCTCCGTGCCACGTCACACCGCACGTCTGCGCTGCGCGAGCCGCCGTCAAGGGGCGCTCCCGCCGCTCCGCTCAGACCGCTTCCCCCTGCAGGGCGCGCGACGCGAGAGCGTCAAGGCCTGGTCCGAGCACGAATATCACTTTTCCTTTGAATTTTTCAGAATAAATTATGATCAAAGCCGCACGGTGGCGCAGTGGTTAGTCCCGGGCCTTTATGTTTGGAGTTTGCATGTTCTCTTCCACATAAAGCAAGGCAATTAGGACATAAATGCATATAAACATGTGAAGGAATGTCTGAGCCAAGGGACCCAGAGTGGTAAATTGGTACGGAGCAGTCAAGCAGAGGAAGTACAAAAGCAAAGGAGTGAAAGCAGAAGCTTTTATATTTGTGGACAGGGAATGCAAAAGTTGTGCATGTGCATCTCTGTGACCCGCAAGCAGGTGAAGAGGTTCATAAAGAATGAACTACACTTTCACATTTTAGGCTCCAGCACCCCGAGATAGAAGATGAAAGGAGAGACGAATTATATGTTGCATACATGGGAAGGTAAAGCCTATCTTAATTAGAAAAACAAGTACAATGAAAGAGTTATAATGTGCATGAAGGAAATGTTAATGCAAACTGCAAAGGTGAAAATGTACAATACTTTGACCTTTATTGACTTGACACCTGGCTGCTGTGAAGGATCTTAACTGTAGTACTCACATTATCCACGTGGTGGCAGTAGGATGCAACCGTATATGCAGGCGTAGAAGAAGAAGATAATTCCGCCCACATCCTCTTCTCTTCCGGCTGAGGCCATAACAGCACGTTTTATTCATTCTGGGCTGTTTGTATTTTTATCCCGTGCTACTCATGGTCCGTATTTTTAACCACTGACGCCGCGACGGTCATAGTCTCCATTTACAGGCGTTCATAGAACAAACTGAAGACATGGAGGAAGTGGAGACAGCGGAGGAGCTGCTGGCAAAGCAGCACCGCAAGGAGAAGAAGGACCTGCAGGGTGGGTGTCTTCTGCTCCTCTCCTTCTCCTGGACCAACAGTTGACTTCTTTTATGTAGGCAGTCTGTTTAAGCAAGGGTTCATTGTCTCTTAGTGGCTACCCTCAACTGTATCTGTGACTGGCTGTTTTAAAAATACCCATATACATTGCTAAAGTTAAATGCACTGTTAAATCACTGCTGCACTAAGTTTCCCCTCTTCCAGCTCACGGAAGATGTAGTTTCAGATGAATATTTACACAGCATTGAATGATGTCTCTCTGCACACGCCAGATTTAGTGGAAATATTCAAACATGTCATTTTTGCAACCATATTTTAGTTATTGATGTCAAAATATGAACTGTATCTGTCAAAGACAAAAATACTGTCTGTGATGCAACAAACCTGATGTGAAATAGGCCGTGAAGCCATGGTGAATAGTGTAATATTGGCTTTATTACTACAACTCATGAGAACACAGAAGAATGAGAAGAATCAGAATCACAATAGTCTTGTTTGAAAACAACTGAATTGTAGATATAGTCCATACTTGTGACACAGTTTAAAAAAAAGTTGAAAAGAGAACAATAACAAGCATAAAAAAAGCACACAAATACTCAATGATCTTAAAGCTTTTGTTCTTCTGTCTTATTTCAGCTAAAATCCAGAGCATGAAAAATGCAGTTCCCAAAAATGACAAGAAAAGGAGGAAGCAGCTGACGGAGGAGGTTGCCAAGCTGGAGGCAGACCTCAGTCAGAAGCATGAGGAGGAACTGAGGCAACTCAAGTCTGAAACTGACACAAAGGTAGCGGCATTCATTCACATCACTTCCAATACAAATACAATTGAAGTGTTTTCACTTTGTCTTTCCACAGGTTAACTTAAAGGGCAACTCCGGTTTTTTGACACCTGGACCTTATTTATAGGTGTGTGCATGCTCATATACTCACTCAGACAAACATCGTGCAGCTCGGAGTCCTTCAGAAGTTATTTAGATCCAACCGATGTAGCAGCACTAGCGGGGGTGCCACAGCAATGGAGCGTTAGCGCGGGACATAATCTCTGCAAAGTCGCTCATTTCGGCTGTATTTCTTCATCCATCGCCAGTGTTATCATAAAGTCAGCTCGTCTACCGTCTTCAGGTGGGTCAGCTGAAGAGCTGACAGTTTTCGCTAACTTAGCCACAATTAGCTCGGATGGGAACGTTGCGGAGCTCCTCTCCCCAGCAGAGAGGCACTTTGAGTCGGCCTCGGCTGTCACGGTGCCCCGGCGTCTGACTTCCAGGGGCCGAGTTGGAAAACGGCCCTCAGCTGCTCCACGGAGGCTCCGGACACCGGCGAAGACGCACGGCTCACGCGCTGCCGCTGGACGTCTCTCCTCGCCGGGAGGATGCGTATCTCCGCTCCCCGGCGGATGCGCGCTCCGGGCCGGCCGCGGGACGCGCGACGGCCCGCCGCGCCGAGGCCGGAGCTCTCTCCTCGCCGGGAGGTAGCGTATCTCTGCTCCCCGGCGGATGCGCGCTCCACGCCGGCCGCGGGACGCGCGACGGCCCGGAGCTCTCTCCTCGCCGGTAGAATCCAGATCTCCGCCGCCTGGCGGATGCGCGCTCCGAGCCAGGCCACGGGACACCGCCGGAGGCCCCCCTTCCGACCGAAAGGCAACCCAGCGCCGATGGAGGAAAAATACAGCCGAAATGAGCGACTTTGCAGAGATTATGTCCCGCCCTAACGCTCCATTGCTGTGGCACCCCCGCTAGTGCTGCTACATCGGTTGGATCTAAATAACTTCTGAAGGACTCCGAGCTGCACCATGTTTGTCTGAGTGAGTATATGAGCATGCACACACCTATAAATAAGGTCCAGGTGTCAAAAAACCGGAGTTGCCCTTTAATCATTGATTCTTGGAAGACATATGCAAAAAATTTATCCAATTGAAGCAACTGTACTTCAGGTTTTATGGTTAGACTCTTAATAAACTTGAAAGTATAATTTTCAGTATAATAATCTGCATGAAGTGCATCAACACATTACTTTTCAAATGCCTTGGTTCTTTGAGTAGGACAACGAGCTGCAGCAGTCACTCAGCAGCACAACTAAAAAAGAATAAGATCCACTTTTTTTTTTTTTACTGGTCATCAATGAGTATTAGGAATGCCAACAATTCCAATCACAACTCACACAGTGGATCTCTTATATCTTCCACAGTCTATAAGTACATTTGGTAACCTTAAACATCTGTTTTATAAGAATTTGCATAATTTAACTCTGTCAATATGTATTCAACCATACAAGGTGGAAGTGGTGATGAATGGAATGGAGACCATGAAAGTTGAAGGTGAAGAGCAAGAAGAGGCCAGACAGCCACGAGTCACCAAGGCCCAGAAGAGAAGAGTGAGATACTGCTTTAAGTTTTGTGTCTTTCTAGTCCACAGTTGTACAATAGAAGAAATCCATAACTGCAACGTTTATCTATAAAACACAATAATTTGATAAATATATTAATGGCACTAAAGCAATAATATGATGTCTTGTTTTCTATTTCTTCTACAGGATGTGTGTTTAGTTTAAACCATTTGAGTTTGCTTCAGTTTAGTTTTAGTCATGGTTTTATGGCTAAATTGACACAGTGATTTCAAATCTTCTTCAGGACAAAAAGGCTGCTCAAGAAAAGGAGCGAGAGAGCAGGATAGCAGAGGCCGAGGTGCAGAACCTGCAGGGCGTGAGGCACCAGGAAGGTTTGAAGCTCGCTCAGAAACTGGGCGAGCTGAAGCTTCAGATCAAGGAGATCCCTTCTGATGGTCACTGCATGTACCGGGCTGTTCAAGATCAACTGGCCCAACAATCAAAGGTGCATATTGCTCTCAGAGTAGTGTCACTGTAAACGACAGCTTGAATCCAGAGCATTAATTAAGATAAATGTGCCGATTAGCTCGAAGATGCACCCGCTCAGAGGCGATCATGGTATTGCGTTCTACTGTATTTCAGCCAGAGTCGGCTCTGAGTGTGAAAGAGCTCCGAGCACGCACGGCTGAGCACATGAGGAGCCATGCCGACGACTTCCTGCCTTTCCTTACCAATCCAGACACTGGCGACATGTACACAACAGGTGGGACTTTTTTAGTTTGTTTCACTAGACTAAAAACAAAAATGCAACTGTGTTGTTGGAACGAGGCTACACACACACACACACGCGCACGCGCGCTCTAGTCATATGTTGGAGTTTTTATGTTTTTCCAGATGAGTTTGAGAAATACTGCAGCGATCTGGAGCATACAGCTGCTTGGGGAGGGCAACTGGAGGTGAGACACTTATAGATATAGTAGATATATAGATATATCTCACTAGGTGTAAGAAATAAATCCGTTTTTTGAATTTCACAGCTACGAGCTTTGACGAAAGTTCTTCAACTGCCAATCGAAGTGATCCAGGCTGACTCTCCCACTATAAAAATTGGAGAGGAATATGACAGTGAGGCCATCACTCTTGTGTAAGAAGGCTTGCTTGTTTTTTGTTTTTTTTTCCAATATATATCTGCTCATGGGTCTATAGTAATTCATTGTCATCCCACTTAAAACATCAAATATGTATGAGCAATTCAACTTGCAGATACTCCTCATTCAGACTAATCAGATTTTAAATACATGAAATAACCTCTGCTCACTCAGAGCACACTGTTGCTTCCAGAGATAAATATTACTGGGGGTGAGGGGGTGGATCCCACTTTACTATATGCTATATTATATTTAAAATGATGCATTTGTAAAACTAAATTCCACACGAAAGAAAGGAACTTTGTGTTTAGTAAATTATTTCTTTGTTGCAGTAATGTTTATTGGAAATACATTTGATACCATTAGACAGCCTAATTATTTTACTTTAAAATAATGCTGTATTTGTACTGAACATGCTTTTGTGGGATAAACAGAAGAGATGAGGTTTTGGTAAATGCCCATGAAAAAGTTTTCAAATCTCCTCTGTTCATGCCAAACACTCATTATTTTGTACTGCCTCTTGTTTGGTCAATTGGCTGATAGAAGTCTGGAAAAAAAAGACAGGGGAAGGTGAAAAAAAGATTTTCTGCTCAAAACACAGATTTTCTTGCTTTTTTTCTGCCCAAGTAATCAAGCTATAAGATCAGATCTGGAGCAGCATTTCACTGCTCTGCTGATGGAACCCCAGTCGAAATAAGCTGCTTATATTCAGTAATTGATATTTCAAATGTGTTGCTGTTAACATGTTTAGGTTTGTAAGGTTTCCTTGTGTTTCTCCATGTGAAGGTGAAGCTCTACAGTGCATTTGTCTCATTTGTTTGCAGCTACATGCGTCACGCCTACGGTCTCGGGGAGCACTACAACACGGTGGAGCGGCTAAAGGACCCGGCCAACGCGGAGGACAGCTGAGAAACAATCCGCTGTTGGCTTGATTTAAACCTGTGTGTGTGTCACGGAGAAAGCGCCCAGACCTCTTAACACAAAGGACATTTAAATGCCGGCATATTCGAAAGGTGACCCCATTTCTGAGACATAATGAAGCTCCTTTACAGACTGTCTGGCTGCTTTCAGAATGGGTTTGGTGCTGAGTGATCGGTCACGCTTTCAAAGTCGGAACAAATGAGCGCGCAAGGTGAAATCTTGATAGATATCCCCATTTCTGAAAATATTACCATTGTGCTAATGAAATATAGCCCAGAGCAGTGTTTGATGTGTCACTTATTTTACACGGGACACCCTTGAGTTAACCTAACGAACCCTTCAGGTTCCTCCTTTAGCCCGTTTTTAATGAGTCGGATACACCTGGACTGTAGACGACGTCGGAGCAGTTTTAAGATGCATGTCACCTCACCGTCTGTCAACAGTTAGGGTTAGTTCATGTTTGATGTTTTCAGCCCTCTTGAAATGAACTGAAAGTGTTAAAACTTTTATCAATAATAATAAAAGAAATGCTTTGGTGAAGCTGACATCTTTTCCCTTCACCGTGTTTTAGATCTGATCCGATTCATTATCAGTGAAGCGGGTGCAGTGAGTTTTGTAACATTCATCTCCTGTTTAGATTAATTCAGGCAGTGCAATTGCAGGATTTCAGCTTTATTTATGAAGTGCCAATTACAACATGGTCGTTTCTAGACACTTTTACAGAGCAGACCCAACAGATCCACATGAGCAAGCATAAGCGACTGTGGAAAGGAAAAACTCCTTTTTAACAGGAAGAAACCTTTGCAGAACCAGGCTCAGAGGTGGCAGCTCTCTGCTGTTCTGGTTGGGGTGAGGGGACAGAAAGAGAAGAAGATAGGACAGACAGTTTCTTGTATCTACATACATTTCATATGTAAACAACAGAGAGGATATTCTTCGACGTCTTCTTCGACTGGGGGCTGATCTCATCTGCCACGTTCTACAAGTGGCAGACGAGCAGGGACGACGCCGAGCAGCAGGGAAAAGCTGAGGCCATCGAGCCCACCGTGCCCTTCTTCACCTTCCTGCTGATCTGCGGTGGACCCTGAGCTCAAACAAGAGAAAAGAACTAAAGAAACCAGGAACAAAGGAGTTTAAAAAAAAAAGTAAGGGGAAGGAATTCATTTCCAAGAACAGACAGGTAAAAAAAAAAAGATCTATTTTCACCTTTGAACAAAAGCACACAGAAGCACATGATGCATCAATGGGTACATAAAAAACAGGGAGCACTCAGAAATAATCTAATGGGCATCTCTCCTGTTCTCCAGACCTTCTGCAGATGTTCTTTGACGCTGAGCAGCAGTCTGCGGGCGAGCCTGAGCTCGTGACAAGAATCTGGAACAGGAACGGGGAATTTAGAAGAAAGGCTGATAAATGCAAAACAAATGGCGGGAAACTTGGGACTAGGGACAGTGAACGAGAGGTGGGGATGCAGAGAAGGGGAATTTGGAACTAGTCACAAGACATTTGGAATTATGGATGGGAACTAGGGGCAGAGAATGGTTAAAAAAAAATAAAAAGATTGACAGGCATTCATTTTCCAGTAAGGAATGGGTAAAGAAAAGCTGCTTCCTCTCAATTTTTCCATTAATTCCCAGGAATTATATTTTTGCGGAGGTTGCAGTTGTTTGAGCTTGCAGGTCCAGATGTTGACTTTCTTGTGAGCTGCTGTTCTGTTCCTGTTTCTCCCTTGTCGTTTCTCTGTGGGAGCTGTTGCACGTGTGACCAGCGCAGCTCTCTAGCCTCTGCTTTCAGGCTTGAAGTACTTTGTTGAGCTTCATGCACATGAAGATGAGACAGAACAGAGGATCCACGATGGAGACGCACGGGAGCAGCAGCCACACCAAGACGGCAGGAGCATGGTTGGGATGCCGACGACGTGTTGTTTACGACTTCAAACAATAAAGAATAAATGTTGAAGACTAAATTCAGTGTTGTCATGAGTTCTTCTTTTAATCAGTCGAGATTTGGACCAAAGAGAACTTCTTTCTTCTGTGGTTTAATGTATGATTTTTGCATTTCATTGTATTGCAGCCTTGATGAAGTTGTACAGAGGATCACTTGCATTCAATATACTGTATCCAGAAGAAACAAAATGAGTTTTATTAATTACATGCATTCTCATTTTGGATAAGATACTGTTGCATCAAATTTCATCTTCTTTTCTACAGCCTTATCAAATGAATACAGTGTATCACTATCCAATGCTGGTCACTTTGAGCTATAATTACTACTTGCTACATGTTTTACCAGTACATACTGGGAACACTAGTGCTGCTTCATACTCATTTGGTGTGTTTTCTGCTGCCTGTCAATGGTTGAGATGTTTATAGATGTCGTCCTCTGTAATGGCAATCTTTATCTCCCTCGGTATTGTTTCATTGTATTTTACAGCCATGGTGCAAATAGCTTCCTCCTGCTCAGGTGTGAAACAAAGCCAGGGTGGAGAAATGGGTTTGGGCTTCAAGAGTTGCAAGTTTCTTTCCCACATGAGAGGTCACTGCTGGGTGGGTTTTTAAAGGAAAATAATTCAATTAATGAAGTGTAAAAAAGTCAGCTTGATAGACAAACAAAGACTATTGTGTAGATAAAGGCAGTTGTTGTTTAGTCCAGGTGGAGGCAGTGTAGCATCGAAGAAGCTGAGAGGTTAGTTTGGTGATGACAAAAAAAAAAAAACACTGCCAAAAAGGGCACTAGGGTATGCAACTGTTTTTTTTTTTTCGGATTTCTTTCTTGTGCACAAAATAACAAGTAGTGCAAAGTAGCATGATTGATTATTAATAATTATTAATAATAATAGTTATTGTTTTAATTATAAATGGACATATGTTCACTTAAGTTTTAAGATTACTTTCGATTAAAACACCATAACAACCATAAAAAAAATAAATAAAGTGCAATGTAATACTTGTAAACTTGGCATAGCTTAGTAGACTGGAATAGAAAAAAAATATCAATGGGACTAAAACTACAAGTACATGTCAACTCAAAAGCAAACCCTTAATTTGGTCCAGGTTTTCCTATAGTAACTAGGAGTGTGCTGTGCTCGTCTTGCTTTCATGCCAGCAAAAGTCATCAATCATATCCTCATGAGTTTGTTTCTCAGCCACTGTGGGTACTCAGCCATTTCAAAACGCGATAATGAATCAAAGTTTCTTTTCCTCACACTCTCGTGCCGCCCCGTGGAGACTGCCGCCTCTGACATTGAGGTTATTCCATGTCTGTGCTGCTGTACCTCGCTCTGACCACCAGGGGCCGCCGCTGCTTCAGAAAACCCTTATGAGCGCGTGCAGTCGTCATGGCCACAGTCCACAAGCCTGACTTCAGGAATGGATGATCGCGAGTCAGTGGTCAGACAGTCGGTGGTCAGAGCTTTATATGGCGGCTCCAAGTCTCTAAAGTTAAGTTCAAAGAGAATCCGGGAGGTTCCTGAATGCGTCTCCAGACTCGGCGGCCTGTCGGCCCTCCTGTTGAACAACAACTCCATCTCCCGCCTCCCCGCGGAGCTGCTCTCTCTCCGACAAGTGAGACTGTCTCCGTTTGTTTGCTCGGGGCTCATCTGCTTACTGGAAAATTGCCAAGATGGCTCTTGAAATGTTTTACACATCACGCAGATTTGTGATTAAATACTTTTCCTTCTGCGATGCCTGCAAGCTGACTGAACTGAATTTGGGGAATAATGCCTTGAAGGAGGTTCCTGCTGTTTTGGGCCATCTGGAGTCCTTGAAAAAACTCTACCTGTTCAGCAACCAAATTACTGTAGTGCCTCCTGATGTGATAGGTGGGTTCTCACTGTTCTGCATGATTAAAACAAAGTGTGAGTCGTCTCTGTTATTGACACTAAGATGTGGATGTTTTGCAGGTGGGTTGCCAAACCTGGTTGTTCTCAATCTGAACCACAACCAGATTCAGAGACTTCCTCCAGAGATTAAAAGGTACACAAAAGTCTGTGGATCTGTAGGCCTGCTTTTTTACTGTCATACAGTCAAAGTTTCAATCTGTCATGAACTCCAGTCTGTGTGTCATTTTCCCTTCAGATTAAAAAAGCTTCGACACCTCAGCGTGCTGGACAATAAACTGGAGGAGGTTCCTGCTGGGCTTGGTCATTTGACCTGCTTGTCTGAGATCAACCTGAATTTCAACCGAGTGTCTTCGCTCCCGAAAGAACTCTGCAATTGTAAAGAACTGGCAAAGCTTTATGTTGCCAGAAATGAGCTGAGCAGTCTTCCAGAGGTTGGTGAACCTCCACTGAGATAGTGAGCGTCTTCTTATCACATCATGAGTTTTTTTCAGATTTTGTTTACCCCCCCCCCCCCCCCCCCCCACCCCCGACTGGCCCCCACCCCAAACCAGAGAAAAATGAAAAATTAAAGTAAATGTATTAATTTATTTTTGCACTCCAAATTAAGACAAGTCCATTTCTTTGCAAGTAATTATGAAGACACAGTTAATGTTCATTTAGACGAGGCACTTGTAATTACTGAGTTGTGACCTATAACCTTTATCTTTGCACTTGAAGATAATTTAGTTTTTTAAATTATTTTCCTGATTGTTTTTTTTCCTCTAGGAGATTACAACACTCACGAAACTTCAAGTTCTGGATGTTGCCGGGAACAAGCTGTCAGTGTTCCCAACTGAGGTATTGTGCTCAACACCTTTTGGACTGAACTCAAGGGTGATGCAGTATCTGAAAATTACTGGGTGAAATTGTGTAGTTTCACCTGCTGCCCCTGAAGGAGCTGTACTGTGAAGGGAACAGGTTTGTGCGGCGTGAACTCCTGCCGTCAGTGCAGGATGCTGAGGTCTTTTCCTTAAAGGCAAGTAGGACTGAAGTACTGATTACATCACACACACCATAATCACCCATCACTTAAAGATACATGTCTGTACCTAATTTTTCTTCTTAACACAGGAGCTGGTTGCCAGATTTGTTTTGCAGGAGGATCAGAAGAAGTGTTCTCTCATTCATAAGATGCTTCCCCACCACCCAGCTCTGAGCGCCCTGCTGAGCAGCGGCAGGCGCTGCGCCGTCTGCCGGGGTCCCTTCCTCACCACCTGGCTGGAGTGTGTTCATTTTGTGAAACTGAAGGTAGGTGAATATAATATTCATAAATATCTTCAATACCACTTCACCTGAAGAAAACCTCTGGTTGGCCACACTGAAAAACAACACAGCACATTTAAATAACAGTGACCTTGTTATGTTTTTTTTGTGTTGCAGGACGTTAAAGTGAAGACTTTGCTGACGGTTCCTGTGCGCGCTCTTCTCTGTTCATACAAGTGCTTCAACACTGATGGACACTCCTACTATGGTGTATTAACAAGATAAAAACAGATCCAGTCATCAAGAGGTAGTTTTCATGGTGATTCACCATCACCTGCAGCATCTGGTAGTTTCTGGTGTTTGTCCTTCAGGTCATGTGAATAACATTCAACACTTGAGTCACTAGATGGCAGCAAGGGAACATCACAGTTTGTGCATTTTGCAGCTGAACACAGACTGACAGGGTTGGGAAATATGAATTTTACTATACCAGAACAAACATTGCTACATTTAGATAGAAAGCGACTTGGCAAAATATAGAATTTATTCATGACTTAACTTTTAGCAGCCCTGTGTTGATGCAGCCATGAATGATATTTCTGCTCATCAAATATATTTATCCAGTTAAACATAAAGTCTACTTAAAGTCCTGATCTTAACATGTATTTATGGAGATTCTTGTCTCTTGTTTCTACTGCACCAAGACTCCATGTCTGCACCATCTCCATCTCCCATCTCCAGGCAGTGGCATCTGTTCCAACCTGCCAGACAAGAGAAAGACAGAGAGAGAGAGAGAGAGGGAGGGATGGAGAGAACTTCATTTCTTGCAAATTAATTTCCCATCCACGCCTCCAGAGCTTACTAGCTCCTTCGCTAGCTGCTGCTGCGGCCGCTGCTGGTGTGTCTGCTGAGTCGGAGCCTCATGCATAATGCATCAGGTTTAATTGCAAACCCAGAAACTAATGACTTTGGACTGGTTAACAGCAGGGGAGCCATACATCTCGAGCAAACTGAATGAAAAATCAGCTCAGAGGAGAGAAAAAAAGGAGCCTAGCCCCTAATTGATGAATAATTGAAGCGGCGAGCTACAGGGCATAATTGTGACATTTTGTTTCAATCAATTTCCAAGTGGTGTGGGCGAAAAGTGCACTTAAAGGAAAAAGGCAATGACAATGAATGAGAGGGAAAGAGAGAGAGAGCCGGAGAGACAGGGAGCGCAGATAGTGATGGAAATGGACATTGTGTCTTCAGTCGTAGCCATGACATTTTCAGGGGCAAAAGACCCGAATGGACAAAGTGACTTTTGTCTTTATCTCGCTTTCACATCCCAGGGTTTCCTGACAAACTCCTGTTACGCCGCCGCGAGGTCACTTTTTAATCCCAGCCAATGGATCCATATTCTATTTAAATGGCTTTCTTTTGTTCCTTTTTTCACTTTGTGTTTCAAAAAGAAAGAAAGAAAGAAAAAGTGCAGCTGCCCAAGTGGACATGTTTGTGTTTCTGGCAAAGCCTGAATTCGTTTTTCCGTCAGCTCGGTTAGTCAGCTGTCAGCGTATGAAGGCTTACAGCTAAGTCAGCCATTGTGGGCAGAACTAAACATCACACTGGTCTGTCTTGAACTTGTTGGCATGGAGTGAATAAAACCAGAGCCGGAGAAAAGGAGAAACAGCAAGAGCCACTGCGATGCAGCATCGTCTGATCTCACGCATTGGTTCTGCAGTGGATGAATTTGGTTTAATGTGTGTGTGTGTGTGTGTGTGTGTGTTTTTTTTTAACAAATTTGCAGCCATTTACGACACTAGCTTATGTTTGCAATACTAGATTTAAGCTACACTAAAAAAGTGAGAGCGTGCAATGTCACTGACTCTGTCTGCAGCATTCATAAATTCAGGATTTCATCACCGAAAGCAGAGTGTATAGATTCCACAGCCTTGATAAAGTGTTTAACTGGCTTTCGCATTCAACATCAAGTTTTTTGTCTCCCAGACCGTGTTGTACTAACATTTTTTTTTTTTTTTTTTTGCATAAAAATGTTACATTACCCATGAATAATTACTCTGGATAGTATCATATTGCCTTTTAAGCCCAATGTGAGTTTATTATAAATATGCAGTACATCACAGAGACGTTTTGCACGGTTACATCAGTACTGACTCCTGAACGGAACTGTAAGCTCACAAATCTGCATTCAAACTTTTAAAATACATAATTACAAAGTTTACGCAGACATTAGTTTGTCCTTGCTGCTGAATTTCACCGCTCATGATACATTACTTCAAAGAAACTTCACATTTCTTCCCTCTTTGCAGCAGCTCACTATGGAAATAAATACATTAAGTGGTGGATGTGAACCCAGCTGATAAATAGGTCATGCAGTTCTCCTGGCACCACACTAATGGGTGAAAGGCCAGCAGTGTGTGCCGTCTTGCGGGCAGCAGATGTTGGATCCCGCAGCAGTGGCGCAGCGGCGGAGGCGGCGGCGGCGGAGGAGGCACCAGCCCCGTGGCCCCCGGGACCCGTCTGTTAGTCGGTCTGATGTCTGGTGTTCGCCGTCATCCTTTTATTCACGTGTGCGTGCACCTCTCTGACTCACTGCAGAAAAAGCAAACGATCTCTTCACCTTCTCTCCAGCATTATCACAATAACGTTGCCCCCCCCCTCCTTCTCCTTCTTCATTATGTTACAGTCACACCGCCACACATGCACGGATACGCCTTATGATTGCCACATTCAGAGAGCCTCGTGTCTCTTTCTTTTCCCTTGTACACATTTGTTTCTTAAAACCGCGCGCAGCGTTGATTGACGTCTATGGAAATGAGGGGGTTGCATCCTCAAAGGAGACACCATACGGATGGGAGCAGCGCGCTGACGAGAGGCATCTACAAAAGGCGCTTGTAAATTCCTGACATGCCTAACATATGTTAATGAGCCTTTCTCTCACTCTGATATAATTACTGCGAGGGGATATTGCCTTTGGTGGAAATATCGGTCTCGCATGGCATGGCTAGCTCGTGGGGGTGAAAAAAAAAAAAGAGTAAAGGATGATAAAGTAGGGGTGCATAAATTCTCATTTACCATGCTTGGAGGTAAGGAGAGTGATGTTGGCAAATTCACTCAGGATGATGTATTGGGAAGAAGGCACCTCGGGTTCATTACATACTTCTTTGTTAAAGTGCTTCCTGCAGTCCTGCGTCGTTTGTTAGGGGGTATTTAGTCTGTCTTGTCATTTGGAGCATTTACTTAGAGAGTCTTCAGAGGAGAATGGAAGCGCTTGAGCTGCAGTGCATCCTGGGGCTAGAAAGCCAAATGAAACACATGCAAAGGTTTTCCCACTTCTCCTGTGAGGATGGGATGGAATTCTTTGGATTTCGTTAAAGTTCCTCATGGATTTGTGTTTTGTTTAAAGGATTAAAACCTGTGATACATTTTGATCATTGTGCATGATGCCATGCCATTCAGACTTTTCTTTGGAAAGTGTTTTCAGCCGTTTTCGGTGTCAACACCATCGAGTGCGAGGCGTCTAACTGCAGCACATTCAGTCATTTTCGGCGGCCCAAATCAAAGCGATCCATGATTGCGGTCTTCACCTCAGAAGAATGATTTGACACCGGCTCACCCTGATACCTCCTCCTCTCTCCTTGGGGCAGCAGCAGCAGCGCCTCTATTAAAATGAGTGGAATTGATTGCTGAAGTAGGGCCTTATGAGTCGAGAGAAGGGGGGAGGGGGGGGGGGGGGGGGGGTGAAGAACACGCCATTCGATAGTGAGCAGTCGGCCGGTGTCATAGCCAGGAGTGTGCACCACTCCAATCAGTACAATCTATTGTTGTGCATTGCTGCCCATGACAGATCTTGGTATCGAGCCACTGGCACAGCACCAGGGTATTGTCTGCATGATAGCTGCACAATCAATTCTGCAGTGCCACTAGAAGCGGCGGGCGCTAGGGGGCAGTGTGTTTCTCTGCTTGTTCTCAGGCAGATGGCAAAGAGATGCACTGATGCACAGAATACTGGGATGTTCCTGATGAATCTAAGAGATAGAGCAGCTAATAAAAGCAAAAAAAAAAACAATGAGCTGGTATTGGAATTCAAAGCCTAATTGAAATCTAAGCATCAGATCAAAGCATTGAAAAACATCTTTGACTATTAAATCAAATCATTGCAGCCAGAGATTCCTGGGTGGAAAAAAAAAAAAAGTTGAAGTTTCTTTGCACTCATTGTTGCATATCAATAGAAAAAAAAGGATGGCAAAGACACCAGCTGTACGAGACAATAGCCATACAAGCTCTTCATCAAAATCAGCACAAAGCAACAAAAGAGCTTCCTTGATATAGATTAGAAAGCAACAAGAAATTATCCAGACAAGCTAACCTTGAAATGCAGCAGACTATGAAAAGATGTTACAAAGCGAAGTCAGTCAGATGTACCAGGCTAATAACCCAGCTTCCTCCTGTTCTCTGCTCCTCTGTTTCACGTGACCAAATAAATTTATAAATATCAGCCTGAACGCGAGCAAGTAAAGTGTGTGTCCTCTGAGTTTCCGAGGAGGCGATGCCATTACGGAGCTGTTCCTCATTAGGGGACTGTCGAGACGCGAGCCTGGCCGTCAGACCAGCTCCTTCTCCCTGGCAGTTCTGGGTCACCAGCAACCACGCTGCAAAAACACCACTTCCAGGCTGCATTTGGTTGCAGAAATAAGGGGGAAATAAAGCACTGCTGTAACTTCAAAAGAACAAATCAATCTTTAATCTTTTGAATGTGTGAATGCCTTTGAAAGCTTTCCTCGATTTGGTAATAACAGGGACCAGGAAGAGGGATGGAGATCGTGTGTTTATATTTTTTTTTTTTCAAGAGAAAGTCACTGTTTTTTGGGAAACAATCTAAAGGGAGACTGAAGCTGGAAGTGATGTGGATGCAGTATTGACTCTTTTGAAGCCAGACATTTGATCGTTCACCGAGATGCTTTAAGATGTACATTCTGATTGTTATTCCCCCCCCAAAAAAATGATATTTCATGCTTTCTTAGATATTGACTTCATCTGCTTCAGTACTGAAAACAATCTGGCAAAAAATAAAAAAAAGCTGCCTGTCACATCCACAGTGACGTCCATGCTGAGTGGGCCCGAGGACGTCCTTCAGTTCCAACTCCACTCCGCTCATCATCAATGTGATTGACAGCGCACAATCTCAAAACCCAGTTTTGAGGTCATGTGATGGCCAATGGAGCATGCCCGCTGCAGTGGGGCGGCGAGCGGGTGGGACACCAGGTAGCGGCATCTGGTCTCTGCGTTTTTCTAGAACACACACTGCCTGTGGCGCTGCAGGCTTGGCTGGCCGAACATCTGTCCGCGGCGTGCGGGCCGGCTGGATGAGCAGACCTGCAACCCAACCAACCAGCCAAGTGAACGTCCTGCACACACGAACGTCCTTCAGGAATATGTGGGTTAATGTCTCTGTTATCCCCGTCGGAGTTTTGCGCGTTCCTGCCTGTCATTTTCTGCGAGGCTGCCGTCGTTGTTTGTTCTTTGTTCTACATTCATCCCCGAAGATAAAGAGCACATCCTCTGAAGTTCATGTTTTGTTAATGACTGATTTTTTTTTTTTTTTAAAGCAAATGTAGCAGAAATAACCACTCATTCCACTAAACCAGAATGTGTTGGACACATTTTTTTTTTACATGTATATGAATAATTTTACATAATCCTGAAAATACTAAAGGCTCCTTTGTTGCTCAGCTGTATTTTCTCTCCCTCTAGCCAATATGTCTTCCATTTCTAGCACACTTGGCGCCGTAAACAAACATTGCATGAAATGTAAACCGAGGCGATCCAAGACGGCATTCCTTGTTGTTCTATTTGCTGAGGATATTTCTCCACAGCTCTGGCTGTTTGTGTGTGGTTTTGGGCATACCTGGTGCTTCCACAGCACTGTGCTGTCTGTCTATATGCCTGAAGAGGGAAGAGGATTCACTGTAAAAACTAATCTATGTTTCCAGTTTCCAGTTTCCAAGCCTTTTGTGAATCCGCAAACAACTTACACAGCAGCGCGTCTGGTAATTAGACAAATACTTCAACATGGTATAAATTATTTAACATATTTTCATCCTTCACACATTTCACTCAGTTATTTTTAATGTCTCGACTCTTATCTGTCTTCTGTGCAGCGTTCGAAAGACTTCAAAGGCTCGGTAGGTTAGAAACGCGTAGGTAGTGAAAGGAGTTTGGTATTTCTCTGCTCGGAATGACAAGGACCCGCTGTGAAACACGACGCAGTCGTCGTAACCTTGCGAGGATAATTGAGGAAACTTTGCAGTCACTGTCATGTCAATCAAGCATTCATGTGTTGTTGTTCTGTGAAGAGGAGTAAACATTTCCCTGATAATTAGAGGAAAATTCAGTTTTCACAAAAGACGACCGCGCGCAAGGTTTTAATGAATCCAAAACAGTATTTGTAGGACATTACTTTTCTGTAATTAGCACAAGTTCAAGGAAATGAAAAAAAAAAAAAGAAGTAATGTCTTCAGAAAGGGTTAGCGCTACTTTTAAGATTTCCACAGCAACTAATCAGGAACGTTTGTACCTTCATTAGCACAAAAAAAATAGAGTTTATTTTAGCTGTGAGTTACACCAGTAGGTTTGGAAACAACAACAACAACAAAAAAAAAATACTGTAACGGCAACACTTCACACAGCTCCGGCCAACAGAAGAGAGCAGCATGATGCATCACGCCCGCTTGCCCCCTTCTAATCCAGCCTCGCCGACAACAGATGGCCGCCTCTCCCACAATGCCGTTCGGTCGCAGATGTCAACAGAAGAGGTGACAAACACTCTGCAGGTGTCTGTCCCTCTGCATCCGTGGCGTGTGCGCCCGCGCTCCGTTCGTGTGCGTACGACCGGGGACAAAGAGCGTCTTCCCTTGCAGGGGGCGGGGTGTGTAATTGATAGCAGAGGACGACCTGCAGGAAGGAAGTGCCGTCATATGCTAAATGGATGGGCTGGCACAGTCGCGCACAAACTTTAGGACAGATGGAATAAGAGTCATTACTCATTGCGGTATCTCTCATACAGGATTCCTCTTATTGGAAAATAAGTCTTCTCTCCGGAAGCGCTGAAATCTTCAAAGCTAGCTGTTTTGTTTGTTTGCTTCTCCGTCCTATTATCCTTTTCAGAAGTCGGAAGCTTCCACCTCTGAGTCTGGTCCTCCAGAGGTTTCCAGCTGAAAGGAACTTTCTATTTTCCATCGTTTGCAGTGTTTGCTCGTGAAGGGATTATCGGGTTTTTCGCTTTCTGTAATTGGCAATACATAAATAAAACTCAATTGGAAAACGTAATTGGGCCGTTGCTTACATCTTCAGATCAACTCGATGCCGTTTGAGGATCACAGATTCATGTTTTGCATGTGAATCGAGTTCTTTAATAAGTTTCTGCAAAACTTTACAGCGAACAATGGAAACGCACTGCGTCCGTGCATTCGGACTGGCTGTCGACGGCGCCGTGCAATCTGCTCAGTTCGCGGTTCCCCGCGCGCCGGCCAGGCCAGGTGTGGCGGTTGGCAGGGGCGAGCGGAGACAGGTGAGCGAGCTGCTGGCCAGGTGCCCTCCAGAGGCTCGCTAGACTGACCAGATACCAGATGGCTCTGGAGCGCCAGCAGGCCGGCAAGTACACTAATACACACATGTGAGAACACACACACACACACACACACACACACACACACACACAAACACGTACAGTTACTCATGCGAGTGCAACACTCGCCCACATAATATATCCACGCAGAAAACTCAGATGTGTCTAATAAAAATGAGAGCATTAGGAAACACTGAAGTGAGTGTGGAAGCGAAATGCTAGATGTGTGTTTTTTTGCTGTTCTTCTCGCTCAGAGATCGAGGTACGACTGTGAACTATCACCACCTCAGAGCTCACATAAATGTCACTCAGTCTACAGCCGGAGAACGTCAGAGGTCAGCTTTAGAGTTTACGGTCTGTGCTGCTTTAAAGACTCACTATGTGGGTCCGGCTATGAAAACTAGCTCCAATCTAAATGAATGTTCACCTTTTTTTGTTTCACAGCATTACACGAGGTAATAGATACAGCATGTAAAGTCATTCTCATGCCTGATCATCTGATTCATTGCGGCTCCTCAGTTGCTGCATCGCCTTCCACAGCTGTGACGGGCTGTGCTGGACTGAGCGGCTTGTTTGTCTCGAGCTCTGAATGTCAGCCAGACTCGATCGGTCTGGTTTTGTGGGTTTTGGCTCGATTCGGGTCTGATGTGCTCTGGTTCAAATCAGGTCACGTTTGATTTCGTTCATTTCTGACCAATCTGAAGGAAAGCTGTTTGACCCCATTGCTAGCATGGATTCGACGAATCAGCTGATTGAATAGAGGCTTTGAGTCAAAACGCCACAAGCAGCTCTCACAATCCAATAAGTTAATAGTAAATCAGAGTTAAGGTGACATCATATGAAATAAAATTATTTTATTTCTAGTTTCTGAATGAGTCCACTACAGGGTTATTTCAGAGTGGAGTTCTGAAAGTTTAATATATTCCAGCTACACCTGTGCCTTGCTGGTAGGTCCTCCAAACCTGACAAGACCTGAAGGCTTTTGCTGCTAATAACAAAGCAGCCCCTCTATAGGTTAACGCAGTCTTAAGAAACGGTTTAAACTCAGAACAAACGCCATCCGAGCTCTTAGCAGCAGCTACCTTGATGCATTAACGCCAAAGGATCCGAGCTCCTGAATGCAGCTGGTTGTAATATATACATGTGGCACATAGCATTCAGCTTCCATACAGAAACAATGACAGCCGTTTTTTTCCCCGCATTAACCGACGCTTCATAAATCACACTTGTGGGCCCGGCCTGCAGAAGACGGATCGGCCATCTGTAAATATTTATTCAGCATCTCTATAATTAAACAGAGCCAATGCATCATGTTAGGCATACATGTCTGATGATACCGGCTCGCACACAGCGTTGAATAATACAGAGGGGAACAGCTTGGTCAAACATTTGTTGTAGATCCAAGAAAGAGAGTAGTCAGACAGACAGACTGAAAAGAGAGAGTGGGAGAGCGATGGAGTGGCGGAGGACAGATGAGTCCAACATGCCAGACTAGTAAATAGTAGATTGATAAATGCAAGATGTCGTTTCCACGGCGTGATAGTGGAAAAGAAATCAGCAGATGAGATGATAAATCCAAGATGTTACAGGAGAGAACAGCCGAGAGAGAGAGACGAGAGGCCGGAGGAGATGGATCCAGGATGTCAGAGGGAAGACGGAGCGAGCCAGACAGAACGGGAAAAGTTTTCACCACGATGACGATGCAGCCTCCCACTGATACCGATGGAGATTAACCGGGATTCACTCCGCTCTGTGGGGCCGAGGCCAGGAAATGTTTACTGACTTTGCAAAGTCGTTGGGTAAATTTCATTAAATGGAATTTGAAATGAAAAAAAGTTTAGAAATTTAGAAGTGGTTGACAAAAAGAGACGCCAGTTCATTAGATTTCTTCAGTGTTTGGGAATGTTCACTAGTGCTCTCAAAATTTAACGCATTATCAGAAGAAACTGGTGAGAGGATTCATTACAGCAGCATGTAGCATCAGCCTATTTAATGTCCATGAATTAATAAATGCTTAATTTAATTGATAAATTCCACATCACGCAGGCCACATCTCCATCGCTGTTTTATTGATTTTGAAGTATTTAACCTGAGGTGAACATCTTCTGCCTCCATTTGTCGGAGTTTACCGGCGAACGCCTTTCATGTTTCCGTATGCGCGCGGTACATTTATTAGTATGCCGGGTGTGTCTGGATTTGAATTCATGCGGGAGCTGCCATTTCCGTTCTGAGACATTTCGCGCCGATACAGAACAATGCCGCAACCTCTCCCGGTCCCCTGACAACAAACCCCGGACAATCTTCATCCATCTTCCTTCCCCCTCACACCAATCAAATTTGCGTACCAGGGGAGAGCAGAGAGAAGTCCCATGTATATTTCAACGAAATATCTCAGCCAATCTGCAATGCAAAACTCAGAGGAATGTGACATTTAGGATGAAAAATTGATTCCATAAACAAACCGCTCACGAATAAATTGCTTCTAATCAAGGCATCGCTTTGACATGCCTGCAGTGCTTCTTTCACTTTTAAAAGTTTTATTTTTAAATCATTAATACATAGCGTTGGAATAAATTAACTCGATATTGTCTACTGGGAAAACCTCATCAAGAAGTCTGCCATAAATATTCTACTGGCGCGAACTTTGGAGCGATTTTCAGAATAACTGTCAAGTTGATTTGCAGCATATATGGTTTTCTAAAACATAAATCAATGTACAACAAGATTTCATTGCGGTCAGGTTTATAAAATAATAAGTGCCTGAGCTTGAAAGAAAATCCAGACTCGGACAGAGGAATGTAACATGCATTTGTGGGATGAGCAACAGAGCTGAGAATGTGAATTTATCCTGCTCTGCAGATATCAAACAGGTTTTTTTTTTACCTCTCAGTGCAGAGATAATGATCCTATCTCCACAATTTGAATTACTTTCATTTCCTACACACATACTCTTTCTTACATACGCGTAAAAATGTCTTGCCGAACCTTTCACCGAACCACGTTCAAGTCACGACCACAGTTTAACCTTATGACTTCTTCTTACCTATAAATATCATTTATGGTTTGAAGACTTCATTTCCATCCTGCGATGTCTTTATGTGAGTGTGCTAACAGGTTTAGACGCATTTAAGTATCCGCCGTTTAAGTAAAATGCGAGGCACGCACACACGCATGCATGCACACACTCAACCCGGCACACACACACACGCGCACACACACACATTCAACCCACATACACACCATATGCGCCCCCTCAGAGAGATGGATGGCGTGCAATCCCAGCCCTCTCCTGGGCCGGCATCCAGGTGCTCAACAGCTGGGGAAGCCGGGGGAGCGGGGACTGAGTGAGGAGGGACGGGGAGACGCGGGTCCAGGGATGGCTTGATGGAAGTGAGGCCAGCGGATAGAAGGGATGCTCAGGACTAAGCTATAAATTTCCTCAGGGGCGCTCCGGGTGCTTATTTCAGCTCCTTGTCTGTCCAGACAGCAGTGCTAATCTGGGATGTTGCTGTGGTGGTGAGCCCAGTTTCATCACTTACGCTTGGTCACAGTGACTTTTTTTTCTTTTTTTTTTTCACCCCGCTGGGCATAAATTCTGCTCTGTGCCTTCGACTGTCATTCACTACGGACAGGTGGAGTTGAAAGAAAAAAAGCAGTATTGCAATCTGAGCAAGAGAAAGATTTAAAAAAAAAAAGAAAAAGAAGAGGAGACCCCCTAAAGAAACATGTTTCTGCAGATTTACATTCCCGCTTTGATGTGGCAGTGAGGATTGTGAAATATCTATCAGGCGCTCTGAAAAAGATATTCTCATGTTCAATATGGCCAGCAGTTCCTCACTTTCACGTTCTCACATCTCAGACGCCTTGTAGGAAAACAGTCGTGCTGTTTAGACGTAAAACAAATCAACAGTTCAGTCGATCCACAGACGGAAAGTTTCAATATGAAAACACTGCTTAATTTCACAGAATGGAAGAAAACTCATAAATGATCACATATAGCAAAATCACTTAAGGAGGTGAAATAGAAAAACTGATTAGTGATTGTTAATGAGTGGTTTTTGTTATGCAGCCAGCGTTCGCCTCAATTGTTCAGATGTTCTTCCTGGATTCACAGACATTCAAGGTTAAGTTCCATACAGGCCAATCTATCACTGATCAGCCCAACCAGGGGGATAAAACACAATCTCCCGACCATCCATATGTTGCAGGGTTTATACGAGGCTCCACGCTGCGTCTATAGGTGGAGGCTGTGCGATATTTGAATGAGAGCGGATGAATCCAGCGAGTAGGAAGCAGTGGGGCTCGAGATGACGGATGGACTGCGATGCCCCGCTGTGTGTCATGGTAAACTGTTTTTGGATGTGATTTGGCTCAGTGGGTTTGGAGTGGAACAGAATGGAACCGAGGGAGAAAATACTACACGAGGAAACCCTTCCAGACTCGCCGCAAGGATTGCAGCGATATGCAGGAATCGGCTAATGTCAGTGTTTAGCACAGCGAGAGTAAACTTTTCCATTCACAGAAATTCCACACAGAGAGTTTGTATCGATGCGCGAGTTTATCAAATAAAATCTCCAGCGAGTCGGAGCTTGTTTTAACATCCCAAAGTGCTCCTAACTGGACGCACGTGGATCCGCATCTGAAGAGTAATGCTACAAAGTCTAAACGCACCTTTTCAAATGAAATGAACGTCTGACATCAGCTGAGACCACACATGGAAGAAGATCCACACGGACAGGAGGACCATGTGTGTGTGTGTGTGTGTGTGTGTGTGTGTGTGAGAGAGTGTGCTGCATCTCAGTGTGTCATCCATCATGCGGTAAAGCCGCAGTAGGCAGTATACAGTGTGTTTGGCCTCAGCTCCCCGTTCAGCCCTCATTAGCCATCAATCACCTCCCCTCCACCGGCTGCCTGCATGGAAAGAGACCTTCTGACTTCACATCCTGAGCAAGATGTTCAGTTTGGCACTCGAACACCCACACACACACACACGCACACCCACATGCAAGCGGGCGAAAGCACACACTCGCTCGCCCCACGGAGTCAATGTCAAATGCGGCGGTTCAGAGAAACACTTACTCGCTGAGAGGTTCGTCGCTGTCGGAACGCAGAGCCGGTGAAAGGTCTGCCAGTTCTTCAAGTGAAGGAGCTTGTTTATCCTGCACAGTCGAGGAGGTGAGAATGTCACGGCGAGGCTTTATTTACAACTAAAAGGGCAAATATGTCAATTTTTGTGTAACATGAAACTACTTCTAATGCCACCCTCAGATTTTTAACAGGAAGGTGTAACCATGTTCATGGTCCTCTCTCTCTCTCTCTCATAAATTTGTGCATTTGTTAAAACACGACACGTCGTGCACGTTGGGAAAAACACTGCTCTCTCAACAGTGTTGAAATATTGGAGGGATATTAACTCCGCCGTGCTCGGCTCTTCCTGATCGTCGTCTCCACAAGTGGAACGTCTAAACAGCTTTGTTTAGTCTAGTTAAGAAATCCATCATCAGCGCTGGCGAGCTGTTGGTTGGAGACGGACACGGGATCGTGTGTTCACGTTTAAACAACCGACATCAAGGGGCAAGGCATGATGGGATTTATTTGCTGACTGACTCAGATGATATTCTTGGTGCACATAAACTCGCACATCATTCTAATCACTTTATTCAGTCTTCATGTAAACAGGGCAGTCTAATCCCTCGATATAAGATCATCCAGTGGGACTGACAGTAAACTGACAGCGTCAGTGCAGCTGCTGCCGTTTGCCTCTTCGTTTTTATCTTATTAGCTTCAAAATACGCGCTTTAAAAATGTCTCATAACTTCAGAGAAGCTGCGCCTGTCGCCGCATCCCGACATGTCCCCAGTGATTGATATTTGCGGCTTTTCGAGCCGGGCCAATTAGACCGTTTTCATCTGCTCCTCGTGAAGAAAAGTCTGTCTCCAGCAGATTTGTGTTTTGTCTCAAACACAGCATTGCACAAAGTACAAAATAGTTTCCACCAACTGCCACGCAGAACAGAGAGAGCTGTGGTTTCCTCTGTGACATGCGAGAGCGTTTTTCTGAAGCAGCGCGATGATGTTTTGATCGACGCTGCATGCCGGGTGACTCCTCTTTGGTCGTCTCAGTGCATTTATGTGGATTTACAAAAAATCTCAAACCTTTGCAAATGTCACATGGTTTTGTTGAATTTGTGTTAATTTCTGCGACTGCAGCTGAGATTCCCTGAATTGTTGCAGAATCACATCGAACACACGCGCATCATCCACATATGCTGGTATTTGTCTCCACTGAACCAGCATATGTGCATTTCTATTTGTGTGAAACAACTGTGGCTGTTTCAGCGAGAGGACTACTGGATTACAGGATAAGTGTGAGATTGGAGGAGGGAGAATGAGAGTGTAAGAAAAAGGAAAACAGCTTTTTTCCTCTCGTCCGTCAAGTTCTTTTGCTGAGTTTTCACTATCTCCCGGGGGGCATAGGGAAGCATTGTGTATTTTGCTCGCCACTTCGCCTGCTGGGCGGCGTATGGAGGCCATTACTTGACACTGATAGCTGCACAAGGCTTTTGTCCTCGACCTGTATACGCCACAGCTGAAGACGCCGTACTGCAGAGGAGGCATCCCACTACAGCATATCTTCACACAGCGAGACACGGAGCGTTCGCTCTGTAATTGCAAAGCCCGGGTCTGATTTTGTCTGTTATCGAAGTGAAACTCTCCATCCCGTCCCGTCGGACCAACATCTTCGATTGGGTCTGAATCAAAGTCTTCTCCCACCTTACAGGTTTCCAGTAATTTGCCTTCACTGTGTCATAAATCATTTGCAGGGTGTATTTTTAAACAAATACTGCCGATAAAAGAAGTATTTTAGCCTCATATCCTCCCACCCCCCCGCCCCGGTCCTCCTCGCTCCTCCTCTCTCTCTCTTTCCGTTCAGCGGTCCCTCAGCTCCTATCTCCTCCACCAGCTCTGCTCATCCATCTCTCCCCGTCTCTTCTGCTATTTTTCTCTCACTTCTCACTGTTTCCCTGTGTGTGTGTGTCTGAGAGAGGGGAAGAGAGGTAGAAAGATAGAGAGAGAGGGAGAGAGAGAGAGGCCTGACACATGGGCCCAGTTCCTTAATAATGTCATTGGTTGTGAACGCTATTAGCAGATTACCCTTGGCCCAGGGCAGCCCAGCCATGTGCAGGAACTAGATAACCTTGTGTTTGGTAATTTAATATCAACACTTCCCCTCTTTTCTTACCACGCTTTACAACACACAAATACCCTGCTTGTCCCCTCCGGTCCTATTCTTGAAGAGAGAGAGAGAGAGAGAGAGAGAGGGAGAGAGAGAGGGAGAGAGAGAGGATTACAAGATAGTGACTTCTTGAAGATCCCCTTCCTTCACTGAGAAGTGTGGCAAATCGCCCCTTGTCCGCGGATGTGAGAAAATACATAAACAGGCTTATACTGAAAATTCCATCAGATTTAATGCAGTGAATTTAACTCGACGCAACATCAAAGGAGCCGCCCATCTTTTAAAGACCCCTCCAGACGGGCTGGTGTCACTTCCCCCCTCCCTCCGGTTCTTCTCCTCGCGGCCGATCGCAGACCGAACATTCACTACATATCAGCGCGAAGGAAATTTTTCTGTCACACGGTTTGATTCTGTACATGTGGGCAAGAGAGGTAGTGATAGACAGGAATGAGGAGAGAGAGAGAGAGAGAGAGAGAGAGAGAGAGAGAGATCTACCACTTGAAGGAGCCAGCAGTTTATAGAATCAAATCCCACACTCTATCCCCCACAAGCCGAATCACAGTCCTGCATTAGTGGCCATATCACACTCGGTCCTGCGGCTTCTCTTTTCCCCGCCGCCCGTGAGCCAAAGCAGGAGCGAGAGGGGCCAGAGGATGCGGGGCCTATCACTCACCGGCACTCCCTCACGCCGGCATTACCACGCCTTTATCTCATCTCCCGCAGCCCGCCGCGGCCGGCCGCCTCCCGGTCCTCCAGGCTACTTTACTAATAACCTCCTCCTTATCAGTCAGTGTGCACCTCTGCCTGTGATCAAAGAGCCAATTAATGGAGCGGGGAAAGGTGAAGCATTCAAATAATGGAGACAGCTGTTTTTCTCTGTTTGAGAAAATCCATTTTGTATTGTTATCGGCTCCGAGCAGCTCACCCCCCCCCCCCCTCCGCCCCCACCGACCGGCGCTTAATTCAAGTCGCTGTCTGCTTCTGCCTGGCTTGATAAGAGAGAGGAGGGAAAAAGACAGCGAGAGAGAGAGCGAGAGGAAGATTTGGGGGGGAGGAGGGGTGAAGAAAAGAGGCCTGGTCACAATGAACTTTATGTAGAAGAATGTGGCAGGAATATCACGACGGTCCAACTCATCCCCGAGCTTTATCGCTTCCAAAGTGGCTCCGGGCAGAGATAAGGAGCGGCCCGGCTTCCTGAGCCGACGAGCGCTTTTATGGCCTTTGCTGTCAGCCGGTCTGAACGGGAGCAGCTGATTCCTGCTCTTTGAGGGCCAACACAATCTCGCCAGGCAAAAAAAAAAAAAAATCTGAGGTTAGTTAGGGGGTTAATTGTACTGGTGTCAGAGCGGCGCATAAATAGCTCCATCAAAGCCTTGTATCTTAACAGCTTTGTTGTAATGTATCTCTCCTTAATTTTAATGGTTCATTTAGCCCTGTCACTGTGTTTGGTCACATTTTTATGCGTGCGGTAAGGTTCCTGTCAGATGTTTAATCAGTCTGTCAAATGTCTGAGGTGCAGTAACTCACATGCTGGAGTCACTGCGGTAATCGGCCTGATTTATTTCCCATACTGTATTAGTAAAGACAGATATGCCGGAGACGTGTAAATTGAATAGTAATTGCTGCTTATTAGGATACAAATTGGCTACGGCTGGTTTTGATCATAGTTTGACGTCTTTTAAACATTTCAACACTCAGCTGAGGGGATCCGGCACCAAATAAAAAGTCTGTTATGAAGGTTTTCTTCAGCTATCTTTGTTCATTTACTTCATGACGGTGCTTCTTCTAATTATTTTAAAGGTATGATTAAACGCTGATGTGACAGAGAGTGGCTGTGAATGACATTAGGTGGATTACTATGTGGTAGTTGCATTTACAAACAAAAAAGAAATGTCAACAATACAATATTGTAATGGATTTTACTGTAGCTTTAGGCTGACAGAGGAACTTTTCTTTACTCAGGGAAGGGATAATCTATCAGAAAGACGTTGCAATAGTCGAACAATCCCCCTCAGTAAAGGGAGCGGGGGCCGGAGCCTGGAGGCAGGAAGAATAACCGTCACTGTGTTTGTACTTATGAAGAAGCTGTGAATGTACTCAGCAGTCCTTTGTAAGTTTTAGATACATCGGAACAACTGATTTTCCATGTCTTCGCTCTGGATGTCCCCTCTGTGGCACCAACAGCTGGATGAACTGAACAATGTTTGAAAGCGATGTTGGACCGTAACTGAACCTCTGGATCAAACAATCCCAACAGTTATTAAACCGAATATTATTTTCGGTGTGGAGTTTGGTTAATGTTTTCTTTGGGTATTATGTGTCCCAAACAGTCTAAAAATACATGAATGAGAGTACTTGGTGACTCTTAATTTCCTGCAGGAGATAATTTGAGTGTGTGACTGCCTTTCATTGCGACTCCACCCATCGTCGGCTGGGATCAGCTCCATCACCCTGCTGCCGCTCTTATTTGGAGGAAGCGGCCACGTGCGATCGCTGGGATACAAACCGTCGTCCTCTGGGTGATGCACGGCGGTCGTGTTCATTGAGTTACGCCTGGCGAGCTCTCTAATGTTGATTTTAACGTGTTTTATACTCCCTCTTTGAATTTCTCCAGAAGGGTTGGGGATTGCTGGAGGAAAAAAAAACACCCTAAAACGTTGGCACCGCGATGCGTAATGACAACATAACTCCAGCTTCAGCACAGCAAGGAAATTGTTATTCCCACATCGCCATTTAGCACAATGATTTCTCTAGAATGGAAGTCTTAATCCAATCCAATCCTCCGGTTTTAACTCAAGCCATTAGTGCGAAAAGCACCATTACACCCAAACTTTCCCCCCCAAAAAAGATCAGTGAACTGTGCGTGGCTTAATTATTATTGTTTTTCAATACTATTGCTAATCTTTAGTAAAGCAGCAGTAATGAAATAACATAAGTCGGGGCTCTCTGGGCAGGAATTAACATATTTATTACACCGTAAAGAGAACAACAATACCAGAATTATACTGCAAAGTTTCACAGACTGACAGACCATAGTTTACAGCCCAAAAAAAGTGTTAAAATCAAGAAACCAAAAGAAAAGAAAACAAAAACGAAAAAAAAAAAAAAAAATCAACAAGAAACCACAGTTCTGACATAGTAGACTGGAAAGCTCTCTAGAGGACACTGACGCTAAGCGATGCAAAGACCGCCCAGCGTCAGCCTACCACTAACCTGTGGTTTTCATGTCTCAATTAAGTATTGCACAACAACTTCAAATCATTTGAGCTCTTTTTTTTTTCACCATAAATTTTTTTTCTCAAGAGAACCGAAAAAAAACCCCTCCCACCCCCCGAAGTTCAACTCATTCCCCCGGGTTTATAATGCTACGGCCGCTCGCTGTTCACTGTCGGCCCCGACGGCGGTTCCCCAAAGTTTCTCCGTAAGTAGGAAATTCAAATAACATTTCCCCCTATTGTGAAAAAAAAGACAAAAGTAAAAACCAAAACAAAACAGGCATGCCTAAATTCATAGCCTTATTCTTTTTTTTTTTAAGCTTAGTTTTCCACAAGCTTTGCCGTTTGTGTTTTTCCCCCCAGCTGACAAGTTGACAAGCACTTCAGCGTGTCTTCACAACAGAGAAGAAAAGAGCAGAAAAGGGAGGAAGGAACAGGGAAGAAAAAGAGCAAGAGAAACATTTCGTATCTGTGACCGTAACTCGCGTCGCCGAAATAGGAAGCGGCGACACTGTTTCTTTAAAATTAGCACAATTTTTTTTTTTTAAATCTGTTTCAAACAATTCAAACTCTTGATGTACTCTAGAAACGCCACAGGCATAAAGAAACATAACAAAAGTTTTTTTTTTTCTGTTTTTTTTTTTCTCATTTCTATTCATTTATGTTTCTTTTATTCATGAGGTCTGCATTGTTACCAAGAAGTGATATGGTTTTGCAGCTGTATGAGCTTCGACTTTGGGTTTTTATATTTTTCCTGTTCTCTTGTGCCCATTTGGTTTCGACTAGACCAGTATCAGCGCCGCGACTGATGCTCTTATCGTGCTGTAAGAGGTAGAGTGAGACTTGTTTGCCACCGAGGAATTTGTGGCAAAACACACATAGAGGAGGGAAGAAAAGAAAAAAAAAATAGAGCTTTTCAAACTATCATTGAGTGATAATGCGTGTCCTAGTTTTTTTTTGTTTGTTTGTTTTTTAACCCAGATTTTTGCCCTGATAATAATGAACACGTACGTTACTTGTTGTATACCTTTGAACTAGACGAGTGTCAAACAGCTTGGCTGCTTCTTCACAGCTTCTGAGAAGTCGCTTGTAGGGTGTCAGACACCTTTTTGGATTGTTCAACCCTTTAAAGTCAAGAATGCAGGTGTGTGTGTGTGTGTGTGTGTGTGTGACTGCGTGTGTGTGTGTTTTTATTTAGACAAGAAGGGAGCGATGAGGAAGTACGGCCTTTGGGGGCCTCCACTTGTTCCTTGAGGTCAGAATTTGTAACGCGCTTCTGTGTAGCACCAAGGTGTTCGGGGTGAAGAGCCTCTGTGTACGTCAAGGTAAGTGCTCTATTTCTGCAAACGAGAGGTTTGTTTGATTTTCATATAGGTTTACGGCTGACAATTTCATTAAAAAAAAAAAAAAAAAGTAACTGTGAAGCAAATGTAAATGGTACAGTATCGAAAGCCCAGTTTCACATTCACATCTTTGAATCCAAAAAAAAAAACTTAAAGCTGAAATGGACACTTAATCTGACATCTGTGTGTCACCACAAAAAAAAAAAAAATGCACAAAAAAACGAGATCAAAAATCGTCCCCATACTTTAGTTTTGTTGTTCCTGTCACATTAGTTATTATTGCTCCGGTTAGAATGTGATGTTCCGTGAATGGGCTTCGTGTGCCGTCCACGTCCAGGGAGGACGTCAATAAATACGTTTTGTGACGCTAAGATCGGCTCTGCTCGTCAACGTGCGAACAAAACCCGCAGAAATAAATAACCGAATGTTTAAGTGGACAAACCTCTTTTCAAAAATTGTTTAAATCAGGATTTTGGTCCTTGGTGTCAGTCTTTGGCTGTTTTGGTGTTTATTTTTTTTTATTTTTTTTTATCTCTTGTGTTAATACTGTGTGTTACCTGGTGCTTTGCAGTGTTAAAGCTGTCAATCGGAGTCTACACCTCTGCATTTGGAAAGTTAGTTTGTTAGACTTTTTTTTTTTTGTATTTTGTATTTTTTTTTTGGTAGTTTTTCAGTTTTTTCTAAAAAATAACAAATATTTAACAAACGTTCAGTAATGTGCATGCACTGTCTGTAACTATTTAACGGAAAAAAAAAGGCGTTATGGCTGCTTTTTTTTTCGCACATTGAGTAACAAAAAAAAAAGAAAAGAAAAGGAAATGGATTTGGCGATTTTACATTTTTCTAACTCCCTTTATCCAAAATAAATGTAAAAAAAATGTAAAAAAAAAAAAAAAAAAACCCAAACAGATAATGTTAATACTACATAGGAAATGGTTGATGAATTATGGCTCTATACCAACAACACAAGAATGCCGAAAAGAAGCATGCCGAAATAACCTCTGTGACAGTGCAAATACATTTATGTATGTCCCTTGTACAAAACATTTAGGTTAGCATTCCGCGCAACATGCTAGCTCTCAGAAAAGATCTAGTTTGGACTCAAATAGCAGCTCTGAGATATAGCTTGTGTCTTTTCTTGAGGACGAAGGGAAGTCGAACTTAGAGAACTACGAGGAATCTACCACCGACACAGAATAGAAAAAGCAGCTCGGAAAAAAAAAAAAAAAGATAACACTTCTTTCTCTTTTTTTTTTTATCTCTTTTTGCACCAGCTAAGAGAGTTATGAAGGACTTGGAGTTGTGACCGGTTGGAGTACTATGCATTGTCACAATTGTCCAACACATATACAATAAATAACCATCGGTGACACCACAGGACAGAAGTCTTAAACACCATGACACCTACAGAAAGCAAAGAGGAGCGTGAGGAAATGTGAAAATGTCTTTCGGAGTGGAGACCGGATGGGAGCGTCTGGGGCGGGTCTCGGGTTTCCAGCCGCCGCCGCCGCTGCCGCCGTCCTGCCGGTGGGCCCGATGACTTCACTTCCTGTTTTGAGAGCGTCCGTGACCCACCGAGCAATCGCGTTCAGTACATCCCCCACATGTGCAGCGGGCAAAGTTTTGTATCTTATCCAAGAATTCTGCCTTTTTACATCCTTTTCGGGGAGACGGGTTTGTATTTCCCAGCCCACTGACCTGGATATCATTACAAGTGAGAGGGAAACAACACTGGCTGAACAGCTGGCTCCGCTCGCAATCTGCTGCACATCTGCCCATTTCACGGCGGTCTGCGGGCCAGAGATTCGGTCCTCCTCTCCTCTCCGGGCAGAAAACTTGTTTAGTCATCCGTCTGCGTGTCTTTCAGCGCATGTGGACCTAGCAAACGAGCGCTGGTATCGCCGGTCTTCCTGCTAGCTTGTTGTGTTCCTTGGTATGTTGTTTGGTAAAATGTCTGAGGTTGGCTCGTCTCACGTCCCACGCGCAGGAAGGAAATTAGCAATAATTCAAGGATGGAAAAAAAACAAACAAAAAAAGATTCCAAAAGAGGAGGTCAGATATACTTGTCTTGAGTTGACGGAAATCTCTGATCAGTCTTTTCATATTTACAGGAGAAAAATAAGATAAACTACAATGACAACAACGTTAACAACAACAGGTACAACGACAAACGAACAACGAGAATAGCAAGTGTAACAATAAAAGGATGTCAATATTTAAATTCATTCATTCAAAACAAAGAATATCTTTGTGTTTCCTTAAAGTCATGGCAAGTCAATATGACCTGAATATGGACCTCCTCCTCTCTCTATGACTACGCTGCAAGATAGACAGAAGCATTGCCGACTCCTCCCGTCGTCACGGCGTCTCTGCGAGGCAATGTAGACAGTCAGTCGAGTTCCGGCCGCCACGCTCGGGACGCCGTTGCCTGCGACCTCCGCGGGGGGTTGGGGGGGGAGTGTCTTAGCGCTGTGTGCCGTCGAGGGCGGAGGAGGACGGGGTGCTGGGGGTGGACGAGCGCGGCGTGGCGGCGGGCGGGGTGGCGGCCGGACTCCCGGTCCCGCTGCTCGGGGTGCAGGCGGAGGAGCTGATGGGGGCGGGGGTCTCCGACCCCGGGACGCCCCCCTGCTGCTGGCCGGCCTGCTGCTGCTGCTGCTGGGCCTGGAGCGTCTGGCCGCAGACGTGGTGGTGCTTCTCCCAGTCCTTGTGCTGGCAGAAGGAGCCGCAGTAACGCGCCGTGTTGCAGCCGCTGCACGTCTCGCTGGCTTTGCGGCCGCAGTTCCAGCAGCTCTGGAGGACGGACGGAGAGACGGATACAACGTCAGTCACCACGACAACAATGTCCAGACGCAAGCTGACCACTCCGGGTGAGGAAAACCAAACTGCTTATAAAAGCCTGGTTAGGAGCTTTAAACTATCGCTGTGTTTACACACCCAGCAGATCCGCTGCAGATCAAGATTAAGAAAATCGCGCCCCAGACTGCACATCACGGAACAATCCTCTGCTTTCACACTTAGCACTTAAGTTGAAAAACAAACCACAGACAGATCAAAAACCCATCTCTTATTACACTTAGGGCCTCTTATATATCTTGGAAACCGCAGGGAGAGCATGTCAGAGCCGCTGCATATCCACAGGAAACGGGAGAACAAAGTTATAAACAGCCGTTGAAAGTCCTCCTCGGGGGCGCTTCTCTCTCATAAACACTGCTCCTGCAATTAATGTCAGACGTGAGACATATTTCCCTTTCACTTAACTGATTAAACGCTGAGGTCTCCAATGGTGTTTAGGAAATGAAAACCCCTTTTCCGTGTTTGCTCACAGCTCAACTGCTGACTTCCCTCCATATTGTAGCTACTCGGTTGGAAAATAGAAAGGAGGAGCGTGAGGGTTACACGCGCTTGATCGTCGTCGTTTTGCATTTTTATTTTACTTCCTCCTGATGGAACGTTATCGCGAATAATCAGCAAGAAACCCACGACGCAGCGGAAGATAACAGAAACTTCCTTGACGTCGCTCGCGCCGTGCGGAAGCCACCCGAACAGCTGGCGTCAAGAGCATAATGACAGTGGAGGCAGGGAGAAAACGCCGCGGCACGGCCGACAAACACGATAATCACCGCCTTGATGTCTGAAGCCGCTCGCTCCTACCTCGCTGGAGTCCTCCTGCTGGTTGATTATGGAGAGCGCGTCCTCGGCCGCCTGGCGCTTGGCCTCGGCCACCGTGCGCTCCATCTTGGCTCGCTCGCTGCTGATCATTTCGTGAGCCTTGCGCTCGGCCTCCGACACGGCTTTCTGCAGCTCCGACATGGCCTGCCGCTTCACCTCATTCACGGCCTCTTCTGGAAAGAGTGTGGAGACAGAGGAAGTCAAGCCTCCCGAACCTGCAATGCAGCGTGTGTTAAATACCTGATCGGAAGGCAAGTCATCGACATTGAAATTTCAGAACAGGTTTTACATACAGGCAACATTTCTCAAAGAAATGCAAAACATTTATTCAATACAATATGAAGAATCACAGTTTTACAAATTTCTTTATACAAACAGCTCAATTAAAGAGCAATAAGTGATAAGTGTTTAACCCTTTATCGACCTTAAGTGTTAACTTTTTACTAAACTGACTCGATTACAGACAAAAAAAAAAAAAAACAGTTTGTTTTGAGATATGTGCTACTTTGTAGTTTTTCTTATAATAGCTTTTGGCCCTTTTGCTTGAACAAAGCACCTCCCGTGCTGTAAGTACACCTGATTAATGCATTGATCTTATTTAAATGTGCATCAAGTTGTCCAAGGAACAACAGCAATGGACGAATGTGCATAGTTTCAAACATACAATAAGTTGATGGTTTCATGTACTATTTCTGTAAATATTAAATTGTATGTTCCAAATAATGAGCAACTGAGAAATAACCGTTGATCAGCTGATCTTCATTCAGCTATTCAGACTCGTATTTATCAAGCCTGTCTGTACCTGCTTGTAATTGCCACAACCGTGAGTGAAACTGTCACATATTTATTCCGTTAGATCCTCTGACAGGGCGGCGTGTGATGTTTTAATGGAAAGCGATCGCATTTGAAGACGAGCAAATGCACAAAAAAAAAAGAAGAAGAAGAAATCTTTAATTTGAAAAACATATCCTCAAGAAAACCGCATGAGCCAATTAATCCCAGGTAATCACTCATAAATGTGCTTTTGAGCTGAAGCAATGTGTTATTTTATACTTGTTTTGTGGAGTGAATAACCTTGCCGTGTGGGTGTTAAGTGGTGGAATTCCAACCGAACGTCAAAGCAAAAGGAGGGCTTTTTGTTTGCTCCCATCAAGCCTGTAACTTGACTAATTGTGTATGCAAATCAGGCAATTTATATTTAAATTATGCATTTCCATTGTGATCCCAGAGGCCCATGCGGCGAGGGGAAGTGGGAAACCGGTAGGACACCGCGCAAGGTGCTTGAATATTTATCACCAACTGTAAACATTTTGCCCATTTCAAACAGATGTATTCACGGCTGCACTCCATTGTGTTAAAAATCCTATTTTGCAATCCTCCCTGGGTCAAATTTAAATCAGCCTCTTCTCAGCCGGAGTATAAGCGACTGAAGTGAAAAGGATAAGGGAAATACCGAGAAGAATGCAGACAGAATGGAAAAAAAAAAAAAAAAAAAATAGCAGGCCTCATTTATCTGACAGACAAAAGATAAATACAGCTTTATGTCTGACAAATATGCTCTATATTGCTCCGTTCCCTTCGTACACATTACACTTGTATTACAAATGTTAAATCTGTTTTCAGTATCGGACTCAACGTGCGCGTTTACAAAGACGGAGACATTTTCCCTCAGTCGTGATTGAGCTAAATTTTTAAACTCGGGTGGTTTTGTCTTTAAACTACTGTGCCGTCTGAAGTCATGGAAATTGCTCTGGTGCCTTGTGATATACGCCTTGTGCATGGAATTGTGATTACACACCAAATGCCTTAGATGGAAGATCGATCAAAGCTGGCGAGGGGAAGGAGAGTACCGGGGAGCGGGCCGAGTCCCGACGGTGATACTCAATTCAATTTAAATGCATATTACTTGTTCTGAGTATCTCACACATCATGCTTGGTCAAGCAAGGGGACAATTTCTTTTCTCCAAGGGGTTTAAAAGGCAGATATACTGTATCGCTGACGGTGAATATAAAGTGGATTCCTCAAGCACTGAACCCACCGTGCATTCTTCTTCTTCTTCTTCTTCTTTTTTTTTTAACATTCAGAGGTAATGGTGAACGCAGCTGCAGTTGTGAGTTTAAAGAATGCAAAAAATGTTACGGCATCTGCTGCTTTTAACTGTGTTGGCTAAACAATAAATTAATGTCAACACTCAATCTTAGTTGGCTCTTGGAAAAAAAAAAAAAAATTCTGTCCATAGTTTTGTCAAGAATAATAGCTGAGATGTCTGTCATTGAGGGAACCGGAGAAATCCACAAAGCAAAGTGATACCGAGTCTTGCTACTGTGCGCTCGACGGCACAGCCACTGGAGCAGCTGTAAAAGCTACTCATGTGTCTTATTTGACTGGTGCAATAAAAAACGGTAAGATCTGACCTCGTATTTGGAGCGTGCACGGCGCGGTGGGAAAACTTTATGTTTTTAACATCCCACTGTATCAGATATACATGATTTTATAGGAGCAGCTCGGGTTTTAAAAACAAGTCTGGGTATGAGGCTTCAGACTACCTGAGGACAGCGGGGAAGCTTGTGTGTGTGTGTGTGTGTGTGTGTGTGTTTGAACAGATATCAGTTTACTCTTGTGGGTATCCTATCTATTTACACACTAACATTTTGATCGCTTGTCATCCACAACAGTTTTCGGGGGTCAAGACTTTGTCTCAAGGTCCTTTAAAGTTTTTATTAGATTCTGATTCAGATAACAGGCTTAGATTTAGACAAGTAGTGTTTATGGTTTAGCTGAATGTGAGCCTGCAGAAATAAACACATGTTGTGAGTGTGAATGTCTTCCTTACCAGCTTTTTTCCAGATTTCTTCCGGTACATAGCCAGATACAGGCCGGTGTAGCAGCTCCCTGTGAATTTCTAAAAAAGACACAAACGTACAATGATGACATATCACATATCGGCAGAAATGACAGTTTGTCTTTACAACTTAAACACCAGGTTTTTATTCAATAAACTGGTCACATGTGAAAGAGTTAGGCCTTGGTGGGCAACTATCACTCACTTAGAGGTATTTATGTGTGTCATCATATTGAAATAAAAAAAAAAGAGAGCCCAATATTGAACCCTGAAGGACTCCATGTTTAATTAAAACCCTCTTTTTCCTTTAAATCAAGCTTCAGAAAACGAATCATCATACTCTAGATATAACATAGATGAAGATATTCCAGGCTTTTTTTTAATTTGAGCTACCTGATGTTGTGTTTTCCTGTGCGGCGGGACTCTGCTGCCTCGACTGCCCGCTTGCGGCGCCCTTCTTCAACTCTTCGGCGTCGCTGTATCGCCGGATCCAGTAGTTGAGCTCCTCGCGGTCGGCCTCCTGGCACCGCCGCAGCACCGTCAGCGAGCGCCTCGTCTTCTCCACCATGTCCATGATGCAGTTCAGCAGCTGGAGGTGACAGGGACGCAGACACAGCGCTGAGTTTACACATGGACGGGCTGATTGAAATTCAGAAAGGGTGCAGTGAGGAGGGTGGGTTTCAAATTAAAGGTAGCATCTGTTGTGTTGTTTTTGTGTCACATCATTACGTTCATTGGTAAGGAGGACGAATATACAATAAGCAGATATTTTAGAGTCACAGTTTTCCTATAAAATGTTGATTCAGCTTAACGGGTGTCGTTTCGCACCATTACTAATATCAACATGTTGAGAAAGAATTACAAATGTGATATAAAGAGACTCTGTGGAAGAAGGTCAACACACAAATAACAGTTTAGCAGTACGCACACGCATGCACCATGCGGAAAATGTCCTTTATCGTTAATCTAAAATGAAACAGAGGCTTATAGATAACGGGGAAGAAAACACAGATGAGCAGTGTTACTTACAAAGACAGAGTTTTAGAGTATAGTAATAAAAAAATGTTATTACTTTTCTTACATGGTCAAGGTGCTTCCACTCCTCAGCCCATTCTCTGTCTGTCAGCCGGTGGTCAATCACTTCCTCCTGCCTGCTCCCTGAATGCATCCCTGTGAAGATAGGTGGACAGAAAGACGGAGAGACAGACAGAAAAATAGATGGACACGAGGAGAGATAAACAAAGAACACGTCAGTTTGACCCCGAGGATCAGTCGATATGAAATTTCTCCATCACTCCGCTCGCTCGCCCTTCCTTTCATTCATCCTTCATTTGCTCCCTGTTTGACACCCTCTCTCTCCATCCATTTCTCTCTCCTCCTCCTTCTCCTCGCCGTCTCCATATCTCTCTGGCGGCCCGGGGGCAGGACTCAAATGGCTGAGCTACGAGTCCAGTAAACATCCATCACGGGCGAGACGTGCTAAATGTCTCCCCTATTTTTAGACCAGCACCGCAGTCTTTATTACGGCTGCTTGGAGGCGCGCTCTATGCAGAAAAATCTATCTAATATAACAACGGCGTGCCTAATGCGTCTCTGTGGACTTCAGCTTTTGGTTTCTGCCCTCTGAGGCTCGGCTGCTCCGTCAGCTGGACCTGCTTCAACAGGCCGAAGCGGAAACCGAACCGCCGCTGCTTTAATTACTCGTTTTAATGGTTTCTCCCACGCGCTCACCGATGGGCCTGGCCCTCTCCCGGATCTCCCGGTGGTTGGAGGCCGGGTGCCGGTAGGTGTCGCGGTAGTGGTGGGCGATGGCCATGTCGTCCAGCCGGTAGTGCTGCGGGGGCAGCGGCCCCGGGTGCGGCAGGCCGTTGGGCTGGTAGGAGAGCCCGTTGGACGGGCTGAAGCGCTGGGCGGGGCTGATGGTGCAGGGCCGCTTGCTGGGGTGGACGTCCGTGTGCAGGGCGCCGTCTCGCTCGAAGCCGTTCTCTTTGGTTCTGGGCGAAGAAGAACGCGGACACGTGAGTTTCAACTGTTTATATTTGGTATCATCTTCCACAGATCGCACTGTTTGAATTCACACAAAATTATCCCACATTTAGTGACAGAAATTAAATCTAAATACTGCTTCAGCTTTTCAGGATGAAGATATCCTTTCCGCGGTGACATTCAAAGCAGATAACAAAAGAACCCTTGCAGCACAATAGAGCAAGTGAAAAGGATAAATAACAGAATGCAAGACCCGAGAAAGCAGGTGAAAATCAGTGTGATGTTTACATAACACTTATTTGGTAAAAGTAAGTCACGCTAAATTTGGCGGCGGATTCAATCATCGCCACGTGCTGCTGAAACAGTCTGTGTACGATCCTCTACTTGACGGAGTAAGAACCACGAAAGGCCTTTTTTTTTCTCTCTCTCGCTCTGTCCTGAAATCATCTTGGAATTCCTCTTTTTGAAAACACGCCCATCCGCCTCGTACACATACGCAACTAAAACCAGACACTTGGACATGTGTGTGTGTGTGTGTGTGTGTGTGTGTGTGTGTGTGTGTGTGCACACAAATCACCGCCACATGCGAACGCTCCCACTCGCACAAGTAGTTTCCAGGGGATCAGGTGGATTTTTGTTAGTCTGCTTCTGAAGATTAATGTGGCCAGGTGTGCATGTGTGTGTGTGTGTGTGTGTGTGTGTGTGTGTGCTAGCACATGCGTGCATGTGTGTTCTCAGTGATGTCAGTTCACAGTAAAAACTTGCCAACCTTCCCTGCTATCTGCAGTCCTTTAGTCCCCCCCTTTCTCCAATCTCTCTCTCTCTCTCTCTCTCTTCCTCTCTCTCTCGCCGGTGAACAGATTGAACTTCTTAATGAGCTGTTTTTATGGGCTCCTAATGCTCATCCACAGCTCTCCATATGCTCTTTCCTTCCACTCGTCTATCTCTCTGTCTCCCTCGGCTCATCCACCCACCCCCGCCCCGCCGCTCATATTTCCCCAGCCTCTCTGCCGCAACAATGTTTATATCTATAGGCACTGGAGTATACGCGTGCACACACGTCCGCCGTCACCTACGCGGAGGACTGATGCGTTTGCACATAATTAGCTTCATACGTGCTGTACAGTTTACAATATTAACATTTTCACAAACACATTTACTGGATGTGCGCTTCCTGTGTCGTTATAAAAACAAACATGTGGATATAGTCGTCCTAATTCATGAACTTTAAGAGTAGATACCAGGAGATTTTTAGTTAATATCTAATAATTCGTAATAGAATAAGTTCTTTTTCGCACGTGCATGTTATATTTGATGGCCATGTTGTAAATCTGCATGCGCTGATGGTGCATTGTAATTAGGGATTCCGATTCAAATTCCAATATTCGGACACCGGCTCCAATAAGTGGGAATGCAGAGCAGAGGTAAGCAGAAACCAGAGGTGCTTAGCCAGCCATATTGGTGCTGGAGCCTCATCTGTATGTGTTATCAGACCATCTCCCTAGACACACACGCGCACACACACGTACACACACACACACGCGCGTGCACACAAACAAGCGCGTGCAGACGCAAACACCATGAAGTCCACTCACGCTTTTACACCGGGTGGAGAATAACGCGCACACGTTCACACAAAGGCGCCGCATTTTCCCACTGAATACAGATGCCTACTTACTTTTTTCCTCTCTCCACCAATTCCCTCCCACATTTACACACACACACACACACCTTTCCCCCCCCTAAGCTCGCTCCCCGATGCACCAGACGGCCTACAAATATGCAGGTATTACAGAAAAAGTCCGCCTCTCTGACTGTTGGGGGAAAAGAAAGGTGAGAATTATTAATATCACATTCAGCATTTTCGCCCCTCAGCAAATATAAAAAGTACATTTTCCTCTCCCTTGCTTGTATTAAAAATTTTTTAAGGCCCATGGGACTTACTTTTATTTCAAAAGACAATCATGCATGCTGTACTGAGCACAACACGAACGCACAAGGAAATTCAAACATTTGCAAATTTTTTGGAAAAGCGCAAAATGATCTTAAAAGTTGGCATGTTTGTGCACTTAAGAGCAATAAATATTCCCCTTTTCTGATTTTATAATTTTGCTGCAGCTCTGCCACAGTCACTTAAAATGATTTTACTGGCTTGGAAATAACTACGGCTGTACACGTGGACAGGCACACAGGCTTGTGTCTGTTTTATTTTCTTATTCAAAGAGTGGAATATGGGTTTTTACGGGGCAGTGTGTTCCTGGACGGAACGTCTCCGAGCTGGCCCATTAGAGCAGGGAACATCGAGTCACTGCTGAAGTCTCTCACAACAAATGGATGTAATTTGAATGTGGGTAAAAGCACACATGTGGAAGAATAACACACAGTCTTTTCCATACCCAGGAAGCAGGTGTGTGTGTGTGTGTGTGTGTGTGTGTGTGTGTGTGTTGGTGCAGCCAGGTCTACTCTCTCCCATCCCTTCCTCTCCTCGGTTCTGGCCCATTAGGAGCAGGAGCCAGGAGCTGAGACGTCTAACGGAGCGCATCACGAGGCCCGGTGGCGCTCTGACTGACACTTCCCATACATACATTTAAACATGACACTATTGCCTTGCGTTGGCTCAGCTCGGGCCTGTGGAGCGGTGCAGCGGGCTCATGGGGCTGCCGGCACCCTCAAAGGGATTTATGCATGAGATCAAACAATAGAGAAGGTGGGGGGGGGGAAGTCTCGGCTTCTTCCATGTGCGGAGGCGATAAATTCATAAACTCCATCTGAACGCCGCGATCGGGCAGGAAGTCCACCTGTAAACCCAAGAATCAGCAAATCCCTGATTAGCATGAGCGTTTCTCTGATGAACTCACCTGTCCGGCGTCCTTCTCTTGCCGTTCTCGTTGACGTCCAGCAGGAGCTCAGAGGAGTCGACCGGGGAGGTGGTGCTGGTGTCCAGGAGCAGCTGCTCGTGCTGGGCCAGGTACTGCGCCGGGTTCTGCTTGGCCAGCCGGGCGCAGTGCAGCAGCTCCCTCTGAAGCAGCGGCAGGTTGGCCTGCGCAAGGAAACAGCACAGAATCTCTTGAGAAACTTCTTCACACTGCGGCATTCGCTGCCGGGACGAGAAGTGAAAAAAAAAAAAAAAAATACAAAAGATATGAGAGTTTTTAAATGAGTTTTTCAGTCGGAGGCAGCTTGCTGTGCGTTATCGTTTGGCTAATTTGGGAAACAGTGACATGAATCTGTCAAAATTCAAGCTGAGCCGTACACTAAAATCCCTTGCATCTCCAAGTGAAAGCATCATAGCAAAGTTTAGTTGGAAGAAAGAACATAAAAACGGTGGTTGTGCCGTGCACAAAAATCTGATTTGGTTGTTGAAAGAGGAAATATACATGATAACATTTAACAAAGATAAATTCAGCCAAACTCAGGCTCTCAAAATATAAAAATGAATATCATTAAGACTCCTTATTTGTAAGGAAAATAACAGAGTCGCAACACGTAAAACGTTACTGCCCGTCAGGAGGAACAGAAAATCCCAAGGTCACCTATAAAAACGTAACATTACAGGTTTCCTCTCTCTTTTTATTTTCAAAAACACAAATTTCAGGCAACAAGAGATCCATTCCTCCCCAGCCATCAAACGCCATCTTCGCTCATTACCGCTGAACCGCTGCTGCTTTCTGTGACCCCGAAGTGCATTAACACCCATAAAGTTTCTCTGTGGCATGTACATCCTTTTTTTTTTTCTTTTTTTTTTTTTTCTTTTTTAAAGAAAAGCAGCTATTTTCAATCTCTTTGACAAACTGTAACAAGGGGGTCTGCGTTCTGGTGCGGACTTACAGCGCCATGCAGGTATGTGAGCATTGACTTCAAAGGCATCTGATGGGGCGCGTTTTTGGAGCAAGAAGATGAAAGTGTTGCGTCAGGCGGGCTCAGAATGAGAGAGGGGGCTATTTTGGCGAGGTACATCACAGGAGTCTTTGGAGAGGCCATCTTTGCAAGTTTTTGGTCTGTTAATCTTTGTTTTGTCCTCGAAACTATAATCTCCCTTAAAGTCCCCTGCTTGTTTTCCCCTCTTTCATTTCTTCCAGTTTTTTTTCTTTTTTTATAATCTCTCACGCTTTCATTCGTTGCTTTATTCTTTTTCCCAGCCTTGCCCTACATGAGGTGATACGTTTTCCTCCGGTTTTTGATAATTTGATCCCGTCTCTGCCAGGTGCGTACAGAGAGAGCACCCAGCAGCACCCCGCTGTGATTTGTTTAGTGGTTTTAATGTTATAATCATATGAAAATCTCTCTCCAGTAATTGACTGCAGTTAAAGAAATGCCAAGCGCCGGCCTTCCCTCTACCTGCCCGAGTTAATGGCGCGTTAATACTTTATGATCGTAATTACCCCCCTGAAAAAAAAGAGCATAAAATAGATTGCTTTGACCCCGCTGAACTCATCTTATATTAATTAGAGGTCACCCTAATTGCCGGAGAGATGTGGGATGCATTAACAAAAAAGACTGAGTCAAGAAATGCCGACCACTGACTAGAATGGATCATTTTTCATCTGCTAAATCATGCTGATTCGCTTCCGTGCAGTTAACAAACATCTGCACTTACACCCCCCTCCTCCCTTAATTTCGAGTAATGTTCAGCAGACACAGCTACAGTTTCCTCAGAAGATTTATAGTCTCAAGACTGGATTTGTCACAGTGTCAAACGGTGCCAAAAAACTATTCATAACAAGCCTCGTTCCAGATATGCTGAACTCACATCGGCTCTCTGGTGCTGTGTAATTTACTGCTGGAGGAGAACGGAGACTTTTTTTTTTTTTTTTTTTTTTTTTTGCACGTATGCGTTGACCTCTGTTGGTGATTGCCACTCATGACTCTCTCTCCCTCTCTCTCTCTCTCTCCTCTCACTTGAGGCAGTCCACCAGAAAAACAAAACACTTTCCAGCAAAGACAAGGGTAAACTCGCGGGTTTAAAAAAACAGAAGAACACTGCAGGCTCGTCGGGCGTCGAACCAACGCATCGCGTCACTGGCACTGTGTGGTTTCTGATTGCCTCCTTCCAGTAAAGCGTCCCAACCGATCTGTGGTTCAGTATTAAGAAGAAACGGGGAGAGGAGTTGAGTGGGTTTGGAAAAGGGGGGGGGGGGGAGTTCGAGGGCTCGACTCGCTGTAACATTAGCGTAATGAAAAAAAAAAAAAAAAAAGCCAGAGTCCTGACTGGCATTGTTGCAGCTGTGCTCCGACGCACCTATAAAAGCTCCCCCACACCTCCGACTGCTCCCTGCTACCATATGGTAGCTGGCATTAAAGCCCCCGCAGTGGGAAGGCACTAAAATTAGACTGGGGAGAGAGAGAGAGGCAGAGGCAGGGGGAAGGAGCAACGGAGGAAGAAGAAGAAGAGGAAGAGGAGTTGCATCTTTGATTCCACAGCTATCCCAGTGATACACTAACCATCTGGTGAGGAGAAGGAAAGGGAAGGAGGGACCGCAGGATGGATGGATGGATGGATGGATGGATGGATGGCAAACAGTAGATATGAGAGGGGATGAGGACAGAGGAGGGAGCAAATGAGAAGCTGAATGACAAGAAGGAAGGATGAATAATACTCAAAGGTAAAAAGGCAACAAGGAAAGAGAGAGAGAGAGAGAGAGAGAGAGAGAGAGAGAGAGAGAGAGAGAGAGAGAGAGAGAGAGAGAGAGAGAGAGAGGACAGAATGACCCTGTTTGTACTGTTAACACTGAGTGATGGTGCTTCAAGTGTGGCTGAGTTCTGCTGCCCATAATGTGTCGCTTTACACACACACACACACACACACACACACACACACACACACACACACACACACACACACACACACACACACACACACACACACACACACACACACACACACACACACTCTGGGGAGGCGTGTTGATTGGTTTATTTTCATGAATTAAACGCACCCATCTGTCACTCAGGTTCCAACAGAGCATCCGTCCAGTTTTTGTGTCGCTTTATCCAACTCAGCACCTTTAAAGGGTAAACGCAGCTGACATGAATCCATATTTTTGGAGGGTAAACCTAAAGTTCTTGGAGAACATGCAAACTCCTCACAGAATAACCTCCGGCGTCAGACCAGGGGTCGTCTTTCTGGAGGAGCGCTAACCACTACACCTCTGTGCAGCCACTGATAGATTGGGGGGGGGGGGGGGGAAGAAAATAAGAAAAAAGACAACAACAACTACAAAAAAGGTGTGTGACAGCGTCTGCAGAGGTGTGTAATAAAAACAAATGGCTCCACTGTTAAATGTTACGCCCGCCCCTGCTATCCATCCCTCAGAAGCACACTTATATTGATCCCAGCTTCACCCAGAACCCATAACATGATCTGAACTACTTCTGCGCTGCACATCCCTCAATATAAAGCCCAGCCCCATTTGTCATCTTCGACCGCCAAAACAAATCAGGCGGCGGGCGCCGGTCCCTCCTCCGGACCGCGCTCGCCTCTACGAGCCTCAGGAGGTCCAGAATGTGCGCCTATCTGACAGCGAAATGCACATAAATGACCACCGTTCCATCTATATACAGACAAAAGAAATCCCATTGCTCTTCATCCAGATCTGCCAGCTGGGAATAGAGACGGAAGGTGTGCAGTTTTGACTAAAATAAATAAAAAGCGAGCGGTCGACCGCTCGCTTTTTATTTATTTAAGTCAAAACTGCACACCTTCCAGCAAGGGCGAGCCGGGATGCTTCAGAGAGCGTCCTTTTTCTCTGGTAATACGCAGCGCTAATGGATGGAAATAGGAAATACTTGCTGAGAATGTGGCGTATGGCGATGAAGAATCAATGTCAAAACGAGGAGGAGGAGGAGGAGGAGGAGGAGGAGGAGGAAGGAAAACATGAAAGGAGACGTGGTCCTCGGGCCAAAACCACATCATTGCGCTCCCTTCCAGCACACATTCAGCAAGTTCAATTCTAATATCGTACAGAAAACAAATATGGTTTGAGCGAAGCTGCCAGCTTCGGGTTGAAGGCGGCGACGTCAGCCTCCGCTCTGAAAACGACTTACGCGCCATTTAATTTGGAGGCAAGAGAGGAAGAAACACAAAAAAAAAAAAACACACACACAAAAAAGCCGAAGATTTGAGTGACAGCATCTCCTTTAGTGGCAGTGAAGAAAGAAACAAGGTAGAGATAGATGTAAGAGAGCGATGGAGTTGTAAAGAGGGAAGAAAACAAGGATAGAAACTGCGGACATAAGCATGCAACATCTGGATCTGGCACGGCGAAATGCTTTCCAGATCTGGGCCCGATCGGCGCAGTCAGGGAGCCCGTTTGCGGTAATTGTATATTCAAATTATCTACCTTCAGAAATGGGATGACAAAAGGTCGCAGGGGGAAGTTGGTGGCTTCTTGGAGCTTGGAGTGAAATTCCTCGATGGTTAGCGTGGAATTCTGGAGGAGAGGGACAGAAAGAAAACACATGAAGCCATGTGGAAGGCATTAAGCGATAATATTACTTATTGGAAGCCGGGCTATATCCTGGCCCGGAGTGAGTGTTTTGGGGCTGGTAATGGGGAGCATATGGGCAGGCCGCCGCGAAACGAGGGAAAGACACACATCTCCTCCAATTAACAAAACAAACACACACGCAGAGTCGCAGCATCACAAAATACGTTCAATGTTAAGAGAGAGAACAGTTTAGGGCTCAGTACTTCTCACGTCCGTCCATCTCATATCAGATTTGATGAGAACGCCGCTCTGCACAGGTCAGGCGTGCGCCCACTTTGTAGTTCAATGTCTCATATCAAAGAAAGAAAGAAAGAAAAGTCTGATTTATGTAAACAACCCTTAAGTGCAACTCCCCGTCTGGCTTTTCAGGCTATTTCCACATTAGCACAGGTCTGCCTCTTCATTATCATTACCAGGAGCTGAACATCAGTATGCATATTCTATATGGGAAACGTATCCACCGCATGAATAAAGATGAGTTAATTTATTCGCTGCGTTCCCCAATTTGTGTCCGACAAAATAATACACATCGCGCAGTTTCGCTCTGGATGCTGTGAAATCAAGCTTCTTGCAGCCAACATCACAGGGGACGTGTTCATTCTCCCTCTTAATTGCTTTTTTTTTTCTCCCCCTTTCTTTTTTTTGTATCCATTACTTGAACATTCACTTGGATGTTGACACAAAACCTCTCTGTTGTATACGTCGACATGCCCGGCATCCCCGTCCTTATCGACGCGGTGCACCAGCCTATCGCGTCGGCGCCATAATGCTCCACACCTGCGCTGCCTCCCTCCATCAGCGCCGGCAGAGTAACTGTCTGCCTCTTTTCACACGCCAGATAAGAGCGAGGTGACCGAAATACATTACGGTGGCACGAGGCGGGATGGGAATACGAGCCGGGAACGGGGAGGCGGTGGTCCGTTCAGTGGGTGTTTGTGTCTTTTCTGCGTTGAGTTCGTGTTTGGAGCTGCCATCCACATTTAAAGCCTGCAAGTTATGACAAGCCGGCAGAGGCACTAACGCTTAAAAGGGAGGTAAATTTACACATGTATGTCAGTACATACATCAACCTGTAGAACCTCGTGTAATAAAGCGCCAAAGCTTTATTAATGCTCATTTTACACTGGGATTGTCGAAGAGATTTAATTTTATCTATACGCTCACAGTGGCGTTAAGTAGTACACATACAAATAAACAAGAAAGGGAGAATAATCAGGCGAGACGAGAGAGATCGTGAAAAAAAAAAAAAGCGAGGCAGATATTATTTTTCCTCCCCTCTCTCTCAGCGTTATTTCCCAGACCTGAATTTTGTTACATTCAGTCTTACATCTGTTCGCCCAGATTGCGTCGGGGCTGTTCTTGACAGCTAGTGAAGCCTCCCGAGTCTCCCGCTCTCCCTCTCCCCGGCACGCAACTAGCTAATTAACGGTGTCACTCTTTTCAATAAGGCAGGGGGAGGGACGGAGCGAGGCGGCGAGCGGGAGAGAGAGGGATGATGGGTAGGGGGAGGCGAGAGCGAGACGGTGGGAAGGTATGCACGCCAAAAGGACACAGGAGAGGCATGTGCGTATGCAGACGGTGAGAAAAACAAACATGGCGGAGCCAAAAGGAGGTTATGCTCTGTGTGGCTAATTAAAAAAAAAAAAAAAAAACCCTCCCTCCGCCTCCTCTTCCTCTCTGCACAACATTCAATCACTATTTCTGTATTCCCCTGCTCGTTAAGCTCAGATTTTTCTCTGATCACGCAGACGTGTGATAAATCTTCAGATTTGCACAAGCAGTTTATTCCCTGCATGCTTTTAGTGGTGCAGCCTCAACAAAACCACGTCGGTTCAGGTGAGCAGCTCATCCGTCTTCACAAACCTCACTCGCTTTTAAGTTTGATTTGTATTTTTTAAACTCAGAAATAATAAATCTTGTGAAGAAAACACATTTTTTTCTTCCAATCTCTGTATTTTTACATTTATATGTTAAAAAAATGTCACAATTAGCTTTTTATTTTATTTTATTATTAGCATTAGCACCAAGTAGAGCAAAGTGATTTAAGCATTTGTTCCTGTGGTGGTAAAAACGTTTCTGGTTTCCAGAACCTCTTTCATGTGGCGCTTTTGAGAACCAGGAGCAAATGCTAACAATCATTCTCGGATATCCCATTAACTCAGCCCCCTCGGAGGCCTTTGACCCTTTTTACGGCTTCTGTACACGGCGGCTACTTACCACCAGTCCCAGCACTAACGTGCGAACTCGCTCTCCGATTTCAGGTGAGATGTCGTTCCCGAACTGCTGCAGGGTCGTGAGGAAGCGCTTCAGCTTGCTGAGCTGCCGGGCGCCGCAGGCCGGCGGCAGCTGCTGGTTGGCCAGGGAGGATGAGGACGACGAGCTGGGGCCGTTGCTGTAGCCGTTCGGCGGGGACGGGGCGCCGTTGAGCGCCGTCGGGGAATGGCTGCTGCCGTTCGTAACTACGCAGGACGGGGGACACAACAGACAGGTTTTTCAGCAAACGCAGACAAAAAAAAAAAAAAAAAGCCTGAAATCACTGGAAGTGGAAGCAGAGGAAGCGACACACAGCAGTTTTTTGGAGATTTAACCACTGATTTGAAGTGATGCACATTCCCCAGAAAACATTCGCCGTCCTCAACATTTGTTTCCAATCACTGTGGCTCCTTTGATGCTCGGCAGCATCCTCTCATAAAAAGCATATTCCTGTATTTGGAGACACGTTGGCTTCTCAGTTTAACCTCTTTCCTGCAGTCTAAACAAGCGGGGACAGTACCACCCCCCCCCCGTCGCGCCGGAGCACAGGAGCAACGTGTGCGTGTGTGTGTGTGTGTGTAGGGGGAGGCGGCGTACAAAGAGATACAAGGCAGCGTAAAGCTCTCTCTCTAATGAGATTAGGTTTTGACTAACTCCGCTCACTCCCCCTCTGGCCGCCGTCCAAAGCCGCCACTGTAAAGAGAGGAGCGAGAGAGAGAGAGAGAGAGAGAGAGAGAGAGAGAGAGAGAGAGAGAGAGAGAGAGAGAGAGAGAGAGAGAGAGAGAGAGAGAGAGAGAGAGACGAGATACTCAAACTGCATCTGGTAACAATTACGTCGGGTGGAAATCAAAGCATACTGCTTTGTTTAAACCTTCGGCATGCGTAATGAGAGAGCCGGGCCTTTCCTCCTCACTGCACGGGAGCCCCGACGTTAATTGTGGAGCGTGAGCGAAAGAGAGAGAGAGAGAGACACAGAGACACAGAGAGAGAAAGACAGATACAAGGGAGAGGAAAAAAGAAAAGAGAAAGTGTGTGGTTGAAAGAGAAGAAAATAATGCCTGTGTTGCAGAGAGCGGCACTACCAACACAGACTTGAGTGCTCGCAGCATTTTGTGCCACGGGGCCTCGGATTCTTTGATTCTAGTGCTCTTCATGCAAGTGGTTAAGTATGCACTCCTGACTGAATACCAGGCTGTAATTTGCTCGTCACAAGCAAAGTGCACGTCATGGCAAAGCTCCAAGAGTTTGTAAGCGGGGGCGTCAGTCAACTTGTTCGGGGGGGAGGGGGAGGGGGGGGGGGGGGGGGGGGGGAGTTGTTGGGGATCGACTGCAATTTATGAGTTCAATGCAATTTGTTTAAATCGAACGCGTCCCTCCCTTTCAGCCATAAGCGGCGTGATCTTGAAATGACAATAGAAATGTTCCGGCGCTGCGGCGTGGAAACGCGGCGCGCGGCGCTCGTTTCTGAACAACAGAAACACTTAAATGTAAATTGAACAGGTCAGACTTCATGAATGTCGAGTCAGTAAACTTGACAGGAATGATTCAGTCTGGATCAGTGTCCTTGAAAAGTGTAACTTCCCTTCATTTTTTTTTTTTTGCACTTGCTGTTGTTTCAGAACATTATGCAGTCGTTTCCGTGTTCTGGCCCATCGCGGACTAAATTGCTCTGTATGTGGCTTTAAAACCACTGCCAAAGGTAATTATCACGGAAGTGTACCACTCCATCAGCTAAATCAAATCCTAAAACACCTATTATGTATTTACGTGTTTTGGAGAAGACTGCTGCAAACATTTCTCCGTCTTCCCTCGCAGTAAAAGGTTTCTGCTCCGGAGTCATACGTCTATATCCTTTCATTCACTGTGAACCGAGCGATGATTGCAGCCAGTCAGAGGTTTGCAATGGAAATGGCTTTGTTTACTGACAAGGAAAAACACCACTGTGCCTTTTTTCAACTAGCTTGGCGTCTCCATGACAGTAAGAAACCTGGTGCCGGATGTGAGCGGAGCTGTTAAAATCTCCAGGTAATGTGCGCCTTTGCTGCTTCTGGCAGACAGGAGGGGAAAAAAAAAAATTAGAAAAGATTGCGATGCACTTACGCGTGGTGGGTGTGTAGGAGCTGTTACGAGGCGCTCCTTGTGTACTGGGTGGGGGCGGCATGGTAGGGGGGGTCAACCTGGACTGTGTCTTGACGTCCGCAGGTGAGTCGGGCATGGTGGAGCGCTTCCCAGTGCGATCTGAGGACAGAAGGAGGGATTTAGGATAAGAACGCAGCCGAAACACTCAACTCTCAACACAGACGATCAAACATCTGGACTCCCCCCAGTAACTGTGTGAATACGTCCATAAACAGCAGCAGGATTAGATGTGACGAGGAGCACAGCGCAGATCTGGAGATAAACGGGTCTCCACACGATGCACACGCGGCACATCTTCGGCTCCCGTTCACCGGGGAGCGCCAACAACATCTGACACACTCTCTCCGTGACCGCCAGTGTCTTCTGCTGACTCAGGGCTTGGACAGTGGGATTCAATCTGCTGCTGGAAGCAACATTTCTGAGCTGGAGACAAGGCGTTGTAGCACTGCAGTTAAGCTTTTCATTTTTTTTCCACTCCGGAATACAGTCAGAGAAAGACCCGTTCGCATCTGGCATTAAGTTTCCAGTGATCAGGGCAAAAGTGGCGAGCCAAAAAAAAAAAACCCCTCCAAAATATGCATATGTCACAGTCACACAGTCTTCCCAACTATGTCTGCAACAGGCCGAGAGAGAAACAGAAGCAGCTACCCTCTGTGACAATAGGAGCTGTGAGGTGAGGTGAGGCGAGGACACAGTGTCCATGTCATTTTTCCCAAGAATCCCAGGAGTGAGGATGTCAAACTCGTTTTAATTCAGCAGTCACATTCAGCCCAACCGGATCCTACTGGGACTGGAGCAGTTAGATGACAGCCTGATAATCGAGAATATCAAAACAAAAACGGCTTGCAGGTCTTATGTTTGATGCTTCTGCTCAGAGCAGTTTTCTAATGTTTGCTTTTTAACCTTATAAACCTACAAAATATTATACTGCACGGTGCTTCATTCTGTTTGTGTGTTTAAATGCAATATGCAGGGTACAGAATACATTACTGCCAGCCTTATTCTGCGCCATAGTGTTAAGTTGAATTTTAAAGGGAAGAGAAGTACCGATGTGAGAGACAGGACGGCCTAAGCCTGTTAGCAAGGCCCCAGCCTCAGCAGCACTCTGCCGTGCCGCAGCCGAGGTGCGCTGTGACTAAGTATTTTAGTCACGCCGGCTTGGCTCCGGCAGGCAGGCGAGTGAAAGATGGAGATGTCAGTGAAATTCCAAACAGCACTTCATGGCTCCACTTCCCAGCGAATGTTTGGCCAGTTGTGTTTACTCTGCATGTTGACCCTCTGAGAATTAGGCAGAGGGATTATGATGTAACTGAATGAAACAATTCAAGATTTTAACTAGATACAAATATGAACCAAAAACATCCCGGAATTTCAAGGGCAGTTGGGGAGCAGTGATGAAGAGCTCCTCCAGGCTTCAGAGGGTTGCTGTGGTTTCTGTGCGGTGACACACAAGGGAAGGGGGGGATTAAATTCCTTAAGCGGTCTTAAAAGGAACAAGCAAAAGTCTGAAATAAAAACCGTCCGAACTGCTTTGAGATGCTTCTTATGTCTTTTCCTGAATGAAAAACAAAAACAGACGTCAGGCTGTGATCCACATAAGAGCCGACCCTCTCCTAAACACCAGGCCACTGCTGAAGCTCCAGAACGGGTAGAAGGACCGAAAACCAAAGCACAGCAGAGTATAAAATATTTCACGCTATCTGGGAAGTCGAAAGTTCATCTGCGACTAAGTAACACCACTGAAAAGAAAATTGTGGATCCAAACGTGTTGTTGACTCATACAGTAACAGCTCTGGGCTGGCAGTGGAGCTCTGGATTCAAATGAAAGGCAGCGGTATGAATGGATACAGTGAGATTAGTAGAAAAAAGAAAGAGTGATTAGGAAAGCAGAGAGAGGAGGAACCGCGGCTACAGAAGAGTCCATATGAAGAGAAGACGGAAAGAGAGCGAGTGGAGTGACAAACCAAAATCTTTCTTCTGACTGTTCTTCACAATCGGTGACTGTCTCCGTCTTTCTCTCGCTGCCTCTGTTCCTCCACACACACACACACACAACCCCACTCTCCACCCTGCCAACCTGGCCAGACTGAGAAAGGTTTACTACTCTAATTTCACCGCAGTATAAAAAAAAAAAAATGTCTGGACTATTTATTTTATAAACTCGGGACATAGCAGAACAGCTCGTGGAAACATATAGTCTTACCTCCGGCTGCCAGCTATCACATCCTGCATGCCGGCCTAAAATATGATCTATGAAAATACAAGGTCATTAAAAGAGACAGGCGGCTGACAGGACTCGAGGTAATTCATCATTTTCCAGTCAAACACAAAAGCCTCACATGTGTGCGCCCTAAATGAAATAAAGCCATGTCTCACATGGTTGTGCTTATACGCCGCGTCGACGGGTGTCTGAGCTCAGCCCCTCCGCTGGGCTGGATATTGACTTTTCTAATTGTGAAGTACATTTTGAGTAGACCTTTAATTGTTAGATGGAAAGTAGAAAATATACTGTAAAGACAAATTGACTCATCTCACATAATGTCACTCCCTCTCTTCAGGTAAGGTCTGGGGGATGCCTTTTCCCACCATGTGAAACAACGAATTGTAGTTTGCTAAGCAGACATATTCTTGAATTTGCTCTATTTTAATGAATTAGAGAGAAAAATATGGCGTTCCAGATATTAAAAAAAGAAAAACCACAAATTACCACCAAGAGGCATGTGAAGTGAGAGTTGGGAGGGACCGTGTCGGGGGTCAAAATGTGGTCTAAGCTGTGTTCAGGGGGCTCGTCCGCCCTCGCTCTGAGAACCGTCGGGTTACCGGCTGGTAATTGGGGGAATAACACCTGGGTCAGTGGTGTGACTGGACTGCAGTTGGAGGAGATGAGTGAAACAGACCCTGAAAGCATTTGAAACACATCTGCAGTCCCTCCGGTGAAGAAGATGAAGGATAAAGAATGAATTAGTGTGAAATCCATGCACACAAACACACACTGTCAAGGAGGAGAAAACATGTCTGTGCATGTTCAAACACACACACACACACACACACACACACACGCGGGATTTATAAACAACATTGTCTCTGTTTCTGATTTGAACGAGAGCACTGCAAAGCAGAGGAGAATAATAAAATCAATGGCTTCATACCAACCAACGAGCGCTGCATCCAGCTATTCACTCCGCAATCGCAACGCCACTCAAATCAATGGTAATCCTCCCTCTACAAGGCAATTTACCCAGCTTTTGGAGCATTAAAAATACATTTCTCAACTCAAGCACGTTATTGAAAACAATTCTCGGCACACGCCTGCGCGCCATCCATTTTCATCAGCGAATGCGGCATGTATACTTAAAGCCATAAACATATGTGCAAGCAAACAATCAGTCAAGCACTTGTTTGATGGCGGAGCGAGACTGAACAGTGTGGAGTACTTGCTCGCTCATGCATTATTCAGTTAAAAAAAAAAAAAAAAAAAAAAAAGCAAACTTAAACAACCTTGAAAAGTTGTGCATCTACTCCCGTCTCATACGTCTGTTAAAAGTTAATAGCTGAATGCGGGTGGACTGTCCATTTATCATCGCCGCTGGCTGCGTATCGCAGGGCATGACGCAGATCTGCGGTCAGTCGACGGCATTCCAGGACCGGACGGGTATTGATGTGCGGAGCTTTAATGGAAAGAGCCGATGAGTGCTTTGACTTTGCCTAACTCGCTTTACGACTTCTCAGAAGTGCTATTGTCCAGGAATTAATGGATTGAGGAGGATGTGAACAGTAGCTGAAGCGGCAGCAGTTTGCTATAAAAGAAGAGAAGAGTCCCCTTAATGCGTGTTGATTCATTCGTGCACTCTGCGGAAGCCGAGGTGCCAAAACTATTGATCGCGCCTACGGGCGACGGCGATTAACGTCTCACGGCAGCCACTTGATGCGTGGTTATACGCAAAGTGTCGCAAAAGGAGCTCTCAGAGCGCATATTTGTAGTGCAGGTGGCCCAGATGGATTTGGAGCCCGTGAGGACATCAGGGATGTCGCGGTGACTCATTAAACGGAGATCGTTGCTCGGCTCACAGCGGATATGTCAAAGCTAATTATGCTGCAATCCGACTGGATGATGAGCTCTCACACGGAGCGAAATCATATTTGCAAAGTCTACATAAAGTTATAATTGCACTGATAGCAGAGATATTGTTGAAGTGTTATATTATAGCACGAAAATACCAAATTGGATTTCATCACACTTCCTCACACTCAGAAAAACAAACCGTTCGTCGACTGGAATAAAACCAATTAGATTTATCCTTCTGACTCAAACAGCAAAGTGCCCAAAACCACCAATAAACTATTAGAGAATAAAACATGAGAGCGATGCTAACCTGTCACTAATCTCTCCAAAACACCTCCGTAAAGGCCCCCTGCTGAAATAACAAAGCAAAAGTTGCCCGGCTCTGATCCGTAACTTCTTTAATCGATCCTAGAAATGAGGCAGAACCCTGGACAACTACCTGCCAATCACCGAGATGTCTTCACCCTTGCATCAGCCGCGTGCATCGTCCGTGATTACGTTATCCTCAGTGTTTGCAAAATCTCCCTCTTTCTTTTTTTCTTCCTTTCTTCGTCTTTCTCCCCCTCTCTCCCGCTCGCACCCTCTTTCAGCCGAGCTCAAAGAAAGGAGATTTTTATCCCCCCGCTGACTTGTGATACATGCCTTTTCTAAGGTTACATGCAAGTTACATCACTCGCCTAAAACAAGGTTGTTGCAATGAGCGATATCTAGGAGGAATGCGGTCCCTAAGAAGCAGTTCAGCATGTTACATAGAGGACTCCGCTAACCCACAACTCAAGGCGAAAAATACAATGTGAAATCAAAACCTTATGCGTTTCATCATCGCGCACAAAAGCTTGGGGGTCATTCCATATTCAAATCACCTCGTAAAACGAGGACAACATTGCCTAACCTTGATATTTTAGATTACTCATAGAGCCCACAATGACTTCAAAGTCTATCATCGGGAGATAGTCGAACAATCTCCATTACACACTTCATAAGTTAGAATTGCCTCTGTGCTCATGTGTGTGTTTGCGCGCGTGCGACGCGCCGCGATCGTACCGTCGGAGGCCCAGAAAATGATGTGATAACAGTGGCAGTAATACGCCACTTGAGAGTGCTTCACACAGGCAAATCCCATTCTTCAAAACGACAATGGATTTCAATCACGCTGGGCTGAATTTTCGAGAGGTGGCGGCTGTGACATAAACAATTTGCCGTGCGCCCGGCGCTTGTGAGAGCGCAAGATTGTATTAGTCAGTCATGAGATACCATCATTATGGAGTTAAATGGGAAAAAGTGCATATAGACTGATCCACTTCGGCACAATGGAGAGCGTGAGATCCGGCGCCGCATAATGCTGTTGATGCACACGTTGATATGTAAGTGCCGAGGAGGAAACTGTGCGGCATCAAAACCGCGGGGAGCCTGTCGATTGAGCGTTAATGTCCGCAGCACGCCAACGTCCGTGCAGGACGGAGCCTCCAGGTGTGCAGCGGAAACACACACACTTGCACACACACTGAGCTCACAGTAATGTGTGAAGAGAGGGAGCAGGGCAGATAGGTAATGGAAGAGATGGAGCGATACTGAGATGGTGTGATAGCGGCTGGTGGTGATTGGTGTGTGTGTGTGTGTGTGTGTGTGTGTGTGTGTGTGTGTGTGTGTGTGTGTGTGTGTGTGTGTGTGTGTGTGTGTGTGTGTGTGCCGGGTACAGATGTGGAGAGAGAGAGACCCGGGAAGAGAGAGACACAGGAGAGAGATTACAATGGCGGGGATGAAGGGACAGATGTGTTAAAGAACACCGCTGAGGGACAGGAGGGACGATTGAGATTCAGACGGAGTGCAGAGAGGAACAAGAGAAATCTATCCGTATGCAAGAGGGACAACACACACACACACGCACACACATGCCTACACACACACACACACACACACACACACACACACACACACACACACAGATGGAGTCGTATGCAGAGCATGCCCCATCAAACTCCACCCGGTTGTCAAGAAGATGTATGGATGCAACGCCCTACCGCAAGCCCACAAACACACAAATACACACACACACACACACATACACACTCCAATGTGATTTCCATTATTCCATTTATTCCATCCCCAGCAGATGCAGACGACTACACCAACATCCACGTGTTAATTTCCTCCCTTCTCTCATCACCATCCAGTTCTACATTCCTCATTTTCCTTATTTTCTCTCCTCTCTTTGGTCTCATCTCCCCTGCACTCTTGTGGTCTATCATGTTTATGACCGGAGACAATATTTCTCTACATACCTTTTTGACCATTCGCTGTATTTACGTTTCTTTATTTAGAACAGGACGGGATGTGATTTCACCTGCCTGCCCAACATGCATTTTCTGCAAATCAAAATATGTTCACAGCCCTTTACAATAGTGACATTGTTGAGTAGCTTTTATGTCCAATCTGGTACTAAATGGAATGAATCATAGGTTTTGCTTGCATGTGGCGGATTTTCTTTCTGGTAAATATCAGATCAACCAGTGCTGCTGTAAAGATTATTGCTGTAATATAAGATAAGAACTGGAATGTAGCACAATGTGCATTGCAGAGTCTCACACATACATGTGTGTGACACATCACTGATCGCTGCAGTGAAACAGTGGTGGGAGAAAGCAGCCTCAGAGTTTTACAAACAGATATGCTCCCAATCACTGCTGACAGTCTTTCACATCACCCACCCCGTATCTGCATTTTTTTCTCTCTCTCTCGGTGTAACATAAGGAGATTTCTCAATTGCACACAAAGGTCTGAACACCATCTGTTCCATCACACAAACATTAACACACGCGCACATGCACATATGCACACTAAAACAAAAATACATGAACTATACTCAGACATCCTACAAAACCACCTCTGCATAAACGCACAATATTACACAGCGGAAAATAAAACACATGTGGTATATACCATTAGGAGCCTCTCTCACTTAGTTAAAAAAAAACCCAACAGATTTATAGTAATGTCTGTTTTACCCATCTGTTGAAATGCAGTCTCTCTTGCAGAAAAGGAGAGAGAGAGAGAGAGAGAGAGAGAGAGAGAGAGAGAGAGAGAGAGAGAGAGAGAGAGAGAGACAGAGGAAGTAAGTGTTAAGGAACAATAAAAATGATTCACGGTGCCCGTTATGCATCCTCTCAGATCGAGTCTGCTCCTGCCACATCTTGTTGCCAGGCAAAATTGAAGTACAGGGTCTTGTAAAAGTGAAAAAAAAAAAAAAAAAAAAAAAAAAAAGCAACATGAACGGGTGGTAGAAAATACTGGAGCAAACAAACAAACAAACGAGGCTGAATGAGATGAAAGAGGAAGGTCAGAGAGAGGTAAAGGTAAAGAAAGCACAAGGTGCAGAGAAGTTTCCCATCAATGTGTGTGTGTGTTTCTCTGTGAGTGTGTGTGTGCCACTGCAGAAACATTACTAGGATCTGACTTTTTTTTTTCCCCAAAGCAGGGCTTAACATTATTTAGCAAACTGTATCAAAAGCGCTGTTTATTTATAAAAAAGCTGGTCTGTCATTTTCATTAACTACATGATGTCAAAATAATGGCATAAATGTTAGCTTTAGAGGGAAAAATAGAGTGATATGATTCAGACGTAAGCCTCAGAGAGCCATGTTTAGCCATTTGATGGAAGCCAGCCTACTGAAAATTGCTTTCTGTATACAGTTTGGTTCATTTCTGATGCCATGCTGACACAGAGCAAAGTGAGCCCAAATGGGTCTGGGAGTTTTCCCAGACAAGATCCTGCGCCAGCGGAGGACTCACACCATATTCTCCACACAAATCCTAATGCCAGTGACACATGGTTTTATTTTCTTAAGCTTCACATACATCCAGTTCACTTCTTTTTTTGCCTTTCACGTGTGTGTGTGTGTGTGTGTGTGTGTGTGTGTGTGTGTGTTTTATACAAAACTGTATAATTCAAATATGCTATGGCGTATCTTTAACTCCACTATACAGAACTGAACAATTCATTGCAAATGATGTATTTTTGTCTTTAAGTGTCTATAAACAACACTTTTCTGCTTGTGTGGTGCAGTCAGTTTGTTAAAGACACACACAAACACACACACACACACACACCCTCAGTGAACTGCGTGACCTCAGCTTTGTAGCTCAGCTACAATTCAAAACCTCTGAGACCTCTACTCCATCCGCACACACACACACATACAAACACACAGACACACATGCATGCCCAAGTGGCAATTTGTGTATTTCTTGTCTTGTTCTGTTCCTTCAAGCTACAGAAAGCTCTTATTTGTGCCTGTGTGTGTCCGCGCTAAAAGGTATCATATCCTTGTCCTCAGGAGCAAAATCAATTTTTAACAGACAGTAAAGGCCCTTGTGTTTTACATGACAGTTATCTTTTACTGTGCGGGGAGAGACAGCGGCTCGGAGCGAGGGTTGGGGCGGAGTGATATACGGCGTGGGCAGCGATCGTGTGTGACGACGGGTAGATGTGGAAACCAGAGTTCTGGAGAGAAGACATCCCGGAAAATGAGAGGCGAGACGCTAAAAATAAAAGCTACATTAGGCACCTATGTGAGACAGACACAGATGCAAGCGGCAGAGTGCAGAAGGAGAGAGGGCAGAGGCTAACTGGGGGGGGGGGGGCGGCAGGGGAGGAAACAAGCTCATCCACCTAGAGTTTTAAAAATATCACATGACGACTGCCATGTGTTGGAAATTACTGCCGTTTAACTATCTTCCCCAAAACCGCTTCGGAAAAAAAAAAATGTCTGCAATTTATGAAATGTGTTCCAGGGGAAGGCTAAACAGAACCAGACTCACAAGACAGCAAAGAAAAGAAACCTTCCCTTCACCCCTCAGCGCCTCATCTCTCTCTGAAAACCGCTGCTCCCCGTTCTCTTTAGGTGCTCTCCTCTCTGCCCCCCCCACCCCCCACCCCCCACCCCCCCACCCCCACCGCTGCCCTGCAGGGGAAGATGTTTAAAAACAGGGTCTTAGTCACATCTGGCGAGCAGGGAGACGGAGGGCGGCGGTTGGCGAGACCTCAGCTCAGGTCACTTCCAGGCGTGCACGTCTGCGAGCGTGCGTGACACGCTGACCGCGGGTTTGCTAATGGCTCTGATTGGCTGAGAGCGGGCGGCGGCCGGAGGCGACGGCAGCTCAGGAATGGCCTTTACTGGCACACAGAAAACACACTCCTCCACCCCGACTCATTCCAGGTCGGCCATGTGTCTTTGTCTCCTTTCATCTAACCATTACACACTTCCTCTCTCTCTCTCTCTCTCTCGCTCTTTTCTCTCATCATTTCACCTCTCGCTGTCTCACCTCAGCGTCAGCCATCAGTGCACCGACAAACACGACAAGGAAGGGGCTTAAAATATATACATACGACCTGTTTCAACTATAGATCTGCATTTTGAGAATAAGAATAAGAATGCTGGAGATGCTATCACTGGCTATCTTGCAGGACGCTATGTCACACTAGAGAGTACAGCTGTTTAATTAACATCTTTAGTTTTAGTAGTTGAGCTGCACAGTTAGAATTGCACATTATAAAAGTTGCACAGTATGAAATTACATCATGAAAAGTCATCCGGGGCTGACCGGCGGTGTAAGTCTGGAGCAGTCTTGCCTAACCAGTTGAAGTCTGGGATCGGGGTTGATTCTCTCTGCAGTTTACATCTTCTTGTTTGTTTCTTCCAGGCACCATGGTTTCATCTCACAGCTCCCACTCATTAAAAACAGCATCTAAGGCTGATCGATGACCCTAAAACTCCAGTCGATGTGTAATTTGAGCGTGTCCATATCTGCCTCTCTGTTTTTGCGGTATAGTAGAGTCAGAGCATTCTAATGATAATAAAAAATAAATCAGGTTATTAATAATAGCAGCCACTGTACATGTGTGACAGTGGCTTCGTTCTCCAGCACATGTTGCAGTCTTTGTTCTGCAGGCGGCGCCTCAGATCGCCCCCCCTCCCGGCGTCCGCCTCCCTCTGTCCATCAAACAACTGCAGCGTTTCAACCGGCGCAACTCTGAACCCTGTGCCCACACCCACTGCTGATACTACTAATAGCATCATCACGACAGTCCAATTCTTTTGTTTTTCTGTGGAGCAAACACACACAGACACACACACACACACACACACACACACACACACACGTTCGCACACACGCAGACACACAGCCTCGCCGCTCTCCAGTGCTACAGATGGATGCCACCACTCTCTCTGGAGCGTTGCCAGCGCCAGCAAGTGAACAGCTTGCCTGGCACAGCTCTCTGTGTGTCTGTGTGTGATGGTGTGTGTGTGTGTGCGTGTGCGTGTGTGTGTGTACGTGCCTGCAGAAACAGTAGCGAAATAGCCCAGCACAGATGGGTGGCCAAATTCCCCAACCCCTCCACCCCCACACCTCCCCACCCCCTGCCTACACACAAGAACACACACACACACACACACACACACACACACACACACACACACACACACAAACACACACACACACACACACCGACGCATGCATACACATATGCTCCAAAAAAGACACACACACACACACACACACATACAGACTCGGTTCTGCTTAAGTGTTCCCGACCTGGCACACGTTGCCGCTTGCACAGCTGCTTCCTCAGAGGCACGCACACGCACACACACATACACACACACACACACACACACACACACACACACACACACTTAAACACAGGGTATACACACAACTGAGGGCTGGAGTTACAAGCACACACACACACACACACACACACACACATACATCTGTGCTTAGTTTACTCTTCCTGTTTATGGCATGCGAAATATAAAGTCCACCAACTCCTGCATCATCAGAGCCCACACACAGACACACACACAGACACACACACACACACACACACACACACACACACACAGGCATTCCTGTGCATCTGCTGCACAGAGATACATAAGCGCTCACACTAATAGGGTCCTTTATCCTTGGTAGCTATTCAGCGTTGTATGTTTCTGCTTGTTTTCTCTCCCGCACACGAGAATAAAAACATCAAGGCGTTCGGCTGGAAAGCCTCCAGTGCCTGGCAACCTGCCAGCAAAAGGCCTATAGATCAGCGCGATCATAGCTGTGTGTTAAGACACATCACTGTTTCGTGATTTGACAATGAAATTAAGACATGAAAGCTCTTGCTGGAACAATAGAATCAACAGAATTAATTGCAATGCAGCTGTGTGCCACTGAAACCACTTGAAATGCTCGAGGTGTGATGTAAAGTCTCGTGACAGGCAATCTGACGCCGCTCCGTGTCTTGACTTTGCGGTTTTCTTTTCTTTTTTTTTTTTTTTCTTCGCTGCAGCTGTGGATTTGCAACGTGCCGCTCCAGTTGGAACTGGGAGACTTGGTATCCACTCCGGGTCAAACGGCGCCCTCTCAGGATCAAACGGAGGCAGAGAAAGTTTACCCATGGAGAAAGTCGGTGGCCAGAGAGTCTGCCAGTCAGTCAATGAGCTCGGGCGTCTGGCAGCAGGTACTCTCGCCCCGGCGCATCGGGGGAAGCGTGGTGGCTGGCCGTGCCAACTGTGCACGGGGCGGCCGTGCCAACTCCGCCAGCCTTGCAGTGTCTGTTTGCCAGTGCCATCTGGGAGGAACAGCTCTGCGCACATACAGTACCTCTCCTCAGCTCAGAGGGCACGCACACACACACACACACATACACACACACACACAAGGGCAAACATGCACGCCGCATACATGCAAGCATCCACAAATATGCATGGCATGAACGCCGCGCACACACATAAAGACACGCGCGCGCCCGAGCGTGCGTGCGTGCGCGCGTATGCGTGCACAGCCGGCCGCTGACAGCTCGCCATCTGCGCGCTGCCTCCGACTTCTCCCTCTGCTTCATTCTCTGCCCTTGTTTTTGCTTTTCATAAACGCCCGGCCTCTTCCCTCCTATCCTCTCGCTCCCCTCTTATCGCGTCTAATCTCATCGGGTGAGTTTCCCAGCCCACGGATCCCGCCGTTATGTCACGACCACTTGTCCGTCGACACTCCACACCATTTTTTTTTTTTTTTTGTGATAAATATATAGACTGTATATCGTGGTATTCTAACACGTGTCATTACTTGACGGTCCATTTTCAGGTTACCTGGAATTGAACAAGACACACAGTCCTCTGAGGCTTCTCTAAACCTATTTTCCTCTTTCAGCCGCTCGCTCCCTGTCAGACGTACAGATGAGATGAGGGGCCAGGAGCGGCGCCCCGAAGCACTTTACTGATATAGAAACAAATGTATATGTAGTCAATCCGGGCTTGGTCATGCAGACGTGACACGAGCTGCCCTTGAATGCATCACATGAGAACTCCCAAAGCCAAGAGAAACACGGAACAAATGAAGTGAATATGAGGTTACGGAGGGAAGAATACCCGCCTCGGCCGTATTACACTGTGTTCCTCTTCAGGAGAGAGGGGATGGAAATGAGAATAAAAGAGAGAAAGCCAATGCGGGGAGAGGAATGGAGCGCTGTTTAAATTGATAAAAGTAAAAAGGGAGAGAGGAAAGGAAACAAAAAAGGAGGCGGAGAAGGTAATATGAGTACAGAGCCGTGGAATTCACATCAAAGAAAAGCTAAAACAGGTCACTGTCTTTATAGGAGTCTTTCTTTGGGTGAAGCTCTCTTTCTCTCATATGTTTCTCATTTGAAGCCTCTGAACCTCTGAAGGCCAAGACAAGACATTCACATGTCGCTTCGGCACTTTTCCATCCTATTGTTCACATAGATTTTAGCCAGTTCTCTAATTTATTGGGAAAATACACGTTTCTCCACTCGTTCCGTGTGAAACCGCGGAGCTGTTCCTTTTGCTCCCGTACGAAACACCAGCTGTGAGATTTTCCATCACAAATCTTCCCTCCCTTTCTCCTTCATTTATTTCCCGCTCGCTGGGTACCACTACCTGCAATAATTGATTGATTCTCTCACCCTCCATTCTTTACCCCCCCCCCCCCACCCCCTTTTTCCTCCTCATTCACTCATCTCCCGCCCCCTCCTCCCTCTGGCAATGGCCTCACACCATCAGAAAGATCTATGACTGAACGCTATCCCACTCCTTTTCTTCTTCCTCTCTGCAGCCTCCCTCTCATTCACTGGCCGCCCTCCTCCTCCTCCTCCTCCTCCTCCCGTCTTCCTGCCCTCTCTTCACGACTTCCAGCCATTTTCGTCGCTCCTCAGCCTCCGAGTCCCCGTCTCCATCCAGCCCGCCTCCCCCCAGAAACACGCCGCACGCTCCGGATGAAGTAGCCTCATTACAAACAAGGAAAATCCATTTGGATCAGCCGTCTGCAGCTCCGCCGACCCCCTCTGAACTCTCCTGAGTAGAAATGGCCCACATCTCTCCTCTATTCTCCTTCTCCCTCTTGGATTCCCCTCCTCTCTAATTATTTCTCTCTTTCTCTTATCTGTTTCCTGAGCCCAACACTTTGCTCTCTTTCTTTTACCTTCATGTTTGCTGTGTTATTACAACCCAGATTAGAGTCTAGAAAAGACAATATCTGAATTGGTTTCATTAGCAGCATTCACTCCTGCATAGAAAACACATGTAAAGTCCAACAGCAACAGCGAGATAACAGATAATAAACTGTTATTCTAAGACTGCGTTTATCTGCTTGGATACAACTTCTTTACACAAGTAAGAGAGCATTCATGTAAACATGCAAAAATTAAAAATACATTAATGATTTTAAGGTTACATTTAGATTTTTTCAGTTTTATGCCACAGGTACGGATTCAAGTGATAACAGTTTTAAATCAGAAACACCATAAACGGTGTGATAATAATGTAATTGATGTTACTGGAGCTCACTACAATGCATCACTTTCTGCAGGGTCATTATGGGTAATGGATAATAAATCCCATCATGCACCAAAGAGGTCAAGAGAAGTCATACGTTTGAGAAATGTGCAGATATTTACGTTCAAATGTAGGAAGCAGTCGTAAAAAATGCCCGATCTCCTTATGTTTAAATACATCGTCATGTGACGCATCAGACAGTCGATATATCAAAACACAAAGTTTTTACTTTTGCACTTAAGTCATTTTTATGCTAATGTTTTCTCTATAGTGATTTGAAGAAATGCAGATTCACACAAAGAAATACATTCACAACATAAATGGAGAAAAACCAGTCAGCTCTCTGCAAGTTTCCTGGATCTGACTCAAATGTTGACGCAATTAATGTGAGAAGAAGAAAACAACGAGACATTTAAAAGCATATATGCATCTTGATAAATGTCTATCACAAAAGTTACAGCATTACAATAATTACAAAGTACCGCAGATTAAACTGGAGCTCTCCTTTAATAGGGCAACATACATTTCTGCGTTATTTTCCTCTTCTAGACATCCTGCAGACGGTGAGCAAAGTTCTTTATTTGGTTGTGTCCATCTGATAAAAGTGCATTTGTTCTCCTCTGCTCTCTGCTGATTCCTGGAGAAAATATTTGGTCTCTTTAGATACTAAACGGGTCGATGTGTTTACCAGCCAGCTGCGATTTTGTCTGATGTTTGAGGTTGGGCTGATCGTGTGAACGCTTTCAGAGGCTTTTCAAAGAAATCGGCCGCCTCTTGCGGTTGGATTTGTCACTAATGACAACAGTCTGAAGTGAATAAACCAAGCTGTGGGCCGTGAAGCCAAAACTGTCTTGTAAAATATGCTGAAACATTGGCTGATACTCGGAGATTTCTCTAGAATTCACTGGGATCAATACTGTGATGCTGAAGGCAGATATCACTTGGCGTTAACCCTTTATTTGATAACTTGTGCATCATTTCACCATTTAATCCAACCTAATCCAGTGTAGTTTGGTCACTGTTAAGATGTTATTTTGTAGTATTTCATATAATGTACAAACACCACAGTGTTTATGATGTATATGATTCTAAAATATGAATAATTGTGCAAAACTGTTCTCGATCATTAGTATTTTACACAGATAACTACCGAAAGAGACAGTTTCTGTTTTCAAAGTTTTACCCAACGAGTCTAGGAAGTGAAATTTGTCTATTTGTGTAAAAAAAGCAACAAATTGGACTGTCTTTGCTGCATACCTCATCTTTAAAGGTCCCTAAACTGTGAAAAAAATGCCCGAGTGTCCTTAGTTTTATACCACTTTGGAACAAAATTGATCATAAATTTGGAGGTAATTGTGTATCTTGATACTATACTGTTATAAAGTATAGAAATAGCTTTGCACGTTACGGTTAAAAATGTTCACTTACACATAGTTTAGTGCTTTCCTCATAAAAAGAATAAAACTGGGCATCAATGTCATAATGAACTATAAAAAGAAAATAAATCACGATTAGCCAGAGTGGCTGAAACACCAGGACTTTACAGGAAGCTTTTACTGTTTTTATTTAGTGACCTCAAATGTATCGTGCTCGTCCATATAGTTAAACTAATGGACAGATCAATCCTCGGCTGTGTTTATACGCCGTTAGAAAAATGAATCACAGCACCGCTTCCTGTCATTTCGCCCATTCTCCTCTTCATTCCTTCTCCTCGCTTCTTCCACCAAAGCGTCTGCTTCTCTTGCCTCTCTCTCGCTCTGTCTTTTCTAAAAGCTTTTCTTTTTCCTTTCACCCCTCAGTCCTCCCTCCAGTGCTCTCGCTTCCTCTCTCCTTCTGCTCTGCCATCATCACAACATCTGATTAACATATGTCTGGGCTTTTCGCTCCCTGTCAGCTCGCAGGCATCTGCACACATGCGAGCCCACATGGGCGCGCATGTTCACACAGTCTCGTGCACTGCATTCCAGGTTGAGGAGTGTGAGAAGGCGGAAAAAAAAAGAAAAGAAAAAAAAAAGCCATAAAAATCCCCCCCGATCCTCCACAACGGCGAGGATGAAAGACAAAAGCACCTTAACAGCAGCGCGAGACAACAAGCCCAGAGAGCTGCTTCAAATGACGGTAATGGAGAAGAGAGAGAGAGAGCAGAAGAAACATAATAAGACGCAGTGAGAGAGACGGATGAAAGAGAGAACGTGTGTGTGTGTGTGTGTGTGTGTGTGTGTGTGTGTGTGTGTGTGTGATGATAAACAACAGCAACAGCTCAGCAGCTCCCCCGAGACTTGTAGCCCCCAAAATTACTCAGGTTCACATAAATGCGATCTCACTCTCTGGGCTGGGATTTCTCCTCATAAGCAGACAATGATACAATGGATTTAGCTTATTCAATAAACATTCGGTGCTCACTTCATATTTCACTTCCCAGTCATTTGCAATCAGAGATCTGTTATTGAATATATTTACCGGCGCTGCCGGGAAAACCCGCCGTGTTAACCGGCACCGACCCGAGCCGTTCAGCTCTTCACCTGATAAAGATTTATTGGCTCGCAGCGCCGCGGAAAATCAGCTCGTGTGTGTGTGGAGCTGCGGTGTGGCGGGATGCTGAAGCCTCTTTTTCGAATCATTTGTTCTCGCTCTTCTGTCCCAGATTGCCTGGAATCAGTCCCACTGTCACCATCTCATCCACAACAAAAACATGTAATGACAGCAACAGACGTAGGCAAGCAAACAAATACTTTAGCGAGAGGCTCGCCAAAACACATAATCCGACTGACAGCGACAACGGCTGAGCAAAACTCTGCAGCCAAATAGTGATGATTGTTTGCATTGGTCTACATTTTGTAATACCTATAATTTCAGCGGTTTGTTATCATGCCATTCCTTGCCTTTTTGAACACTTGTAAAAAAAAAAAAAAGGGACAAATGCATCTGAGGCACCGGCGCCGCAAACAGCACATTTACAACTGTATGGGATATGAGTCGTGCTGAGTTAAATTACTCTGTCTGTGCGCCAGCGCGTCTATGAGTGAGCATCAAGGGCTTACTTTATTCAGGAACTGAACAAGCCAACTTGTCAAGAAGCCGCAACGCTGTGGCCTTTAGTAATCGTGCAACACACCACACATGGCTCCCCCTATTTTATTTCGGGAGCCCTTGAGCACCTCTTCGCCGACACCCCCTATAGACGGGCGTTTAAAGACTGGCTCTCAATATCGGGGTTAATATATGTGCTTAAATTCAAAACAGACGAATAAAAGGCTTCCTTCATACAGGCACATTAACAAACTGAATGCTCAGACAATGCTGATGGGGGATAAACGTCTTGCTGAGGAGATTTCAATGGAGCGTCAAGGCTGTTTTGTGTCGGACAGAGCCGTCCTGTGTGTGTATCACTCCCGGTGTGTGTATGCGGGGAAGGCGGGACGCCCAGAAGAAAGAATGGGAGTGACTTTTTTTTGTGGACGACTTGGTAAACTCAATGGGGCTTTGGAGGGCCAACTCAATGATGAGTCAATGAGGTGCACTTGTATAGACGGGGTGATGGAGTGAGACACACACACACACTGTTAAATGCCCTCCCTTTCTCTCTCTCTCTCTCTCTCTCTCACACACACACACACACACACACATATGCTGAAGTCCCACGGGACATCCTCTGGCCACTTGACATGTGCTGGTTTTAATGGCCCAGTGCGCGTGAGAGAGCCGAGGCGAGAAGCAGCTATATGCAAAAAGCAAGGAGGCGCAGAAACCTGAATAAACAGGGCTGCGTTCGCACCGGCGTGGCCGCACGCCCATACACCACTGTTCCCCTCTCTATCTTCTTTGCAGACTAACCCCTTGCTTTTGTGCTGTCTGAATGTGATGTACGTGTGTGTGTGTGTGTGTGTGTGTGTGCAGGCTACAGAATACACAGAACCGCACACAGTTTACACCCCAGTGGAGACCATTAGTGATTCTCTGCCAGACACACATAGAAGACATAGTCTGAAAGAGACACAGGCAAAGAGGCAAAAGTGTAGAGAGGAGCGGGTAGAGGGAGGGGGAGGGGGAGGGGGTGGCGGCGTGGGGAGGACGGGGGAGACGGAATCAAGAGAAGAAGGATGAGACAGTCGGTGACAGACTGGCACACTCATACACAGACACAAACACAGATGGGAAGATTAATGAACAGATATTCTGGCAGCGCTACATAATGCTGAGAGCAGGGGAAAGGGAACATCAGGGCAAACGTCGGTACCTATCCTCCCCGCCACCGACCGGCGATGGCCTCAGCTCCAGTGCAATCTGATGTAACTCGCCAGAAACAGTCTCCATGCTGCATATCAAACATCGGCGTACCTCAGTCATCAAACTGACGAAGCAGACTATGTGAAATCCGTCCAGAGAGTTTTCCCTTTAAGGTGGACGGTTAGCGTTATCTAACAAACTCCAGCACCGTGCAGGCCTTTAATTAACGGTATATCAGCAACCGTGTGTCGTCCCAATTACTGAACAATAGAAGAGGAGAGAAGAGAAGAATCTGTGGCTAAATGAAATTCAGTCACAAGGTAGAAGGCGGAAAGATGGATGAAGAGAAATGAGGAGGAGAGTGAAAAAGACGTGAAGGAGGGGAGGATGAAGGAAGGTGACCAGCATGTCTGGAGGTGCACTGGGCCAGAGCAGGCGCTCCACTGGGCCGCACTCAGCTGCACTCTGCCTCCCGGTAACACACACACACACACAGACACACACACACACATCGCCTCCGAGTGTGTCAGTATGCGTGTGTGCACGGCTGCATGTGAACAACAGCTCTGGAGGAAGGGAGGTTACATATCAACCTGGCCTTTGTGTGTGTGTGTGTGTGTGTGTGTGTGTGTGTTGATGGGAGTGAGAGAAAGCAGAGGGGACCTGCAGCAGAAAGAGAGCAAGTGAAAGTGAGTGTAGCCGAAAAGGTGCAATCAGCAGAGAAGAAGAAGAGAGAGAGAGAGAGAGAGAGAGAGAGAGAGAGAGAGAAAAAAGGCGAGCAAGAGACTCCCTGTGTGTGCGGCAGGTCCCCAGCCATCTGGACACTCTCCTCCCTCCCCCCTCCATTCTCCACCTCCCTCCTTTTCCTCTCCTCTTCCCTGCCGACTGGTGTTCTATTCATGGCGGACCCATTTCACCTTTCAGTGTGTTACGCCCGCTCGCCACAATACATGCTAATGAGGTAGAACAAATGACTTTTTTGCTGCGGGTGCATGGAAGTGTGAGGGCCTCTGTGTGCGTGTGTGTATGTGTGTGTGTGTGTGTGTGTGTGTGTGTGTGTGTGTGTGTGTGTGTGTGTGTGGGTGGATGTGCTGCTCAATCCTTCCTATCTGAGCCCGTCGCACTCAAACAACTTGCCTAACTGTCTCAGGAGTTGTTAACGCTTCCGCACAAAACCATTTTTTGTTTTATCACCCGAAAGCACAAAATAACTGACACACGATCCGATGCTCCTCGCACAGATGCTCGATTCCCGGAGCACCGAAAACACACAGCATATCCAGTAACCGCAGAGTGCGCCTCAAGCATCTGTAGCGAATAAACCATATGTAGACAATAGGACACCAACCACGTTTGATTCCAGCATGGGCAGCCTTAATCAGCCCTATAAATCCTCACACACAGCCACCTTTTTATTTATCCAGCACTGAGCGACTTGGCCCGGCTCCAATCTGATCGGCTCAGCGATGATGAAGTGGAGAGAAGACAGAGGAGAGAGAGAGAGAGAGAGAGAGAGAGAGAGTGCACATTTACAGTTCCCTGTAACACAGATGACATTGGATGAATGCAGCACTTGATTTGTCGCAACGGCGCACGAGACACCAGAGAGAGGAGCGGTGACAGGAAGAAAAAAGTGAAGAAAGGAAGAAAGAAAGAAAGAAAAAAAACAAAACAAGCGAGCAGTCAAGAAAAGGGAGTGCCAGGGCGCCGAGAGATTGAGGGGCAATACAGAAGAGGAGAGGAAGGCAGATTGAAGAGAATACACGAGAACAACAAAACAAGGGGAAACAGAAGTGTGTAGCGTTACAGACAGACTGACAAGCAGCTTGTTTCCTTCAAGTCTCTTTTGACTGGTCGTCAGCATTCCCCTCTCCCCGTATCACTAGGTGGCGCTAATGATACATCTGTACACCTGCCAAGTCTCCCCGCGCCTTTCCTCCTCCCCCCTCTCTCCCTTTCCCAGAGTGAATCATTGTGACGGCCGGGTTCGGCAGTCATAATTAACCGAGTGCAGCGGCTCGTGTTGCACTTCATGAAGCGCGCCGCGGCGAGCCGGGCTCAGAGTGGACCGATCATGGTCGGAGCTGCCATCAGGCGTTGATGGTCACGGCTGTGAGAGTGCGCCGCTGCACAATGCGAGTGTGTGCTCCTGAGCGCGGCCACCTGAAGCATGTGTGTGCTCTGGCCTTTGGCGACTTCATTGACAGAGATAATAGGAGGCGAGTGTACTTACATTAGAGCCAGAGCGGATTTTAAAGCTGATCAAATCAGTAAAGAAAACTTATACAAAATACTGCTGAACAGTATTTTGGTACAAATTGTATCAGTATTAATCATTTGAACACCGAAAGCTTGGAATTAATCGACCCCATTCCTCCGATCAAAGCCACATTTCTCCCCGAGCAAGACAGGCCGCTCACACGGATGTGGCTGTTTCCACAAAAATAGCCCTGAAATCAGTTTCGCGGCGGTTACGCAGGACTAATGGAAACGGTGCCACAGTTCCTTCAACTACGACAGCAACAGGAATCAGGCCGTTCCTGGCTCCCCTCCCGGTCCTGGGGGCCGAGGACCCAGCCCAAGTCGCCACACAATGGGCCAGCAGAATGAGAGGAACCGCCGGCCGTCCAGAGATAGCCCCGCTGGTCAGGAACCAGAAAGGGAACCAGAAGGAATCTGAGGGAAGGGGGGGTGGTGGGCGGGGGGGGGAGAGGATGGGAGCCCAGAGGATGGGAACCCAGGCGGCCAGGGAGAGCAGGGCGTGGATGGCTGGCTGCTCGGGATCAGGATGTGAGTGGAGGGGACGGTGTTTGTGTCTTTGTGGAAGGCAGTATTGAGCCGTTCAGATAAATGTCGTGTTCCCATGCAAAAGAAAAAAAAAGCGTCCCAGCTTGTACACACACACACACACACATACACACACACACAAACACAAGAATCCATTGAGTTGTCCCCGCTCTCCGGGGTCAGGATGTTTTGCTTGTTTTCAGGTAATTAAAGCTGGAACGGCGACTGCGGGCCGGTGGGCGGATGGAGGACAGTTGATAGAGGAGGGAAGCAGGACCGGGGGGCGGCCGTGGGACCGGCGGCCTTGGACCTGACCCCGCTGTCCTGGCTCCGGCTCCGGGTGAGCCCACTCTCCTATCTGGCTTCCTCAGACGCTGCCGGGGGCATCAGACAGTGAGTCTGTCCAGAGTCGCTCTGCTTTCTCAAACTAATGATGGGAGTTCACTGACAAGAAGCGAAATTCGCTCGGAGTGAGCGAGAGGTCACACGGCGGCTCGGTCCTCCTGACCAGACCTGCTCTCCGTCTCTATTTTGGGTTTTTGTCCAATGAAATGTCCTTACATACACATGGTTCCCGCTGTTTCCATGACAACAAGAGCAGCAGATAAGCTCACCCAACTGTCAAAGGACACGCATGCATGCGCACATATGAATATACACTTCCAGCGAGGAGACAAATAAATACTGCTTTTTTTTTTCTTCCTTAGGCTGTTATTGCTGATTTAACAAAGAAAGGAAGACGGAGAATAAATGAGAAGAAGACGGAAGGAAAGGGAGAAAAAAACACAGGAGATTTATTGGTTGAATTCGACTTCAAAACTTCAACATATATCCAATAAACAGTGGGCGAACTGTGGCTTTTCAAGATACAACAATAACTCTGTCAGCTTATATATGCTTCCTCTTTATTAGGACTGACTTTAAAAAAACTAAACCTCATCGGTTTTTTTTTGCTTCTGTTCTTCACCTTTCTTGCCCTGAAGCAGACATGCCATACGTCCAGCTGGTGGAATAAAACTTTATGTTGCCGACTCTGTTTTTAGCATAAGTGCACGGTTTTTGAGGAGCATCCTCACTTGTCTGTGTGAGTGTGTGTGTGTGTGTGTGTGTGTGTTTTTGCACAGCTCATTCCATCTGTGCATACAAATCGCACAAGTGCTGGAGGTGCTACCTGAGCCATGACAAGATCTAAAATGTTGCCACTTCTGCTTCTGTCGTTTCTGACAAACGATAAAGTCCAGTTCTGTCTCGTCATGCTCCTTACTGGTGTGTACGTTCGGGAAAATTAATACAATGACAATTTCCTTCAGTACAAAGAGCTGTCTTATGGTCTGTAAATTCATGAATTTAGTTATCACACACTGTCACTTTGGTATTCCAGATTGTGATTTAATTTGCCAGGAGAGGCTGAAAACACGCATTTCAAATGAGGAGAAGCAATAAATCCAAAATTGCCTCCCTCGCTGCACACACGCAGGAGCTGTTAGCCTTCAGTTGCTCATTGTATCAGGAAGAAAGAACGATGTATGTCCCGTCTTTGAAATGCAAGCGGCCGCACACCGACAATCACCTGGAAAGCAAGAACTTCTTTGAGCCACAGGCGCATTCTGTCACATTTTACAAGCCGTCTCTCACATACCATTGAAAGAAGCATTTTTTTTTTCTACTTCCCTCTTCCAACCTTGTAATCCCCAGTCGCACTATAATTTTCTATTACATTGCAGCGGCCATATATAGTATACATGGTGGCTCACGAGTGGCTGTGGTTAAGAATTACTGAGTGAACTCCTTGACAGGGACTAGTTAAATATAGGCAGGCAGACTTCACATGTTGCACTACTGACTGGCTAAATGTAGAAAAGAGAATAGGGTCTAAAAAGCAAATTAGAGGTGAATGGAAGCCTGTTTCAAGCTATTTGGAGGCATATAAATGTTGCTTCACATCACACACACACAGGGTGTGTATTCCTGCCTCTTGGTCTGTTGTGTGTGGCTCCTCCACCGCCTCCGGACTCTGTGGCCTCTGGCAGTGGTCCGCAGCTCTTTAGAATGCCTCACAAATGTGTCCCACCAGCTTTTCTCTGTTTCCCACTCCTCTCTGACTTTAGGGGCTCCTTCTCACACTGTCACAGGCAAACAGGCTGCCGTCAGAGCCGCAGAGGCCCCACTCACTCCGTTCTAACAGCACGGTTTTCAATCTGAAACACAACAGCGCTGCTTTGGTTTGTTTCCACTGATCTAACCGAGAGATGTTACCTAAAGTCTGCCGGTTTATTTTCTCAGCAGAGTCCAAATTTGTACCGTCAAATCCGAAGCAGACCTTGAACGCCTAATACTCAATTCATTTCATGGTTTTCAAATGGAAAGCTTTTTTTTTTTTATCATTATTTTAGACGAACAAACAGTCATGGTAAAAAAAAGGGAATAGTTTGTTTTTGTTTTTTTTTGTTCCAGCAATGACTTTGGCCAAGTCTGCCTTTCGTTCCCTTGCATGATGGATATCTTATTTTCTCTATCTCCTCTCCCCATTTCACCTTGCTCCGCTTGTCACCGCTCACCTTTCTCTCCCCCCAATCCCTGCTTCACTTCCCCACCCCTTTTGTAATCACAGCCTAATCCTCCGCAATCAATTCCCCATGAAGATACCACCCACCCCCCCCCAACAACACGCACGTCCACGTGCACGTTCAATGTTCCCAGCAAGCACACACACACATATACACACGCACACAGCCCTCAGCGGTCTTCCCTGGACGTGCTTTTTGGGGGCTGTGGCTGTTGAATGAGACAATACTGTGAACAAGCACCCTGAACTGAAACCACTTTAAGTTAATAAAATATTCAAAGACTTCATTTTAAAATATGGAGGACTTCTGCGAACAAAGAACAGGTAAATATTTATTAGGGAGTTGTCCTGAATTATGCAGACAGGCTGACTACATTTGGCTACAAGTGTAATCCTTTTTATATGATAATGGTAAATAAATAAGTGGCCAGAATAAACATGTCAGTGTGTGAGTGTGTGAGTGTGTGTGCGTGTGCGTCCTCCACCCTTGATCAGCTGGTGACTTGATTGTGTTATTGCCCTACAGGGCAGCAGCCCGGGGCAGTGCACCACTAATGCATTAGGCTCTTTAGCATTTGGGGGCATCTGTCATGTGTGGCTACACGGATTTATGCGACTGCATCTTGTTGCCCGGGGCAAAGAGGCAAATACAAAGACTCTCATTTCATATAAATACATATAGATGATGATGATGATAATGAAGGCGGTCGTGTTCAGTTCTGTCGTTCCTCTCTCATTTAGCAGCCTATGTTAAAATTTGTTTATTACAGCTGAAATCAAGCAAAGCCCTTCCCAGCTTCCTGTTTGGAGAAGCTTTCCACTTTGATGAAGTGTTAAAAAGCCGCATGCTGTGGCTCCTCACTGCATCTGAAGCAGCCTTTTTAACGTTATTGTTCCTTTTTTATGAAATTCTTTGGGCTGTGTTGTGTTGTGCTCTGCTACAGAAACAACACTGATTTAATAGAGCATAATTGGCATTAACAATGAGCCCAGCATGCCTTTGTTAAGTAACTAAATGACAAAGAGTAAGGCGAGGGTGTGGGCTGGAATATGATTTTGTGCACGATGTGTTTCCTGCCTGAAACGGCAGTAAAAATCTGTTCCGATGGCTTGAGTGGATATCTGCGCTCATTAAGGGTGCGCCCTGCGTTTAGCCTGGTGCTGAACTGCTGTTCATTATCACACAATATCATGACTAAAAAAAAAAAAAAAAAAGAAAAGAAAGAAAAACTGTTCACCTCATCAAACACACACCTTACACGGCACATTCAATATGCTTCCATTTTGGATTGACAACCCTGCCATATGGCGCCGAGCCTTTTTTGTTTGCATATTCAACTGTTTGTGAGCATGTGAGAGACCAATTTGGTGAGTGCCCACCTGCGCATTTGTATATGTGTGCGTGTGCGCATATGATGCTCAGGTATGAGGGCGATTATATTCGCCAACATAAAGTTGCAGCTGCGCCTCGGTGCGCGATCCCCTGCACAGCTGTGGATTATTATGAGGACACTTTGATATGGCCAAACAGGAAAAAGCAAATTAAGATCTCAGCTTTTTGCTGTTCTGCTAATGGGTGCAGCATAATGTTTGAGTGAATTCATTCTCGAGCGAAGCTCCCACAGAGGGAGAGGTGCTGCGGCGTGTCTCGTCTATCACCCCGAGGAGAAGCTTTATGCTTTCCCACTCCTGAATGTCTCACGGAGGTGCAGACAGAGACCCAAGGGTACGACTCCGAACGCTGAGGAGGAGCGGGCTTTCCTCTCACTAAAGCATCCTCAACCTCACATCTAGGCTGTAATTTGTTCCCTCACAGGGGAGATATAAAACCAGAGCCCCAAATTCTTTGCAGTTATGGAAAAAGAGTGGTAGAGCGAACAAAATATAAAAAAAAAAAAAAAGAAGAAGAAGAAGAAAAAGCCAAAATGCTTTATCTCCGCCTCTAACTGAAAGTTATTACATTTTCTGAATGGTATGACTTTCTAATGGCTAGCACATGTGAATATGTGTGCGCAGAGAGAGAGCAGTAGTTGAGGTTAAGTTAATAGCACAAGCAGAGGGAGGACTGGGAACCCTTGGCTTATAAAGGATACTTGTTTCCCCGCCGCACCGAAAACCAGATGTTGATAAAGAGACATAGGGGGAGGAGGGAAAACAGATGGGCAAGAAATTACCATCACATGGGCCAAACATCTTGAAACATCTGCAAAAAAATTTCGGACCTTACAAGGGGAGATGGATTTATGCTCCGACTCTCGCTTGGATTTTCATTGCTCCGTGAGAGCCCCTCTCCCTCCTGTGCGCCGTACCTACTCTCAAAGTAACCGGGACTTAAGAGTTACGCTCGCAATCTGGAGCTGCTTAGCTTGTGGAAAGAAGAAGAAGAAGAAGAAAAAAAAAGCTTGGATTCCTCCACAAACGGCTTTATCGCAGAGAGAAGACAAACACGCCCGTGCGCTGTAGGAGCCATAAAAACTTCAGAGTCCGCGCAAGTCAACAACCCCGCAGCCGTACTCGATGTGAAACACTATAAATGTCAAGGTACACCGCAATACAGACACATGTGTGCAGACATCCCGCTCATGTGAGGCCGAAAAAACATCATTCATGCTGTATCATATTTCTAAAAGTGGAGTTTCGGTTACCATGGAGACCCATCATCTTCGCTACTACGAAATGTGCAGCTGAAGGAAGGATGTCCATATGGCGAGAGTACGACAGAGGGGAAGAACAGATGCTTTGATTAAAGGGCTGTCGATTGCAAATCCATAAGAGCAGCTGGGGTCATGAATGCATAGGAAATGACTGTGAGCCAGATGGACACATGAACACGCGATGGATGGATGGATGGATGGATGGATGGATGGATGGATGGATGGATGGATGGATGGAAGGATGGATGGATGGATGGATGGATGGACAGAGAGATCCAGCTTCAATGCAGCACATTGTTAATGTAGCCATTTTCATGTCTGCATTTTCAGAAAAACTACATTTTTTTCAACCAATTTTGACAAATAAATAAAAAAAAAGTGATGGTATGAGTGTTTGTTTCTACTTGTAAAGAGAAATACCATCAAATATCAATTCTGTTGACATAAAATGGGATGTAGTTTTGTTGCTGTTGCATGATGAACAAATGCCACTTACAAAGGTCTCCAGAAATGATCTGGAAGGTGGATGAACATAAGGCGGCCCCAGTGGGAAGAGAAAAGCTGAAGACACGATGCAATACGAGTTAAACAAAATGAGGCTTTTACTTGGCCCCCATTTTTCTCAGAAAACGGACTGGTTCCTTTCATTCCTTTATGTAATCCCCACTGTCCCCCTTACCCGCTTTCCATCTTTTTCCTCTGAACCAATCTCTAAAATAGGCCTTTCTCGGAATAATTGACACACTGCGTTTATCATTCGAGGCACCTGCTGTCGGTTTGACAACAAGACAATCAGATGGCGTGAACGACTGTCGTCCCATTGTCCCGGCTTTATGTTTGTCTGTGACACTAACTGACAACAGCTGGAAGCCCTCTCTCCTTACAATACCCATCATGCAAAGCAAAATCCAGCCACAAAAGAAGAGGGTTCCATTATTTGGCTGTAGTGGTGTGATTTTAACCAGCAAGGAAAGGAAATAATGATGAAGTGGTGTCTGCTGACGGGAGATAAAAGGCTTGGAGCGACTGGAAGTCCTAAAACAGCAGAAGATGTGTCTGTTCTGCAGCGCTGAGCTGCGGCATATTATGGATATATTTTTACTTTTTTTTTTTTTAAACGTGGACGCGTTAGCGCTGCATCTGCTCTGGTGTGCAAACTGGAGACGATATATGAATGCATGAACCATCTCCAGACATGCACAGCCTCCCGCATCCCAATCTCTCTCTCTCTCTCTCTCTCTCTCTCTCTCTCTCTCTCTCTCTCTCTCTCCATCGCTCTTCTTCTTCTCCTTCTCTCTCAAGACGTAATTGACTGAGCACGTCAATACTCGCAGGGAAAAAAACAGAGGGTCCACTGTCTGCATCTATTGATCCGCACTTCTCTCTTTCTCCCCGTGTGTCTCTCTCTCTCGCTGTCTGCTGATCTTAATTACACTTCTTTTTACCAGGCCGGCTCGGGCTGCACTCCAGTGGCTGCCCTTTTCATAAAGTCTACTGTCCAGATCCATACATCAAAATTAATGAGAGAGAACCGGGCTGTAAATCAAAAATCCGGGCTGATAAGCAGGGGCGGTGGTCGTAACTCATGTGGTTTTAGTTTGAAAAAGCCAAAAAAAAAAAAAAAAGCAAAAAGGCATTCACAAAGCGAAAGGAAATAAAGAAAATGATTTTCACATGTTCATGCAGGTCAGTGTTAACAATGTGGAGCTTTTATGGAGGAAGAAACCTCAGTTTGGGTAATTAAAATCGTCAAAGCGTGACAGGGCTGAGGCGAGGTTTCTCCCGACCTCTCCTCTCTCTTTCTTTCTTATCTGCTTCCTCTTCGCTTGTGTCTCTCTTTGTCAATTTGTCTGATTTTCTGCCTGCCTGTTTGTTTGTTTTAGGAGCCGTCTCTCTCTCTCTCTCTCTCTCTCTCTCTCGCCCCGTCGCGCAGGCACGTGCATACACACCAGCACAAAAATGACTTTTATGGTCTGATTTTATGGACTGGCCGGTCCATTCTTCCACGATTGTCCTCTCGTGAACCAGGCCGGGGGGGGGGGGGGGGGGGGGGGGGGGGGGGGGGGGGGGGGGCGCTCCTAATCGCACGGATTCACAGCTCACACCTCCCATCAATCAAGCCCTCTGTGTGTCCTCCACTGTGTGTTCACGTTCCCACCTTCCAACATCTCAAACCCCCCACTGAATACCAAAACAGAAGCTATTAGAGATGGCGGTGCAATAATCCCTTTCCACATGTGGCTGCACACACACGCACACACACAAACACACACAATGCATCCATTTCCCTTGATTCTCGCAACAATATTCACACACAAATACACATATGCAACCACACAAACACCTCTTGCTTTGCCACCCCTGGATGCCTCTCCTTCCTCTTTCTAATCTTTAAATGCAAATTGGGTGACAGGTGAATATTGAGGAGGTGAGCGATAATGGGCAACATCTTCACTCGGTCGCATTATCGCTGCTCCACATCACAAAGAAGTACCTATTCAATAACATTACCTTCGCCAGAGAGCTGTGTGTGTGTGTGTGTGTGCGCGTGCCTGTGTGTGTCTATCTGCGTGTGTGTGTGTCCACCTGTATTCAATAGATATACCATACAGACACCTGCATTTGCACTTATATCAAAAGCACACACACAGACATACACACACACACACACAAAAACACACACATACAATCACATCCAGCGGCTTATCTTTTGGAATAAGAAAAGGGGCTTGTCAGGATGGCACATTGTATGTGTGTTTGCGAGCGCAGAGCGTATGTGTGAGAGAGGGGAAGGCAATGTGCATTAGGGCGATTACAATATCAGCCGACTCCAGATGGAGGCAGGAAAATAAACAGTGGAAGAGAGAGAGAGAGAGAGGGAGAGGGAGAGAGAGAGAGCGAGGGGACAGACATCATGAGAAGGAGTTTAACAGAGAGATTTCGTGTGTGTGTGTGTGTGTGTGTGTGTGTGTGTGTGTGTGTGTGTGTGTGTGTGTGTGTGTGTGTGTGTGCGTGTGTGGCAGCCTGCCTGTGAGCGATACAGTTAGAGAAAGTAAAGTTAATTAGCGACTCAGTCCCAGTCTATATACAGAGGACTGAGTGAGCAGTGAGCTGAGACGCTGCGCGTGATCCCTGCACGTCTTTCAGTTCGTATTTTAGCCCCCCCCCCAAAAAAAAAAAAAAAAAAAAAACAACTGCATCACGTAACATTGGACCAAACAACCTGAGAACCTCGCTCTCCCCAGCTGTGCTGCGATGCTGTTTTTTGCTACAGTTCAGGACGGGAAGAAGAACAAGCTGGACCTGGTGGCGTTCAGGAACCAGTCTGGTGTAAATCTGATTGCTTATTTGTTTCCTAAGCGGCGGCTGGAGCCGTAAAACGTACCATGAAACATGATGCATTGTCAGACTCTGCCCTGCTGGCCTCGTCTTCACTTGCCCAATAAGTCTCGTGTTATCTGGAGTAAAAACACGAACGAGGCCAATAAAATCAGTTTGTGGTGCTCACTGTTGACTCTGACATTAAATAAGGCCTGTAAAGGCCAGCTCACCGCCACAGTAAAACAAAGACCTCTTGCTTTTGTGATCATGGGAGGGAACATACAAACACACACACATGCACTCACAGATCCACACATGCTTTCATTTCCACACACACACACACACACACACCTACCTGCAAGACCCTTTTATACCACTGCTGCTCTTTCATGGGTGATGAAATTCAATAAGCAGTGAAGAGAGAACTGCCCTCTCACTGATAACCATCAATGGGCTTATCGATCGACAACGCCGCGTGCCTGTGCATGTGTGGGCGCACGCACGGACACACATTCACACACACACACACACATACACAACATGATTTCACTCATAATTCACCCTCAGACTTGGTAACAGATGTCTCTGAATAATCTATACGTCTTGACGCGGCGCACAGCGCGCTGGTTTTAATATCGAGTTCATCTGCTGACATTTGGCTCCCGGTGGCGCCGCTTCAGGTCGCACCTCTGCAGCAGCTCCACCTCGCCAACACACTCAGACAACCACAGCTCCTGCGCACCAGCCGGATAACAATGAACCTTCAAGACTGACCTCGCAGTTATGAATTTCCCTGGTGGTCAAATAACAAAAGAAGGCCGAACAATAAACCAAGAACCAAGAAGGACAAAAGACACAAACTGCAGTGAAAGCACAGATTCAAGATCTTGGGTTTAATGTGACCAAACCAGTTAAATGTCTGCTTCCTGATGATCATCCTCAACCGATGCAACGTAAAGCAAACCTGGACCGCATCCAGATGTGTTTGTGTCACATTATAAAGGAGCATTTTAAATCACTGAAGCCACAACGTGACTCAAATTTCAGCCCTGAACCATGAGGTGGCTAACACATACATTTAACGTGTAAAGCACATAGTGTGTGTGCGCTGTTGCACATTGTGTAAGCACGCAGGTGACGTTTCCTAGTCTTTTTCCCAGCACCACTTGTTCCGCCTGCCAAGCCAAAAGGAAGACACCAGTGTGTGTTTGTGCCTCTGTGCCCGTGTGTGTGTGAGGGTGAGAAGAAAATGGCTGCCATCATTTTTTTTTTTTTTTTTTGCAGGGCCATTCCTGTGTGTGAGCAGCGGCCTGATGCGTTTGACCCCACAGCCCGAGAGCCGGGAGGGGGGTGGAGGAAGAAGAGGATGAAGGAGAGAGAGAGAGAGAGAGAGAGAGAGAGAGAGAGAGAGAGAGAGAGAGAGAGAGAGAGAGAGAGAGAGAGAGAGAGAGAGAGAGGGAGGGATAACAGGTGTGAGGCAGGCTGGTGGCGGGGCAGATGGCCCCTGGAAGTCACTCGCTGCTGATGCTGCTGCGGAGCCCGGACCGGTGGAGGGCTAGCGGCCATCGTTAATACAAGCCTGTTTATACAGTGCACGTGCACTCGCTCACGTGCACTCGCATGCACACAAAAAAAAACCGCAGTGATAACCTGCAAACAGCACTTATCATTTACTCTCCCCTCATCAGCAGCTTTGTTTACCTTTCATTTACTCCTTCTCTGCGCCTGCCTCTCTCTCTTTATCTCTGTAAACACACACACTCCAGGTAATGGTCTTTTCAGTCAAGTCACTACTTTAATGGAAGCCCCAGTACTAAAAGATGGGGGGAAAACAACAGATGACAATTATTGACGACCAGGATAACACAGTCCCTCAGTTTGGCCACTGCAGGGAATTATACTGATATTTAATGATAAATGAAAGCCCAATAATGTCAAATGTGATATCTAATCTTCATTTTGATCATTTATATTATGAAAAAAACATTCATATGTATTATGAAAGGCCAGTAAAACTATCAACCTGGATTAAGAGAAGACAGATTTTATTCAAATATCATCTTGAAATCATCTGCATTCTGTTTCAGTCCCACTTTTTTTTTTTTTTTTCATAAACAAATGTGCTCTTACTCAAATCCATTTAACTCATCCACTTTTGCAGTGGGTCAGGGTTTTGACAAGAGTTAACAATCACTCTCCCGGATGCCCACAGAGCTTCGCATGGGGCTGTTTGGCATGCGTAAAAAAAAAACATGTCCAAAGCCCAGTGGTTTTCCAGGAGATATTCTCCTCTCTCTTTAATCTGAGGCGTGAGAACAGTCGGCGTCGACAGCAGGTTGTGCCACAGCAGCCTCCCTCCCTAACCCGCACGTCTGCCTCTTTCCCAGTCGGGGTAAGATTCCCACTGGAGTAAAATATAGACCGAAGCCTTTAATTTCAATCCTACGCCACTCCATTAAAAAAAGAAGAAGAAGAAAAAAAAAGAAGAGAAGGAAGAATTCATTTTTTTTTCTTTTTCTTTTCTATTTTAATGTGATGACAGAGTCTCAGGAGGGAGGAGGGACCTTCACATGGCTCTGAGGAGATGCGTTTGACAGTTGTGTCAGAGGATGCGTTCAAACGCAAACTCCTGAAATGCAAAAGTCTGTCCAGGCGCTCAGCAGCAGAGGCGGCTGGACACCCAAGTTCCTGCTTTTCCAAACATGTTTGCACGAATAGCTGCAATTTTCATTGAAAAATATTGAGAAAACATTCTCGTTTCCACAGCAGCGATGCATCTGTGCATAAAAAACACCAAACTCAATTAAAAGAGATGCCAAGACTTCATTGGAGAGCCAAAGTTTCCCACTGCCCGCGAGACCAGACAACTGCCCATCCGAGGTGCAAACTCAGAGTCAGAGATCTGCTGTGGAGACAGCTTTCTGGACTTTGACAAACTGAAACTTATGAGAAAAAAAAAATCACCAATAATGCGCTTTTGTTGTAAACTGGACTCATCCAGACACAATAACAGGCAAAGGGCAATTAAAATGACATTAAATGTATCAAAACTAATATTATTCCGGATTACAGCTCCGCTGCTTTCTCCAACATGATTGTAACCAGTAAAATCACCTTTACGCACAGGACGGACGCATTGTTCGCCTGTGCAGTAGGTTTTCCCATCAGAGCACATCTGACATTCAGATGAATATTAACTCCTCATACATTTTCTTTAAATACCAGAGTCACACACATCCCTATTTACCACTGAACATTGTGTGGAGTGCCGCACAATCCTGCTTATTCACAACCAAAATAACCCAAATAAATTACGAAATAAAAAAAAATGTTGATATCCACAGTGAGTCATCCGCTATTTGGTTTTTTTCTTCATAATCTGGTGTCTCTGCAAGGCGCAAACCACCTCAGCAAGGCGCGATCGAGGAAATAAAATCATGACACGGGGAGAGAAAGAGTACTCACACTGAAAAGAGGCAGAAATTCCCACCATGCGGTACGTCGATGTGAGAGGGATAAATAATTTCCAGTCCTTCGGACTCCGCGCTCGGTCCCCCTTTCGGTGATCCGCCTCGGTGGAGAAGACAAGAGAACTAGAGAGTCCGGCCGGCTCCGGCCATGGACTCCCAGCTGCTCACAGCTGCGGTCAAACTCCGGGAGAAGCGAGGAGAGAGGGGGTCGGTCGGCGGGGACGGTCGGGCTGGGAGCGCCGGGAGTCGGAGCGGGGATGATGGGAGAGAGACAGAGAGAGAGAGAGATGCGCACGGAGGATGCCAAACGGCGCAGCGGCACGCTCTCGCTTCCTGTCCTTCTTTCTTTCTTTCTTTCTTTTTTTTTTAAAACGTCTTCGCACTTTCCTGCAAAAAAAAATCCCTTCAGCTTCGGACAATATCTGTCTTTCTTTTTTTCTTTTTTAAATATAAGGGGAGAAGGATGTGGGGGGGAGAAACTGCACGCGCGCACCCTCGGTGTGGGGCTCCTGGTATTCTGCGTCTCCGCTGGCGTGAGGAAGAGGAGTAGCGGCTCTCTGCCTCCAGTCGGCGGTGCGCAGCAGAGCCAGGTGGCGAGGGGCGGGACTGAGGAGGAGGAGGAGGAGGAGAGGGGGAGGAGGAGGAGGAGGAGGCGACTGGGCACCAGCCAGCATCTGTGTCCTAAAACAGGTTGGAAAAAGGCAAGGTCAGGTCAAGTCAAAGTGTTTGCTTCTTCTTCTTCTGTCACTTTCAGGAAATATGGGCCAATTAACGACTGTCACAATGTTTCAGGCTTGTTCCAGAACGATATTTAGGGTGGGAAATTATTTATAGGACTGCTGTGCATGCGCTCCAATCAAGAAGAACCTCTTCCATTGCTGCTCGCTATTGATCAAGATCTTGTCTGATAAAGGTGATTCAAACGTCAGAGAAAAAAAAAAACAAACCACTGCAACCTTCCAGTTGGATTTCAACCTTCATGTGTACCATATTTCTTAGGTCAGACATATGAAACGCACATAGTTTGTGGCAAAACTGAAACCATTTCAACCATGCAATTAAATCCCCGAAGCTTCCACATACAGTATGGGAACACATCGATGACACCCACTGAAAGATTAATATCTAAAACAAGAAAACATGACAGTGGGTACAAACCTATTCTTATGTTTTTGAAGATTTGTTAGGAAACTATTAATGTGTGTATTGTCATATAATGATCATTCCATTGTGTGTAATTCTTCACCAATAGTTTGATAACACGCAGGTGCAGCAGTGTAGTGTCATGGAATCAGCCAGCTGAACGCTTAAGGAGCACACACACACACACACACACACTTGCGCACGCGCGCGCGTGCACTCTGCATCTCTATCTCTTCTCAGCTGAAAAAGGCGCAGGCAGGCTGGCCTGCAGTAACCTAAGGCAAACACTTTCCCCGGACCATCTGGAAATCATCTCGCCTGCAGAGTCAGTGAAAGCACAGAGCAGAAGCTACATTTACAAGTCGGCGATAACAACCGGTCCACTTGAACTGCATGGCTGAACAAGTCATGCATCACTGCCTGTTCATAACATCTCATAAAACATTAGACTGTGTTCATTTCTCTTTTACCCTTTCATATCAGAGCTCAGTTCCTGGTTGCGTTCATGGCGTCAGCACCAAAAGCTGAACTTCACTAAACGGTAAGACTCGCAACACTCTGATATCATATTTCAGCCTGTGATAGTTCCATGTCGAATGACTTCATCCTGTAGAGACGCCGAACACGAAGCGTAACTCAATCAGTCGGCCCTCTTTGGAGGGCGCATTAAACATTTCTTTCATATGGAGCTTAATCCTTAAGGAAAGTGAAAATTATCACTTTTCCACTTTCAGAATGTTGTTACCACCAACATGGAGCTCATTGTTCCCTCAATGCAGTCTCTGTGTGGAAAAGATGATGCCATTAATGGCAACTGTTTGCAATTTCTCTCTGGTGCATTTCTTTCTTTTTCATCTCCCTCTGTCTGCCTCACATCTCTCCCTCCTGATCTGCGCCGCTTTAGTGGTGGGTTACAGTGTGTTCTCTGCTGTAATATGGGGAGAAACATTCTCCGGCGTTTGGACTCTTCCTACGTTTTCCTTTCAGAATCCTTTTGTCGGCGTCTGATTGAGGCGGCGGGGTATGCGACGGGTTTGGTAATAATGAAAGAAGGCCAGCGACGGTGAGGAAAGGAGTGAATACTGCACCGCAAGAAAAGAGAAGAAGAGAATGAGTCATCATCCATAATGAAAATGAAAATGGAAAAAAGGAGGAAACGATGAGAGGACTTTGAATCAGACACATTAGGCCTCTGGAAGTGAGCGGTCTGACGTGGTCGGGTGGAGCGGCGGCGGTGTGGGGATGCTGTCACTCCTCGCCTGTTTGTGTCCTCCGCTCCGCTCCCATACAGCAACTCCTCTCATGACAATCACAACGAAACATCTTGACAGCCGGAGGCACAAGGATAGGCGCTGAGGAAACCTGCAAGGGAAAAGAGAATAGGGCAATGATCCGTGTGTGTTTGTGTGTGTGTGTGTCCTGTGATAATGGTGTGTGAGAGCAGGAAACACACAGTGCCTGTTTTTGCTGCAGGGGTTCCTGGAAGTTAGCCGCCCAGTACGATCGGCGGCGCACACACACACACACACACACACACACACACACACACACACACACACACACACACACACACACACACACACACACACACACACACATGCGCGCACACACAGGATACCTCGCCTCTGAAAGGGAAAAACATGCTGCGTCTGATACATGTGGACACAGACAAGCAGACTTCCTGCATTTTCCCACCTACTGGGCGGCCACCTGTAACTCAGTCACACACTTCCACTGTTGCACGTGCACACACAAACACGCCGACACACACATCTTACTTGTTGGTCTCTCGTTCTCTCGTTCCTCCGTATGTGTAGCCCTGAAATGGCTTATAAACCCCTTAAAAACAATAAGAGTGTGTGTGTGTGTGTGTGTGTGTGTTTGAACCCCACGAAGAGGTTAAAACAAAGACACACACTCGCGCATCGAACGACAAAACGTAACTTGAAAGTTGACAGTCAACAAACGCCACTCCGATCCCTGTAATTATGTGCCATTCAGCCGGCGTTGCCTGAGGCCAAGCAGCCGCCGACACCGCCAACATGGATGTTGACAACAGGAAGGAGAGAAGAGGAAGAGAAACAACAAGGCATCTGAGCCGGTGTATCACATTTCTGACCTATTTAAAAATTAGCATAAAGACCTCAGAAAGTAAGGAAGAACAATGAAATTTAAGCATTTTTAATTAAAACTAATTAACCAAGAACAGTGGAGTGATGGTAAATAGTTTTCTGTTTGAGGGGATGAAAAGAGGACTCTGAGAGAGAGTTCATTAATGAACATACAGGGCAGTGAGTCCAAATATATATCTATAAAAAAGTAAAAAATAGTAACATGGAGTATTAAAGGTTTGACTTTTTCAGTTGAGAGCTAACTATTTGGCCTGTGCAGAATTTTAAGGCGTGTTATCATTCGATGGGAGTGACACGATGGGCAGAAATGGGTTTTTATGTTTTAATGAGGGAGGACGATCCGTCTGGTATCCTCATATACTCTTATACAGTGATTCAACAGATCAAACATGGATGATTCAAGAGGGGAACGGCAGCAGCTTTTGTTTTTGGCTCTGTGCTGAGCTCAGCCTTAATGCTCTCACAGCGACCTGCAGCTCTTCAGCCTCCTTGTAGCTTTCGCAAAATTACATCTAAACAAAGCGTTACTTTAAAAAATTAAATGCACAGCGTATCAGTCCCAGTCCTCACTGAGCTTTGGTGATTGTGGGCACATTTTCAAGTGATTCGAGGATCTTTCTTTGTATGTTAAGTCAAGGCAAATCATCTCCTGGATAAATGCATTTTAAGCTTGTAATCATTCTTCTGTCTGCACTTTGACCCTCAGTTTGAGTTCATGGGAGGAAAAAATAGTAATCTCATCATGAACAACTGAAGATACAGAAGAAAGTTGTGAAGAGAATGAAAGGATTCATATGGAAAGTTTGAGTCGTGCATCCTGCATGGGGGGAGGCAGAAAATGCCAATGCATTGAAAAATAAACACCTCAGTGTGCTGCATGATAGGACCGAAGTTAAGTGGTAAAATGTGGAAGAACAGGCAGGTCTGATCAGGAGGAAGAGGAGGATGGATGGATGTGCCAAAAGTAATCATTTTCAAACAGGAGATGACTGCAGGAAAAAATGAAGGAATTTACATTTACTATAAGATAATCAAAATAAATACAAAATAAGCGCATCTACTAATAATTTCCAGTGTATTCCTTTTTAATTTATTTTTCCCTCTCTTCCTCCTGACCCTGACCGAGCCTCACCTGTCCCGCGATGATAAAAGTGTTGGCTCACCTGTTGCCAGAATCCTCCTTGTTTCATGTCAGGAATGTTTACCAAGACCGCGTTTTGTAAAAGTCACATTTTTTGGAACCAACAGCATTCGTTTCCATTTAGTTTTCAATTGAAAAATTCCTCTACAGATTGAATTGTTGTGAAAAACTCATTAACAAGTGAAAACTGAGGTAAATTCTTTCTTTTTTTTTTTCTTTTTTTTTTGAGGTTCAAATCCAAGGTAACAACAACTTTTTGGAGTCGCCCTCATGAATAGTATAAGAGAAATATAAAGAAAAGTACCATTGATGGAGGCATGAAATACCAATGTGTCAAGGGAAAAAGCCTGGCTTTTATTGAATGCCCTCACAAGGATAATTGGTTGAAAGGTGCACACTGAATGAATCAGGGATTTCGTTAACTGCCTCAGAATTAATACCTGAAACATTTCGGGGGACTTTTTTTTTTCTGCAGCCAGAACTACTGCAGTCACATGGCATGACTCTTTGCTTCCATGACCAAGACGCCAGGGAGATTTCATGCACACTAAAACTGAATTAAAAACAATTAACTCGCACAATTACCGACTAAGTACGAACTCGTGACATGCCCCGCACTTTATCCTCAAACTCCCTGATTGGAAAAAAAAAAAAGTGGGAAGACATCACATTAAAAGTAACTAATTTAAGAAAAGCAGTAAGATCGTCTTTTATTGAGATGGAAATTGCTGGAGAGAGGGAAGAGAGACGGTGCTGCATAATGGAATAGCAGCTGCAGTGCAGCATCTTCTGCAGGTACAGTGGTCGGGAGGGATCTGGCTCACTCGCGGGGGTATTACGGAATTCAGCGCACCTTCTGGCTCGTCGAGGAGCTGAGGAGGGGAAAGGAGCGGGCAACCTGCGGCGGCTCTGCTCCACGAGAACCAAAGAGATCGTCTCCAACTTCTGCAGAAGGTTTTCCTTTAAATGCACTTTTAATTCGGGCAGCAGATCGTGTTGATATAGAACCGACTCAGTGAGGAAAAAGAAGATCGGTAGTTGTGTAAATTAGTGTATTTCATTTAGATATACAAAATTATTCTCGTATAAAAGATAAGAAATCAAAACAAACAAAAATAATTCTATACATCAACACCAAAGCGGCAGTTATGTATGTCTACCGCTTCTACAGGAGCCTGCAGCGTATCCCACAATGCTTTGAGGTGCTGTGGTTCTCTGCGTATTTAATCTAAACACGTGAGGAGAGCCCATCTCTTTGCCATCTCCTCTTCACTTCTCCCTCTGATTCTAGGAAAGAAAAAAAAAAAGTTGACAGACACAAGGCTCGAAACGTTCCGGTTGCTTTTCTCGCCAGTCGATCCAATCCAATCTTTTCTTTTTCACGTTAGCCAAACCCTCTGAAAGTCGACACCTGGTTTTACACCGGGGGGAGATGGAGGGAATCAATTTGCCCGGAGAGGGCCGTGTTTTCACAACTGGAAGTGTACTCAGTCGACGAGCCCTTCACTGCTCACGCTGGGAGGTTATTCCGGCAAATTAAAAAGCCAGATATGCTTCAGTCATCCTTGAGGTTTTGTAAAGGATACGGTGAACAGGGGTTTGCATTAACAGCTTTTAGACGCAGAAAGACTGAATAAATTGAAGAAAGCCTCTCACCTTAGTTTTTGATCCGGCCATCTCTACCTTCACTAACTTTTCATCCCGCTCAGGGTCCGTAACAGTGGGAACCACTGCACCGCTGTTTGGCCATTTTCTTTCTCCCAGCCAGATGGAATTTCTTTATAAAATGTAATCTAGATGCGTTCATGTCTGCATTGTATGTTTACTTCTTTTGACAGCTAACCCGCCGCCATGCAGAGGAATCCTATTCATCGAACCACTTTCCAGCTTAAACTGTAATTAACCAACTAGCATGGTGGCTTCTTTGTCTTAAGGAGACAGAAGAGCGAGCTTGACTTCTTCACCAGCTCACGGTTGCGTTCTCACAGTTTATTCTCAATGCAATAATTCACAAGGACGCGCTCAGTGTCTTCAGATGGAAGAGGCTCATAATGGGAAACGCTGCACTTATCAATGACGATGTGATTGTAAACACATCCTTCTATACATACTTTTCTTAATCATTCTGTAGAGATACCACTTTAATTATTTACTTTGTGCTACATTTTTGTTGTTGTTGTTGTTGTTTTCCTGCCTAGCCTTGTAATCAGACACGCTCGACCAGGGAAAAGTTGGAAATAGCGATCATATTTTACGTATGCTCCCTTTTTTAAAGATGATACGATTTACAGTCCCAGTCCCATGTTGAGTCATGCCTGCGGACTGCTGGATGTGAAGCAGCTCTCCTCCACTTGTATTTATAAAAAGCCGCCAAAGGCTGCTGTGATTGGCGGCCGCGCTTCTGGCTCCATCCATCATCATCACCCACCTTGCAATACCTCACTTTGCAGACCCGACTTCCCAACTTCCCCCAAATCATCAGCCAGATGGCCCTCTCCAACGCTCGCTCGCTTTACACACCTGATATGAAGCTATCCGTCATCTGATAACGACCGAGCCTTGGCGGTCCCCCAGCTGGGGCCTCCGCCGCAGCACTGGGCACTGGCGGGTATCGGGGACGGGCGGCGGCGGGGTGGCGCGCAGGCTGACTGCCCCTCTGATGGATTAGTGCCAGGTAGTGCAGCTGGGGGGAGGGGGGGGGGGGGTGTTGAGGGGTGTCCCCTAATAGGATTCACAGTCACCCAGTGGACCATGGAACAGGTGGAGGCAGAGAAAGAGAGAGAGAGAGAGAGAGGAGGGAGTGTGGCATCGCACACAATGTAATCCTCTATCCGAAAACCCTCAGCGTTGTCTTTCTGGAGATCAAACTGTTGGGCAGCATTACCTCCTGACATCTTATTTCTGAAAAGGAAGTATGTAATATTTTTTTCCAACTAGCTCACCACATCACAAATTTCAGTTTTGGTATTTCCGTCTCATTTTCCTGAGTGAAGCAAACTGGACGGTGACACACACACAAGGAAACCACGGAGAAAACAGATACAAATGCGTGTATCTGGGTTTTAATGATGACAGCCAGGTTAACGCTGACACAGTAAAAATACTTTACCGACACTGTAAATAATGGCAAAGTCACCTTTGGCTCACTTAAAAAAAAAAAAAAGATTGCCATTTCCACATTGCATGGAACGTGTTCGGCTGTAAATAATGACTTTTTAAGCAGTTAGACACAATACTTTACTTGTTAACAATATCTCAGTGTTGAGCTGATTGACAGGGGAAAAATGCCTTAATGGCTTATGTTGAGCCTAATGTAGCAGTGTTTCCCACTTCACACATGCCCGTGCACAGCGAGGGAGACTGGCATGACAAATACAGCGTACACAAGCGCAACGCACACACTCTCATGCATTCGCAGACATACATTTACACTTCCACTCTCTCTCTCTCTCTCACACACACACGCACACACACACACGTACGCGCGCAGACTCGGAGCGGCAGTTCTCATTAGTGGAGCCGGAGCGCTGGAGGCGGGCAGCGCCCCTGCAGCAGTCTTCAGGAGTCAGAGGAGCCATTTGTCAGTGGAAAACAATTAGCGGGGAATGATCCGTTCCATTGGTTTTAATGAGTACAGCCGGGTCACTCCGCTCACAGCGGCAACACGGAAAGGTCACCAAAGGCTCAGAGCGACACACACACACACACACACACACACACACACACACACACACCAAGTCACATTCACAGGCGGACATGGAAACACATACAAGCCCACACACACACACACACACTGATTCATTTAGTCCTCTTTTTGTTGATTGTGGTGCATGTGCTTAAGTACATCTGCACGTGTTTACACACACACATACTCACACACACCCCGCCACCTCACAACACACCTTTCTATTTCTCATCCCTTTCAAGCGATCCGTCTCTCCACACATCAGTGCAGCCATTGAAAAGTCATTATAGTAAAGGTTGAAGTGGAATCTGGTATCATATCGGTAAGACATTGTGTGTGTTTCTCTCACACACACTCTCATACACACACACGACCTTGGACAGTACCTGTGGCAGAATGTAATGATATATGTAATGACTACACCTCGTCTGTGGGGTTATTAGCTATAGCAGCACATGGAGATTTTTTTTTTTTTTTTTCTATTTAATAGGAGAATAATAGTTGGTAGAAAAGCCCGGCGCTAACGGAAACGCATGAATGTTGACTACACATCTTCTTCTGGTGACACAGGATGCACGAAACCAGGGAAAAAAAAAAAAAATCTTTTGGTTTGTTTCCATTGTCTCTGCTGTTTGCTGCACCGCATGCTGGAGGCTAAAAGGGCAGTGGTGGTAAATAACACGGTGCAAATACTTTATTTTTCAGGTGTACTTTACTTTTTTGACAACGTTGTTGAACAAACATGCTGGAAGTTTCTACTCATTCCCTTTTTTTGACCTTTGTGGATGACAATTAGATGTAAGAAATGTACTTGAGTAAAGGATGTGCAAAAGAGCAGCCAAATAAAGCATCATATTACATAAATCTATACATGTTGTCTTTTATTGACAACAAAAAGACTTTGAGGTCTCTGTGGAAATTAGCAGCATTCATCTGTTTGTCTTTAGGTCAGATGTGATTGGCTCAGACTCAGTGGGCTGCCTCCATATTTAGGTCAATTACTTGACCTGAGGCCCATCGGGCAGACAGGCGACTGCCTCGTTTCATTTCAACATTTAATGGATGCATGTCAGAGAAAGATCGCAGCTTTTTATCCTCGTCTTTGATTTTTAAGACACGATTCACAAATTTTATTTGTTTGCCGTGATCCCACATCTGAAGTGCTTTCTTCACCTCTTCATTTTATTTTCGGTATAAAACTCAAAGTTACCCTTCATGTCACACTTGGGTTTATAGCGCTGTCAACAGTAACACTAAACAAACGATGAATAAATGGTTCAAAATGCCTCCATTTCTTCTGTCCTCAGCAGAGAAACCTCCTCTCCGTGGCGCTGGAGGCTCTTCAGAGGCGCTGGACTAACGTTTGATGTTCAAGAGGTATGTATCACATAATAGGACTCTCACTGTCGGCGTCTAAATGCGTCGGTCGGAGGAGAAAGAGAGGAGGACGAGGAGGAGGAGGAGGAGGAGGGGAGCATAAGAAACAGAGACCACCGATGGAAACCAACCGGTTCAGTCTGCTCACACCGAAAAAAAAAAAAAGAGGTAGTCCGATAATATCACCAATTGACTGTCTTTAATGGGCACATTAAGTGAGCAACAGCCATTCAGCAAAGAGCCCACCTGGTGAAAGTGCCCCCCCCCCCCCCCCCCCCCCCCCCCCCGAAACCAGACAGCATTATGGTTTGTGAACACTGACAAGTAAAGTGGGCCGGTGGAGGGAGCTGGGGTGTTTATAGCGGGACAGCCCAGCGCCACTCTGCTGTATTTAGTAAATTTAAACATCTGACCTGAATCATAATTTTTTTTTAAAGGAATAGTGAATCCAGGCCTGTGAACATATGTTTTAGCTAAAACAACGCTTCCAGTATTTCAAGGAGAAATTCCTTTTTTTTTTTTACTTGAATATATATTTCTCTATACAGGAAGTGGAATGACTTTCACATCAGACTACATGTTGACCACAGCTGCTGTTTTTTTTTTTTCTTTTTCTTTCCAAATACCCAATTAAATCTCTCCTGCCATGCTGATACATCAAGGTCAGCGACTGTGTTTATTCATTTCAAACCTATTAAAGAAACGGACAAAACAGCCCGCTGTCAGGCCCCTTTCAGAGCTGTTTTCAGCAGAAGGGCTGCATTTAAGTTTTTTTTTTTGTGTGTGGACGTCTTGTTTATTTGCTGTAAACAGGGAACGAGTTGTTTCATGGCGGCAGACAGTATTCATAGGTTATTTACATCGGGACAAATTGCCATCGCAGAAGTCACACATCAAACCTTCCAGGCGTCTCGCCGCCGCTCCCGACAGTCTCCACTGTACTGATGAACGACGCGGGACTGTCAGGGAGCCATCTTCAAGAGAAATGACTGATATGACGGTCTGAAATCTCTCGGAGGAGAGATTAATTGCCTCTGCCGATAAGAATGCACAAAGACAACAGTTTTCCCAGAAATTCGGCCGCGCGGCGTTATCGGCGTGTGTTTACTCCACCGGGAAACGCTTGTTTCAATACGTAACTTTTCAGCTCAGGTGAGTTAGAGGATTTTATTTATAGTCTTCTAAATGTCATTGTTTCAAGACGGTGGTGTTAGGTAAGTGTGGAAATTACATTTTTTTTTTGTTTTCTTTCCCAGTGAAGACAGGCTCGTCTCTCCCCCTTTTGCCCTCGCTCTTTCTCTGTGTCTTTCTCTCTCTCTCACACACACACACACACACACACACACACACAGGCCTGCAAAGTGCATCGGCAAATGAAAGGATGTGTCACAGCAATCGGAACAATGTAATTAGAAGTATGAGAAAGGTGGAAAGTGCTTTATGGTGATAATGTGGCACAGTAATTAAGGGGAAATATCATGACCCGAGTGCCCACGGCATTTTTAAAAAGAGTCACTTAAGCCCGAGATTACACAGAGGTTGTCAAATGAGTGGAGGCGAGGGAAGGAGAAGGAATGTGGGAAATGAAGCCGCCTTGATGGGGTGCATCGGCTGCGAGGGAGACGGGCTCGGTATGCAGGCGCACGCTTCAGAGTGCGAACGCTCCGGCAAATTGACTTGCAGATGTGTGTCTGTATAGATAATTGGACTCATGTCCTGATTTATACGTTTTAAGTAAATATTCTAGGCCTGACTGTGGAAACTTCCACCGGAAGATGAATTCTGAGTATTTAGGAGGTTTTTTTTTTTTTTTCCCCTTGTTAAATGCATCAGACGGTGTGCGTGTTGTGTTGTGAGCCTCATTAATATTTTGACACTGTCAAGTTGCAGTTGCAGAACAAACCGCAACTAGGGAGTTTGACAAAGTGGGGTGGGGGGGGTTGGGGGGTGGGGGGTGGGGGGGGGAGTTAGACAAAGGGAACAGGGAAAAATAGAAAGGGAGAGATCTTGGTAATGACAAGCACTTCACAGTTAGAGCCGACCTCCCTCCACCCACGCACCCCGATGAGATAATTCCTTCTCCAAATTGCAATCAAAGCTCAGAAAAACACTTGAGGAGCAGGAGCCCTTTCAGCCATTAACTCGCCAGGTCCTGGGGCGCTGCTTTTTAAATATTACATTTCTTTGAATATGTTTTTGTCGTATTGTTTTTTTTTCTCTCCGCTCTCTCTATTAGTCCTGTTTCCTTTTGTCTTCAGCCCACCATTAGCACTTTTTTTTTTTTTTTTTTTTTTTTGGGTGGAGTTATTCATATTCAAGCTGAATAACTGCGCTGACAAAAGAATATTAAAAAGTTTTTCCGGGTAATCACCTTGTGACCTTCAACAATTTTAAGACCCACGTTGATGGGAAGAACTGATTCTGACACAGAGAATAACATCAACGAATGCTTTGTGCTCGTTACGCTGCAGGAACAATAAGTAATTTAGGACCAAATTTAACCAATCCAGTCAGCTGGCGTCATGAAAGAACCACTGCGGTCAAATGCCGGTGCTCAGCTTCACATCCCGAACCAAGATCTATGATTTTCTCATATTCAGGCGAATGTAAAGCAAGAGACACAACCGTAAAAACAATGTCCTCTGGTTAGTGTTAGCATCCATCATGTATGTGTGTGTGTGTGTGTGTGTGTGTGTGTGTGTGTGTGTGTGTGTGTGTGTGTGTGTGTGTGTGTGTGTGTGTGTACGATGATCCTAAACGGGAACAAGTACAATCCGTCCGGAGATTTGCGGCCTGGACGTGGGCGGAGGTCACGGCTGCCGTATAATTTTCATGATTGCTTTGGTAAAACCTGAGCGGTGGGTCGCCGGCCTCGGACCACCTTATAAATAAACACTGTTCCTTCAGAATAATGCGGCCGCAGCCTTCTCCGCGTTTTTTTTTTTTTTTTTTTGCGACCCGCTCGTCGAGCCCCACGCGGGACTTGAAAGACCCTGAATGGCAGAGAAAAGAAAGCTCGGTCCTTTACAGTAGATTCGGTGTCAAGTGGCTCTATTTGTCATAATTATGTGGTTGTAAAAGGAAAGTCTAGAAAAGGTCTAATCAATCTGATTTAATTAAGTGCAGTCAGTCATTTGAAATGAGCAGAATAGAATTAATAAGCACATTGTAAATTTGCATTTAAACCCATGTAATTATACCAATTCAGTGGCCTCACAAGCACACTAATTTTTTCTCAAAAGAGCAGAAAAAAAAGGGAGAAACAATTTTTCATTTTCCTTTTTGATTTTAAATCAATATCCAAGTGCCTTTGATAATGGAGATAGCGTGTGCAGTTTACTGTATAAAACCAGAAACATGCCTGTTCTTACGGTGAGGCTGATGGCTGCATTAATACAATAGGTTTGATGCAAAGGAATAAAAATTATGCGCTGCAAAGCCGACATATCGCTCAATATTGCTCTCGATTAATTTTGACTAATGTCATTATTTAAACAATTTAACAATTTCCAAGTAAACAGCTCAATTGAAACCAAATCAGTCGACGCCGTCGCGAATTTGACAACGCAAAAGGGAGTATGAATGGATATGCAGAGGAGGGAGCGAGTCTCGAATTCGACCGAGTGTCAGTAAATGAAGGAGACAGCGGATCATTGCAGGTCTGTGAAGCCAAGGTGGCCTGAGCAGTAACAGAGGAGGGGGGGGTTCGCTTCATATATGGACGACTACAAGGTAAAACCTCAGAGGTGAACTGGCCCACTGGCTTATTGACTGACTGGCTGACTGATCTACAAAGTGACAGAGGTGATTCTCCTGAGCCGCGTTCGCCTCCAGAGAGCCTTTGTCATCCGTTTTGATCTGATTTTACTCGGATACGCTTTGTAAAAGAAAACTTGTGCAAAAGTCTGAGTCATGAGAGACGCCTTTCAGACGTCGCACGCAAACGCATTTCAATCTGCTTCCTCCCCTGTTTAAACAATCCTGCTATTAAAATCCATCATTGATACAGCAATTTTCTCACAGTGCAACTTTGCCTTTATTGTTGATTTTTTTTTTTCTAAGCCTCCTTTTTTTTTTTTCATGAATATTTCTGAACTGTGAAAAGCATGTCAAACATAATTTTACATGCTGCGAGGAGAAATAATTGCACACAAATAAACATCACAGCCTTGCCGACGGAGCTTACCTGCCATGGAAACAGCTGAAATTAACGGCCTCCCACAATCCTTTGTTCTATTTATGTTTCAAATTCTGCCTGAGCGGCTCCACCTCTCCCACTGAAAACCATATGTGCGCGATGGAGACCCAAGCCCTAAACAAATATTACACTTTCTGTCAGAAGCAGCAAGGCACATCTGTCTTTTAACAAGGAACAGCTGAAAAAGATAGTTTAGAAAAAAAAAAAAACCCTGAAAACGTGTGTTTGTGCGTTTGTCCATGAGTGTGTGCAGGGAAGAGACGGGGAGATTCATTATTGAAAGCCGGAGAAGCGACTCTGTTGTTGAAAAGATGCCTACAAGGAGCTACTGTATCTCACATATCTATGTTTTTGCTTTTTTTTTTTTTTTTTCTCGATATCAGAACGCCGCCGCCGCCGCCGCCGCCTCGTGCTCCCCAGATTTCCCAAGTGGCGTCAAGTCATTTCCAAGCGGCTTCCTCCGTCTTGCCGCTAATCAACAAAGTTAATTTGTTTCCCCATTTATTTTTATGAATCCTCAAGCTACCACACTCGGGCCTCCACCGCTCCACAATATATTTCTCCAGCTAACTGGCGAAGGCTCTCTTCATTTATCAGATCCACACAGCCGGCTTATTACAAGAGTCCTCTTATCTGTCATATTTCCTTCCAGTAGCGCTGCAGTGGTTACAAATGGGACTTAGTCTATCTGGCTTGGAGCTGATGAGGGGGGAAATGAAATTATTGCGATTAGATCTGACCCATATGCTGGAGTGCTTGGTGTGTGTGTGTGTGTGTGTCTGAGTGTGTGTGTATGTGTGTGTGCTGTTGGCCGCGGTCGTGCTATTTTGTTTTCCTCTGTTTGTCAGTGTGTCTACACGTTGCGGTGGGCGGCAGCGGCCGGCAGCGAGATTAAGGCATTATGCAGAGCTCGAACCGCTGAAGGTGGGTGATAATAAGAAGTGGATCTTTTTCAATTGTTAATATCATGTGATTTCCAGCATTTGAGCTGATCTCTTCCACTTCTTTCATCTTCCCTCAGTTCTCTGTCTCGGGCACTCTCATTAATTTTTTTTTTTTTCTTCTTTCGCTCACACATGGAGAAACATGCACACCCCCTTTCTTTCGTTCTCTTTGAGAGAATAATTGAGCGGCTAGCCCCAGCCAAGGTTCCGCGCTATCATCTAGCATGTCGTCTGACTGCCAATCAGTTGACTCATCTACTCTGGTGGAGAAAATAAACAGGAGGGCAGCGCCGCACGCCAACGGGCGCCACTCCAATCCCCGAAACCCACACGACAAACTGTTATCTGTGCAAATCCAACTACAATCAAGGAAATAAATTGATTTCTTAGATGTAATAAATAGATTCTGTTTTCATAAACAATTCCGCAGAGATCTGGCTGTCGTGTTTCAAGTCAAACAGATCTCCCATTGTGAGGAAAAGAAAGTGTCTTCGATCAAAACCCAACTTCTTTAGAAAAACTTTGAATTTCACGACACCGATATCTGAATATCCCGGATATGTCTGTTGATTACCTGATGTACAGTGTTTTAAGTCAACTGGTGGCAGCGTTGATGCAAAGGAGCTTCTTTATTATTATTATTATCTACCAACAGCGAAATGAGAAGATCCGTCCAACATGAATCACATTAATATCCACACCCAGACTTGACCCACACTCAGCCAGGTGGGCTCCAGCACCCTGCGACCATAAGCTGAATGAATGCCTCCAAATGCATTAAATATGAAAAAAAGAAATGGATCATTTTGTCACAGTTACTTACTGCCGCCAGTTTATTTATTTTTTTTCATTTTTTTGTTCTCTTCTACAAACGGGAATTGGATTCTAGTGCCTGGGCGTTCGTATGTTTTATTTCTCTCTAATGGTCTTAATGCAAGTGCTTCCATGCTGTCATTCCCCACTCATTTTATTAGCATCAAGTCCTTGGACAAGAATAGCCAAGGTCTCTCAAAATGCAGCTTGTTTCTACAATAATGGACTACGAGGCTTGTAAGTAGCGAACAGAGGACACATTAATATTTGAAGCCATTTTGAAAAACCATTAGGCTTGTGCCATGTTTGTGCAAGAGCATGTGTCTTTTATTCCTGCCATCTACAAGGAAAGAGGTTAGGGACTGTTAAATGAATAAAATGTGAAGCCACTGTACAAAAATCAATGAAGCACGGGGAACGCGGTGCCCTGAGTTTTACTGTGAAGCTGCATGAAAATGTGCTGTTTTTTTCCTTCGTTGGTTTTAATTTTCATAAATATTCCCCCCTCTCTCTGTCTCTGTGTGTGTGTGTGTGATTTTCCTACTGCAAAATGAGCTTCTCACTCCCATGCTTCTGTGTGTGCATGCACACAGCGCTGCAGATTAGCATTTCTTAGCCTCTAAGTGAGCACATCTGCAGTGAGGGTTTAACATCTGGAGCTCACATTCTCTCCCTCCTCTACCGCTCCCACTGAAAATAACAGAAGTGGCAGGACAGTGCTTTTAAAGCAGAATGATAACACGTACTCTCTTTAAAAACCACCTCAGTGCCCCGATGATGTTTTCCTTCATAAACATGATATGAACGACCGGTACAATCATCACTTCATCAGCTCGTATCTGTTACCATCTTTCTATTTTACTGTTTTTATCTCAGTCAGCTGGACCTGATCCCCGGAGGCTACACCACCAACAGGTTGCCAGTCCATTACAGGGCAGCGCAGAGAGGCAGCCATGTCAATCCCATGTTCATGCATCGTTGGACGAAACAGCTTTACCTGGATTAAAAAAGAAAAAATAAAAATCCATGGACGCACAGGAACAACATGCAAACGCTCTATAAAAAACGTCCCCAATCTCAGACTTAAACTGGGGATATTTTCTGTGAGGCAAGTGCAAACCACTACACTTCCATGCAGAGTTGCTTTCAAACATGATCTGAATGTTTTGTATGAGCAAAAATTTGGGAAAATCATGATAACTGTGTTCGTTAGGATTTCATTTGGATGCTGTGTTGAATTTGTCGAATACGAGTCACTAATGGTATTTTGAACGTGTGCGCGCGCGCACACACACACACACACACACACGAACACACACAAGCTGTGTGTGTGGATGGCATCTATTCAGCTGGACCGACGGAGCGGTCACCAAGTCAAGCTCTTTGCGCTTTGGGACAGACAGTTGGTCATAGAACCGTCCAAGACCCGTTTAGCTCTCTCACCCCAAACAGATGTCACTACACCAGCTGTAAAGCTCTCTCTCTCTCTCTCTCTCTCTCTCTCTCTCTCTCTCTCGCTCTCTCTCTGTCTGTCTGTCTGTCTCTCGCATTATGAAACCGCCTCTATATTACTGATTCACCTCAGTGTACTTTCCTTATATTGTTCAGGTCGTTTTAATTATTTCACATTATTCAGCTGTAGGGATCAGTGCTCCCCTGCAGTGGCTGTTGTCTCCCTCTCTGGGAAAATAAGAAGGAAAAAACCCGGACATTTGGAAACAATATAAGTGTTTAGCAAAGTTAAGCTGACTTTGAACCTTTTTAAAGCACATTCTGAAGGGCATAAGGTTTCCCTGTCTTTTCACTTTCCCTTCTTTCTTTCTAGTTTTCTTTGATCGTGATACAAGTATATCCACTTTGAAAGCTCCCCAGGCATCCTCTGCCCCCTCCTCCCTATCTACCACTGCTCTCTTGCCACCATCTATTAGATGACAAGGGACCAGTTCAGAGTCCGTATCAAAGCCCGTCTGTCTTCCCCTGCCTCGCGGTCATCCTCTGGAGTCCGTACGCAGCCGTCCGTGACCGCCCCGCTGCGTGCTGCGCCCAGTCCCCTCCGCCGAGGAGGGTTTCTGGGACGCAAACAGCCTCGGGGTGGACAGACGGAGCACGACCCGACTCCGCCGGTCACTTTCATTATGAGGGTGTTAATGGGGAAAAGAAAAACGTGGCGATTGAGACCGCCACTTCATGTGCGTGATTGTTTCATGAAGTTATTACTCGGCTTGACATCTTCACTTCAAGTGATCCATCTGTGCAGTTATTCCCTCTGTAAAGTATTGTAATGGTACAATGCAATAGTGAATCATGAAATCAAAACTAAATATTCATGGACAGTGTAGAGAGTATTTATAATTCGCTCCTGATGTCATGTTATTTCATCTGATGTGGGGAGATAAAGCCCTGTAAACGTCCACCTCCTCGATAGCAGGACATAAACAAAGAGAACAGAGACGCTCGATCATTGTTTAATAAAGCAATAGGTAACCGGACAGCTGACAGCGGAGAACCAGCCAGAGGAGTACTTTCAGCAAATACTGCAATTTCTTGTATAGCTTGTGTTATACTGAGGTAATTCTCGTCCGTTGGCTCAATAAATGTGACTGAACGTCTTCGTGTGTTTGGTATGAACGGCACTTTAGTCCTGACTGGACTGTTGTCCAAGTAATGAGATAAAAGGTCAAGAGCAAGGAAGCAGAAGGACCATATATGAAAATATATGCATATTCAGAAAGTTATACTGTCTGGGAGTGTGAGATGAGTGTGTAGCTCTACTCCACTGTTTGGCAGCAGGAATAGTACATTTCAGTTGTGTTGTTGTATAAACGTGGTGTGATGATGGGACCACTCTACTTCACACCACACAATGTAAACGTCAGCAAAGTGTGTGCTGGAATGTGGATTGCACACACACAAGTAAATCGGACTTGATATTACACTGTGTGTGTGTGTGTGTGTCGTCTGTCTGCAATATTGACAGCAGATTTTTTATTCATGTGGCTTCCTGGACCGTGAGTTAACACTAAAATAGATTGGATTATGTATCAGTTTTGACAAATCTCCTCTAATGGGAAAAAAAAAACAGCTGTGAGTCTATGAGGCAGAAAAAGCCCAGAATGGCAATGTTTTGCACATGGGAGTACAAGCGCGCACACACACTCACGCACACACAAGTCCCAAAGCTTTCCGGCTATATTTATTGTTTCCTCATATCCAGTCATCAAGTCACAAAAACCATCATTGATGTGAGGATTTCTTACGGCTGAAGGTTGTCAAGAGAAGGGCATGTCTGTACCACTGAGAGCGTGTTATCACCGAGTTAAAACAAGACATCCCGTCATTTTTACTCTTTGTTTTAGAGGCGTGCTCCACTTCTCTTGTTATCTGACCTTTAAATTTCCACTCTTTTGGTGCACAGTCGCTGAATTACTCTTACTGTCATAATCCAAATTATGTTAAAAAAAAGAAAAATTAAACGATTTTGCGTGATCTCCTTCCCCTCTTGTCACGTTCATATCGCACCACAGGGCCCCAGTGAATCACCGCTGCCCTCCTGCTCAAACAACACAAACTCATGACCTCCGTCAGCGTGGGGAGAGACGCCAGAGGAAGACGGATGTCTGCTTTCACGGAAACGACACAGAACAGTTACTTCACTTCATATCTCTTCCCTTTTAAGGTATCGGCCGCTGGACGCCGTCTGGCTACATATAAGTCCGTCTGACTCCACCTCCGTCCTCCGTCCCGTTCTCAGCTGAATGTTCGTGGCAACATGTTTAATCGTTGGCGAGACAGTTTCTGAGTCGGCCTGGAAGTGGAGGATAGAGCGAGCGTGAAATGCAGAGGCGGGTGAAACACCGAAACAGAAATCCTTAACCCTTTATTTTTCTTTGACACTAAAAAACATGATGTGTAGTTTTAACAACCTGGTCATGAACTCCTGCGGAGCAAAAGGAACACGGTAGAGCGAGAAGAAGTTCAGATACCTCGGCCTGACGCATGACCTCGCTCGAACGCAGCACGGCGGCTGCAGGTCCTCGACAGGCGCGCGGTCGGCGGCGCAGCACGGCGTCCCGACTTCACGACAAAAAAAAAAAAAAAAAAAAAAAAAATCAAACGCAGAGATCCTGGAGCTGTCGGAGCGATCGCAGTGGCTCCAAGATGTGGGAGGCACTTGTCAAATCAGACAAGTAGATAGGATGCTGACAAGCAGCAAGGTAAAGACGCAGGGGAGCGTAGACCGGCAATTAGCGCAGATTGATTTAGGTTGAGGAGCCACCCACGTCCATCTTGGCAGGAGCAGAGTCGAGGCCAGCAGCTGTGAGAAGCACCAGGTTAATTAGCGGTGTGTGTGGATCTGTCGGAGTGTGTGTGTGTGTGTGTGTGCGCGCTGTGAGCTAATATAACTTTCCTCTCCCTCGTGGCTGCATACGGCCAGATGTGTGCTAAATCACACACATTACTAATGCCACCCCCCGTCATACCCGCCCCCCCCCCCCCCTCCCCCCGCTGCTTCACATGCATTAAAAAAAACCCACAGAAACATAGAAGCATGAAGGAATTAGGATCATTGGCAAACAGCTGGCTAGCTTCAGTTGAGTGGGGGAAGCTTCACTTAGAAATGGTGTGTGTGTGTGTGTGTGTGTGTGCAGACACAACAGGCTTATAATCACAGAAGTGTGTGTGTTTTGCGTGCCGTGCCATCCTTTGCAATTAAAAGCTACCGATCGCGGTCGTCGTTAATCAGCATGTCTGCATCACCGTCTCCAATTCATAACTGTCAGATGCGAGTGGCAGAACGTAACAGGTCACCAATTACACTCGGGGGGTCGAGTAAAGAGCCGCAGACAGCGGATTTAAACAGGTTACATGCAGACGAGCGCAAAGACACGGTTTCTCTCAGAAACGCGTATGTGTTCCGATATGAGTCGTCTTATTTCTCTCCCGTTGAGAGGTCCGAGAGGGGAGGATGAGAGCGCGAACGCTCCCAGTCCTTTAACAACAGGCCGACTGAAACGAAACAAGATGTTTTCCCTCGCGAAGGCCAAGCGAGTTTTCGGCGAAGGTGGGAAACAGCTGTTGAACCGGAGCCCCAGAAGAATAAAAAAAAAAAAAAAAAAAGCCACAATTGAAATGTCGCCATCCTTCTGAAATCCCGTCTGCAGTCGGCTCAGTGATAAAAGCTAATGGAAACATTCGAGACTCAGACAAGAGTGCAAAACATTCTCAGTCAAATTAATGTCAAGGATCAAAAACTCATCTCGCAGGCACGGAAAAAAAAAAAAAAAAACCCCATCAAATATGAAGTTTTGAATTTGAAGTTAGTGCAAACTAATAAGTCAAAAGTGAGACTTCTTTCAACTGATAGGTTTTGGTTTTAATACTTCAAGTGAGAGCATGTAGAGCACATGCACGCATACAGTACAACACACTCTCCCACATATGACTTGAATTCAGCGATTCGGGATCGGAGGGCTGCGGGATGTAATTGCCACCAGATGTAACGGCCTGTCGAACAGCAAGTTCTGGTTTCTAAATAAACAGGCTTTTATGAGTCATAGCCTCACGGTGGTGACGGAGCTCCAGTTCCCCCTGTTGGAACACAAATAAATAATCAAAAGCACCCCCCCCCATTACCGTTTTGTTCTTGGCGAGTCGTCACAGCGACATGTATGGTTTGTATTAGCTGGGAAGCACAGAGTGAAACGTTCTTCCCTTTTTCAGTTTGGGTTGGAATAGCATTTTTTTTTAAAGCATAATCTTGAAGAAATAAAAGTTTCCATTGCTAACATACATCTCTATCACAACCCGAACGGGATACATGCTGTGGGACAGCAGGCGCTGAAAAGGGAAGGGTTCAGGAGTTTGGGGATTTACCAAGCTGGATATGGGCCTGGTGTCTTTGTGTTTCCTTCACAGGTGTTTAGACTGGAATCAGAGCCTCACTTACCAACTCAGCAACAAGCTCAGAAATTACTGTATTAGACCTCTTTGTTCGGCCTGTACAAAAACCAAAGTGTTAAAATGATATGTTGTCGTTGTTAGGCAACCGTCTGAAGCTCTGAAGCCGATGTCAAAGTACTGTATTCCTTTAAGCTTCCGCCCCGTTCTGTCGCTGTAAGTCGCTCATAATTAATACTTTTATTCAGAGCGCCTCACCGTTTGTCACCCGCTCTCATGTTAATGGGGGACCTCTTTGATTGTGTCAAGCCTGAAAGAAAAGAAAGTAATAGTATGCATACGTGCACGTCGGCGTTTCCTCTATAGGCAGCGACAGTGATGGCCGACGGAGCCGCAGCACTTCGGCCTGGAAATAGTTGGTCTGCTTATAGTAAAAACCTTGTTTATGGCGCCGCGCATCAGCGGATTTGTCTTTGTTTAAATATCAAGGCCTTGATTGGTGTTTAACACCCAGCTATAGCTGGAGTTACTCTCCGCACCCGAACCGTCTTGCGTTTTATTGGCTGAAGATTACAACATCGGTGCTGTTAAGCAAACACCGACCCTTCCATTTCTCCCTCCCCTCTCATCGCATATGCAATTATCCACTCAGCGCGCTGAGACCGGTGTCAAACCTGCGGCTCCCGGGACGCCGCGCTGCCATTAGCCTGCGCGTGAGCAGTCGCTCCCTTTTTTTGGTGTCCAAAACGAGCGCTCGGGACACTCTCCCTCCCCACGTGCCAGCGGGCGGAATTTCAGTAATTGACGGCCAAATTATAGAGATTCTGCAGAAGGGAGACAGGTTAATAGCCTGAGCAGAAGACAGGAGAGAATGTGTGTATTAGGAAAGTAGACCTGCGCAGATCACTCTGTGTGTGTGTGTGTGTGCGCGTGTGAAAGAACTGCAGATGTATGCGCAATAAAAGAAACTGCATAAAAGAATATGTAGCATTTTTCATTGTTAAATCCAATAAATGTCTCATTCTCTCCGTTTGAGGAGGGCTGAGTCCTGTGATCCTGCTAATTGTTGCAGGATATCCATGAATTAAACCGATGAGGTGTGTGTGAATGTGTGTGTGTGTGTGTGTGTGTGTGTGTGTGTGTGTGTGTGTGTGTGTGTGTGTGTTGCCTTTGCATCCCAATGGAACGATAAATTGTAATAGAATAACAGCTGAATAAAACAAATGAAGATGTGAATGTATTTCATGATAAGACAGTATTCTGCCACCGAGACATGAATCTTTGGCTCTGTGCATATATTTGCATTAATGTGAAAACACTGAATGTATGGCCCTCCCCTCTTCTTTTTTTTTTGAAAATAAAACGTCATGCAGCTGCCAGCTGAAGCCCTCAGTTCCATCCAGCTCCCGCACACATCCTGTCGATGACCACTCAACATACTTGTGACCCAACATCCCTTCATTTTTGGCTTATTTTTTGTAAGAATCTGTAAAAGTGTTGCACATCTCCTTCTCTGCTTTTTATTGGATGTGAGAGAAAACACAAACAGCACAGAACAAGGACAAATATTGGTCTACTTCAGAGTGGGTACAAATAAAAAGATACACAAACAAGTCTTCTCTCCAAATACAAAAGGCTCATCTTATCCATATTGGCAGATTCCAGAGCCGCCGTAAAACGTGAGGATCTGCTCTCTATGCATTGGACGCCGTTCACAGCATCATTTTCTATGCATGGGTAACAGCCTGGAGGCAGTCATCTCCGGTCCTGTCACTGCACGGCAGAGAAAACTGTTGAGTTCAGACCAGAGGACAACATACTGGCTGCGTTTTGGAAATAAGTTTGGGAACTTTAGAGTTTTTTTTTTTCTTCTTTTTCCGAGGAACGAACACAAACAGCGGTTATCAGCTTTTTCAGACTGGGTTCAATCTCTCTGTAAGATCTGACAAAAGATGGTGGCTCAGGTTAAAGATGGATCAGCTTTCAAGTTTCTTCTTGTTTAATCATAAGATTCATGATGTTTTGCTCCATGCAAAGCTGTTCAGTTTTTGAAATGTGTTTACAATAATCCATCATAATCACTGAACTCTTGGTGGCTGCAGTTACTGCAACTATAAGCTACTTTTAAACCCTTCAGTGACCAGTGTTGTTGTTGTTGTATACAAACTGACTCTCACAGTATGGATCTTTTAGAACAAAAGATACATACAGGACTCACACTGGGAAAAAAAAATCTGGATTCTGAGCAAAAGAAACTAAAGAAATGATCTTTCATGAGAAAAACACACAGTTTGTTAACTTCTGGAACAACAGATATGAGTGTTTTCAATGTCCGCCACAGAGTCATCTGCTTTTTAATATTCAATAAAAGATCATGTATTTGTTATGTCAGCTTTACGGGGTCGCTTAACTGTTCGTGTGTCAGTTTCATTATGTGAAACAGGAGATTTAATGTCTACGATGTACAAGAAACTCATTAAGACTGAAAGATGCAACAAAGAATTTGCTTAGTAAATCTTCAGCAGAGTGCAAATAATGCGGCAAAAATTGGAGTCTTCATTGTTTCAGTCATCATCTTATTGATTTTTTTAAACTTGTTTGTATTAGCAATAAAACTAAAGATAAAACTTTGTGACCTAAATAATAAATATCATTTCCTGCCTCATGCTAGATGTGTCCTCTGCAGTCGCCAGCCTCTATTTCCCCCTCAAGTCTACTCAGCTTGTAAATTGTTTAGTTTTATCCTTTAGAGTCTGGAATGAAACAGAATTACCTTTTCACCAGAGAAGCCTGTTTGTGATTTTGACACGCGCGCTCACATTAACAGTGAACTGCTTTCCACCTGTTCTTTCCATATTCAAGCTTGTCAGTTTGGCAAATTTCAAATGGTTGTTGATTTCAGCCCCCAAGAATATTTTCCTTCTGAAACCGAATCCAGAAAAAAATGCAGATTCTCACACATCGATCCTTCCTCACGTACAGGAATCAGACACTGGTGGTTAAAATAAAATGGGACATGATGAAAACAGATATCAAAATATGATGTTTTATGCAATAAATCAGACACTGACACAGTGTGAGTTCAGTGATGCCAGAGCGGTAAAAATAACATTCAGATCAGGGCTGTAAAAGATAAGGCTTGCGGGTCATAACTGGGCCGCAAGAGATTCCAATCCGGGCCGCCAAACCAACAAGGAAATTGTTGAATGATTCTGAGAAAACATTTGTAAAAATGTATATAGTGCAACAGCTATAAGAGAAGATGTTTTCGTTATTCACACCAGAGGGAATCACTAAAATCCACTTTACGTTGAGATTTTAGTTACTTTGCCTCAGTTTGGATTTAACAAACTCTCTGTTTTTTCTTTCCTTAAACACGCCCAATAAAAACAACTTCCTTTAAACAATGAACTAAGTGCAACATTATTCCTCTGCAGACTAAATTTAGTAAAAACACATCGCTTCAGGAGCTGCACGGCTTCTGCAGGATTCAGCTGCGCGTTTTCATAAAGTCTCCCGATATTGATTTGGCTGTAAGTCTGAACACATGCACTGAAGGTGGATTAAAGAAGAGAGCGTGGAGGCTGGGGGTGACGGTGCGGGTTCACACATCAGAGGCTCCCAGGTCACCCGGCGGTCAGCGGTTCACTTCTAACAGTATCACGGTTACCTCGACTCCAGTCGTTCTTCATTACGCCGTAATTCCCCACCTTGAGCAAGTTTTTCACCGCCTCGCCCCGCCTGCCTCGACACATGTTCTCTCTCTGATTCACAAATAGCACAACAGCTGGAAGAGGAATGCTTCATCCCGTCTTGGCCAGCCACCAACTTTTCCTGCTATTTTGAGCCGGTGCCTCTCTCTCTCTCTCTCTGCTTCTCTCTCAATTTAGTAGAAAACATAACAGACACTGACAGATGTTGAATCCCCGATTTACTCCTTATCCTTCTCGCTCTCTGCTAGACTCTCTTCTTTCCCCCCCCTTGATCTCTGCTTTATTGGTGAAAATTTGTGCAACAGCCATCGACGCAGATGTTGAATGCTGTTGGCGGGACCCAATCCTCGCGCCGTCTTTCACTCGCTCGCGCTCTCTCGCTCTCAGCCTGCACCTGTGCAGAGTCTGTGCCAAGCTCCTGTTGAGTCTTAATGGGAGGTCCAAACATTCCCGGAGCTTAGCTCATGAAAGCAAATCTCCCATTATTATACGCCGTATTACGGCGCCGGGGCGGCCCTGTTTGGAGAGCCACCAGCGACTAAATGATGCGAGAGGTCGCGCGGATGCAAAAGCATGTAAATACCAGCTTGAGAGTGTGTACATGCACAAATACGCAGGGATACACACACACACACACACAGAGAGGCAACGTTGCTCCGTGGACATTGAAATGTTATTATGTATGAACAGACTCCAGTTTGCAGGTGTCAACTTTTGCGTCTCTCGTGCAAAAACACACACACACACACACACTGATAGGTAGACACAGTTAGCTTAGATTATGTGCACCAGCATATGTCTGATTGGAAGAATGAATCTGAAGTGTTAAAAAGGAAGACTTTCAAAGTGCACATCTGTGGCAGGAGGTGATTATAAGATTTTTGAATTCTACTGACGCCAGTAATTCCTTGCATCTTTATTTTCAGTGTTATATATTATTGACAGGTTCAGTGTGATACTTTTCACTACATTGTGACTCTTTTTTCTTTTTTTTCAAGGGTCACCATAAAACTAGCAGGATGAATGTGCAAAATAACACTATTTACCTTCATGGATATGAAATATCAGTTATGTTTCTCAGATCATGTAAACTCAGGAAAAGGAGAAGCGAACCAGCTCAGCCTTCAGCAGACACGTTATTGTGTTGAGATGCGTTTCCCCCACTGCCCTCCCACGACTTTTATCTGCAGATTTCACTTGTTGTGCCCCTGACATTTCTCTGCAATTCTTCTGAATCTTCTGTTGCTTTTCTTTATTTCCCACAACTTTTGCTATGTGACAGTTCTTATTCCATATCGGATTTTTTTTTGTTTTTGCTGCAGTGCTTCAATATGTTTGATAACTTCTTCTTCCACCATCGCCATCGCTCCATGCTGCCACTTTTCATTTTGAGCTTTATCGGATCTCTATCTGATCACTTCATGGCGAATGCAAGCCAACAAACAGACACAACACAGTTTCACTCAGAGGCTTTATACTGTGTGGAGTTTGCATGATCTTCCTATGCATGTGTCGGTTTCCTATAGGGATTCCAGCCTCCTCTTATCATCAGCTGTTGGGTGTACCTGGACCGATCCCGGAATGCCTCCGCGTCTACTATCTGTTCAGCAGTTTAAAAAAGCCAGAAGCAGACATTGTGCAGAAATGACTCATGGTTACCTTCTTCTGCAGGCGGCGACTGTTAATCGTGTCAAATTCTAACAGATGGAAGGAGAGAAGAAACTAGGAAAAAAAACCAGGGGGAGGTGGTGCACAGAGAGGATGAAAATGAGCAAAAATGCAGTGTGTGTGTGTGTGTGTGTGTGTGTGTACGAGGAAAGAAGAGATCAGGTGAAAGAGAGAGAGGAAGGAGGAGTGGATGGAGAGAAGTGAGATAGCTGAAAATGAGTGTGAAACAGATCGGAGGCTGTGTGCAGAAGCAGCAGATGGACCGGGGAGCAGCAGAGCGAGGCGGAGGAACACAGCCTTTGTTCTCCCTGATGTCTGTCTGCCTGTTCCTTTTTTTTTTCTTCTTTTTTTTTTTTTTTTTTTTTTTTTGCTGTCTGCATGTCTTCCTAGCTTTCAGTCTGCCTGCCTGTCGGTTTGTTTGGAAATGTTTTAACACTCACCTATACGCTTCTCTTCTCCTCTCTGTTCTCCACCTCTCTCAGCCACTGACTAACTCCACCATGTCTCCTCTTCTTCTCTTATGTCTCCATTCTACCGTTTTCTCACATTCACTCTTCCACTCACCACCGGCTCCTCACTCGGTCTTGTCCACACGTTACACCTGGATCACCTTTTCTCTTACTGTGACCTTTAGGAAACCGTTCCTCTGGGTTATCCTTCTCTCCACCATCATCTATCTTCCTATACCTCCAGAGGACTCAGAGATCCGAGAGAACTTGTAGACCACCTATCTCTCTCTCTCTCTCTCTCTCTCTCTCTCTCTCTCTCTGAGTTTCAATCCTCTCTCTGCCGATAGAGCCCAGATGTTGTGGCACATGCCATTTTACCTACACGCCATTACTCCTGATATCTCACAGGGGTGAGAGGAGAGAGTGCGCACACGGCAGAGCTCATCTGTGACAACACTCCTCAAATGGTCACACGCACACACACACACAAAGCAAAGGCACGACACAATCTGAAATAATCCTGGCAAAACGGTCTTCTCTGTAGCTATAGTTTCAATACAACATGTTTAAAAATGTAGATTTTTCCAAACAACCATGGAATGATCAAAGCAACAGCATCATTTAGTTTAGTCTATAACATTTAGCCTTCCACTAACAGTCTTAACAGAGCATGAATTTGAATAATTGAGTCAAATATGTAAAAGCAGCTTTAAATTTCAACCAAGTGTCTTAAATCTGAAAGAAGTTTTCATTCAAATGTATTAGCTTCTTTTAATGTGGTTTCAATGCCATACTCTTGTTACCTGGGAGTAATTTCGGCTGAACAATGACATTTCTTTGCATCTGAAACAGTGAGCCATCGAGTGATAAATAGAACAATGTTATTTTGTTTTGAATGAGTTATTAAATTTCAGTACAAAAAAAACCCACCATTGTTCAAACGTGAAGTGGTTTTTTCCGGTGAGTTTTTTCCTTGAACATTGCATTCACATTTGAAAACGTATATTCAACGTGTGTGTGTGTGTGTGTGTGTGTGTGTGTGTGTATGTATGTATGATTCTGTCTGAGGCACCCTCCAAAGATCATTGCAACTCTCAACGCAGCGGGGGCGCACAGTGTCATGCTGTGAACAAAGGATTAGGAGGAGACTGTGTGTGTGTGTGTGTGTGTGTGTGTGTGTGTGTGTGTGTGTGTGTGTGTGTGTGTGTGTGTGTGTGTGTGTGTGTGTGTGTGTTCTTGTGACTGCACACATAACCCTATATATCCTCAGGGCTGACTGCTGCCTAGCCTCCATTCTCTCACCATCCATCTCTCATTGTGTGTGCGTGTGTGTGTGTGTGTGTGTGCGTGTGTGTGTACACGCGTGCGCATTGATGCTATCATCATATTAACATAGATGACAATCTGGCGCGAAGGTGCTGATCAAAGATAAATTTCCCTCCCTGGCTCGCCTCCCGTTAATTACGCCATCTGTGTAGGAACGTGGCGTCCTGAGTGTGGGGGAGGCCGATCCGTCAAACGCCGCCGCTCCTCGGCACCGACAGGAATCCACCCGAGACACGTCGCCTCCAACCGTCAGAGAGGTTACGCACACACGGCCGCCGGGGCGCGCACGTCCGGGGCACACACACCCACACATACACACACACACACACACACACGCACCACTGCCACGATGTTCTGAAGTTTCGGAGCTCAAATCTGTGTCACACAATTCTTCTCTTTTATTTTTTTAATCCATTTCACAGCTCCTCATGAGTTTGACCTCTCAGCGAACACATTAATCCCACTCCGTCCCAGACACTGTAAATTCAGTCAATGAGCCTCGGTTCAAAGCGAACACGTTTTGATATGCAGCTCAACATGCCTGAGAAGAAGTGTAAATAGAGCCACGTGCTGCAGCCGGAGCGATGACCCCCCCGACTTCAAAGTAACTGCACCCCTGAGTAATTCTTGTAGAGTGAGATGTGCAAAGTGTCCGACCGCTGAAATCTCTGATCTCTGTGAGCGTGATCTCAGAGTGGCCTCCAACAGCATGTGGGCACGCTCTGAAATTTTGCTCTTGCAAAACTTTGTTTCTAATAAGAAGATGTATAAGAGGTAAGCCTGGCTCTGCCTGCAGGCAGATTTATTAGGGATGATTTCAGTGGGCAACACACCTACAACCAGTTATCTCGTTGTATTCATTTGTATTCAGAGTGAGAGTAATCCTATCAGCGACTAACACGGTAATTGTATTACTGTCTACATGGCAGTAACATGGGATGTCATTCCCGTTTTGGTTGTTTGCTAAATGCTCTGACAGTCATACATCTGGTTGACCTAAAAAAAAAAAAAAAAAACAATAATCCAAACAGAGCGGGTCACCCTCGCTACAGAAATACCACAGTCATCTGAGATACAACACAGAAATGTGGTTAAAAAAATAACATGGATTACCCAGCTGTGACTGATTTGAGAAGAGGACATTAAAAGGCAGCGCTGGGCTCTGGCAGGAGGAGCTCCAGTCCTCCAGAGGGAAGGTGAAGCGGAGGGGGACCGGTGCCCCGTGGCCCACGTTCATGCCAGATGTGTAGGGTGGGCTTTATGAGGGGCACTAGGCACAAAGTGCCACTATACGGCGAAGAGGCACACGCCATTAATCTGCTTCCTCTGGGATGCCTGGATGCCGCTCCGCTTTAAGAGTCCTCCATCCCCCCCTTTTCCAGCACCCCTCTATCCTCATCGCCTCCACTTTCCCGTCGTTCCATCAATCCTCCCATCTGTTACGCTGTAAACCGGAGAGTTTCCCTCCGCCGCACACTTTTCTAAATGAAATCTTTAAGCTCCCAAGCGTGGACGCTCGCTCACTTCATCAACATCCATCCGTCCATCCATCCACCATCCATCCGTCCATCATCTAATTTCAAAGCAGCCCCCCACTCTTAATCTCTGAATCCCCCATCTTGTCCCCCCCTCCCCTCCCCTCCCCCCGCCTTCCTTCCACCTTTCGCTCCAGTCAAATGAAGCAGTCACAGCTGCACAGCCATTTCACGGGGGGCCGCGCTGATCACACCATTACGATTATTGACTACATTAAGTAAAGATGCGACGGGGGGATTGCTGGTTGTAGCATTGACCGGAGTCTCGTGCGATCAATATCCCCTTTGAGGGCGAGAGGAAGATGAAAGAGCAGGATCCACGTTTAACACTCCAGTAGTCGAGTTATCCCCAAAACACAAAAAAAAGGCACAAACAGGAAGACATGAAGCTCATTCTGCAGATGGTGAAGCACACATGGAAGGTTGGAGGAAATCGGAAGAAATCAGGGTCTTTTTCAGGTATCTAAGTGTTTTTTTTTTCCCCCCCATTTAAGACCGTTTCTTTTGAATCGAGAGGTCAGACGAACCAAATCAGCCGCAACATTCAAGGAGAAATAAACACAAACATTCAGTTGGCTTAAAGCGTAACATCTAAAAGAATGTTTACATCCTCACTGAGTAATTAATTACTACATCCACCACCCACTGCTGTCCTTGGAGACATTATTGTACAGCCGAAGTTTTTTGGTTTATGTGCGGACGCCTTTAAACGCGGGCGAGAAGCATCGACGTGCCGCGCAGAAGCATTTGATCCACACAAGAATCAAGGTCATCATTAAAATTTCTAAGACTTCAAAGCAATATAGTCTTAAGTGCCGCTTAAATTGACCATTAAGAGAAAAAAAAAATGTGTTCAGCATCTTAAAAATTCTCTTTCATCCCTGGAATGGTTTTCTTGCGATAAACCTCTCGGGGGAAGGTTTTGTGGGGTGAAGCTGTGAAGCAAACACAACTGGAGCAGCGAGAAGCCAGACTGCGTCAGGAGTTTGAGTTTTGTTCGGTGAACGTGTTTTCAAAGTGAACGGACTCTGACTTTTTTATTTCTTTATATTTTTAGCATCATTTTTCTGGTTTGTAGCTCCTACTTGTGGCGTTTGCGTTCGTGTTGCAGTTCCAGGTCCCGGGCCTCGGCGACGAGCGCCAGGCTCTCCCTGGATTCTCCTGGAGCTTCCCCAGATGGCTCTCAGGACTCCCACCAGTCTCTGGACCGGCGTCGCTGCCAGGCCCGCTCTCGCTCGCGGGGCACACGGGCCGGGGACTTGGCACGCCGCGCGCTCTCCCAGGACAAAGGAGCAACTTTTAGAGGTCATCCGAGGCTCTTCGGACCAGCTGCACTTCCACCAAAACAAACTCACATTTATTATCGTCAAGGATCTGGTGAAATGAAGGGAAAGAAAAGCTTTCAGCTCTGTTTTATTACATATTATGAAGCTACAGTCACAGGTATCAATGCGAACTTGAGCCGTCCTGCAGACTTATCATATTTCAGGAATCTTTTCCTTTTCCATTTAAGGTAGAAATGTAGCAGTAATGTCCTGAAAATGGAAATACAGAGACGATTTTACACAGTGAGTGTTATTTCTTTACATAACATAGAAAAAATGAATGAGTCCATTCAATTTGTGACAGCCAAGCTACTTTCTTTGGTGTTTTTTTGGAGTATACATGTCAAGTCTATGAAGTTAATGTAAATAACATTTGGACGGAAATATGTTGTTTTTTTTTCCCCCCTTATTTTCAAAAGTGAGTAAAAGTTATTGCGAAAGAAAAGAGCTCTGCTTGACTGCCAGTCGCTTCAATTTGCTAAAGTATTTTACAAAATTGTGACTGATCACCAGCTGCCGTGCGGCTGAATGTACAGATCAAGCAACCGCCGCGAAACGTCTTCCGACACCAAGCTGACATTCAGCAGGCTTCAGTCCGGACGGCTGCTTTTACATTAACCCGCCGTGCAGCCGCCATTCCGGCTCGCTCTGACAACTTTTCTAAAAAAAAAAAAAAAAAAAAAAAAAAAATTCTATTTTATTTATTTATAATTTGATAAATGCAAAACTCCAAATGTGGTGTCAGGAGAAAAACGGGGTGGAGAGATGAAGATAGGGAGCAGAATTAAATGATATGGAAATTAGAGGAGGCGTAAATGACTCGGCGAGGGTGAAGGACGGAATAAATTGGATTGGACTGATTCTGGAGACAGCAGATAAAATCCAGCAGGGATAAAAAGAGGACCATCTCCATCGTCACATGGAACAAGATGTGTGTGTGCGTGCGTGTGTGTGTGCGCATGAGTGCATTTACACACACACACACACACACTCAACCAAAATTCACACATCATTATTAAATCGTCCTCAGCTGCAGCCTCACACACACACACACACACACACACACTATGTTGAAGAATGCCTCAACAGCTCGACATGCTGCTGACCTTCCTGCTCTGGCCTTCTTTCCTGTTGTTCTTCTGTGAGCGTGTGCACGTGCGCGTGCGTGTGCTTCGGCGGTGAGGTTACAGCGAGATGTGTTGCTGTGATTAAAGGCATTCCTGCTCGGTGCCATCTCGGGGAAACTTGGCCGCCCTGTTATTTCCTCCAGCTGGAGAGGTTGAGTTGTAAAGCCAGGCCTGCTGCAGTCGCACCTGTTAGAGTCACCATTCACCATTCCCCCTTTGCCCTGTGTGTGTGTGTGTGCGTGTGCATGTGTGTGTGTACTTATCCCAATGGGGAATATGGAAGCAGGAACAGACAGAATCACAACAAAAAAGAGAATGAAAGAGAGCCACAGAGAGGTCCAGATCAAGAAGGGCTACTGGAGGAGCATCCAGGGACGCCGTCAAAGGAAAGCCTGGAGGTATGAAGAGAGGGAGAGGGAGAGAAATAATCCTCTTCCTCCAGGGATCATGGGGATCATATGGACCTCATGACTACAGACAAAGCAAATCCATGCACCTAAAACGGCAGGCAGACAAAAGATAATCCTTCTCATGTAACGAAGAGACCTGATTTACATAGAGCATTGATACCTCTTCTCCAGCCACATTCCTCCATCCACAGAACTGTGAGTCCACTTGGACACACAGAGAGGGTGAGACGGGGGATCAAACCTGCAGCCACCGGTTGCAGGGTGCTCTGCCATCTTTAAGTGTCCTTGAATGCACCTTTACATTTTTGTGTGTTCTAAATATGCTGTTCTTCGAAGGTGGTTCTGTAACCCTGGGTCCAAACCCCGTTACCGGCAATTAGCTTTGAGCATGTGGCATCTGCAAAAGTGAAAAACGTGTTCGTTCTCACATGAGGCTGGAGGTACAGGAGCGTCAAATGCAAGATTAAAGACGCAGTACATTTTTCTTTTCCACTGTCATCAAACTCCTAAACAGCTGATATGAGTCTACACTAATCGTAGACAATCTATTATCGGTATTATTATTTCATCTGTTGCCTGTAGGAAGAATTGTATTTACTGTAACATGAAGCACATTTCATGTCTCCCTCCTGTTCATATTTACCCTGCCTGAGCTTCACTGCATTTATGAGGCCGAGGTTCAGCTGGCTAACTCCTAACTCAATCTGCAGGAACCTCTTCTATTTGATGAATAATAAGTATATAATAAGGTATAATGTGCGACGCGTTGGCCTGAACCTGAGGGTGAACCCTTGTCGGAGAGCTGCCAAAGTCAAAAGACCTCTGTGTCTCCGGCTGAAAGCCACAAGTTCGATAACTTACCCCGAGGTGGCGAGACCTCCGGAGCGGAGCGGAGCGGAGCGGGAGCGATGCCTGGTGAGTTGCTTTAATTACTTCTCTGCCTCCCTCGCTGCTAATGCCTTTATTTTATTAGGGCTGATCTGATTCATATGCACGGCGCAGACGTAATTTTGATTTGAAATTCCTCCTTATCTGCCGTGGCTGGGACTACCCCTGCATGACTGCATCCAAAATCAATTACCTTGGTCGGTCTCCTGGCGAGCATTTGGCAGAGAACAGAGCGGCGCAGTGTGCAGGCTCTATCGCCAACTTTTAACCTTAAAGACAATGTTGTTTTTCTCTTTGAAGGACATCTCTGATAGCGGGGCGATGCGGTGTTTTATGGATGAGCAGATTGTCATATCACTTCAAAACACTCTCTCCGTCAAATCACTCACTGTGAAAGCTGGTTAGAAGTCGGGATTTTGTCATGTCACTCAGGCTGGACCAGAGACGACCAGCGAATGCAAATAACGACTTCTAAACCGCCAAGTCGCTTCCTTCTTTTATTGACTCCCCCCAAAAAAAAAACTGCAGATGGAGGAGAAAGCTGCCTCTTTCCCCCCTCGGCAAAAAAAACGCCAAAATCTGTCCGACAACCCCGCTCGTTGCGCGGCATCTGATCCACATATTTACATAAGGGTAACACCTGTGTTAAACAAACATCCCCAAAGATGTTTGGCCATTCATTTGCAGCAACTTCTCGTTATGGATCCATTATGGAAAGCGCCCAATGCACCGGGGTGTAATGACACAGGCAATGCTCGCTGTAAAACAGTGGCATATGGCTAAACTACACAACATTAAACATTTTGGAGACCGAGCCTCCCTGGTGCCTAAACAGCACAGCGCTCTGGCAAATAAACCATTATGCAGTGTGAATGACTTATGGACCGGCGTGCCAGGCTGAGCTTCTTAACATGTTTCACTGGAGCAAACAGAGCAGCACACAAACACAGAGCGATCTGCGTTATGAACGGATGAAAAAAAAAAAAAGCCACGTGTAAGAAAACTTTACACAAATATATTAAAACAATACACAATTACCATAAATACACATGTTTCCACTTACATACACCATGGATTTATGCATAAATTCATAAATCCATGGATGGATGGGTGAATGTTGGCAACTGATTTTTTTAAAATTGTGATGAAGATCGCAAATTTGTATGTTTTTATGTTAGATTTAAAGTCTGTGCCCCATTTTCAGAAATATTATTAGTCTGCTTTTGAAAACCGTGTTGCAAAACCCAAAGTCTCTGATGGAAACGCCTGAGAGTGTTGTTGAAAGATATTTTTTTTGGTGGGGGGATAACTGATTATATGCCACATAAATGAGATAAAATGTAATGTAAAAATATAAAATGAACATATACTGCAAACCATCATCTAGAATGAGTCTGTTTCTGGATATCTATGAATGCAAAAACTGCCTATTTGCTATAAATGGTAAAACCATAGGCTGCATAATCCAAGTTGATTGTGTTGTCTGTGTATTGTGCAAGTCCAAAATCTTAATGTTTTCAATTTACCATCATTAATTTTGGAGGGATGAAATAACCGAATAGAGTGATGGGCATAATTAAGTCATACTGAGTCTCTCAGTACGGTGACAGAGACGTTTTGCACGATTGCACTATACTCTCTATCCATTCAGGACGGTCAGAACGATGACCAAACCACCATATTTTATCTGAGCTTCTAACTTTTTTGCTATAAATTTCACCTGTAATTTTTCAAAGGGATGGTTAACAACATGCAGGGGGCAGTTTATTGGGAGGGGTAACTAGGAGTAACTATTAAAGTTACTTCACCAGCAAAGCAAAAGAAATTTATTTTGTATAAAATTCCTGGCAAGCCTGAAACATTTATTATGGTCTGGCAATGCTTTCCTTTTTTGTTTGTTTGCTTTAAAGTTTTTATTCTACTTAAAGGGATACTTCAACATTTTGGCAAATTGGCCCATTTAGCGCAATTCCTTAGTCATTTCGAACAGCCTACTTACTTTTTTTGTGAGAGCGAGCTGTTGTTTGTTCAGAGGTGAGTCGGGGAAGGTTTTCGGGACGGACACAATGGAGGTGAACGGTATTTTTGTTCCCCCTCGTCAAACTCATCAAATACAAAATCCAACAACCCCAAAACACTTTGATGGACACGTTATAATCCACACATTCACTACGCTGTGAAATGTTAATGCAAAATTACCAGACTGAGTTGTTTATGCGAAGATTGCTAAGACGGAACTACTTACTAAACACGGCGTCTGGGCGTAGTGATTTCAAAAGAAAAAGTAGTTCCCAGTATTTGCTTCAATGCTGTAACGCTACAATATTATTTGTTGGTGTTTCACAGCGTAGTGAATGTGCGGATTGTAACGTGTCCACCAAAGTGTTTTGGGGTTGTTGGATTGTGTATTTGATGAGTTTGACGAGGGGAACCAAAAATACCATCCACTTCCATTGTGTCCGTCCCGAAAACCTTCCCCGACTCACCTCTGGATAAACAACAGCTCGCCCTCACAAAAAAACTAAGTATGCTGTTCGAAATGACTAAGGAATTGTGCTAAATGGGCCAATTTGCCAAAATGTTGAAGTACCCCTTTAAGTATTCATATAACCGCCTCTCTCTTCTTTATCAATCGCACCCACCGGTCAACATGGACAGTAACAACAGCAACATCGTGTTTACGACACAAACGCACAGGTAATGAAGGAAGTCATCGAGCGGCATCAGAGCTGCACACCTCGCCGCCGTGGCGGCCCCGTAAAGCCCCTCAGTCACGCGGCGGCAGCCATTTCTGTGTGATTGATGTGAGTGCTTAGCCGGGCGGCAGAGGTCACAGAGCCTGGGAGATTGTTTTAGCCCTACCTGCTCCTCTCCTTCCCGCTCGCTGTCTCTCTGTTTCCCTCGCTCTCTCTCCCCACCTGGAGTGTCGTGAACCCTCTCCACACTCCACCACCTAATTATATCCTGGACGTGTAAATGTATTCATATTCATGAAGGCACAGATGCTAAATTAACTGTGGCAGGGACACGTCGCACTGTGCCGACTGCACAATCTGCTTCCTCCACTTACAGGGAGGAAGGAGGGAGGAAAGGGGTGTTGCAGCCGGAGAGGAGAGAACGCCGAGGGGGGAGAGGGAGTTAAACAAAGGAGGGAAGAAGAGGAGGAAAAGACACAAAGATTGAAAAAAAGAAAAAAAAAAAACAAAACAGCAGGAAGATAAGAGTGCATGGGGTTGTGTGTATGAGGGGGGAACAACAGAAGGAGGTGACAGTCATGGCTGTTTCGGGCGCCAAAGTCACCCGGTAAACTTCAGCAGCGACTTAACTCACCTGAGACGCCTCCACCGCCACCGCCACCGCCACCGCCACTGCCGCCCCGCCCCCTTGCCTCCGGGAGCCGGCGCTGCTCAGGTGGTCACATGGGCCTCGGTGGTGATGAGTGACAAATCAAAAAGCCAGAGTGCATAAAAACTTGGAGCCGGTGGCGGCAGAGCGGCGCGCCGGGAACTCTGGGGCAGATGGAGGGAGGTGCAGCAGTGCGCGGCGAACAGATGGCCGATCCAAACTTGATATATGAAATTAATAACGTTTCTCAAATAGAATTCAGAAACAGGAATACATTACCTGAATTTTAATAAATGCCTTTCTTTATCTTTTTTTTTTTTCTTTTGGGAGGGGTGGGGGAGAAGATAAGCATTTGCATGTCAATGGAAGGTATGTGGGGGTAAACAAATAAGAAATGTGCCAGGTTTTAATAATTGCTTCTCTTCTCTTATGGAAAAAAAAAGCCAACAATGGAAGCTAAATGATGGCAAAAGGTTTTGTTCAGACAGACGAGTTCAAACTTTCCTCACATCCTCTGGTGGTTTGATAAAATGATTCACATCTGGAAACATCCACAGACGTCAATTCAGCATCAGGTTACGTCACTTTCTTACTTATCAAAATGAAAACAGGTTAATTTTCATAAAGTATTTGCACAATAACACTGATCAGACGTGTCGACTGTCTGACTGCATGAAGGACGGAGAGGAAATACCTTGAACCTCGTGCTGACTCTGACTTCCACTTTCTGCCTTTCATGTACTTTGATAAAAGATGGTTTTGAGAGAAGCGGGGCTTCTCTAGCAGAGGACGTCAGCGTCATGAAGCACTCTTCATACAGTAGCTGTTCAGGGGCATGGCCTGTTCAGCAGTATACAGTTCTCTTTTTTTTCTTTCTAAATGCTGAACTCAGGATGGCTGCAGCGAAAACACAGGATCATGAAATCACCATGAGGTAACTGTTTGAAGAATTTCTATGAATGAAGAAAGGAAATATTTCAAAAGTCACAAATGTGAATTAAATAATTCTACAAATTATACTAACTCTTACTTATTTTCTCTTATTAATTAATCTTTTTTTAAAATTGCATGTTACATATCTTTTCAAATACGTACATAGGATATACCTGAAGAAACTTTCATCGATTTGCTTTTGTGAATTTTGGTTAAATAAGTTTGATATAGCAAGAAAGACGGACATAATAAGCTAACGTTTCACTCGTTGGGCTCTGAAGGCCGAAAGGGACTGATGTTTCTACTGCAGCCACAGGCCCGGTTCTTCTGCACATGCTGGAGTATTTGGACAATAACAGCAGTGTTTTGCTCCAGAGTGGCCTGAGTCCCTGAAAATCTCATACAAAAATGATGCATTTCCAACTGAAACATGAAACGGAGCCATAGATTTACAGCTTAAAAAAAATACCTATCATATCCCACATTACTTCATTTGTTTAGAGTCATATGAGCTCTGTCTTCATCAGTGTACATGAGGCCAGCAGCTGACAGCGTCCACTTATTGTGAAAATAAGCATCAAAGAGTTTGTTAAAAACAGAATCATATCTTCATAAGAGGACATGAAACAATTGGGCTCTGTTGGTTATAAAACCATCACATTAACAGGCAGTAGAATCTACTTGAACGATGTTAGATCATGTTATTATGAACTATTAACTTAATTTCGGCCAGAGCCACAACAATGTCTGATATTTCCAGGCTTTGTCGGGTTCCAATGTTTCCCCCGTGTGAAAGCTGGCCAGCAGAGCAGTCGGACCAAATAATAGGTGGCAAGAAACATAAAGTGTCTTATAAAACATTTGTTAGCAGAAGTGTGTTCTTTCAGAGGCTCAAAGTGACGCTGTGGAATCCGGGCTGCTTTGGGTCCCACATGCAGTGTTTGTGGCTTCACGCCACATACATGGAAAAAAAAAAAAAAACACAAACAGCTCTTTCTCTGCTAAATAATCCCAGGTTTCAAGCTGGGATTCATGGCTGAAGTATAAAAAAAATATATCAGCATATGGTTGGAGCCGCTTCGGTCTCCAGCAGGCCTGTGAGCTGCATCAATGAACAGAAGAGTTGTCTTCAGGTGGGGTGGAGGAGACGACAACTTCGCGGATCGAGGGTAATCTCAGCATTGTAGGCTGACAACGGAGAGACAATGACACCTGAAGTTTGCATGTTCTCTCTTGGTATGCATGGTGTTTTCTCCAATGCACTAGAAAAAAAAAATGCATTTCAGTTTAATTGATGGGTATGACGGTCAGTTGCATTCATCAAAAAGAAAAAAAAAAGAATCTAAAATCATACTAATTGTTAAAATACTCTACTCTGTAAACGGATTCTAGTTCGGGGTCATCTGAGAGGAAGTCGGCGGTGACGGCAGAACTTTTGACAAACTGCTGGAAAGTGATGAATATGCAGCACAAAGCTGGTGACAGTGATACTGTACCCCTGCAATATGTAGTGGGAGTGGCAGCACGGGAAACTTGGATCCGGTTCAGGCGCGCAGTCTGTTCACCTTCATGGGTGGAGTGACAGATGGCCCGGCCGCCTTTCTGCAGTCGAGCGCCGCCGAGCAAAACTTACCATGTCATGAAGACGAATTTTCCACGTGTGGGAGTTTTAACAAGCTTTTGGTCGACAGTAATCTGTGCTTGCACAGGAGTTTACACCTGTGCATACATCCTCTCTCTCTCACACACACACACACCTTCAGTACATTCTCCATAAAAACAGCTTGTTTTGCTCCCGATAACTCATTTCTATCACAGAATCATTTAGCATCGCGGTGGTTGCGGGGCAAGTCGTGAGCTTGGAGGTACGTCTCAATCCGCGGGGGGAAAGCATTTCCTCCCAAAAACAGAAGGTGGAAGTTGGCGAGGCATCGTGCACATGGAGAGTGTTACTTACTGGTTATTGTGGTGGTCATACTGTGTCCCGTATGGCGGCGTATAAACGAACAGCATGCAAACACCTTCTGTCCAAACATCTGCGACAGGAACATTTTTAGGCTGCTTTCCAAAAAAAAAAAAAAAAAAAAACTAAAAAAAAAAGATGGAGGCAAAAAATAAAAAAGCAAAGAAATCTCTGGAGCCGCTTGACTAAACTCAGCCGCTCTCGTTCTGCCGGCTCTTTAATTTCATGTTTGTTTTTCAGTCGGCTTGTCATTCACGTTTCCCTGCTATTCCTGAATGAGACACAAAACAACCTTTCATTTACTTTGAGTTTTTCAAGGGTGTTCCGGAGACAAAAACTAATAATATAGCATCCATCTTGACTTTGCTCAATAGGAAAAACAGACTTTGAGAAACAAACTGTAAAAAAAAAAAACAAAAAAAAAAAAACAAGCTGAGGATTCCTCCCTCAGTGAATACAATTAATTTTCTGGTACAATTCACCAGCTCATAAAATTAACTTCATGAGTTAAACCTGAGCTCAGAAAACAGCCGACTCTGTTTGCTGCAGTCTGCCATGAGCTGCAGGAGCAGCACGCAACGCTGGGCAGCCCATTAACAAACCGGAGAGGGGCCGAGGATTGGAAACAGCTCCCTGTACATCAACGCCGTGCAGACAGAAGCACACAGAGAAAAGCATGAAACCTTTGTATAGCTAGAAATCGAACACAGTATGTACATGTTACAGTGTACAATATGCTTTGTTTTTGATTTCAGAAGCTGATGGCCTCATTCGATGAAACTCCCATCAATCTTTGGGCTTTTGGGGTGAAAATTCAGGATGAACCTAAAAAGCATTTTAACCATTCCACGCCATGTCTCAGCAGACAGTAAGTCCACTTGGGAACAGAAACAAGTCCACGCTGTCAGTGCTCAAGGCCACATGACAAGTTACTGACACAGTGAAGTTTTGGACCTTTCTTTCAATATATTGCCTGAGTCTCTGAGACGAGGAAGTCAGGATTGCTTCTACTTGAAAGCCCTCCTTTCGTGATATAAAATGCCTGCAGCATAAACTTTATACATTTTCCATATATTTCACCTGAAAGTCAAATACTTGTAACTTTTTGTGAGTAGTGTAAATTGATGACAGCACCAGACCCACTGGCCATAAATTACACATTTCAGTGGATTCCTGGCAAACCTTTTTACATTAACATTGAAAACTATAATAGGTTTCAACAAATCTGGACCATTTACTGGCCTTGCATTTTATTCAGCTTGGATTTAGTAGATTCTTAAGATAAGATTAGATTCTGAAGCTCCGCTGATCTATAAAAACCTCTTACATATGTCTAGGATCTCATGTCTAGAAGTACACGGACTTTTTTGCTGATGTATATGTGTGATTATTGTATAGATGAATTCACAGAATTTATATATAGTTGTAACTTTATGTAAGCTTTAGTTCAAAATGTTGATGTCTTGCGGACTTGCTATGTCTTGATTTAAGTTATGTCTTTAGGGTTAGGCGAAATAAGTGTTAAACTTCAGCCTAAATCCTTTCGGCGTGTGTAAATGTTAACATGAATGAAATTAGCTTCTTTTTCTTTTTACTTGAATTATCAAACGACGAAGAATAAACTTCAAACTTCAAACCTCTTCAGCTGGACACAAACTGAACCCACTCCTGGGGGGAAATGTCGCCATGCTTGAAGCTTGAGTAGTTCATGGAAATGTAACTTCTTTGATGCCCTAATAATGCAAAAGAAATACATAAAAGTTGCTAAATGTTTTCTATCAGGTTCTAAATCCTACTTATTTGCTCATAATTTTCAAAAAGATCAATGACATATTTTATTTTAAATCAGTTTTTACTTTATGTATTGCCCATTCTTATCTGTTTGTTTGAATGTGTTTCTTGTTCTCTGTGCTTGCCTTGTCTTTCTGGTTTGTAACTCATGATAACAATAATGATAATAGATTTAAGTTCATTTCTATAGCATGCTTCATGTGAATAACTGACAGTGTAACATCAAACAGTTGGTCTATGTCTTTCCTAGATCACATTGTTTCATTTCACAGATGGTCCGCGATACTTTACATTTAATTTGGGATTATTTGAACAAAAATAGGTTTTAAAACAGTTTTATTTCATCTCTCATCGTAAGAAATATGCATATGGAGCATGTGTTCCACCATCAATGAATCCTTCGCTCTCAGAGATGTTTTTAATCGAGAACTTACATGACTTGGCCAACATTGTGTACACAAGTGCTTGGCACGGCCATACATAGCCGGGCAAGGAGGCGCCTGTTATAAAATACACAAGTGGAAGCCGGGCTGCAGAGACTTTGCTGCTCCTTCTCAAGGCATCACGTCATGCATTCCTTCTGTTTTCACTCATTTTCCAGTGTTTTCCGCCGCCAGAGCTTTGCCCCCTGAACACGACTTATAAAAGACATCCAGTGTCAGCCAATTATTTTGGACTTTGATGGTCATAAATCAAGGCTGACCAATAAAAACGAAGACAGCCAAGTATAATGTTCGTGTGTGACTCCAACTGGATTGTAAATGAAGCCAGATGGGCTGGGAGAGCGCCACCGAACAGAGCTGGATCCCATCACTAAATGGCTGTGTGTGTTTTCCCCTCGTGCACAAATTACGGCATCACCTCATTCGGCGGCATAAATCAAAGCCCAAGCTGTGATATGCGCAGGGCATCTCTCCATCTCATTACTAAAATAAATTCTCTGGCAGCCTTGGATGTGCGAGCCCCGTTTGAATGGCTGATATTACCACAATCTGTACTTTTGTAGCTGCTTTTTTTTTTATTCTGGAGCAATTACAAAGCCATTCATGTGATTTCGAGCGAGTCGAGATGAAGCGGGCGTCGGGGGCGATCCCTCATACGGGACCTCTGGACACTTACTGTGGAGGACTGACATGTTTGGACCTTGTAAAGTGGAGAGACGGAGGAAGGCAGAGGGAGAGTCAGGTAGAGAGTGAGAGGGAGTGATGGAGAGTGATGGAGAGAGAGGGTTTTAAAAAAAAAAAGAAAGAAAAAAAAGCACAATAGGCAGATTTCGTCAGTGACATTGAAAAGGGACGGGAGTGACAGATATGATTAGACATGCATGCAGACAGTGATGGAGTTATTTGGAGGCACTCTGAGGCAGATGCACCGGGCTCTATGTTTTCCAGACACAATACTGACCTTCATTTGTCTGCTTTGACTTCCATTGTGGAGCGAAGAAACAGACTCAACTCACAACCTGGATTTCTCATTCAGCGACAAGACAGGTTCTCCTTTTTTTTTTTTTTTTTTTTTTTTTACAAAGAATGGTTTCTCTGCAGCCGCCTCTTCATTATTCATCCATTTACAAGAACAGGTACAATATTCTGTTCTGTGCTCCAGCTCGAAAAAAGAAAAAATACGGCAAAAAAAAAAAAAAAAAAAAAAAAAAAAAAAAAAATGAAAAGCCTGGGTGGATTTACAGCATATGAGAGAGTTTTTACATATGGGATTCATGAATGTCTGAGGTCAGGTAGGCCTGGCCAAGCCAAACAAGTTCCCCCACTTCACAGCGCTGGACTACTTCATCAGCCGGTAATGAAACAACACGCGGGGTTGAAAGATGGTCCTTTCTGCAGAGAATGATTCATGGGAGCGGCGAGCGGCCTGACCTGTAATGCTTTCTGCATTATGCTTTCTGAAGGGGAAATACTTTGAGACTGGCACCCGATGAAAGGAAGCTTCACTCGATATTCTGCTGCTCGAGAGTGAAGGTCATTGATACGGGCCTGTTAAAGATGTAGGAGGGGGTGAGCTCCTGCAAGGCTGCTGACAGAACGGGTCAGCCGTCAGTCAGAGCCGGTGCAAACAGATCTATAGCATTATGCGGTCGGGGAGACGGCGGGCGAGCGAGTGGCGATGCCGCCGCAGGCTACTCTCCACGTCTCCGTCTCGCTTTTTTGCTCGGATGTACTTTCTCTCCTTCGGGAACTGATTAGCAGGTAAACAGCTGATTGGCCGGAGCACGAGCCCAACACGCGGGATCAGTAAATCGATTAGCGGGTTTCGGTTCGGATCATTGTTTGGGACCGCAGGATCCGTCCCAGAGCAGGCTGCAGCCGTCAGACAACATGTTATTCTGAAAACATGAGGACACGTCCTTTATTTCTCTTTGTAAATAAGACGCTGCTGAGCCATTCTCATGGAAACGGCAGAACAAACACTCCGGCGCGTCAAAAAAAAAAAAAAAAAAAAAGAAAAAAATCTGCAGATGTTTACTCAAGCAGAGAAACAGCAGAGCATGAGAACTTGGTTGATAAGCAGATCCTTTATGACCTTGTAAACAGCGCTGTCCCTATCAGCTGGGCTGAAACTCCGCTCCAGCCCAGACTTTATTTCCTCCGGTCTGTCCGGTGCTGTATGGGTAACCCCTCTGCGATCCGTACCAGACACGTTCTCCGCCACAATACACACATCATCTGTTACACGCCCCGGGAATTGTCAAAGGTAGGCAGCGGCAGGCGTCAAGCCGCGGACAAGTCATACATCTTCTGTGTTTCCCTTGGAGGAAGTGGTGGGAGCCACGGACAGAATCTGCATCCCAGTCCTGGTATTTATGGGTACGCCTGCTCAGGCATGTTTTTTTTTCCTTTTATGCACCCAGATACATAAATGCGTCCGTCTTCAACAGTCATCCTCACGTCTCAAACAAAAGAGCGTCGGCTCACATGGAAAAACATGGACGTCCAGCAGGGAGACCTGGGTCTTATCATTTAGTGGTTTAACACTAGCCAGACCGCCGCTCGCCAGCTCCAGGCAGCAAATTAGGAGCTGGGAGCTGCCGACTGCACTTGTGACAGGGACGTGATGGAGAGCAGGCGGGCTGCGGTGCTTCACAGCTCGCATGGGCCGCGATACGAGAGGAATGCTCCTCGTGCCGCAGCCAGAATAAGTACCGGAGGAATGAAGCCAACGCCGCCGCCGCCGCGTCGGTCTCACGCTGCAGGTAAACAGTTGGGACAATGAGATACTTCATTAATGCCGGAAACTCATTTGCCAGCCATCTGTTGCATTAGTCTGTAAGACGGGCTGCAGAGGACATAAAACATGGCGGAGTGAAAATATTTCTATGATGTGGGAACGAGAACGACGGCGGAACAGCGGCTTACGGCCAGCTGCTGCTCGGTTTTAAGGATGGAGTCATTTTCATACTACAGTTTAGAAATTCTGTCAAAACACTTTGTCTCAAATGGAAAATTCTTATATGTATGCTTCTGTTGTTGTTTTCTCACATTGCACCTCATTTAGAGTTTTTTCCCCACGATACCAGATGAATACGGCGCTCACTGCTCCTCGTATTTGCAGTTAAATATAAACAGTATGGGTTAAATTGAGAAAAGTTATTTTCCTGACATAGAACGTTTAAATAATTGGTTAAACTAAAAACTGTTTTTTCTTTTTTCGCCGTCTAGAGTTGCATTGATCTAGATCTGTTTCATCCTGTTTTCTCACACTTCGTCCCAAAAAACGTGGCACCACAAGCGTTTCAGTGAGATTATTCTAAGACACCTTGACTCCCAGGCTCCTCTCTGCTCCGGTTCCCTTGTTAACTCGGTCACGGTCTGTCGGCCTCAGTTTCCCTTTCAGTCCCGCTCGCCCACACGCCGCGGACCGCTTAAAGAGAAATGTCCAGGTTCTGAGTTTCATTGCTCATTTTGGACATGGGTCAAGTTAAAACACACCTTTCATTGTCCGTCTATGAAGAACCTTGACTATGCTCAATACTTCGAGAAGCGACCAGCGAATTGTGGTCACTGCATTTCTCTCTCTGTTCTGCCTGATCTGTAACTTAAATTTCAATGTCAACCAGACATTATGATGACAAAAGCCTTTAACATACAGTGCGTGTCGATCACAGTCTCATCCAACTTGTGTTTCATACACAGAAGCTTTTTGCTGCAGCTGTTTTTAGAAGCTCATCTTTATTCTAATAGTTTGATTACTGATAAGTCTGAGGAGTCCCGGGAGATCTTGCAAACAGGCCTCTTCACAGATGAAAAGAAATCTAATATATTTTGTTCAAGTGTTGTCATTTCAACCAAATTTGAAATGCTTCAAGATTTCACCTAACTATGAAAAACGGCTCATTTAAATTGTCTTAGATGTACTAAATTTGAGAACATGAAGGAGTAAACTGGCAGGGTGATATGTAAAAGAAACTGAAAAAAAAAAAAAACAAACGTATGCAGCACAAATCAAGTTGAAGCAACATAAATGAGTGGATTTCATGCCGACGTGGTTTCAGGTTGAGTTGAGGTTATTGTTAGGATCAGTGTCGTGTTCAGTGAAGTGATGGAAACAGGACCAGTGTATACACTGGGCGTATCTGTTTGGCCGTGTGCGTGTGTGTGTGTGTGTGTGTGTGTGTGTGTGTGTGTGTGTGGGGGGGGGGGTGTGGGTGTTTCAAGTGTGTATTTACTCAGTCAAGCAGGCTTGAATCCAGGAGCCCCTCATATGATCCTCTGTCTCCAGCCCTTATCAGCAGCACTTTGTCGTCCTGCCTCCCTGTCAGTGCTGTGTGTCTGCACCACTTCCCCGCCTGATAGCCAGCGGCCGCCCAAATACACCTGAACTCTGTCACACTCCGGCTGCTCGCAAGTGAGATATACACCCGGGTTTCAAACTCCCACCCATTTGTCTCGTTCACGTTCACAGTTTTTTTTCAGTAGATGCGTCTTATTTAATGAACAATCAGAAATTAAATTTGATTCTAAGGAAATGCTGAGAATCTAAAGCGCTCTCTTTTTTTCAGGGACTTCAAACCTTCAAGGGATTGAATCAAGATGCAGACATGACTGTCATTAGTGGATAGCGTCTCCACAAATGGCGGCCCACTGCAGCAACAAATTGGACAATTAAGCATAGCTGCATGTCTCTCTGTTCGGGTTGATACTCGATTGTGATGAGAAAAACAAGAAAACGATTACACTGAATTTGCATGCAACGCTTTCAAAGCTCAAGCTGTTTTTCTTCATTTGGAGTTCAAACAAGCACAAATAATAAAAATATTTTTTTTAAAAAAAGCGACAGTTTGACAGCTATTGATGTGTGTAAACTGTAACGATGCATTCAAATATAACGCATGAAATATTCATCTTTTTTTTCCCCCGGTTTGATATAAATCACAGTGTGATGAAAGGTCTTTTCTTTCTGCGGCAGACTTGCCAGATCAATCCCACTCCACCTTTTTTCTCCAAGTCACCACATGTTTATCGCATTATTCCTTACGCGCTCGCACTTCCAACACTCCTCTCCGTACTATCCGCACACACACACACACACACTCCCCACTTTATTGTGCGCACTTTCTCTCCATCCCTTCATCCCGGCAGCGCGTTGCCGTTCAGCCGCAGACCCGTCTGGTTCTCATCAGGCGAGCCCGCTGGCACCATATTGACGCCCACCAGGCGTGCTACAAGTTTGGAGCCCGATAACCCGCCCCGAGGCTGCCCTTCACCCCGACCAAACCCTCCCTTTCTTCTCGCTCCAAAAAAAAAAAGAAAGAACCGGACTGAGAGAACGTACGGAAACGTCCTCGGATGATCAAAACAAGAAGAAGAATGTTGAGGCAAACTATTTAGAAGTACTAAAGCATAAGCATGCTTCCAGTTGCAGGGTGAGCTTTGAGAGAGACAGCCAGCCTTTAAATCAGACGACTCGGGGTCAAGAGCAGCAGGCTCAAATGTCCTTGAGTGAGAAATGTGATTCCTACCAGCTGTGTCATGCAGAAGGTGCTGTGTCACAGCTGAGCCGCGAAAAAAAAAACAAAACACTTTTTAATGGAAACCGATGAGCCAAATTGCATCAATTATAACTCTTACTGGATGTATGTATATTGCTTTCTGGAAATTATGGTTCATCTGAGACAATGCACGGGATGTAAAAGCTGATTGGCGCTCAGCGTGCAGACAGAGCGAAAAGAATTAGAGCCTCTCAGGACGACAACAGACAGTTTAGTTTACAGTCTATTTACTGTCACGGTGGAATCAGACAGAAACTCGGAGCAGAATTGCAGCTAATCTACAACATTTGAAGAAAATCTAAACCCGAGACAGGTTTTTTTTTTTTAAAATGCATCCTTTTTTTTCCCATCCCCTTGTTCTCATTGTGTTCCTGCTCATTGTTGTTTCACTTCACATTCTCCGATAGTGATGAACAAACTACTCGAAGCCACTGACAACATAATACACCCAAAACACTTTCCGCAGCTCATCTTCTCTTTAAAATCAATCATCCGCCTCAAATCATTCTCCCATGCTTTTCCCATCAAACTCGTGTCCAACAATTTGTCATTCTCTCATGCAAAGCCCTCCGCCATATAACACGACGGACAGATCTGAGTCGAAGATCGGGGCGGGGGGGGAACGTACACAGGAGAGCCGTGTGAGTACTTTAACAGAGCCGGTGGAACAATAGCGTGGCGTCCAGGATGCTGCTCTCTGCCCTCTACACCTTCACTACCAAATAGAAAAGCGACCGAGAGACAGTAAGCGGTTTAAAACGTGTGTCGGTCAGCGTGCATCTGTGTGTGGGCGGGCAGCCGGCGCTGATCGAGGCGTGTTTTTTTTTTTTTTTTTTGCACTGGGAAGACGTATAGTTTCCATTTTCCCTTCATATTAGTGTGCGTATTTTTTCGCCCGAGTGCAACAGTGTTTGCGTCCGTCCCGATATGCCGACATATGTGTTTGTCTGCCCACGCACGTGTGTGTGTGTGTATGTGTGTGTGTGTGTTTGTGGAAGCAGGAGAGAGCGGCCTACATTGTGTAGGCTCGGCACCAGCTGTGTGGGCCATGTGGAGGAGGATGTATCAGGGGGTCAGGCGCTGGCAGCTGGCGGGGAGGGAGGCGGCCCAGCGCTGCGTCTCCAGGCCCAGACATCAGGAGCCGCTTTAACACATCGCTCTGGGTTGTGTGTGTACGTGTGTGTGTGTGTGTGTGTGTGTGTGTGTGTGTGTGTGTGTGTGTGTGTGTGTGTGTGTGTGTGTGTGTGTGTGTGTGTCAGAAGGGAGTGTTGCAGAGAAAAAGAGAGGAAAAACAAGAGTGCAAGTGTTGTGTCTATTAAATCAGATGAACACGTTACACATTACCAGCAGTGAAAACAACTGCAGCCGCCTCACAAAGAGTTCCTCTCCGCTGGTGATTGAACCCCAGAGGCTGAACACACACACACACACACGCACACACACACACACACTCTCCCAGCATCCCCACGCAGCGCTGAGTTTGTGGCTGAGCGGTCATTAACACCTTCAGTGGGTGTCTGGTTTTCCTCTGACACCACTGATGGTTTTGACCTGTGTGGAAGGTAGAGTGGAAAGGTCACAGACGAGTCGCACGTGTTGTTTCACATCCCACCGCCGCCACACGTCTCCCCGCGGATGTGTGTGTGTGTGCGTGTGTCACACCGCCAGGTTTTCTGACGTGTTCAACACGGGTCTGATATGGAAATAATCCCAAAATGACTGTGTTGTTTGTTTTAGTGGGAGTTTTAACAGATGGACGTACTTTAATGAATCATTCCAATTAACTGCGACGGGATCAATTAATCCTGGAATTTTGATCACGGCGACGTTTTATTCAACTGCGAGAAACAAACGCAAAACATGGTGGATAACATGAGAGCAGTGGCTGCAAACACTGCATCTCACAATCTGAGTATTAAACTAACATTAAATCCTGTTCAGTGGAGTAGCGGTTAACACTCCTGCCTCACAGTTCGAGTCCGGGCGAGGCTCGGGGCCCTCCCTCTGCCTGGGTTTTCTCCAGTTTCTCCGGTTTCCTCCCACAGTCCAAAAACATGTGTTTGAGGTTACGTGTGACTCTAAGCTGCCTGTAGGTGTGTGTTTGCATCCGTGTGACCGTCTGTGGCGGGCGGGCGGCCTCTCCAGGCTGTACCCTGCTCGGAGTTAGCCACATAACCCATAATCCCAGCATCAGCGCCCTCACCCCACTGAGAGCTCACTCAGTCTCTATCAGCAACCCACATTAGAATCATGATCGAGGAATAAGACGTCTCAGCCGTTCTCCCTAAATAATCTGACCTGTGTTTTCATCCCACTGAAGGTTGTTTCAAACATCTTGCCCCTCACTGCATTATGCTAAAACAGCTATACCGGATGCGACTCTGCAGACTCTCTGCAAGCTGGGAGTGTTATCCGATATTTTGTGTTTTTTAAAAGCTCACAAACCAACAGCCAGTCCAATCAAACCGCCTCTAATCGTTACTGTCAGCGGCTCCCCGAGGTGAGTGTAATGTGTCTTGCTCCCTGATAAAGCTTCTGTGTAAAGCTGGCAGGTTTGGAAATATGCTGCAACATCTGTGAAGCTACTCGGGGTCCTAACGTTTCACTCAGCTCCCAGCTAAAGCAAACAAGGGGAAACATATTGGGAAGGAATTAAGAGCAGATTTGAGACAGGCTGCATTGTTAAGCCTTCACCAGTGACATGTCTTTTTCAGTCAGCGTCTACAGACGGCCTGACCTGGCAGCGGCGGGACGGGCCTGGCAAACGCTGCAGCGATCTGGAGGTTCCAGACGTCAAGCTACAGGGAAGAGGAAGGAAACTTTTCAAGACGCCTGTTTGGGTGTTCAGGTAAATGAAACGTATCGATCGGTGAACACGGAGCAGGTAAGGCTACGTTGTGATCGGATCAATCTGGAGTTTCTCCAAATCGTCACACATCATGTATAAATGTCACAAACCATCATATCCAGACGAATAAACGCCCGACTCGCCATCGCCGGCCCACTGACTTCAAAACAACACACAAACGCACACGTCCAGACACACACAGACCGGCAGACAGACGGACACCCCCTCATTTGTTCATTTGCGAGCTGAAAAACTGAACAGACGCCGGCTTCTCCTTTCGGCGCGGTGCCGGCCGCGGTGGCAGTGGCGGCGGCGGTTGGCGGCGGCACGCTCATCATTCCACAAAACCCCAGCCAGATGTCCCAGAGCCTGGGAGGCAGGTGGGTCGGTCCCCCCTCCCCCCTCCCCCCTCCACCGCCGCACCGCCGTGATGCTGGCAGCTCTTCAGACCTGCTGGGTATAACCTTTAATTCACATGCTTTTCCTGGCACGGTGGGCTGAGGGGCTGCCATCTGCCTGGCCTGTTGTGGTAGAGAGAGGGAGAGGGAGAGAGAGAGAGAGACAGAGAGAGAGAGAGAGAGAGATTGGATGTGTGTCTGTTTCTGTGAGAGCTGGGGTGTTTTGGTGACTGACTGCTGCCCAGAAGCCACCCACAAAATATTGCTCTGGTGGTCCATTGGTAGAAGACCCTGGTCACGCAGCATCCAGCAGACATACTCACACACACTCACACACACACACACAGCTCCAGCAGCATCCCCGCCCAGCAAAACAAGTTAAATATTAGTCATAGAGGCATCCAGGCAACATCAGCTCATAGGTAAATGAACATGCAGATGCTCACCAGATGCAGGGATTACCACTTGATTCCTCTGCAACTTATGGAACTCCGACTATGAACTCAGACTGTTGACAGTATCCTCCTTCGTCTGTTTGCGAGCGGAGCCTTTCATTACTTCGCCGTGTCGTGGAGGAAGGGCAGAGCTGTTTGGTTGAAAGCAGATGTCATTATTAATCCCCGGGATAATGAAACACAGCTGATCCCAAAGTCATGATACAGTCAACAAACATGGCAACAGTCGCCCTGGAGGTGAGCTGGGGAGACCGGGCTCCTCGAGTCATAAACGCTCAGAGAAACCATGCTGCAATGATGGGAATCTCCGCCAGACTGAATGAAATGATTCGATCAAAGAGGAGAAATGTGGTGAAGCAATGTGGCGTTTTTATTACGAGCGAATCCCAAAGAATTGTTTTTGATTTAATGGTCGTTTCTTTGATTGAAAATTAAACAAAAGAGGTTTATTTTCAACTGGCGTCATGCACCATGCATTCAGTAACACTATATTGTTTTATAATATGTATAAGCTATAGACTATGAGCCAATAAAAATACACAGAAAAGAGGCTAAAAGCTGCAAAATCAATCAATGTGGACTTAAAGCTAATGTCAAAAAGACAAGTTAGAAATATTAACACAACATCTGAACACCAATGAGCCATTTCAATAGGATGAGTAATGTTAAAAATACAGCTAGTGGATGATAGCTGAGTTCACAGACTGTCACATCACGTTGTCCACGTCACGGACTGATCCTGCATGAGACCGTCTGCAGTCGTTCTCATCCCAGTTTATACTTTCTTCCAGGCTTCAGAGGAGATAAAGATAAAATGTGATTATGTCAGACGACCAGAGAGAATATAAAGTGAGGGGAAAACCGAAGGGAGGAAGTCAGAGTCTGACGAAGAGAGGAGAAAATAGATAATGAGCAAGATGCAGCACATGTGAACGATAATAAATAGAAAGAAGACGCCAGAAATAGAAGAAAAAGTAGAGAAAATGGAGACAAGAGTGAGAAAAGAAAGCGAGGGGTGCAGCAGAGAGGCAGCCACAGGCCTGCTGTGTGGTGCATGGCGGAGACTCATCATTCAGCTAATTATGATCAGGCTTTTCCCTGCAGGCACAGCGGCGCTGGAAATGGAAAGTCTTTGTTCTCACACACCCCAATGGAAGCGATGGGGCATGGCGCCATGCAGATGAGATGTGTGTACACACACGTATACACATACACAGACACACACACAAACACGAGCAAGCATGCGGCCTCATTAACACTACACGCACACTCACTCCCACACGTACATTTTTGTGTACCGAGCTGAGAACACACACACACACACACACACACACACACACACACACACACACACACACACAAACACACACAATCACCAGCTATAGCACATTCCTCTCTTAATGCATGTTGCCAACCATTTATACATTCCCACACACACACACACACTGTCACACACCTCGCTCTCGCCTTCACTGATAATCATGCAGTGCCGCACACACACGCACACACACAGGAAACTGTAAACACAAACATCATCAGACTCAGCTTTTCACCAAGAAAGCACTGGAACATTACGATGATATTATCAATTAAGTTTGCGCCCACTGAGCCACGTTATCCGTCTCTATTACGGAGTGCAGGCCTCTTTCAGAGACACCAGTGGGGTATTCAATTAGAGAAGAGACGAAAACAAAAGATTTATGTCCAACATGGAGAGACACAAAAAAAAAAAAAAAAAAAAAAAAAACTATTTGAGCTTTTAATTAACTCCCCAACCCTTTTTGAGGCAGGTTTAAACTGTAACAGCAAACATTTTTGAACAAATTTGCGGGGTCAGATATCAAACTAAATGATCCACCGTGACAACAAGTACCTGTCAGGACGATGCGGTGAACTTCACGGCCGCTCAACAGCAGCTATTAATTGAAATTTATGGCTTTTTCCAACACTCAATTTGCAAAGAAAGGAAATTAATTACTTTATTAAAAGATAAAGCTAAAGAGGCTGATGCCGGTCTGAATTCATAAGCAGCCGTGGTTAATTTGGATATGTCACGATGACTGACACAGCCTCATCCAGCGCAGGCAGCTGGTGCACTGATCAAATATTCAACACATCCAAACATAGATGGTATGAAATCGGATGAAAGAATGACATACATTTAAAGCTTCGAACACGACGATATATCAGTATATATAATAGAATTCTGATGTTTAAAATACTCAAGTAGGAAGTGAAGTGGAGCTAAAATGGTCCCGTTTGATCCGTTTGGTAAAACTGTGATAATGTATTCAGTTTTAAGAGGCCGTCCAACAGTTTTCTACATAATAAAACACACTCCTCACAAAGTGTATACTAAATATCTCTAGAAAAATTAACCTTGATGAGACTTACATACTTCAAATCAAATCAAACGACGACAGGCATGAGGATCTCTTGTGACGCTGCTGCTTTCATTTCTCCACTGAGTCCAGTCTTCGTACATCGCGGAGCAGACTGGTAATAATAAAGGCTGATATTCTGCGTAGGGTCACTGTCAAGTGCATCACACACTTGGTAAGCAGCGCCGCGTCGTCCCCGAGGCGCAATCCAGAGCTCCAGAGTCATCCAACACACCGCTCGACTCCCAGAAACACTTCAGCCCTGGAACTCCTGCTCAAATATTTGAATATTATTTCTAACAAGTGCAATTTTTCAGCTCGCAAAAGAAATGATACGACGTTTCACTTTGCCGCTGATTCACAGGGAGATGGTGTGAATAATTAGATTTTAAGCGGTGGAGAGTGAAACAACTGAATTCAGATAGTCTAACAAATAACACATCACAGAGGTAATCTTAAATTGGATTAAAAAAAAAACATCAATGATTTCTGAATGACTTAATTTGTTTTGTACAGAGAGAATAACTCTTTCCTATGGATACACGACGCTCCTTCAGAATTACATAATCGTCACAAAAAGCTGATGAAGGAATTCAAGTTTTCTGCTGACTGCAGGCTGTATGCAAAAAGGATTTCTGATTGATTCCTTGCAGTGTCTCTAACTCCGTATAGCTGTGTGTGTGTGTGTGTGTGTGTTTGTGTGTCGCTGGCGGAGGCGAGCGGAGAGAATTGCACAAACATGTATTGTTGTGCTCTCAAGCAGAGTATTGTTTCTGGACATATTTTTTCATGGGAGTCTAGCGTTGCGGCCCCCCTGGCAGGCGGGGAAGATCTCTTGGCATGGCTCTGCACCGCTTTCCGTCTCCCCTCTCTTGTTTACAGCACAAACACATCTGCCTTTCACGCATAAGTGGCTCCTCAGAGTTGTGCAGCGGTAAATGATATCCCCCTGCTCCCAGACAGAGGTGTGTATCTCCCAAAAATGTCCCCAAAGCTGAGAGGACTTGGCAAAAACACACAGGTTGCTTTAATGAGCTGCTTATCATTGTGTGGATGCCTGGAGTGTGTGTGTGTGTGTGTGTGTGCGCGCGTGTGTGTGTGTGTGTATTAACACAACCAATATACAGACATACAAACACAAATCAGACAGTTAGTGCACCAATCTTTTAAAAGCATTTTTTTGTTACGACTATATTTGAGCAATCAGCATTTTTCATTAATTGAAAATGCTTCATTAGTGCTGTAATGAACAATAAAGTGGTTTCACAAGCCTCAGTTTTAGAGGCTCTTTCCAAATGAAGTTCAAACCCGAGGACAAGATCGCATAAAAACCGGATTAGCATAATAGCACACAGCGAAACTGATCAGGTCAATTTTCCCTAAAGTGATACTGTTGAGCAATAAAACTGTGTTGTTTGCTGGCACAGATGCAAATATAAAGGTATGAATCATATTTATGCAGTTTGTTTTGGAAAATAACCTCAAAACCTAGATATATAGATAGTTACCTAGCTAGCTAGCTAGCTAACTATCTATATATCTATAGCTAGATAGCTAGATAGATAGATAGATATCTACTAGCTTAACTTCACAAAAAGCTCAGAGGTATTTACAAAACAATTGCTGATGCACGGCACACACACGACACTGCGTGTAACATTTGCAGAACGTCTCTCTGCCCAGACTCTCATTAGAGCTGAATCAATATGCCAGAGAATGGGACACCTCTGAGAGGAATCTTGATGGGAGAAATTATGTGCCATTACCAGGTAAATGCCTTTTTTGCGTAATTATTATGTGCCGGATGTGGTCGCGAGCAAATGCAAGTTTATTAATGCGCCGCAACTTTCATTAGCCGGCGATGTTTTCGGGGCTGTTCTTCAGGAAGGTGAAGCCACAACAAACACACAGTTTATCATGCACAGCTTCAGCAATGCAAACAAATATATAATACTGATCGAGCTGCTCACAGTATGAAGCCACTTTAAACTTAAAGATTTAAACACATTAAAGTAGACGTCCATTTCAATCATCAGCAGCACACAGAGATTTGAACGTTTCGTGAAATCAACACTTCCATTCATGGAGAAACAAGAACAGCTCCATGTATTTCTAGAGAACAATCCCAGGTGTGAGTTTGCGTCATTGTTCTGAAGCGATGCTTAGTCTTTGTCTCAGTCTGAAACTGAACAACAGCAGCAAAACCAAAGAGCCTCACACTGAAATTACGGGACTTTTTTAGCCCGTTGGATCGGAGACATGTCAGCAGGGCTGTTATTGCGGTGGATTGTGTGGATCGGACATCGGGTTTGAGGTTACTATACTTAAATCACATACAAACATCATGTCTCTTCCCTTTTTTTTGGGACCTTTTCTGGATCCTTCTCGCGTCTCCATGCCTGACGGAGCCAGCCACAGGCATGCAGAGAGCGGCGGACGGCCAAACTGTACGGCGACTCCCCAACCGCCCCACGAACTGGAGAGTCGACCTGAGAGCGGAGCAGCCAGCCGGCCGGCCGGCAGTCGGTCCCAGCCGAGTGCCTCGGTTCTCCTGCCAGCTCCCGGTTTCCTCCCAGTAGCTACAATGTGGGATTGTTTACAGCTCTTTTTATAGTCCAGTGAATAAGCCCTTATTTTCTTCCAATCTACCCCTGCTGAGAGAGCCAGCCCAGACAGTGGGAAGTAGCCCTAGGAAGTCGTAATTATATTTGGCAATGTGTGCGGAGCCAGACACTCACACACTCACACACACACACACACACACACACACACACACACACACACACACACACACACACACACACACACACACACACACACACACAAATTCTTACACAAACACACATGAAGAGGGAATGAAAAGAGTTAAAACGCCATCACTTGCACTTATGTAAACAACCCTGTGAAAGGAGGTTTACTTATGAGTATTCGCTGGCGCTGAACACTTTTCTAAAGGTCCACATGGGTAAAAGCACGCCGCACTTTTCTCTCCCGCTCAAATTAGCCGGCATGTTCATCCACGTAGAACCAACATATCGAACCCGCCTCTCTTTCCGCCTGAAGCCACAGACGTGCAGATCCGACTGGAAATGCCTTCATACAACATGGATGCATTTTTAAATGCTTGCTTCTTGATTTTTATCCTCGACTCAGATTTCCTGCTAAGTGTTGGCGTCGTACCAGTGTCAGTCATCCCACTCGCCATCGGATCGCAGGGAGAAAATCAGCCCAGTCGACATATCACCTTTACTGCCGTGCTATTTTTGTCACGATGTCTGTATGTCTCTGGCAGTGATTGAAGCGTCTACACCAACAGAAAGGGATGGAAACAGAGCAAATGACTGTATCCAAGTGAAACAGAGCAGTTAACTAATAAAGTGGAAGTCATGCTATTAACAGAGAGATCATACACTGACATGCCAAAACCTGCAATCAGTTTGCAAAAAAAGATGATGCTATACTACTGGATACATTAATGGTTGAGGAATATCTTTATTAGAGTGTATTAACATCACTTTATGCTATAAATGTGTCTGGTAATAAGAGTTATGATTCATTTCTAATTGTTTTTCTCATAAAAAAGAAGGCATGCTGGGAAAATTAACCCTGTCTCCCATTGTTTTGTTTTTTTGTTTTTTCCCCACAAATTGCACCCTGGCGATAAAAACCATCTCTAACAAAAAAAAAAAAAAAATGCTTTCTGGCCCATTTGGCCAGTTTTGGCCGATTTATGAGCTGACCAGCAGTCACGGCCTGGTTTGACTTTTCATGCTGTGAAATTTCCAGTCTTTTTACAATCATTTTTAGCGGTAATTATAAACGCACATGAACAAACTTGTTCTCTAATCACACAGCAGTCCAGGAGTTCATTCATTTCATATAATACATTTCTAAACCTTCATATGTATTATTATTTTTTTTTTTTTTTTTTTTGGTACTGACAGTGAAAACGATTAATAGCAACACCATTAACACGTGTTGACGATTTGTGCCTCATATGAACTGCAGATTTAACCGATTTGTGCAAACGACTCCGAGTGTCACGTTCTCAAATGAGGGTCAGGACGGAATAACGGGAACGGCGGGTGAAATCGCTTTGCTTTTTTCTTCCTCCGGCGGCGATTTCAGGAGTCCTCTTAAGTGCTTTTTGTGTCTGTGCAACGTGCGTGAATGCGCCATAATCCGTTCCCGATCACAAATGCAATTCCGCCTTTCAGAGTAACAACGTTAAATGAGATGAATAGGCCATCAATTGAAAATGTGCAGTGGCGGACGGAACGCACAGCTCTGACTGGAAACTGTGCAGAACCTCAACTGGGCAAAAATGTTTTATATTCTCTGTCATACCGTCCTCAGTTTGCGCTTGTATATTTAACAAAGAGGCTACAGTTAATGTCAAACCGCGGTAAATACAACGCGAGGTACAACAAAATCAGAGCGTCCCTTTATATTCAGCCGCCGCTTTCGCAGCACAATGGCGATGGGCAGAGGATGAATTGGATCATAGCTCTGCAAAGGAACTGCTGGAGCTCCGCAGGAATCCCACTTATCCGCGTGTGGCTCTCAGATTGTGTTATCATGGCAACATCCTCCCCTCAAATCTGAGTTAAAACGAACAACAAGGCCTGATTTACTTCCTCTGTAAGCAGCTCAGAAACAGGTTACAGTGAGTAACAGTCGGAGCAGTTTGTGTTCCGCCTGACGAGGACGCGACGACACTCGACTCAATGACCACGGTCCCGACAGAAAGAGTGTGTGAGAGGAGCACGTTACACACAGTGTAAGAATTATGTTCATGTTCGGTGATATGTTTGTTTTAAGAAGTAGATCTCATAAGAATATATGTAGAGGAGATCTCAAGTCAGTGCAGTGTTTAAGACTTTTATAGCTTTTTCTTTCATGAAATCTTCATGGTCCACATATTTTTCAATCAAATTCTAGATAACAGCTCAACCAAAACTCTATCCATTATATAGACTGTCTATGTAAAGGCTGGACTTTGGAATTTAGATAGGATAGAAACTTCGACAGGTTCAATGAAGGAGAATTAATTTTGCTTTGTATATTTGACGCCGGCATATTGTAGACCTACACTCTACAGGATGCGTGAAGCGACTCAGCCAATCAAGCTCCGTTCAGAGGTCAGAGGAGCAGCTCCCGAGTGGCTTGAGACTGACTCTGACCCTTTCTGATCCCGTGGTGAACTTGATGTAGAGTGATTTACTGCAACCTGATGTGACCTTTTCCAACATTCTGACACACTGTTTTCTTATCGGCTGACTTTTTGTTGTTTCTGGGCTCCTCCCTTCACGGGTCGCCGCGGTGGATCACCTGCCTCCGTCTCCCCCGTCTCCAGCCTCCTCTACTGTTACACCAGGTCGTCCTCCTCCACCACATCCATCAGCCTCTGAGAGCTTCCTCTTATTATTCTCCACACCGATGCAGTGCAGCCTTGGTATTCTTTTTTTCAAATTGCATTGAAGTGATTGTAGATTCATACATCTATAACTTTGGAGGCAACACGTCAGTATTTTGACATTTAAAGAACATCATAAACACTGTTTCACGTCCAATTATGACCGAGTGTGTGCCCATAATCTGACAAAGAAAAGTGTAAATGCTGGAAATTAGCCCTACGTGCCAATTATGCTATTCTTCCATAAGTAAATGTCTCCTGCTTTGCATCTAAATATCATGAAATTATATCAAAAGGACATTAAAAAGTAAAAGATTATGATAAAAAAACACATACACACCCACACACACACACACACACACACACACACACACACACACACACACACACACACACACGAGTGGGAAATACCTGTTTTTACAACACAGATCCAGATATGAAAGTTTACTGAAACTGTCACTCAAGGCGATTCCTGATAAAACGCATGAGAGATAAGAGTGGGGGGAGCAGAGAGAAGAGGTTTTCGAGCGTGAGCGAGATGAGCGAGTGGGGAGGAGACGGGGCAGCGCGTGGGAGACACGGACGAGGACGGGCCTGATGAGTCAGGGGGCAAGTATGCAGGGGATGCTCCCTGATTCACCCTGGTACTGGACCGAGCGGAGGCCTGCGATCCGTCTGGATCACCTCCGTCAGGCTCCCAGTTCCAGGGAGGAGAGGTCGGGTCAAGGTGAGGTGTGTGTGGACAGGGCGGAGTGTGTTTTTGTCTGCTTTTAGTGGCAACGTGAGGAGAACGCGATAAAAGTGACGGAGGTTACCTGGAAAACACACCGAAGAAGCAGCAAAACTAACAAACTTGTGACGGTATCTTTTTGCGATCATTAATCCTCAAATTCATTCAAAACAATTAAATATGCAATAAAAAATTGACAAACACTCCAGTTCAGGGGGTCGAGGGAGTTAAAGTAGCTTTACTCAAAATTATAAGTGAATAAACATTTAACTTATCTTCATTATATTCACACAGCAGAGTGATTTTCTTAAGGACCCTTAATTCTTGGCTGAAAAAGGATTTAAACAAACAAATAACAAGTACAAGTTCAAGGAGAAATAGCTAAAACCATGAGAGAAATGTTTAAATAGTTCAAAAAATGTGAAATGACTAGGATTTCTAAATTTTTAAAAAAATTATTAACAGGATAAAACATGCAAAACTGCTTAAAAATGTCAAAACCGTTGACAATACACGCCGAAAAATGAGTGAAAGTGCAAAAATAAAAAAAAAAAACAGGTAAAATGTAATTAAATCTTGACCATCCTGAATTGGAATTGAAACTTCATAAATGCAACATGGAATAGTTTTTGTATCAAAACCATATAAGAAGCATTAAAGGCTGCGTGAGCCCCACTTTTGCAGTTGATCGTGAGGTGGAGATTATTGGGAGTTACGTTTCAAGTGAGAGCTTAAGAAAACACAGGCCACAGCTACTCCGAGCAGTGATTTATCAGTCAGAGAGAGCAGAGAGTCGAGGGTATTTTACTCTTCTCTTTCCAATGGACGCAACTTATCAACAACTCTTAATACAAATATGAGCTCTGGTAGGTAAAAAAAAACTAAAACATAAAGCTATATATAGATGAACATAACTTCAATTAAACATGTCTTTATTTGCATGAAAGCAGCTCCTGAATGAGGAACTCATCCATTCATCAATATTTCAACTTGCATTGTTTCCACAGAGGCAGAGAGAGAAGAGAGCATTAGACAAGAAACATGTTTACATTTGTTTTCAGTTTCTGATTTATTTCACTATTAGTTTATGCTGTTTTCACTTACAGTAATAAATGTAGCAATTATAAAGCATTTGTCAAACCAAAACTTTTTACTTCACAGAATTGTGAAAACATTTCATTTTTACTGACAGTAAATGATTTTTCTGTCATCTGGTATTGATTTTCTTGCTTCAGGCTTCATCAACAGAATGAATTTTTTTTTCTTGAAGGGATTTATTTTATTTCAGCTCTTCCCAGATGATATCCTCACCACACTTAAATGATCTTTATAATTAGTTATATACAAATAATTGGAAGCAGATTGGATCTTTCTGAAACAAATGATTATTTCTGCGTTTAGTCAGAGCCAATATTGAGACAGAATGCGTTATTTGATGTGAACATGATGTCCTACTGAGACTCTCAAGCATTCAGCCTTCTGTGGACTTTTTATGAATCCTAAACACTTGACTGTTGAAAATAAGAAAGAAACGGGACCAAAGTGTGAAGGAGGAACTCAGACATGCGATGTGATGATTGATAATGGTAAAATGACTGTGAAGAAGCTTAAGTTATAATGGGTTGGTTTCCATGACAACGGTGATTGGAGCCGCCGAAAATGCAACTTTTTGAAACGAAAATGCAAAAACGACAAGTTTTCACGTTTCAGCATTGTTTAAAGGAGACCTCACTAAAATGTTAATTACATAAATGCCACAGTGGTTAAATTACAGTGCTGCGGTTACAGATATTCTCTACAGTGATGCTTGAGCTCCAAGGCAAAATGTGAACAGAAAAAAATGCAAATATTGACTGGAAGTTTTTGTGAGTGTGAGTACAGGAGTGCGTGGGCGATCGTCTGTCTATCCTGCTTTGTGATGAACTGGAAATGAACCCTGCTGTAACTTTTCCCTTTTCCCAGAGTGAGCTGAAGAAGCTCCAACCCCTGAGCAGCCGCTCTGAAACAGCAGCATAAAGCCGGTGAACAGAGCTGACGAGGCTTCAGGACCACAAACGCCAACCTGGAAGGTTAAACTCTCATGAATCAGTGATGGAGGAGACGGTCTGGTTGGTCACTGGTCGCCGACTCTTCATCTTTGGAGGATTTCCTGGAATAAAACATCTAAAACTTTCAAACCTCTAAAGCGAAAGAAGAGAAAAGTTTGTGCTGAATGGTCGTCTCTGTCTTCCCCCCGAGTGAACGATATCGGCCCCGACCCCCGGTGACCCCTGGCTGAAGGGAAGAAGAGAGGCAGGGACTGGACCCTGGTGTCCGAATAGAGGAAGCAGTGTGTGAGCGTCTGTGGAACAAAGAGCGGCGGCGGGAGAAGGAAACATTATTTGTGTGGGTGCCGGCTCGCCTTTTGCCCCGAGGTTACGACTTCCATGACTCGACCCGCTCCAAATCAAAGACGGGGAGCGGAACGGTGGTACTTTGAAGGATAATGACCGTCCTCTCTCTACCTTCAAGGACACGTCCGCGCTCCGCTCCCGAGTAGAAAACTCACAGGGCCTCAGGCGATTAAGCTGATTTTTTTTCCAACAGCGTTCTGGCCCGTTACCCTCCGGTCATGTGATACCTGTCCGGCTTTGTTTCGCCCACGGTGGGAACCGGTCAGCAGGATGGGGAGGTGAACGGAGAGATTGATGGTCGCTCTCTTCTCGGGCCGTGGATCATCTTCCAATGCGGCCGTTGCCGAAACGCAGCGAACGCCGATTAAAGCCACGGTGCTGATGATGAAGATTGCTTGATTTTTTTTTTTTTTTAATTTTAATATTAAAACATTTATATCTGTCAAGTCAAGATGGTGGTTTTGTATTTTTGGAAATGATACAAAGAATGATGGCTGTTAGCACTGAATAATGTTCACTGCATTCATTAAAAGGCATCACACGTGAGCTTTTTTTAAAATTGCATTTTACTCTATATTAATGACACAGAATGCCATATTTACCAACTTCAAAATGTTTTGAAAACAATTTCTTTGCATTTTCATTCTCAAAAGTATTCAAGCAAATACTCTATAAATGGGTGATAGTCAATGAAAAAGATTTTCTCCTGTTTTAATACAACTGCTCTGCAGAGATTTCAAGGTTATTCTAAGTTTTTTTCCACTGTAATACCTGTAGTTTTGAGAATAGAATAGAAAAAAAACTTATATTTTCACATTAAATTACTTGTCCAGCCACAAGAAGCAGAAATCCAGAGCTGGGTTTGTGTCATTCGAGGCGTTTTTAGCAGGTGAAAACCAAAGAAGAGCCAGAGAAACATTCCTGCTGACATTCCTCCACTTCTTTCTGGTGTGTAAATAAGCAACACAAAGTTTATCAAGCTCATAAAGAAACGAATCAAAACCGCGTGCGACAATTTCATCTCCACTCAAATGATCAAAGTCAGTGAACATCCTCTAAACTGGGCAGAGACTGGAGAGGACGACGGCTGAGAAGTAATCAGGTGAGAAACAACTTGCTACTCCAACGCACCCATCAGCGCCTGCTTACTCTCCGGAACAGCGACGCTCACGGAGAGAGGAGGAGGAGGAGGAGGAGGAGGAGGAGGGACCTGGACCGGCTTACTTATTCCAGTAAACACCAAACCCGTCTGAAAGGTGTTGATGTTATTCCCTCAGGTGATTCCACGCTCCAACATTGCTCAGTAGAAATTAAAAATGAAAGCATTTGAATAAACTGGAAAAAAAAAAAACGACAAAAGCTTAACATGCTAACAGAGCCCTCAGCGCTCCGTTCGTCTGCTGCAGCAGGAGAACCGACTCCCAGGTAGATCGGCCTGGAGAGGGGCTGAGCTGGACGGTTTACTCAGGGTGTTGAGTCTCCTGGGAGCTGAAGGATAGGATGTCAGCTGCTGCTTCCTGCTTTAGCCGGTAACAGGAACTGGCTGGGTTCCAGTGTGTGTGAGTGTGTGTGTGTGTGTGTGTGTGTGTGTGTGTGCTGTCAAACAGAAGACTGGGCAACAAGCCCAGGTGCAGCGGAGCCCAGGTGTTCCTCTGTGAAGAACACAATGAGCGCGTGCAAACACGGAGGGACAGACAGGCAAATGGAGAGGGATTGGTATCAGAGAGCACACCTGTTGAGCACCTGCCCTATCTGCTCCAACACACCAATTATAGACGGAGCGCTTGTAAACACACACACACACATACACCGAGCCAAATTTTGCGCGTCGCCTTCAAATCATCAGTTTTCTACAAAGACACGCATCCAGCTACTTTTGAGTCTTTGTAACTTTTCTGCCACTTTTCCCGCCGCCTTCCTCTCGCCTCCCGCCGAGTTCTTCAGTCTCTGTGTCATTAGGCAGCGCATCAGGGATTAAGAGGGCGATGGGAGGATGCGATTTGCAGCAGAATCCACTAAGTCTGGCATTACCACACACCTCACAAAGCGCGAGGGAGTTTCTAATCCGCAGCGCGGCGCAATCCCGCTAATGCATTCATGTCAGACGCGCAGACAGCCGAGGTCGGCCGAGAATTAAACGCCCAAAGTATCGCTGTCAAGTTTGTCATTGACGTGTTTGTTTTTAACGTTACCGCCGGCCGAGGCCTGCATTTCGATTGGGAATTTGGAGCATTTGCGGGACGCGCGGGGCCACGCTGTGACGAGCAAACACGAGTCTCCAGCACACACTGCATGCAGGACGACAGACACACACACTAATGGATGAGCTACATGCAACGCAACACCCAGAGTTCATGAGAAAATGTCGGCATTTCCATTCTCTGAAATCACAAACCTACCAATACGTCCACGTTTCTCACTCGGACTTATCTCTATCTTAATTTTTCTTTTTTGTTTTTAAGCGGAACTGTAAAAACAATGAAAGATACGCAGCGTTTTAGCAACTCTGTGAGAAAGGAGAGAAGCAGGAGGGCGAGGAAAGAGAAGGAGGGAGGAGACTTTATGTGTGAGACCGGCGGTAGTACTGTGTGACATGCATCATCAGTCCTGTCTCTCACTATATCTCCCTAATGGGAGCACAGCAGTGTGTGTGGGAAAGAGGGAGCAATGAGCCTCCCTGTCAGAGTGACTCCAACACAGCCTGTGTGTGTGTGTGTGTGTGTGTGTGTGTGTGTGTGTGTGTATGTGTATAAGAGATAGGGACTAAATGAGCTTCTGGTGGGACTGACCCTCCTCACTTCTCACCGGTCCGTCAGAGAGACTGAGCGCTCCACTGGAGCATGGCCACAGGCACAGCGCTGCATACTGAAAACACACACACACACATACACACACACACCGAGAGCAAGGGAGATGGACAAACTCTGAATGCAGCTGGAGAAGTCCTCAGTATGGACACAAAAACTCAACACGTTCAGAAATCACAGCATATCTCAGAAACACTGAGGTCAACGAGCCTTTATGTTCACATGACTTCATGGTGTTAAAAAAAAAAAAAGGAATATGTAATAAAATACACATTTGTTTATGTCGAGAGCGAATACCGTGCACGCCACATGCCCCGAGCCGGTTCTCCTGCAGTCATAATTATGATTCATGTCTCAGGACACATCCACACATGTATGAAAACGTTTCCCGTCGCCTGAAGTGTGGGAAAGTCGAGCAAAGACCACAAACTGCGCAGATGTGTGTGTGGGTGCGCTTGCGAGCGCGGCCCGGGCATAATTACTCTTGGTGACATACCTTACATGACTAATGAGTGCAGTTTGGGCGCGAGGCGTCCGGCTCATTTGTCACAGGACGGTAGGTAAAACTTGAGCGCGTCGGGCTCCTGAGGAATTCTGTTAAGGTCACGCTAAACGCTCACACGCCGCCGCCGCCGCCTGATTAATTTCCTGTGCAAACGCCAGTCGGCGAGCAGCGTCAATTAGCAGAGGAGCGGCTGACGTCACGCGCACTTGTGTCCTTTCCGTCACTGGTGCGAATGACTCCGCGAGGAACAAGATCTCCGCGAGAGGCGGCGAAGGCCGACGACGACGACGCAGTCGATACGATTTAATAACCCGTTACTGATAGAACGCTGTTGTTTATAGCTGGGAATTGAAGCAATCTAAAAAGAAATAACGGTGAGCTTTTACCACATAAAAGTAAATCGACACTGGAGTTTTTTTTTATTCATTAACTTTTAGGGCTCGGGGTAATGACTACACCTACACTCAACAGCTAAATATAAACCTGCGGGGAAAGGATGCATGAAGTTGTGTAACCTAAAATAAAAACTCTGATCAGCTCTCATTGTGTTTAAACAGAAACACTGCTTTATCTCATTTTATATACATTTCTTGCCGCATCCCTGACTCTTTCTGGACCGTTTTCTCATTCGTCTTGTAACAGTCTACAAAAAAAAAAACAAAACAGCAAAGTAAATAGGTTGTGCACACCTGTTCATCTGGCATGTCGGAGTCAATAAGGCTAAGTTTTATTTTCCACTCCAAGCGGGATACAATCCTCTGCAGTCACGCAGAACTCAAATGATCAAAGTATGAAGCAACAAAAACAGTTTAGATAAATTACAAACATGTGAAAAACAGCAGAGAGCACTTAAAAAGGCAAACTATTGGTAATTTAGGGGCTGTGAAGGCGTCTCTGTAGCTGTGAAGGTTAACATCTGCTGGAGCTCCAGTGAGCTAAACAACAGTTTCCATATATGACAAAAGTAACAAACAATAAGCTCGTGGAAACTTTGTTTTAATCTTAGGACTCCCTTATAAGAACATAACAGCCAGATTGAGTGGTGTTAACACTGCTCGTGTCGTCTTTCCTGTCTGCACTGAAGAGAAGCAGCATCAAAACCCCAGTGCGAGGGTGAGTTTGTGAAAACATGCATGATAAAATTTGCCACAATGACAAACAACATGCTATATTTTACCCACAGCAGACTGAAAAGAGTAGCTTGAGATGAGACGAGAAGTGTATTAAACGTCAACATTTCAAAATGTACATTATTACTTTGCGAAGAGTTGTGTGGTTTGCTGTAATTTAAGATTAAACGGAGACCTTTGAGATAAATGTTTCAGTGGTGAAAACTTAAACAAAAAAAAAACTAAAATCTAAATATCTAACAAAAGAGAAATGTTTGTCATGTTTTTGCAATTTTAAGATTAAAGCCACGAAGATTGTATTCAAAAGAATTTATTGAAAAATAATAGTTTATCGTCAACATACATGGGTTTTTGTTTTTCAAATCAAATGCAATGAAAAAAAAATCCTGTGACAAAGGAGCCTATAAAATGTTTATACAGCATTATAAAAAACCTTTTGCACTATTGTGACAAGTGTCTCATGTTTCATCAAGCCAAACACGGGTTGGAATAAACAGGTTTTGCCGGCAGATCCTTCTCATTGCGGCGACGTCGAGGCTCTGCTGGCTGGTAATGGTGACCTTTAAGATAACAAGTGTCATGTATGGAGCTCTATTAGTCCGGGCTATCTATTGTTACACATGTGAGTGACTCGCAGTGTTGGAAAGGGGGGCATTCGGGGGGGGGGGGTTGCTGGATGTACCGAGGCAAGATAAAAGCCGCTGGGCGAGGATACGGGTGCACGCTTATCATAATGGTTTCTTTGACATGTAGTCTTTTACGAGAGGTCGGCGGGTCATGGGAGAAACGAGGAGAAAGAGGCAGAAACTGAAAGCGGGAAATCTGTCTCACATTTCAGGAATCATAATGAGAGCAGTCAGACGCACACGAGAAAAAAAAAAAGAAAAGAAAAAAAAAAAACTGCATGTGAGGAATCAAATAAGCCACAAGGCCTCATGTCTATTTCCTGTTGGCCTTTTGTTCAGAATGGTATGATAAACATTGTCATATCTAAAAAGATGAGAATACCGCTTTGAAATGCGGTGACGGGCTGGAGAGTGGGGGGGGGGGGGGATCACTATTTTGAACAAAATTCAAAAAGAAAACTGCATATGCATGACAATAAAAGCCCTTGACTCTCTACTCTTTTGCTAATAAATAACCCCTCACACAGTGGAAGCACTTGGACTGGAATGGCTGATAGAAGGTCAGTCGTTGCACCTCGCGGGCCTCGTGCACAAAGAGCCATGCGAGGAAAAAAAAAAAAAAATCTCTATAGAAACGCACCGCGCGGTGAAGAGGACAGTAATGCACACTAAATGGAATAACATCAAGGTGTTCCTTTTGAGGAAGACGTGGGCTTATCTCTCTCCAGCCTCCCTGCCATCTCCATAATTTCCATTGAAAGAAACAAGCGTGTCGTTCTCATGCGGCTGATCCTGAGGACGCCCGTCTCGCCGCCGCCGCCGCCACCGCCGCCGCCGCCACCGCCGCCGCCGCATGGACATGCAGCAGAGGCAATGTGTTGTTCTGTATTCCGCACACATGTTCAATCAGGACCGGGGGGCTTTGCGGATTCTAATCTCACACTTTGTGATCCCCAGATATCTGGGAGGAGAGGTTTGTGCACCGGAATGTGAGGCAGGCGTTTGTCTCGATGCGACGGCGGCCTCGGCGGGAGATTTACATTTTTCTATTAGTGGGGGAAAAACAGTGGGACGTGACTCTGCAGAATATGATTAACGGAGCTTAGTCTCCACTGCAGTTTGGATTTATTGTTTAAAGGAGGGGGGAGAAGGTTCATTTTCTCTCTTGAAAGCAGTTTCTGCAGATAGATGCTAAACAATCAACATAAAGCGAAACATACACGCGAGTTTACACACAGAAAAATCAAAACATGGTGATAACAGCAATTTTACTACAACTTGAAAGTTCATGAAGGAAAATATATCATTCAGTTATTTAATATGTCCTTTAAAACTTCCACCATCTGATGCATTGGGCCCATTTCCCAGAGACTTGTAGATTGAGTTGAGCGGATCACTTCCAGGCCGTGTCCACGATCAAAACGCCACCGTCGCCATGCGAGGACACTTCCACCAACCTGCCCCTCGTGTGCGACGTGAAGAAGGAAGACAGCTTGGGCGTGTCGTGGGGCGCGTCAGTCCGCGTCCAGATCGAGCTCAGTGCTCAGGTTGAGGTAGAAGAAGGCGTAAACGCAGAGCACAAAGATCAGGATGGCCGCCACCAGCAGGAAGGCATCCTGAAAGAGATGGAGGTGTGGTCAGAGGGTCTGCGGGAAACGTGAACTGGACTCTACAAAACAGGACAGGGACATAAAAGAGTGTCCAAAGATATTGAGAATTCCAATCAGCAGTGTGGAAAATGAGGGATTTGATATCAAACCACTTTCAGCCACCAGGAAAATTGTTTAGGATGCAAAGAAAAACCCAGAAATAACTTGAAGACTCTTTGAAAACAAGCGGTGCGGCTGCTTGAAGATGCATCAACAAGGAGGCACTCCGGGAAAAATGGGCTTCATGGTCGAGTTGCCGGATGAAAGACGTTACTGTGCAAATGCCACAAAGCATCCGGCTTACAAAACACACAACGGCACAGAGATGAGCCTCAGAACCTCTGGAACAGAGGCTTTCGGGGTGGAAAATTAACTTTATGGCCACAATACTAGAAAAGGGAGAATCTCCTTTGTTCATCTGGATGAATTATGAGAAAAACCAAGAAAATTCTTTCATTAGAAAAAAAACATTTTAGAAGCAAAAGCAGAGTAAATCTAATAATCAAAATCCTAAGACATTTTCATACATCCTGGTAATAAACTGAACCTGTTTGCTTTTTGTTTTCAGACACAAAGATCACCGTTAAAAGCAAATAAAGGGATTAATGTTCTATGAGATTTACCAAACCCACCAGGACCGCCGTGTGTAACAACATGCAAACAACAGACTCCAGATCCACTCCAGCTCCCGCTAATGCAAACGCTTCATGACCGCTGGCACGAGCTGCCATGCGCTGCGCCGCACAATGGCTCCGGGAAAGGAATGGGTTCGACTTCCACCCCCGGAGGATCGGAAAAGCCCGGAGCGTGGGGGGCGCCGCGGGCGGCCGTAAAAACCCCCCCATCCCAACTCAGGATTATATTCATTTGTGTTTTTGGTCCGCTCAGAAAACTGGCAGGAGCGAATGCTTAAACATCTCCAATATTGTTCCGCACAGCAAGAGCGGCGTGGGGGAAGGACTCCAGCGGTTATTTAAACCTTCTGACGCGGCGCTGCTCTTTAATGGTCACGAAACTCACGGCGTTTTGGAGAAAAGACCTCAAACTTCCTTAAAAAAAAAAAAAAAAAAACACAAACAAAAAAATTAGGTTCTCTGAATTAAGGTGATTTGATTCCTTAGCACAAGCATAGTTCCGCTAAATGAAATTACTTCTTAGGTAATACGCAGTAATAAGGTAAAACATGTAAACAGGTCGAGCACAGGAAACGTTTTTAACCAATTTCCACCAAGTAAAAGTCATTTGGAGACGTTGGAACATGTTCAAGCTTCACAGCGAACATAACAGAGCTCCGAGATTTGATTTAGATACAAGAAATGTGTTTAAGTTGGCAATTTCAAAACTACAATGCAGAATGGATTTTTAGCTTTTGAAGCCATTTTTACTTTTACTTTTAACGCTAGTGATTCATCTAGTTGCTCCAGTGGTTTAGCTGTTTTAGTTAATTAAGCCATTTGCAGATTGATCTTTTCAGCAGTTTGAGCCACATGAATACATAATTTTTTTTTCTGCTTTTGGCGTTCAAACTATTTTAACCATTTCAGCTGTTTCACATCTTTTAAGATGTCTGGATTTGTTAGTGGTTTTAGTTATTTTAATGGGTTTTCAGCTGTTCGAAGCATTCCACCTTCCCCCCTTTTTGTCCAGAAAATAAGATTTCCTTTGAAAAACATAATATAAAAACGCATATTTCCATCTTATTTTCTGAAAGTTTTCGGCTCGCCACAACAGAGAGGCCCACCAGCCACACGTTGACTCGCAGTGTAGCCATGCGAGGAAACGGGAAAATATTGAAAAACCTTTATGCAGAAGTGAATATGCTGCAGTTGCGAGGCGAAGGTAGAGGTCAGTGTTGATGAGCGCGTGCTCACAGTGTCTGAACGGTTTCCCGATCAAGGCCGCAGTTCTGAAAAGAGCCGACGGAGACTCTGGTGGGTTTGCAATGGGCCGGTTGAGCCAAATGACGAATTAATTAACAAAAAACCAAAATCACTACAGAGTAAAAGTGGAGTAACATCTGAGATAAACACTTTTCACCGCAGTGTTTCAAACCAAATGACCGTCTGATTAAGACCCATTTGTGCTCACCGTTCATCGTCCCCCTGCCACTTTTATTGAGAAGTTAAACTTTCTTCAACAAAATGGCCTATTTTTTCCCTTTTTTTTTTTTTTCCTTTTTAGATTCTCTATTGGTTAATTGTCAAACAAATCGAGGCTTTCCAACGGAGTGGTGTTGAACTTGAAAATGGGAATTTGGAGCTCGTTCATTATGTGGCGCTCACACGATTACAATCTTCATCAGCTGGAGTTTCATTAGGGCCACTCAGAGTATTGAACAATGCCAGTTATTCTTTATCAAGAGAACTCATTAGCGGCAAACTTTCTAATCAACACTGGAGAGCTTGGAGGGCTTTAAAAGAGCGCAGAGTACAGTCTGATTAGAGGTTATTCAAAAAGAAATATTTGATTCCAAAGTGGAAACGAGTCCTTAATGGCAAACTGAGCCACAACAACAAAAGGCTGCGAGTGAAACTCAAGACAAACCAGCCGCACATACCACGACTACTGCCAGGCGTCGGGAGGCGTCTTCTTATTATATAAAATCAAAAATACTTCCACGCTAATTTAGTCCGTTTTCTCTTTTATGCAGATTTTTTTTTTAATGAACAAGAAAAAAAAAAAAAAAGCAACACAACAGATGCAGTTGTGTTGCTTTTAGAACAATAAAAAAAAAAAAAAAAAAAAAAAAAAGACAATTTGAGATAATATCGTTGGACTAATTTCCGTGTGTGTCTGCAAATTCAGCCCAGTGGCCAAACGGCAGAGGGAAACGACACAATGGGAGGAAAAAAAAAAAAAAAACCCGAGTATGAAAGAGAAAACAGAGATAAGCCACGGCACAAATGAGGGGCGGTGGGGGGGGGGGGCTAATAATAATTCCTCCCTGACAGAGTGGATGGGGGTTGGGGTGACAATTAAAAAGCGTCACAGCATCCGCGGCTATCTGTGTACTTGTTGTAGTGCCTAGTCATCAGCGGCATTGGTCTTCATTAGCCTCAGCCAACATTTATCTACATCCCAGCAGCCACCAAACAGCTTAAAGTCCCTGCTTAATTGGAAAACTTTTAAATTTCATGCACTTTAGTTTCATATATTAACTGCCAGGCTTCCACCGCTTGATTTACTTTTCTATTTTGCCCGGGCCTCAGAGAAAAGGAACCGTTATCAAATCAGGAAGGCTTGATTGTTTTCTTTTTTTTTTTGGTTTTGTTTTTTTGTTGTGTTCTCTCGCAGCTTTGAAAAATATGACAAAGAGAAGTGTTTGTAATTCTGACGACGATATCACAAAGAAAATGTTGTGCCTGTGACCCAGGTAAGCAATTCACCAAATCGCTGGTGAAACAAAACGACGCGCAAAATTGGAATCCAGGTTTTGTTTTGTGTTTTTTTTTTTTCTTTTTTCCCTCCCTTTCCTCTCGCCTCCTCCTTAGCATCAGGTTTCACAGAGAAAGAGAACAGCTGGTTACAGTGACTTGTCTATGAAAACAAGCTGGAGGGGTTTCGGTGAAAACACTCGAGTTGTAGAAAGCACCTGCACTTGATTGAGATCATTGTTTTCGAGGAGAGTAGCCCACTGTGTTGACTCTTGCCTCGTCTCACAAACACATTTTGTGCACGCGCGCACACACACACACACACACGCGCACGGAGACACAAACACACAGCCTCTCTGCCCACATTTTGATGGAGACCTCTGGATGGGGCCCAAACACATCATCATCTTCATCATGTGGCTCTCTCAGCGCCGGCGGCAGCTGCAGCACACTCGGCATGCTGGGAGCCCGGTCCCCGTCACCCTGGCGACAAGCCACGGCTCAGCAGACGTCCCCTCATCTGGTCCGATTTCTATCCTCCTCCCGGGTTTGTTTGCGAGCGCGTGTGTGCGAGTGCACGTGCGAGTCGGCCTGCGTTGCTGGATCCGGCGGGTTGGCGGCTGCGTGTGGGCGGCAGACGAGACGCCAGCCGCAAACAACTGCTGCTGCTGCTGCTGCTGAAAGCGAGCGTATCTTATCTGCACACGTCACGCCGGTAAATACCGAGCTATTAGAGCACGAGCAACGAGCCATTAGGCAAAAGAGCCCGCTGGTTTATTTAGTTTTATAAGAGGTAACGCACCACTCCGACAAGCAGACCGCGTCGGTCTTCCTTCAGCACATGCTAGACATGCCTCCAGTGCATTAAGGGATCATTCAAGGTACTTTAATAAGAATGATCAACTCTGCTCATAATCAATTTTGTCAAAAGTCAATTTTAAAATGGCAGAAAAACCCCGGATTGAAGCAGATCCATAATAAGGGCTGAATAAAATACAGACTGAAACTTGTAAGTACCTTCTGAAGAGTATTTCGAGGGTCAATTTTTTCACACAGTGACGTTTTAAAGTTAAGAAAAAAAAAAAAAAGGAGCCATTTGTCCGTTGTTCATAAAAAGGAATCAAGGGAAAAAAATTAAATAAAATGACCAAAGTCGTACATGTTTCATGACTTACAGCTTAAAGCGTTACACTGTTCTCATTCTATAACACCGCCAATATTACCAATACTACATATTACATGCCAATGTGGTTTTTGCTGCAAAAGTACCAAATGTGACCCGAATTTTGTGTCACGAACTTGTTGTGGCTAGTTTGGAAGAAACGGGAAGTACTGAGGAAGTTCTGATGAGAAGAGTAGATGGATGAAACATAAAAATTTGGACCTTCTAACAGTTGGAGCATCAAAATTAATCAAGAAAAAAAAAACCCACAGGAACTAGAGGTCGTTCACTTCCGGTAGATGCGTAAATACGTCACTTCCACTCCGTCCACCCAAAACCCCGCCCCAGAATTATGTGTTTGAGTTAATGTTACGAACTGTACAAATCTTTTCAATCATTTGGCAGGATGGGTATTTACTGCACTTGTCATTGTTGTGGCAAACTCATGCTAAGTTACAGCACTGAGGATGTTCTAAAGTTCAGATGTGATTCCTGGTCATCATCACATAATGTCCTGATTAACTTGACTGACAGACAAAAAAAATTCCCTGTAATTTTCCATACTGTCTACAAGGTACAGGAACCACGAGAAAAAAAAGAAATGCAGAAAAAAAATCTGGATTTTTAATACAGCATTCTCTTTCCTGAAGGATTTGGGGATTATTCTTTTTTCTGAAAATATTTCTGAGAAACGGAAGAGCCTTATCAACACCATCACAACTCTCTGGGTTATACAATTTCCCAGACATTAAAAAGCTTCCCGCCCTCAGAATCTGTCAGCTCCTCCTGACAAACTCAATAGTGTCACGGAGCCTCATGAAGCTGGAGTCTGCAGGAGCATGACGGACGATGGAAAAGTCAGTCGGAGGGTGAAGCTGATGCTGGGATCCAGATTTTCAGCATCGCAATCCTTCATGGTTTGGAGGGATGACTTCTTTCTTTTTTTTTTTTTAAACTTCCGAATATATTAACAATGACCCTGGATGCTTCTGCTGAAGTACAAGTCAAGTTATTCAAAACTGCCCCGAGACAAAAACAGCTGCTTCATGATTAGAGTTACATTGCTGCGAACAGATAAATGTTGCTCACCAGAACTTTTGAATCAATTTTCAGAATCTCATTCAGAAGGTTAGGTTCGATTCTCTTTGGCCTGACTGACTCCTTCTGTCGTTCTCCAGAGCAAAACCGATGCACACGGTTTAAAAGCCCTCTTCTATATGGTCTCACCCGCTTATACAACACGAGCGACAGCTGGAGGATGCCCAGAGTCATTATCTGGAGTCTCTATCCTCTGCCAATTCCATAAGCAATTTTCCCCCTAACTTTCTGGGCTCGGCGGCTAAATAAGACCGAGGGAAAACAGTGCAGAACTGAACAGAAGGCTAGTGTGCCAATTAGAAAAGGCAGCAGGCTTGTTTCCTGTGCAGCGAGATAATGTGCCGGAGCCGGAGCTTTGAAGGCGCCGCGTCTTCTCCGGGCGACCTGAGGGGAGGCGGCGGACTCCAGCCTCCCGCTGCAGCGACCCCACGACAGCCACCGACGCGTGTTCGGGCGAAAACACGCCGTGACTCATCGAGTGCGCATAAGAACCGCCACACATACAACAGGTGGTGTTTTTTTTTTTTTTTTTTTTTTTCCCTCTTTCCCCAGCAACCCTGACAACTGATCACTGATGTGGGAACAGAAGTTCTCCCTCCCTCGCCTCTTCCTTCGCAGCCTCTCCATCCTTTCCCGTGCCAGCTCATCCAGACTGCCCTGTTACTGGGACAGCCCCGAGACAGGCTGCCCTGGCAGCTGCCAGATTCTCCGTGCCCGCATGTCTGCTGGCCCTTCTGAGATGCCAGCTGCCTCTGAGAGCGCCGTCCCGACCGGGGACAGGGTGGAGAAATGAAGAGAAGACGCCACCAACATCCAAACTGGACTGGTAAAAAGCCAAATGTTTGCAGTCGACCAAAGCTTTCTACTGTCATCACAGCACTGTGTTAGAAAAAAAAAAATCACTTCTTCAACTTCATATCGCGCTGAAAAGGACTTGATGGGAAAGCAAGCGTGTCCAAATATCCATTACATTTGGGCTGAATTTCAATCGAACTCGGGGCCAAAAGGTCTAAGTCAGTTTAATATCCTCGTCCCAGAGGTATTTTTAATCCGACCTCTGAAAATTCCTCTCGTCTTGGGCATGAAAGAACATGAATTATTCATGACTAATATCAATATTTCAAGATATGGACTAATCTAATTGGATTAAAGACGTGTTTAATGAGGCCTTGCATGTCTAAGAGATGCATATTTTAAAACCTGACCATTTCACCCAGTGTTTAATCCTTCCTGTAATTTGTCCGTTGCTGCACACTTTTGTGGCAACCGAGGCTTAATTGAGGAAGTGGAGCCTTTTGGGTTTTACTGTACAGCAAACAAAATGCGTTTTCAACCCCAGAGAGGAAATTTAACACGCAAACAATAAATGCCACGTCTACATACATCTTTAATATTTTACTAAATTGGCTTCAAACTATAAGATTTACAAAACATGACTGTATCTAATCGTATTGGTACTTTTTAGGGGGACTGATGGAACTGTGAGGAAGCTTCTCTATTTTCTCATGGTTTATCAAATGTCTGTTCTCGTTCATTATTAAATTTACAATAAATGTATGGCGTGTTGAAAAGTTGCGATTCAAACCTTTATATTTCTCCACACAATGCACAACTGTAAACCTCATTAGTTGACGGCCATCTCTTCTTCTTCTTAGACTTTTCCGGGAGAGGGAAAGAGAGTCAAATCTCATTACTGCAGGTAGCTTATACAGCAGATTGTTATATTATCGAGGGACGTACAGTAAGTTCCTACGCCGAGACAGCCAAGTGTCTGGGATATTAAAAGTGATCTAGTGAGACATGAGTTCAAACAGACAGAAAAATGGGGGAAAAGATGGTTGGCAGACGCGCAGACGAGCTGAATCACAGATGGGCCAAGCCGCGCAGGCAAGGAAGCAAAAAAAACAAAAAAACAAAAAAACAGAGCTTCAAGTCGATACAGACTCCAGTAAACCTGCAGAGGAAGTGAGGCCAGGCGCACGGCGGATGGCTTCAGACATCTTGTTGCAGCTTCTGACTCGCTCTATACGCTCACTGTTTGTGATATGAAACTGAGGCGCACAATCCAGGCGCTTGTACCGCGTCGTTTGACTGTCAAAGCCCAGAACCGGAGTCGCTATACACTCAGCAAGAGGAACTTCTGTTCAAGCATCAATAAGAGCTGGAGGGAATCTATAGCTGCACTTGAATAAATGTAGCAGGGATTATGTTAGTTATGGGTTTGTGTGGAATCAAGCTTATGATAAAAAAAAAAGAAATGATTAAAAATGAGAAGATAGAAGCTTTTTTCCCCTTTTCACGTTTCTTAAAAAAATTACATATTCTTCCAGAGTTTTCCTCTTCCCAGTAATGGGCAATGGTGTGTTTTTGTAACTTTTTTTTTCAATGCTTTAATGCAGAGATCAATCCCGCACAGATGTTTTTACTTGATAACATTAATGCAGATCACATGTTTGACATGAGACTGTTATTGCAGCTGATAATCTGTGGAAGCTTTCCTTTCTTCAGGGATGCTACGGCGCTGAAGTGAACTTTTCTTCACTTTTGCACCGAAATGAGAAAATAAATAAATAAAATAAAGGCACCAGTAGTATTATGAGAAGAAAGAAAGGTGAAAATCAGCGACTCTGCCAGCGCAGTCTTTCTGTTCTGTGTTCACATGTGGCGTTGTGCAGCCAGCGAAGAGAAAACCAGGCCAGGGATTTCAGCTAATAATGACCCAGTTTCAATGGTGTGGCACCGTGCAGCAGCCAACGAAAATACCAATCATCGTAGAAATGTCAATCAGCGGTCACCACACTCGTCTGGACACTGCGAGCTAAAATAAGTCTGACTTAAGGCTTTAACTTTCTATTTATGTTTACATCTGTAAAATTAGCTGTTCATTCAAGAGTTAAGGGGAAGATGTACGCAGTAGAAGCTCCGGCTGACTCACCCTGAATCCTGAAGAACTCTTCTTCGCTTCAGCCTTCAGCCGAGTTGCCTTCAGCGCACCCTTCGTCTTTTTGTAGTCCTGCTTACCTGAAAACAACAAAGAACGAATAATCATAAGCACGTGTGACAAACAAACACCAAACAGCAGGGGAAAAAAATATTAATAAATAACAGCTATATGTTCAAGCTCAGAAAACTATGTGACACTTTCACCGCTAACTTTCTGGAACGTTTAAACAAACAGGCAACATGTGTCGGTGCTGCTGAGCAGATGTTCGGTTGGAGAGGAGCAGGCTGGATATTTCTTCCCATTTCCAGTTTTTAAATTGATCTCTTCCAGCCCGTAGCGTCGTATTTGCTTGATGTGGAAGTCGTATTGATCTTCTCATCTCAATCTCTGCCGCAGAAAAAGAAAACAGACAGCTTACGCCAAATTGCCGAACTACTCCTTTACGTCCGTCTCTAGCTGCAGTTTAGAACGGAAATCTAACAAAACAAGACAGGAAAAGAGAAATGAGAAATGGAACAATATTCCTCCGAGTATCACCGCCTTCACAATGCCATAAATGTTGTTTGTAGCCTGAGCTGCTCGCAGCTCACCTGCGCTGACTCCACTTCCCCTGGGCTCAACTCTCAAAGGGGGAGTGTTGTGGGCAAACCGGCCACCTGGCAAAGTGTGTGTGTGCTTCGCATGAGGCTGAGCCGGCTGTCTTGGTCTAATTAGAAACAACACACTGCAGGAAAAGGAACTTTGCTAACAATAGGGTGGAAAGGCAACAGCTTGCTGAACAGTGTGTGTGTGTGTGTGTGTGTGTGTGTTACTTCTGTCTGTGTGAGAACAGACTCCAGCACACAGGCTGCGGTCACACTCCAGAGTCCTTGGAGAGGTTATCCTAGAACCTTTCTTCAAAGTTACATCCAGACCTGATTGGGCCAAAAATAGCGAGAGCCACGAAGCTGGAGATGAGTTTCTGTTTGTTCTGATCAATAAAGCTGAACAGTGGGAAATCACTGTATTTCATAAAGCAGAGAGGTGGAGCATAAACACTCTTATTAGTGCTTGATAACCAGTATATTAGTCTGGCCCAAGCAGCGGCTGCTGCTGCTGCGCCGGACTCGCTTTACATTGTTTAGTTTCTCATTAATTTCTAATGCCGCCTGGTGGAGGAAGATAAAGCCTCGTAACGATGACCCCGGGACACGCGCTCCACGAAGACGCTGAACCTGAACGCACGGAGTCAAGATGCACAATGATAACCTCCAGAGTGCCGCACGGTGCAAAGTGCCTCATACTTCAAAAGGAATTTACATCAATTACAGCCGCAGAAGAGTGTGATTAAAGGTTTTATGTGGCATATATTTCCTTTCTAATATTTAAAATGCTCGATCACTTTTTGGTACAGCTGATCTGTCTTAATGAAAGGTTTAGAGAAGGTCACATGTAAAGGTTTTAACGCATTGCATCCAGAAGATTAATCTCCACAGTGTCGACACACTGGATACTACAGTGAGCTTGAGGAAACAGTGAAGAAAAAGTAAGTGGTTCACTTAAATGGTGTATTTTCACCGCTATGCTTTACAAGGTCACTTACATACACTCTCACGCTCAGACAACAATTGCGACTAAGCCGCGAGAGGGGACAATTTGAGGTTCAGTAACTTTCACAGTCACAAGAGATTGAGATCCAACAAGCGACCTTGGCGAGGCAGAGAGTACCTGCTTTGCACTAAAGTCACCCTGAGTGGAGGGACAAAGAGGTCCGTCTGAAAACAAACTGCTTTCTGAACGCTTTGAGAAGGGTTTGCTCTCAGCAGCCGGAGGAGGGAGGACATCATCATTAACCTGGAATTAAGCAGTGGCTCAGTCTTCCTCCTCCTCCTCCTCCTTCATGAGATCTCGGATTCAGCCGTCTCTCCTCCGCTGCTCCCTTCATCCCCCCCGGTCCTGAGCTCCTCCTTCACCTCCCACTGACTCGGAGGAGCCAAATAGAAATGAGGAGCGTGTTGCCAGGAGCAGACAGTGAGCGAGTGGGAATTCATTAGGGAGGGGGTGGGGTGGGGTGGGGGGGGGGGGGCGTACTGGATGTCTCCTCCACTTGTCAAAAAGTGGAGAAAGGGAAATCTGATCGGAGGGTACTGCAGGTTGCCTGCCATTCAAATGTGTGAGGATTTTCAGGCTGCAAATGTAGAAAACAGTGAGAGATCCGACACCGAAATCCACAAAAAAATCGATACAAAACAAACACAGGTATGGACGAAGAACAGTGGAAATCAACCTGAATAATTCAACATTTCATGACAACTGCTGGCCTGAAAATCTAAAAACAAATCTGTGTCTCTTCAGTAATAAAACTCATCTTTAAATATTACAAAACAGCTCTAATTATGTGGTTGAATTAAAAACGGACAGACTGAACAGCTAATCACATGCACATATTTCTCTTCAGCCAAACTGTCAAAAACAGAGATTTGGACAAACTGTATGTCTGAGAATGCCTCTGGGCTTTTTAAAAACACTTTACAAGCTGTGCTATCTTATTCTGCATTAAGGTACCAGGAGAATTGGAGAGTTCTAAATGCTGAAAATTTAATGTGCAAACCAAGTTAACCTCTGAAAGAAAAGTGTAAAAACTCATCATCTTTGTTTCAGCACACTTCCTGTATCCAGTTAAGTTCAACAAGTTGTGCACTTCTGAAAGAACACAAACAGTCTCGACTTTCTTTGTGTCCTCGGGGAGCAACTTCTTCACCACAACTTACAAGATACAAAAGTGAACAACAGAACACGAGCAGGCTTTAAACTTATAAAGTTAGATATTTTCTGAGTAATAATGTCTTCTGCAGAATCCCTCCCCCCCCCCCCCCAAAAAATAAAAAAAAGTGCACCTGCTGCAATATGATTTTAATTTGTGGGGATGAATTTGTTCCACGTCTTCGCCGAGGCATAACGTCAGCATGCGGTAATTCATCACAACTCTGATACATGCACAAGCATCTGGTTAAAATCAGCAGTTAACTGGAGGTAAATCACAATAATTACACCGAGCCGGGGGAAGAATCGGTACAATAGAGAATCACATCAGGCTGTGTAATGCATTGTAATGTTGCTCTTACAGCATTGTACTTTTTGAAGCTTCACATTGGCTTTTTTTTTTTTTTTTTTTCCCTGAGGCTTGTTTGTGTGAGTCTTGAAAACATATTATACACATGATATTGCGCTGGGCTTATGAGCACCCCTATTTGTCACTGCAGGTCCCCCCGGCGCGCCGGTGCTGTAGACACTTTCTGTCACCAATTATCTACCTGAGCGGGGCGACACGCTGTCCTCCCACCCCGCTCCCGCCTGCCTCGCTGAAAAAGGCATCGCCGTACAGCGGCAACAATGGCGCGTCTCGGAGGAGCTTTAACCCTTGTGAGGCGGCCTGGAGTGCCTGCTTGGAGGGGGGGGGGGGGGTTCTCTGAGTGGGCCTTTTATTGGACTCATCACTGATTTTATGTCAAGAGGAAGTGAAGGCGGACGTGTGCCCAATACCACTTAGTGTGAATTCCATTAGAGGGAATGGTCACGGTGTTTGGCGGATTATTCCTGCCTGTTTGTCGCTGCCATCTGACGAGGACTTCGGGAGAAACTACTTTTTATCTGGAGCTATTATTCTGTTTAGCATAATGAGACAGGTAGGGGGTATTAGCTAAAATTAGTCACATGTGATTGAGCACTCAGGAGGAGGAAGAGGGGAAAGGTATGTGATTTGTGTGTCATGCAAATTGTCCATTAAATTGAAGATAGTGGAGCGGCAGACAACTAAGATTATCACAGTTTGTCTGAATCACAGGAAACTTCAGTGGAGTCAATTAAAAGAAAAAAGCTGTTCTAATGATATTCACTGAAGTCAAAAGAGTTTACTACTTCTAAATCCCTTATTTAGAAGTTTATTTTGAAAAACAAATGCTTATTCGATGAAAATCTAACACCACTGCATGAAATTAAGTAAAATTTCAGTTTTCAGACCCTCCTTACGAATCAAGCTCATCTTCTTTCCGTTATTGTCGTGCTTTGACTCCTCCTTTACAGTATAAAAACTGGAAATGCTGTATCTCAGATGGTGAGAAGTGTTTGGATTGAGTTTGTAGATGTTATTAGACTCTAATATTACTTTGTTCCACTGTGATTTACTTCTCTTTCCTGTAGACAGTCATCGGTTGCTGCCTGGAGCCTCGGTCTGTCAATAGATGAGTCACCCATTGAGAAACACTGGAATGTTTCTGATGGTCTGTCCTGACATCCCCTCCTGCGAGGCAGTTTACAGATTCAGAACAAAACAAGGCAGCCGTTACTTAAAGGACTGTTCTAATTGAGGTCTTGTTTCCTTTTTAACAAATTCTATATGTTTGATGAAATTGCTTTTCTGCCTCCGGCGAGCTTCATGTGCGACACTTTTGACGGCGTCCTCTGTTTTATTCTGCCGGTCCATGCTCTGGATAGAACTGATCCAGCTTCTGAAAGCTTTTCAAAAAGGAAAAAAAAAAAAAAAAAAAGCACATTTGAAACTGAGAAACCTTGAGGTTACATAGATTTCCGGTGTGGCTTTTGAAACTTTTGCTCCAATCTGATGCCGTTTTTTGCAAAACTCCCTGAAAGAGATGTACTGCTGTAAACAGGTAAACAATAAATACGAGCTGATTTACTTCAGCGTGAATAGTTAAAGCTACCTGAACACTGTCAAAGAAATTTGACCTTTTTCACAAAAAATATGGTCAATGGCATTTAAAATAGAGACAAAAGAAGCTGGTGACGAAGACATCAGTGCATGAGATCATGCAGGCTTGAATCACTTCCCTCACAAAAACTTTTTTTTTTTTTCCCTTTTGGGAAAATCTAAACTTGTTCATAATACATTTCTAAAAAGATGCATTCAATATGAGCATCAGACGCATCGATCGGGATATACATGTTCCCTGAACTGAAAAAACACCTCTGGCTTATACAGATATGGGATCTCAACCAGGTATTGAAAAAAAAAAAAGTGAGTGTATCTTAAAAAAAAAAAAAAAAAAAAGAAACCTGTGCTTGTATGTTTACACAGCTTCCTACATATGCAACAAACACAGAGAGGCAAGGTGCTTTGGAAAGCCTGACCACGACTGTGCGAGCGCCCTGGGACGAGTCAGGAAACACACTGACAGCGTGTCTGACAGTTCCTCACACTGCGCTTTCCTTCTTCGTCTATCTGCTATGGCAGCCAAATCGTCAGTGACCACATGGTGCGGATCGCTGGCATCTGCCAGAATGAAGGGTGGTGGAGCTGGAGGACCGCTGCCAGACACGCGGGAGAGATTTATTCCTCGCTCCCGGAATAGACGAGCGGCAGAATCCTGCCATTTATAGAAAAACTTAATGTAAAAGCAAATAAATGAATACAAGCAACTGTTGCTGCTACAGACAGAAGTACGATATCACAGGAGTAAACTTGTTTTATTCTAACTGTCGATGAAGGTTATCATTTCCAGCTTTCCATTTCGTGTTTAACATTTCGAGTGTTATTATCTGTGTAGGCAACCGACGCCGGGTTCTGTCGAGCAGCAGCAATCACGCTTTCACTTCCAGGTAAGGACGCCGTGCCTTTACCTGTCCCGAGGGCAGTCAATTATAACGGCTTTAATAATAGCGAGCGTCGACAGTGGCCCTTTGACGGCCGTCTGACATGACAAAAGCACTCCAGCAGAGATGATGGTACGGCTCGACAACCGGCCCGGACTGCCGCTGATGTTCCATGAATAAGCCTCCTATTACGATTTCAAATTACCATGTGTACCCAATTCCAGCTCTCAGAGGACCGAGCCCCATGCTATCTCTGAAGGCTTCATTTCTGTCCACCTTCTACCCCCCGACTCTGTTTTCTACCTTTGCTGTTAAACAGAGATTCACTGAAAATTGCCTGATGGCCATTCTTTTCAAGAAGAAAAGAAAGGCGGGAGAAATTGAGGGGTTGAAAGAAGGCAGCGGCGGAGACGGGACCAGAGTGTCTCTGACGAGAGTCTTACATATATTTCTGAATTGATGAGATGTGCTGAAGAAGAAAACACAAAAAAATGGGGAAGAACTAAAAACAAATTGATTTTCTGCACTCCCGGTAAGGGACGTGGCAGTGGGAAATGAGCTTGTTATGTGACAACTCCCTCTTATTTGTTGAACCCGGCAGTTTTTTTACATAATGGGCAGATGGTTAAGAGATATCTGCCGGCTAAATAATCCGATTCTACTGTAACGCCATGAAAACGTATGCAACATCTGCTCGGCCTGGTGGAGTTGGGAGGAAAGACGCTATTCTTAACAGGCTGCCCCTGCATGAGAAAGACAAATACGGCTTTCAGTCTTAAACACACATTAGCACGGAGCGATACAGCGCTGATTTAATGCCAACGTGATACCAACATTCACCATACACGCATCGCAAAAGAGTGAAATTATATTTAGTTGAAAATGGATCGCATTTCACTACATTACTTCAACGTCATATTCACAAACATGGAAACATTTACTACAAATAAATTCAAAAAAGGAGGCAACAGCAACATACATGTGATGGAAAATACAAGGAAAACAGATGTGGTGAAGCTGCATCTGGTTTAAAGGGTTTATGTATCACAGTAGTCCATCGTGTTAGATGTACAAGGTTTAGTTATCAAGGTGAGGCCTGCATGCACAAAAAAAAAGCGATAAAGTGAAAATTATCAACAGAAAACCTGATGACAAAATGAGATCCTCAAAAATTTTCACCGGGAGCAAAAACTGGAATAATGTGAGGATGTGAATCATCAGGACCCGGCAGACGTCCATCGTCCGTCCACTGAGAGGAGGAGCTCACAACAAGCTCAGGGTTGGAAAACAGAGAATAAATACACGAAGCTACATTTGCCACGTTTTGATACTCAAAAATAATGAAGAAAAAGTTAAGAAAGTAACTTTGAGGCCTCTGCCTTTTTTTTTTTTTGAGATACAGAATCTGGACCACAGTTTAAAGACCCACCAAGGATCAAATTCACCTCTGTGTGTCTTCAGATGTGTTTCATTAATGGAATGTGAAGCAGTCATTTTGGCTTAGACTTAAAGTATCCTCTGTAAAACTTTAGATTTTGGTGAATTGTGTCATATATTTATTAACTCCCATTTTCAGATTTCAGAAAACAACGTCACTTGTCAATAAGTTAAAGAAAACACCAACCTTTGGCATCGTGCTAGTCTAGACAGCTTACATTTACATTACAGCCAGAGAATCCACTGGGTGGTACAATAGTCACCAATGTTTCTGCGGAGCCACAGAATAAAATCAGGGTAAGGACCTTCCCCGGTGTGCCTGTTTAGGTTTTTGTCAGGTAGTCAACTTCTTCCCAAAGTCCAAACATGTTAATTACATCGCAGCTTTTATTTGGCTATAAGAGACAATATGTGCCTGAACACTGCTCTGTCTTTTAGTCCAGTGAAGCACCGTCACCCGACTGATGGAGGCCAAGAACTTCAGTTTGTTGTTTGGAAGAAGAGAAAAAAAAAATCACTTTTGTGTCAAAATAGACTATTACAAGTCATATTGCTAACAATGTGCAAGTCCTGGGATACAAAGCAAAACCTTTGCATCAGTCAGAGCTGCAGACAATTACCAAACTAAGCCACTGGCAACATTTGATTCTTTTCTTCAGAGGAGAAAAACAAAAACAGAAAGACATGATATGAGCTGGGATCTTCAAGCAACCACAACCGGGACCCTGAAGGCAACCGATCTTT